>NC_090035.1:63174039-63807789 GCF_037176765.1 Anolis sagrei | reverse complement strand
TACTGTCTAGTCTCTAAGAATATAGTTCCTGCATTGAAGTTTCAAAGGCATACTTCTCTACTGAAGTCTAAACTGAACTCCCTTACGTCTGAAGCATATATCTTCTAAAATGGAGTCAGAGTCTTGAACAAGCCCAGTTCTGATTGCATGGTCTGGAGCCCCTCCCACAACAAAGAAGTTAAAGAAAACTGCAAACCAATACATACATATACAATACAGTAAGCAATTATATACATAACAAATAACTAGTGGATGCTTGAGAAGGTTGCTATGTCCAACAAACCAGTGTATCAGTCTGTAAACCTCTATCAGCCAGTGATGAAGGCTGATGGAAACTACATCCTGATATCTGAAGGATCACAGGCTCTCCACCTCCAACCTATGTTAAGGCTTTTAGATGCTCTTCTGTGAACTCGCAAAATGTGCGTGTGATGGTGGTGTGATCAAAGACCTTTCTCAAATATCTTTCTTTGCCATGTGAGTCAGGGATGATGGGTAGGCCAACCCAAAATGTTCTGCAGCCTGAAAGAAAAAATAAATAAAATGGCACCCCATCATCCATTCCATCTACAGAATCTGACTGAGTTGGGAGCTGCATTTTACTTCAACAGTAGTGATTTGACAACATCTTCCACCCCAATGTAAGACCTTAAGTTAGCTTGATGGGATCAGGGAAGTCTGGCTAGACCTCGATTCTCCATCAGAGAAAAATAGCTAGAAGGCTGCCATTAATTGCAAATGGGCTGAAAGACCATATTAGTACAGAAGGAGCCCTGGCCACACCAGACTTAAGTATTAGATACATCAGATATACTATAGCTGAGGGCCTCAGATCATGAGTCATCTCTAAATACTTGCATAAACCATTTGAGATTACACATTTCAAGTGATATCCTGGGCCCTTTAGGTATAGCTTAAGGCAGGGATTCCTGACTGATGATCCTGTCGCTCTTTTACACTTCAGTTCCAGAACCCTCCACCCCCGCAGCCAACCGCAACAGATTGAAGAAGCTGAAGTCCAAAACATTTGAAGGACCAAAGTCTGGGAACCACCAGTTTAGAGAAAGGACCTGGGTGATTCTGCCTCATTGTTGTCTGCTCACCCATAGAAAAACATGATAACCATAACTACTAAACTATAGGAGATGCACTCTATGCAAAGCAATTTTCTAAATCAGTGCCCCAAATAACCACAGGAACAGACCTAAAAATCAAGACATCGAGATTGTTGTTGTTGGGTTGCTGTGAGTTTTCAGGAGATCACCCGATGAACCAACCTTGGGCACGGCATATTATTTGAGAACACAGAAATGCTGGACCACTCTAACAACCATCATGTCAGACTACACTGAAAAGCCACTGAAATCCACATGCATGTGGATAATTTCAACAAACCATGAAAATGAACAAAATCTGGCTACCAGTATTAATAAACTCTAAAATCAGGACAATAAATAAAGAAGAACACTAAAAAAACAGGGGAGTTCCAGACAGTAAACAATCTGGGCCAGCTAACACCTCCCAACAAAGGATTCCCCCAGGTAGGAAGCAGCCAGGCTTTGAATCTACAAGGCCATTCAATGCTAATCAAGGTGACCAACATCCGGGCATCCCCCCTGGGCAATGTCATTGCAGATGGACAACATTTCACACCAGAAGCGACTTGCACTTTCTCAACTCACTCCTGACATTAAAAAAGTTGACCAACTGCAACATTCACACTTGCCTCAAATAGACAAGAGTTCTTTCTCCCACCTTGGACATTACTCCGACTTACCTATCCCAATGTATCTCTCCTTATGAACCACCTAGGACTTTAAGATCATCTGGGGAGGCCCTGCTCTCGATCCAGTCTTTCTTGCAGATATGTTTGAGGGGGATGAGACAGGGCCTTCTCAGTGGTGGCCCCTTGGCTATGGAACACCCTTCCCAGGGATATAAGATTGGCTCCCTCCCTTCTAACATTCCGCAAAATGGTTAAAACCTGGCTCTTCCAGCAAGCTTTTACTACTGGAGCATAATTAGACGGAACGAGTATATGGAATGATCGACAATGCAATTGGATAATAATTCTAATAAAGAGACGTCGAGGATTTTGTTTTTATAGACGTTTTTGTTTCTTTTATATTACATTTGAAATGTTGAATTGTTTTTATAATTGTTTTAACTGTATTTTGATAATTGTTATGGCATCAAATCACTGTCGACTGAATTGCCTTGAGTCGCCTCTGGCTGAGAAAGGTGGTATACAAATGCGGTAAATAAATAAATAAACTATAAACTGCACTTGCATAGTTTCCAACCGACCTCACAACCTCTGAGGAAGCCTGTTATAGATGTGGGCAAAACATCAGGAGAGAATGCTTCTGGAACATGGCCATACAACCCAGAAAACTCACAGCAACCCAGTGATTCCGGCCATGAAAGCCTTTGACAACACACTGTTGTTGTTATTGGGTTGTGCAATCAATGGTGCAGGATTTGGGGAGCTGCAGTCCAAAAAGGTCTCTAGGGCTTGCCAGCCACACCATTTATGGGCTCATGGGAGGTATTCTGAAGCCCAAGGTTCTTAGTATGTCTATATCTGGTGCTGGGCCTCGCAGCACATCGGGGCTGTGTGTCAAAGGAGTCTGCTTTCACAGACAGAAATTCAACCTCAAACACACCTAGGCTCCTATGAAAGGCAGGGTTGTTTAAAGGCTCCCTCTCTTTGAAGGAGAAGGAGGGAGAGAAGGAGAATGATGTGGCTCTCTTTTCCCCAACACGAAAGGAGCCAAGTCTCTTCTCAACTGGGGAGGAGGCAATGGCTCTTATGCAAAACGTTAAATGCAAAAAAGCACCGGGCCTTGTGGCCCTGCCCTGCCCTGCGGCAGCCAAACCTGTTCCTGCATACCTGGCCAGGTGTGGCCAAGGAGGCGCCAGCAGTGGAGAAGCAGCTCTGGAGCCAAAGGAGGACCCATTTCAGTGCCTTTCTGCCTGCCTTGAGTTGCCTTCAGAGGAGGTGAGTGGAAAAGGGCTTTTTCAGGGGAAGGGAGTGGGGTCCCAAGGATTATTCAAGGCAAATACTACAAGCACTCCTTTCTTGCAGACTCCTTGAGGTGATCATCGGGGCTTGCCTGTTCTTTATCCCATCTTTAGAAAAATAGTAAAGGAACATTCAGGAGGCGATGTGTTTCTTTTTGCGTGGAAGTTGACAACTAAATGTAAACCCATATATAGGGTTGCTTGGGTATTTGTCTCTCTCTGATATTTTAGGAACTCAGTGTCAAAACAATTATTATTATTATTATTATTATTAATAATAATAATAATAATCAAGCTGCTCTAATTATTTAATATTAATAATCAAACTACTCTGGGACTTCCGAATTCACACTGACAGAGTTCTGGAGCACAATACTCGTGACCTCACAATCATGTTAAAAAACAAAGTATGAATAATAGAATCAAAGAGTTGGGAGAGACCTCATGGGCCATCCAGTCCAACCCCCTGCCAAGAAGCTGGAATATTGTATTCAAAGCACCCCTGACAGATGGCCATCTAGCCTCTGTTTAAAAGCTTCCAAAGAAGGAGCCTCCACCACTCTCCGGGGCAGAGAGTTCCACTGCTATGAACTGTTGATGTTGCCATCCCAGGTGACAGCAAAATTGAAGAGAAACAACTTGAAAAGCTGACACAATATGAGGATTTAGAGATCGAACTGCAAAGACTCTGGCACAAGCCAGTAAAAGTGGTCCCAGTGGTGATCGGCACACTGGGTGCAGTGCCTAAAGACCTTGGCCTGCACTTAAACACAATCGGTGCTGACAAAATTACCATCTGCCAGCTGCAGAAGGCCACCTTACTGGAATCTGCACACATTATTTGCCCATACATCACACAGTCCTAGACACTTGGGAAGAGTCTGATGTGTGATCCAATACAACAGCCAGCAGAGTGATCTTGTCTGCTGTGGACTCATCTTGTTGTGTTTCAAATAATAATAATAATAATAATGAAAAACTTACTCTAAATGAGGATTTAAAAGATAGAATTGCAAAGACTCTGGCACAAGCCAGTAAAGGTGGTCCCAATGGTAATCAGCACACTGGGTGCAGTGTCTAAAGACCTTGGCCTGCACTTAAAAACAATCAGCACTGACAAAAAAATACCATCTGCCAGCTGCAAAAGGCCGCCCTACTTGGATATGCACCCATTATTTGCCGATACATCACATAGTCCTAGATACTTGGGAAGTGTCCAATGTGATCAAATACAAAAGCCAGTATAGTGATCTAGTGTACTAATATTGTTATGTATAACAACAATAATAATAAATATAATAATAAATATAATAATAAATATAATAATAAATATAATAATAAATATAATAATAATAATAAGCCTTTCCTTACAGTTTGAGGAGGGGCACAACGTAGTTAAAATACATCATAATACTAACAAATATTCCATAAAAGCACGTCTTAACATATCTTTTGACACATATTAAAATATATGGGACACAAATTAAAACACAATAAACATAGAGTGTGTATTTTAAATGCATAAAATAATAATAAATGTATTATTGATTTAATATTCTAAATAATGACTCCTTCTGCATCTTTAGGGGATGAGCTTTGGATGACTATTAAGAAGTGAACATCTCTAAGGGAAGCACAGTATCTGGAAAGTATTGTGACTCTGTTGCTTGCCAAATGTGTCAGTTCTAACATCTTCAGACTTGTTCTCTTTTCCCCAAAGGGGTTAGTACAAAAACTGGCCTGCTTTGCATACTTAAGGAACATGCATTATCACAGACCTGTGTTGTGTTGGATTTGAGGTTGGCACAGCTCCGGATTAGGAAACTGGAAGATTCACTGATCCAGTCCTTGGTGCCAGTTTGGCCTTCCACTGGATAACTTAGATAACCTTTTCCAAAATAATAGACTCTTAAAAGTTGGAAGAGAACACATAGGCCATCTTGAACTGGCCACTGACCGTAATAAAGTGAACTTGAACTTGACATAGGACATGTAATCCAACCCCCTGCCATGCAGGAAAAGCCAAAACACCCTTAACAGATGGCCACCCAGACTCTGTTTAAAAGCATCCAAGAAAGAAGTTTGGCACTCTGAGGCAAAGAGTTCCACTGCTGAACAGCTCTTACAGTCAGGAAGTTCTTCCTACTGTTCAGGTGGAATCTCCTCTCCTGTAATTTGAATACATTACTGAGGATGAGAAGTGTTTTGGATTTTGGATTTTTTTCCCAGGATTTCAAAATACCCATAATTTGTATATATGTACATAATGAGGCACCTTGGAGCTAGCACTTCAAATCTAAACACAGAATACATTTATGTTTAATATTTATCTTATACACATAGCCTAAAGGTATACAATATTTCTATAATTGTATGCACTAAGTGAAGTTTGTGTGTATATTCAACCATCAGAAAGCAAAGATGTTACTATCTCAGTTACTTATATGGACAGTTCTGAAGGTTTTCAGAAGTGATGCTCAATCATGTATTTTTACAAAAATCTCCACCAAATTTAAGTCAGATTACACTGACAATGGTAAGACTGTGGAGTCTGAATGCTACTTATTGATTACGATGTCTTGATAATTGCTTGATAAAAACAAACCAAAATTTGCAAAGTCACAGTAAATAGTTTTTAACTTTACACCACAGTAGCTCCTTTGTCACTTGAACTGAAGCACAAATATGAATGTCACAAAATGTGTTACAAAGGATGTACACTTCAGGTTGCTGTTTGTTTTCCAGGCTGTATGGCCATGTTCCAGTAGCATTCTCTCCTGGTGTTTCGCCTGCATCTATGACAGGCATCCTCAGAAGTTGTGAGGTTTGTTGGAAACTAGGAAAGTCGGGTTTATATATCTGTGGAATATATATATTCAGGTTTATATATTTCACAGATATATAAACCAAACTTGCCTAGTTTCCAACAGACCTCACAACCTCTGAGGATGCCTGCCATAGATGCAGGTGAAACGTCAGGAGAGAATGCTTCTGGAACATGACCATACAGCCCGGAAAACACACAACAACCCAGTGATTCCAGCAATGAAAGCATTCGGCAATACAATGTAGACTTCTTTTGAAATAAATAATATAATATAATATAATATAATATAATATAATCTTTATTTATACCCCGCCACTATGTCCCCAAAGGAGACTTGGGGCAGCTAACATGAGGCCAAGTCCAAAAATAATACAGCAAAGTTAGACATAAAACAACAGAAAAATTGCATCACAACAAGATACATAAAGTAACAAAATAAAATAAACAGTGCAAAATAACATAATAAAATCAAACATAAATGGGACTACCTTTACCATGAGATGGACATAACAGCTAATCAAAATGACTGAGTGCAGATTGATACTGGAAAAAAAGCCATAAAGCTCCAAGTTATGGAATACTATTGTTTGGAATATGAACATATGTGTAATAGCAATATTTAGTAGCTGATGAAAAGTTGGAAACTATAAGGGAAAGTGCAAAGAAACAGCTCAATCCTACAATTAGGTAAAGCAATTCTGTGTGGACCGAAAGACCTGCCTCCTCCTCCTCCCAAAAAAACTAGAATGGTGTTCCAAAATGTAGCAAATGTTACCCAGTGCACATCTGAAATAAGGTTAAATGGAATTGAAGTATGTTGTGCTTCACTATGGCTGCCAAATCTTCCTCCCACTTACTCGGAAGTAACTCTTAGTTGTTAGTAGACATGTATAGGATTGTGCTTTTGATAGACACATTCATACTACAAACCTGGACTTGTTCAAAACTGATTCCATAGGCAAATTTCCTAAAGGGATAGGGAATGAGAAACTTCTAGAGGCATCCCAAACAGCAAAATTCCACAGTTGGGGGCAACGTCCAGCAAGGAGGATTTAAATTTTCAATGTAGACAGCAAGACACACTGTCTGTTGGAGGGTCTTCAGACTTTGCTTTGAGACTTTGGCCTCGTTTACACATTCCCTTTGCCAGTTATGCTTGGTGTTCAGCAAATGATTCAGAAACCAGCGCAAGGCTCCTATCTTTTACGTCGGTAAACCAAGCCACCCTGATCCCTTTGTCCAAATGTAAATAATTGTTTTACCTGTGGCGAGAGCCGAGAGACTAATAGGAGTCATTTCCCCGGGAACTGGGGATAAGTTTCAGGTTTCTGTGCTAGTCATTATGGAGCTGCCACTCTGGATTAGATACAGCTGGGCTGTTTTTATTTCTCTCTATGCAGACATTTGTTTCTTACAGGTGATGGAAAAACCTTTTGTTGAGGAAATCAATGGGAATGCAACATTACTTCTTAAGACTCTAAATGGCTCTTTTCCTTTATCTTACACACAAAAGAAAATCTACACTCTTGTGGCATGTTGAAACTTTGTTTCCCCTCTCCCCAAAAACCAAGATACATAATTTTGTTGGGGTTTTTTTTTGCAGATCTCTCTCTCTCTCTCTCTCTCTCTGCATATGTGTTTCTTTCTTCTGAATAATGCACACACTCTAGTCCCAAATTGCCAAATGAGGAAGTCACTTCCTTTGGGCACTATTTAAGCCAGCATATCTCAACAGCGTTTCTCAATATTGGGAACCCTGGGGGGGGGGGGGGGGGGTCACGAGGGAGTGTCGGAGGGGTCTCCAAAGACCATCAGAAAACACAGTATTTTCTGTTAGTCATGGGGATTCTGTGTGGGAAGTTTGGCCCAATTCTATCGTTGGTGGGGTTCTAAATGCTCTTTGATTGTAGATGAACTATAAATCCCAGCAACTACAACTCCCAACTGTCAAAGTCTATTTTCCCCAAACTCCACCACTGTTCACATTTGGGCATATTGAGTATCCGTGCCAAGTTTGGTCCAGATCTATCATTGTTTGAGTCCATAGTGCTCTCTGGATGTAGGTGAATTACAACTCCAAAAGTCAAGGTCAATGCACACCAAACCCTTCCAGTATTTTTTTCTTAGTCATTGGAGTTCTGTGTGCCAAGTTTGGTTCAATTCCATTATTGGTAAAGTTCAGAATCCTCTTTGATTTAGGTGAACTATAACTCCCAGGAACTACAACTCCCAAATGACATAATCCTCTCCCAAACCCCACCAGTATTCAGATTTGGACATATCGGGTATTTGTGCCAAATTTGGTCCAGTGAATGAAAATACATTCTGCATATCAGTTTACATTATAATTCATAACAGTAGCAAAATGGCAGTTATGAAGTAGCAAGGAAAATAATGTTATGGTTGGGGGTCACCACAACATGAGGAACTGTATTAAGTGGTTGTGGCATTAGGAAGGTTGAAAAACACTGATTTAATCAATCGGTTTGCAAAAGAACAATCTCACACTCATTGTAAACTGATGCTTTTGAAGTCTCCCTAATCTTTCTTCCGGGCTGGATGTTCAACAAAATAGAACCAGTGAGGTGAAAACAGGTCAAAGAAAGTTAAGTTGACGCCTACAGCTCTGCATGGTAGATGTTCTATTGTTTGGCACAGGTGGTTAGTGTTGCCTTTTAATCTGGTTGCCATTGGATGCCAGGGTGCCTCAGCAAAGATGGATCATTTTTTAGGTGGGTTTCTGAAATTGGGAGTACCTAAAATTCTGTTGCTGGGTTGCTGTGAGTTTTCTGGGCTGCATTCTCTCCTGATGTTTCACCCACATCTATGGCAGGCATCCTCAGAGGTTGTGAGGTCTGTTGAAAACTAGGAGAGGTGAGGTTTATATATCCGTGGAATGTCCAGGGTGAGAGAAAGAACTCTTGTCTGTTGGAGGCAAGTGTGAATGTTGCAATTGGCTTCCTTGATTAGCACTGAATGACCTTGCAGCCTCAAAGCCTGGCTGCTTCCTGCCTGGGGAAATCCTTTGTTGGGAGGTGTTCTGTTGGGAGAATAAATTAGGGCCCTTTCAGACAAGCCCTATATCCCAGGATCTGGTTGCAGGTTTTTTATTTATCCCAGATTATCTGGCAGTGCGGACTCATATAATCTAATTTAAAGCAGAAAACCTGGGATATAAGACCTGTCTGGAAGGGCCCTATGTTGTGGAGGAGAGTAAATCATGGGAAATAGTGGATCATCATCTATAGACCAAGTGAAGAGTACAAATAAGTCCCGTAAGTCCAATGTCAAACCAGTTGCAATACTGCATCAGCGGCACTATTATTATCAGTCAAATTCAAAGCCACCTTTCCTTCAAGCAGCTCAAAGTGATTTGCATATCCTATGCACATACTCTTCCTTATATTACCACACTAACCCTTTTAAAACATATAAGGCTGGGAAAAATAGTGACTTCCTCATGGCCTTCCTACCTTTTGTTATTTTCAGCAATACAAAGTAGATTGGATTGAGAAGGTAGGTTTCCCCCTGATGTTAAGTCCAGTCGTGTCCCACTCTGGGGGTTGGTGCTCATCTCCATTTCTAAGCCAAAGAGTTGGCGTTGTCCATAGACACCTCCAAGGTCATGTGGATGGCATGACTGCGTGGAGCGCCATTAATTTCCCACAGAAGCAATACCAATTGATCTACTCACATTTGCATGTTTTCGAACTGCTAGGTTGGCAGAAGCTGGGGCTGACAGTGGAAGCTCACCCCGCTCCCCGGATTTGAACCTGCGACATTTTGGTCAACAAGTTCAGCAGCTCAGTGGTTTAACCCACTGTGCCACCAAGGGCTCCGATTGAAAAGGATAGCAACTGAATCAAGATCCTTTGAGGAACTTTGAGACATTTAATCCTGAGCCAATTTAGGTCCCTTCCACACAGTTGAATAAAATCCCACACTATATGCTTTGAACTGGAATATATGGCAGTGTGGACTCAGATAACCTAGTTCAAAGCGGATATTGTGGAATTTTCTGCCTTGATATTCTGGGTTATATGGCTGTGTGGAAGCACCCTTAGTCCTAGCTGAAAACTTTCAACCATGCTGTCATACTGGCTGCCTTGTAGCTTTGCCTTACAGATAAGCCAGCAGCCATCACCATATCTTTTAACAGCAATTTCCACCATGGTTTCATATTTCTGCTTTTGCTGTTTCTCTTTAACATATAGTTATAATGGAATTCCTGGCCTCTTCCTTAAGTGAATTGTTTAAAAAGTTTAGGCTTAAAACCTTTCATAAAAGCTGGCTTGGGACCAAGCAGATTCCTTGAGCTTGCCGGAACTTGTTTCCCTTTCACAATAATGCTGTCATAATGGGTGAGTAATTTAAGATTTCCAAGAAAGTAATTGTATTACGCCTTGCCAATCAGATTATGGTCTTGGCGCTCCATGCTTTTGGACGCAAAAAGGTTGTAGTGACATCCAGATTTCTTTGCAGTGTTGCTGTCAGCCCTGACCCTTCCACTAACAAACCATTTGTTACTTGCATCAGATTTGCTGCAATCTCATTTTTGCCTGCAATTCTTGTTTAGTTAATAAAACATATGCTCTATGTATATTATTTTTCTGAGGCTTTTGAAGTTTCACAAAATGTTGTTATTGAAAACCCGGAACCCCCAAGCCTGCAGCCATGGAAAGGTTTCGATAGCCAAGTCAAAGGCAACCTTTCACCTAGAAATTTAATTTGTGCTATCCTCCAGAGATGACTTTTAGCCTGGACATAAAAGTTTCACAAGTACTCAATAGGGGAGAACATAGAAAAACCTCATCACCCCTTCAGGCAGTAGGCATAATCCCCTAACAATGCTTCTGCACACCTAAGAATCGTGCCAAACCAAAGGTCACAGAAATTGCCCAATGCCTCGCCTATGTCCTTCTGCTGGGAACTCACTCAGGTTGCCTAATATCTATTGCTACCCATTGTTTCACCAGCACGAAAAAAGTATCATAGCCTTTGGATTATGGTCATACTCATATTTTCAAACTTTTGGATATAATTCTAGTTTAATTGCAACCCTTGGTTTACAGTTTCTTGCCTTTGCCTTTGGTGATTTCTGGAATTAATATGCAGAGATGGTCATGGCATTTTGTTAAGATCCTGGAAATCTAGGTCATGATGTAACTTTGAAATAATAATAATAATAATAATAATAATAATATTTTTCTACCCCACCTCCATCTGCCCGTTGTAATTTATTTATTTATTTATTTATTTATTTATTTATTTATTTACTGCGCTTATATACCGCAATTCTCAGCCCCAAGGGCGACTCATTGCAGTGTACAACATAGAAAAACAAGTGCAAATTACAAAACAAAGTGTAAAATAATCCACAATTCATCATTATCAAAAAAACATCTCATCAAAACATCAACATTATTACAAAAGCCATTCCGAGTCGTCTCATCGTCAAACCCACAATCCGATATCATTTCCGTTGTTCCATTCCTATGGTCAAATTTCCAGTCATTGCACTTCTTGATCAAATGCCTTCTTAAACAGCCAGGTCTTTAACTTCCTGCGGAATATCAATAGGGAGGGAGCTAGCCTGATGTCCACGGGAAGGGTGTTCCACAGCCGAGGAGCCACCACCGAGAAGGCCCTATCCCTCGTCCCCGCCAGCCGTGCCTGTGACACAGGCGGGATCGAGAGCAGGGCCTCCCTGGATAATCTCAAAGTCCTCGTGGGCTCATAGGCCGAGAGGCGGTCAGTTAGGTATCTTGGGCCGGAACCATTTAGGGCTTTATAGGCCAATGCCAGCACCTTGAATTGAGCCCGGTAGCAGATCGGCAGCCAGTGGAGCTGGTACAGCAGGGGAGTTGTATGCTCCCTGCGTCCCGCTCCTGTTAGTATCATGGCTGCCGCATGTTGGACCAGTTGGAGCTTCCGGGCCGTCTTCAAAAGCAACCCCACGTAGAGAGCGTTGCAGTAGTCTAAACGGGATGTAACCAGAGCGTGGACTACCGTGGCCAAGTCAGACTTCCCAAGGTACGGGCGCAGCTGGCGCACGAGCCTAAGCTGTGCAAATGCTCCCCTGGTCACCGCCGAGACCTGGGGCTCCAGGCTCAGCGATGAGTCCAGGATCACACCCAAGCTGCGAACCTGCGCCTTCAAGGGGAGTGCGACCCCATCCAGCACGGGTTGTAACCCTATACCCTGTAAGTCCTCCTGATCACAGTTTATTTCCCTCTTTCCATACTTCTAAGAGGGTGGGTTTCAAATTATATTGGTTATCTATTAGTTTGTCATATATGAATCCCACAATTCCTCTTCCTTTCTCAGTTTTCCATTGTAATATTTGATCTAAATCTGTCTTGGGACCTTCTTTCTTCTTCCACTCTGTGATCTTTTGCGACATTCCATGCCATAACAACCAATAACTTGACTCATGTTTGTTTCTTAATTCTTCCCCATCTTTTGTTGTTCATCCGAATGTAAAAGATCCCCTATCTTTGTTATACAATGTTTAACGGTAAAGATTTTCCCTGGCATTAAGTCTAGTCACGTCCAAGTCTGAGAGATGGTGCTCATCTCCATTTCTAAGCTGAAGAGCAGGCATTGTCTGTAGACACCTCCACGGTTATGTGGCTAGCATGACTCCATGGAGCACTGTTACCTTCCCGCAGAAGCGGTATCTATTGATCTACTAATATTTGCATGTGTTCGAACCGCTAGGTTGGCAGAAGCTGGGGCTAACAGTGGGAGCTCACCACACTCCCCGGATTTGAATCATGAACCTTTCATTCAGCATGCTCAGCCGCTCAGTGGTTTCACCCGCTGCGCCACCAGGGGTCCCTATACCATTTTATTTAAATATATTATCACTTTTCCATATATTTTATCTTTTTATTATGTAATATTCCTATTGGGAGTCTGTTTATTTTGTTCAACGGGAGTTTGTTTTGCCAGCATTCTAATGTTGAAGATAGTGGGCTTCCTTTTATTATCTTTATTTCTTGACTGTTCATAATTTTCTTAGGGCACGAACAATGGTTTCACTCACGTATTGACTTCTCAGTTCTTACCCATCTTTCTGCATCATCAGATTTTAATTCTAATAGTTTCACTAGTTGGCATGGAATATTGAAATTGTGAGAAAGTTGTTAATCACAATTTCAGTCATTCTAAAATTAAATTTAAATCCATGCTGATGTTGAGTGTCATAAAACTATCTGCCACTATGTTCTAAGAAGGGGTCGGAAGATTTCACCTGATTGGTTAAAGGATCATGGAATAAAAAAGGTTTGGCTTTCTTAGTCTAATGAAATGAATTCTAATTTTGCTTCCTTTTATGGTTTATCCCCCCCCCCCCCCCCCCGCTTACCCATAAGCTTCTGACATTTTAGATTGCTTGACTGGCATATAAAGCTATAAACACCAGAGAAATTCACTTAATGGGGAAAATGCCTCTTAATCTCTGATCTCTATCTCTGGCATCTAGTTTTTGGCCCTCCGAGGCATCCCCGAGGACGACAATGTTGTTACAGAATGTTCCTTTGTTCCCTCTCCTTGGAATGTTTGCCTTCCTTCCAGGCTTTGTTTCTGATTGGTTGAGGGTATTCTTGAGTATTCTGAATGCCATGTAGGTAGGAACCAATTTGGCTCTTTACTCCCTTTGTTATCTTTCATCCTTTCTCTTTTTAAAAAAACTAAGCCCTCCCATATTGTTGTTCATTCGTTCAGTCGTTTCCGACTTCGTGACCTCATGGACCAATCTACACCAGAGCTCCCTATCGGCCGTCACCTTCTCCAGCTCCTTCAAGGTCAATCCAATCACTTCAAGGATGCCATCCATCCATCTTGCCCTTGGTCGGCCCCTCTTCTTTTTTCCTTCAATTTCCCCCATTTTCCCATGTATAGCTTCTTACAAAGTTATCATTCTCTGAAGCTTGGCTTCAATTCTTTCTGTCATCTGGATCATGACAGTGTGATAGTGTACTAGTGTCTACCAGGGTAGGGTTCTCTCCATCATGTAAACTACCCAATAGTGTGCCTTGCCAATAGATACTTATTCTGTTGCTCTCAATGGTTGATATAAACATAGGTAAAGGTTTTCCCCTGACATGAAGTCCAGTTGTGTCCAACTCTGGGGTGTGGTGCTCACCTCCATTTCTAAGAAGAAGAATCAGCGTTGTCCGTAGACACCTCCAAGGTCATGTGGCCAGCATGACTGCACGAAGCGCCATTAACTTCCCACCGGAGTGGGATATAAATATAATATAAAAATGATATAAATATAAATATGATATAAACATAGCCCAATCAAAAGTCTTTGGCCAAATATTTTCCTGGCTTTTTTTCAGACTGAAGGTCATTCCTGTACCTTTAAAGCAGTGGATCTCAACCTTGCAAATGCCGCGACCCCTTAATACAGTTCTTCATGTTGTGGTGACCCCCAACCATAAAATTACTTTTGTTGCTCCTTTATAACTGTCATTTTGCTACTGTTATGAGTCGTAATGTAAATATCTGATATGCAAGATGTATTTTCATTCACTGGGCCAAATTTGGCACAAATACCCAATATGCCCAAATACTGTTGAGGTTGGGGAGGGGGTTGATTTTGTCATTTGGGAATTGTAGTTACTGGGATTTACAATCAAAGAGTATTCTGAACTCCACAAATGATGGAATTGAACCAAACTTTACACACAGAACTCCCATAAACAACAGAAAATACTGGATGAGTTTGGTGGGCATTGATCTTGAGTTTTGGAGTCGTAGTTCACCTACATCCAGAGAGCACTGTGGACTCAAACAATGATGGATCTGGACCAAATGTGGCACAAATACTCAATATGCCCAAATGCGAACACTCATGGAGTTTGTGGAAAATAGACCCTGACATTTTGGAGTTGTAGTTGCTGGTATTTATAGTTCACCTACAATTAAAAGAGAATTCCGAACCCCACCAGTGATAGAATTGGGCCAAACTTCCCACACTAGGGGCTCCTACTGCCATAGTAATTGTTCCTGATCTGTTGTGTTAACATTTTAGTTTTCTTATACTAATTAATAATATATAATGACATATGTTAGTTGCATCAATTTTCACAGGAAAATGAGGTAGTATATATTGAAAAAAAACACACACACACACTTTGCCTCCATCCTTTCACAAACATACACCCAGAAAAGGATTCCCTGATTATCCTTGAAAGGCAGAAGTGCTATTTCCTATGTAAAGAAGGGAAGCAAACAAGAGTAGTGCTTTCCAAAGAGGTGGCCATGTTATTCTGTTGCAAGGAAACTACTAAGACTCCTTTAAGATATGTCTCTTTGACTCTATTTTAAGAGACAAGTGAAGGCCCTTCCAGACAGGCCCTACATCCCAGGACCTGATCCCAGGTTTTCTGCTTTAAGCTGGATTATATGAGTCCACATGGCAAGATAATCTGGGAAAAACAGAAAACCTGGGATCAGATCGTGTGATATAGGGCCTGTCTGGAAGGCCCCTGAGATTTCAATTAAATAATGTTTAAGAATCAGTTAAAATAGTCTACACCAGGAGTGGAAAACCTTAGCTAGATGCTTTCGTACTGCTGCTCCCATCAAACATGGCCAGTATATTGATGGTAATATTGCCTGAATGAGTCAAAATAGACCAATTGATAGATTTGGAGATATTTATTATTTATTATACCCCCTTCCCCTCAAAATGGAGCTTTACAATTAAAACAGAAAAAGTAAGATTACAATAAAATAGAAATAGAAGAACCCTGTTTTGATAGAGCACTGTCATATACTAGGTCAGACTACCTGTCCATTTTTGTTGCCTTCAGGTCATTTCTGAATTACAGTGACTTATCTATTCACTGAATTACATTTCTGAATTACAGTGACTTATCTATCTATTCATATCTAATTTATCATGGGATTTTCTTGGCACGATTTGTTCAGAGGAGTTGCCTTTGCCTTATTCCGAGGCTGAAAGAGTTCTGCAGTGGGTTTCCATGACTGGCCACCTCCATGCTCTTGCTTCTGAATAGCAGCAGTTCTCTGCTGGACCTACATTGCCGTATAATCCAGTTTCTGGTCCCAGATTAGCTGGTTGAACTGGATTATATGGCAGTGTAGACTCATATAATCCAATTCAAAGTAGATAATCTGATACTGAGTTATATGGCAGTGTAGACCCAGCAAGAGGTGACAGGCAAAATTGGCCAGCCACGTCTTCCCTTTCAGTGGGATGTCTTGAATAGAAACCTGGGTCTGTGGGAAATGAAAGGAGATATTTAAATTCAGTTTACTAATTGTGTTACTGACCAACGTAGTGGTAATATGCGTTCTGTGGAAGCCGATAGATGTGGAGGAACTACTACATTCAAATGGAGCAAATATCCTAACCCTTGGATTTTCCTTCCATCCTTCCTCACCAATCTTTCTTTCCTTTCCATTGCCCCAGGTCTCACACAGTACATGCCAAGATGAAGTCTACTATCAGAGAGATCCTGCTTCTCCTGTTGGCTGGTAAGGCTCTTGATCACCTTTACTTTTGGTCTCAGGGCCTTTTCTTGAAACCGTTTTCCAGAGTGTTACCAGTAAAATTCAACTTGTATGCAGAACACATCATGTGATGTGCGGGGCTTGAGGAATGCAAGGCTGGGGTAAAAATTGCTGGAAGAAACATTAACAACCTTAGATATGCAGATGACACCACTTTGATGGCCAAAAGCAAGGAGGAGCTGAGGAGCCTTCTAATCAAGGTGAAAGAAGAAGGCGCAAAAGCTGGGTTGCAGTTAAACATAAAAAAAACTCAAGATAATGGCAACAAGAATAACTGAAAACTGGGAAATAGAAGGAGAAAATGTGGAGGCAATGACAGACTTTGTATTTCTGGGTGCAAAGATTACGGCAGATGCAGACTGCAGCCAGGAAATCAGGAGACATTTACTTCTTGGGAGGAGAGCAATGACCAATCTCGACAAAATAGTGAAGAGTAGAGACATCACACTGGCAATGAAGATCCACATAGTCAAAGCAATGGTATTCCCCATAGTCACGTACAGATGTGAGAGCTGGACCATAGGGAAGGCTGAGCGAAGGAAGATAGATGCTTTTGAACTGTGGTGCTGGAGGAAAGTTCTGAGAGTGCTTTGGACTGCGAGAAGGTCCAACCAATCCATACTTTAGGAAATAAAGCCCAACTGCTCACTGGAGGGAAGAATAGTAGAGCCACATCATGAGAAGAAAGGAAAGCATAGAGAAGACAATGATGTTGGGGGAAAATTGAAGGAAAAAGGAAGAGGGGCCAACCAAGGACAAGATGGATGGATGGCATCCTTGAAGTGACTGGATTGACCTTGAAGGAGCTGGGGGTGGTGATGGCTGAAGGGAGCTCTGACGTGGGCTGGTCCATGAGGTCACGAAGAGTCGTAAACGACTGAACGAATGAACAACAACAACAACAACCAGTAAAAACTGCTGGGAAATTTGTGATATCTTAAAGTCCAGAGTTCGTGGCCTCTGGAATTTCAAAGGCCCCTCCTACACTGTCATATAATTCAGATTATCAAAGCAGATACTCCACATTATTTGCTTTGAACTGGATTATATAAATCTACACTGCCATTTAATCCAGTTCAAAGCAATCATTCAGATTTTATATGGCAATGTAGAAGGACCAGAGCTTCAAATGTTACTTCAGATACAGCTCCCAGAGCACTGCCTCCACAAAGCCATGATAATATTGTCTGGAGAATTCTGAGTTTTGTTTTCAAAAGTAACATTTTCAAACTTGACCTGTTGTCCACATCTGAGTTTATATGCGACAAGTAGTTGAGTTGTATTCTGGTTCCTCTTCCTAACCTTGAAAGCAGGAGTCGCCAATAATCAGGGCTTTGGAGCTGCCCACAAATCAGGTCAAGAGTAAGCAATTCATGCCATATTGGTTTTTAATACTGAACTTGAGCCTTGTTTTTTTGTTTCAGCAGCTCATTTATGAGAGACTTTTAGTTTTAGTTGACAGTAACCTTTGCTATATCATATGGCAACCAGAGAGCTAACTGTACATCCCAGCTTATCTTTTACCATCTCATTATATTCCTGCTCTAAAAATATTAATTGTTTAGTATCTGTAAGTATGCGATCAACTGAAATATAACTTTTTGTGTTCTTTTGTAGCGTTTCCTCTTCTGGAAGCAAATGATCCTACAGGTGAGTAGCTTGTTGCACCCTATGCCAGATTTTGTATGTGGCAAATTACTGCCTTAACAACATAGCGCATCTTATCATTATGTTTAAAATCAGATTGGTCAGTGAGGCCCCTACACATTTCTTTGTATTTCTGTCCTCGCTGGCTTCTGAAATATAAGGAATATTTGGTTCCTCTTTATGTTTTGAACATAAAATTCCAGAACTTCTATCCAGATTAGTCTATATCAGTGATTCCCAACCTTTTCTTGACCAAGGACCACTTTGACCAGGGACCACTCTCCAACATTCATAGAATTATAGAGTTGGAAGAGACCTTGTGGGCCATCCAGTCCAACCCCCTGTCAAGAAGCAGGATAATTGCATTCAAAGTACTCCCAACAGATGGCCATCCAGCCTCTGTTTAAAAGCCTCCAGAGAAGCAGTCTCCACTACACTCCGGAGCACAGAGTTCCACTGCTGAACAGCTCTCAGAGTCAGGAAATTCTTCCTAATGTACATTAGTACCAAAAGGGTTATGAATCAGTTTTTGGTCAACTTTCGATTCAGTTTGGTTATTTGGGGTGCTGATTCAGAAACTTGCATTGGATCGACCACATCAGCTCTAGTTTCTGAACATATACCATCCAGCAGTTGTCATCTGATTGCCCATAGAAAACCATATTTAATAATCTAGATCTGATGGAGTCTAGTCAATGCAATTTTCTAAATCAGCACCCCAAATAACCCCAGGAACAGGCCTAAAAACAAAGACACCAAGGTGCCCCCGCTTCCAGGTGTCACATGGAACAACTTCACTCAGGGGGAGGGAGGAAGCGGAGAAGCAGCAGTCAGAACGCTTGTTGTCGTACCTTTTGTGGGTAGTCAGCCTCTCCCTTCTCAACGTCCCCCTTGCCTTGGCACTATAAAAGGATTTTGTGAGACCAGTCACTCTTGTTGCAACAATGTAGTAACGTGAGGTCGCGGACCATATTTTAGTTCTTGGTGGTCCATGGGTCACAGGTTGGGAACCACTGGTCTATATAGTAAGGGACTGTAGGAATTATGGTCCAAAACACTTGGATAGCCACAGGCTCTCTACGTCTGTTATAGACAGTGTGTTTCTGAAGAAGGTATTTTTCTGGTGAGGTGAGCAAATAAAACATTTCTGAAAAGTAAAATATTATTTAAAATGTGCCAAGGTTTACTAGCAACTGTAAAACTACCATTATCCAATCTTTCTTTGAGGAGGTCAGCTGTAAAAGGACAGCAAAGAACCTCATATAGTTTGAAGTTTAGTTTGTAGAAGAGCTTGTTAAAGCCGACTTTATGCTTTTACAGATTCTATTTCATTGCTTCCTGCTCTATTTCATCATTTTGTATTATCCACCTAGAACAGGTATAGGCAAACTTTGGCCCTCCAGGTGTTTTGGATCACAACTCCCACAATTTCTAACAGCCGGTACGCTGTTAGGAATTATGAGAGTTGAAGTCCAAAACACCTGGAGGGGTGAAGTTTGCTCATGCCTGACCTAGAAGCACTTGGGTTCTGGTTGTTTCTTCAAGTTGATTTTGGCTTGTGGAAACTCCATCATATAGTTTTCTTTGCACAATTTATTCAGAACATGCTTAACATTGTCTTTGTCTAAGGATGAGAAAGTGTGACTTTCCCATAGTCACCCAGTGGCTTTTTTTTTTTTTGAGCTGAGTGGATATTTGAACCCTAGTACTAATCTAGCATGCAAATCACACAGCCTTCCTCCTTAGGATTACTACCAACAAATAATAAATCTTTTTATCCCATCTTTTGAATATCATTTTTTTAAAAAAATGCATTGAGAAAGGTCTGAATAGTACATGTAGTATATGTAGAAGGGTCTTTGAATAGGGCATGTAGTGCCGGGCTTTAGCACAGCAGGTTAACCGCCAGCTGCAGTAAATCTTGCCAGCTGAAAGGTTGACAGTTCAAAGCTCAGGTCAAGGTGAGCTCCTGGCCTTTAGCCCAGCTTCTGCCTACCTAGCAGTTTCGAAAACAGCATTGTTAGTAGATAAATAGGAACCACTTGGTGGAGAGGTATTTAAGGCACCCATTAGGAAATTCCAGAAAAATTCCAGCAATTCAATCAAGGAGGAAGTTTATGAACAAAGCTCTTCAGCATGGAAAGTAGAGCAACAGCACCCCCTATAGCCAGAACCGAGCACAGCCTCCAAGGTGGTGAAGATGGGAAAACCTATATATACCTCTATCTATGTACAGTTGTTTGTCTTGTCAGTGTATAACGGTATTGAATGTTTGCCGTATATGTGTTCTGTGATCCTCTCTGTGAGATCCCTTTGGGGTGAGAAGGGCAGAATATAAATACTATAAATAAATAAATGCTTAATTTAATATTTTTTGTTTTTTGTATTTTAAAATTGTAGTAAAAATTGTAGTAAAATTGTAGTAATATTTTTTGTTTTTTGTATTTTAAAATTGTAGTAAAACTTGTAGTAGAATTACGGAGTTAGTAATTTTCACCATTGTATTATGAGGTGTTTATTTAAAAATATATATTTTGTTTTAATCTATGCTGTGAGCTGATTTGTGTCAAGTATAAAAAGAAAGAAAAAATATTAAATGAATAAAATTATAATAATAAATACTTCCTTTCTCTCTCCAGATAAAAACAGTCCATTCTACTATGGTAAGTGCAAGTCATATTCAGTAGAGCAATGTAACCACCCGAAGGTTTATGTTTTTGTTGTTATGTGCAGTAAAATCCTATGTATGGCAGCCCTTTTTGAGTGCTTTGTCAGCAAGATTTAATTGGCGGTTTGTCATTGTCTTCCTCTCAGGCTGAGAGTGTGTGACCGACTCATGATCACCCAATGGGTTTCTCCTGGAGTCTTCCTCCTAGAATCCTCCTCCAGTCTCAGAGAGTTCCTCTCAGCACTCAAACCACTCTGCTACCCCAGTTTGATGTACATAAATAGATGTGATAAACATGTGTTTGCAATAAGAGGATGAGATCTTTGTATTGTCAAAGGCTTCCATGTCCAGAATCACTGGGTTGTTGTAAGTTTTTTGAGTTGTATGGCCATGTTCCAGAAGCATTCTCTCTTGAGGTTTCACCTGCATCTATGACAGGCATCCTCAGAGGTTGTGAGGTCCTCAAAACCTCTAAGGATGCCTGCCATAGATGCAGGTGAAACATCAGGAGGGAATGCTTCTGGAACATGGCTATACAGCCCGACAAACTTACAACAACCCGATGTGAGCTTTCTTTGCCTGAGCAGAAGAACCCAACTGTTCAGTGGAACAGATCTCACTCCCGTTTATTTAATTGTATTCTGTGTCTCTTCCCTGAAACCACTGCTCGTAGTGGAGAGGGTTTTATTTTCTGACTTCCTTTCCACTGAATAAATCCCTTAAGACAAGTCTCTTGACAACTCTACGAGCAAAAAATCTGTAGACAAGGAGACAGCTTTTCTCACTACCTCCCACCCGTGGCATAAGTGGATTTGGAGTGGGTGAGAGAGAGCTTGCTGGATTGATGACAGGTTTTGTAGTGAAGGGACTGAGTAGCCTAAATGAGACAATTGTCTTATTTTTTTTTCTTCTCTAGACTGGCATTCGCTTCGGGTTGGCGGTATGATTTTTGCTGGTGTCCTCTGTTTTCTGGGGATTGCTGTCTTACTGAGTAAGTATTTATTTATCATGTCAGAAGCAAATTGAGGGTACAGTTGTAATGTATTTAAAAACACAAACAAAATTAAAAACTTGGCATTATACTAAATGTCGTTTGATCAGTAACTTGTCACTTGGGGTGCCTCTGGTGTTGCTATAAGAAGGCCCTCCATTGTGCATGTGGCAGGACTCAGGTTGCATTGTAGTAGGTGGTCTGTGGTTTGCTTTTCTCCACACTCGCATGTCATGGACTCCCCTTTGTAGTCCCATTCTTAAGATTGGTTCTAAACTCATGGTGTCAGAGTGCAGTCATTTCAGTGCCTTCTAGGTCACCCAGTCTTTTGTGTGCCCAAGAGAGAGTAAGTAACTCTTGAGGAAAGGAAGCAATTTATGGAGAGCAGGGAAATTCTTGCCAATGGCAGATACAGTGTGGCCTATCTCTCACTAAGGTGGACTTGTACTGAAGATGGGGTAGGGTTGCATGACTGAACTAAAAATCTCTTCACACAGCATAACTTTACAAAGTTATAGAATAATAGAATCATAGAGTTGGAAGAGTCTGCATGGGCTATCTAGTCAAACCCCCTGCTATGCAGGAAAAGCACAAAGTACCCCTGACAGGTGGTCATCTAGCCTCTATTTAGTAGCCCCCGAAGAAGGAGCTTCCACAACAATTTGAGGCAGTGAGTTCTACTGTTGAACAGCTCAGGAAGTTCTTCCTAAGGTTCAAGTGGAGTCTCTTTTCCTGGTTTTTTTAACCCATTGTTCTGCATCCTAGTTTTCAGGGCAGCAGAAATGTAGCCTGCTCCCTCTTTGTTATGACCCTGACAGGTGGTCATCCAGCCTCTATTTAGTAGCCCCCGAAGAAGGAGCTTCCACAACAATTTGAGGCAGTGAGTTCTACTGTTGAACAGCTCAGGAAGTTCTTCCTAAGGTTCAAGTGGAGTCTCTTTTCCTGGTTTTTTTAACCCATTGTTCTGCGTCCTAGTTTTCAGGGCAGCAGAAATGTAGCCTGCTCCCTCTTTGTTATGACCCTGACAGGTGGTCATCCAGCCTCTATTTAGTAGCCCCCGAAGAAGGAGCTTCCACAACAATTTGAGGCAGTGAGTTCTACTGTTGAACAGCTCAGGAAGTTCTTCCTAAGGTTCAAGTGGAGTCTCTTTTCCTGGTTTTTTTAACCCATTGTTCTGCGTCCTAGTTTTCAGGGCAGCAGAAATGTAGCCTGCTCCCTCTTTGTTATGACCCTGACAGGTGGTCATCCAGCCTCTATTTAGTAGCCCCCGAAGAAGGAGCTTCCACAACAATTTGAGGCAGTGAGTTCTACTGTTGAACAGCTCAGGAAGTTCTTCCTAAGGTTCAAGTGGAGTCTCTTTTCCTGGTTTTTTTAACCCATTGTTCTGCGTCCTAGTTTTCAGGGCAGCAGAAATGTAGCCTGCTCCCTCTTTGTTATGACCCTGACAGGTGGTCATCCAGCCTCTATTTAGTAGCCCCCGAAGAAGGAGCTTCCACAACAATTTGAGGCAGTGAGTTCTACTGTTGAACAGCTCAGGAAGTTCTTCCTAAGGTTCAAGTGGAGTCTCTTTTCCTGGTTTTTTTAACCCATTGTTCTGCATCCTAGTTTTCAGGGCAGCAGAAATGTAGCCTGCTCCCTCTTTGTTATGACCCTGACAGGTGGTCATCCAGCCTCTATTTAGTAGCCCCCGAAGAAGGAGCTTCCACAACAATTTGAGGCAGTGAGTTCTACTGTTGAACAGCTCAGGAAGTTCTTCCTAAGGTTCAAGTGGAGTCTCTTTTCCTGGTTTTTTTAACCCATTGTTCTGCGTCCTAGTTTTCAGGGCAGCAGAAATGTAGCCTGCTCCCTCTTCGTTATGACAGCCTTTCTAATATTTAAACATGGTGATCATGTCTCCTCTCAGTATTCTCTTCTGTAGGCTAAACATGCCCAGCTCTTTAAGCCACTCCTGATAGAGCATGGTCTCCAGATCTTGATCATTTTAGGCAGAACCATAAAACACCTGGGGACCCACAGGTTGAGAACCACTGCTCTAAGGAGAAGCGTTCAACCTCTGCATCCCTTTTCAATTCAAGCCAGTTTTTGGTACTATATGCAGAAAGACATGGCATGCAATAGAATCATAGAATCATAGAATCAAAAAGTTGGAAGAGACCTCATGGGCCATCCAGTCCAACCCCCTGCCAAGAAGCAGGAATATTGCATTCAAATCACTCCTGACAGATGGCCATCCAGCCTTTGTTTAAAAGCTTCCAAAGAAGGAGCCTCCACCACACTCCGGGGCAGAGAGTTCCACTGCTGAATGGCTCTCACAGTCAGGAAGTTCTTCCTCATGTTCAGATGGAATCTCCTCTCTTGTAGTTTGAAGCCATTGTTCCGCATCCTAGTCTCCAGGGAAGCAGAGAACAAGCTTGCTCCCTCCTCCCTGTGGCTTCCTCTCACATATTTATACATGGCTATCATATCAATAGGGTTTGACAATCATGAAGTGGCAGCTAGTAATTGAATGTATTTCATCCATCTAGTCTGCACTTAATCCTTGCTTCCCCCAGGTGTCAGAATAAATTGGCTGTCTTAAGGTTTTCTACCCCTTGGTGTAGATTCAGAGTGTGGCATTTGCTGCTCCAACTCATCCCGCAAAATGTCTTGGAGCAGCCCCACTGCAGATGTAGTGGTACTCTGCAGAAAGAAGATTTGTGTTCATATTTTAAGACACACTTTCCCCCCTCTGTGCTTTGCAGCCTGAGTGGTTCCCATGGTGATTTAGGGAACCGAAATGTCTGCAAAATCACTGTAAAAAAGCAAAAGAGGTTTGCTGCTTCACTGTGAGCTCAGGCTTAGAAGGGACCTTATTGGATATTGTCCATTTAGCTCCTTATTTTATAGCAGAAATGGGAAACACGTGGCCTTCTAAATACTTATTGACTGCAGCATTCATCAGTTCAGCTTAATCTAGCTAATGGTGAAAGATGATGGGAGTTGTAGTACAACTTGATCCTGAGAGCTGTATCTTCTGCTTTCCTGCTTTTCCAGTATGTATAAGTGGAACTGCTATATACTAATGTAGGTGACATTACCTTCTATTTTAGTAGATCCAGCTCTGCAGGATTGGAAGTAGGGAATCCTTCTCCCTCTTCCCAAATCTGGTCTCTCTGATCCCATGAGCATATCCTGTTATCCTCCAAATGCAAAAGTGTTTTTAGAATTCCTGCAGTTGAGAAGCCACTGACAATATCATTTCAATATATCCATGATCCCTTTTCCGCTTTGTTTTTCCCTCCAGGTGGAAAATGCAAATGCAAACCCAAGAGGAGAAGCAGGTAGGGGGATAATTCTCTTGTAAGGGCTGGTGTGTGCAGCTTGCAGGCCATTATGGTTGTCTCCCAAAGTTGAAGGGTTATGGAGGGACAGGGCTATAATTGGCAGGACTATGGAGAAAACAAGCTATACCTTTGAAACTGGGAAGTAGAATGTTCATTGCAGTTGTGATTTCACCAAGCATAATGTGTCCTTTTTCCTTGTCTAGCGTCCAGATCAGTGTGGCACCAAGGGCTCCTCTCGCAGGTAAGCAGTTGTTCTGGAACTGGGGGGACTACAGGGATCCTATTCACTCTGGAATAGGCTGCAAAAATTTAACACATGCGCAAGGAACTAGCAGTCCTCGAGATGTTGGTCATTTTTCTAAGGACCAAGGGAAACAGCAATATGCCTCTAACTAGAACTGTGTTTCTCAACTTTCCTAATGCAGCAACTCCTTAATATAGTTTCTCATGTTGTCGTGGCCTCCAACCATAACATTATTTTCGTTGCTACTTTATAACTGTAATTTTGTTACTGTTACGAATCATAATGTAAATATCCGTTACGCAGGATGTATTTTCATACACTAGATCAAATTTGGCACAAATACCATATTAGTGGGGTTGGGAGCGAGGATTGATTTTGTCATTTAGGAGTTTTATTTGCTGGGATTTATAGTTAACCTACAATCAAAAAGCATTCTAAATTCCACCAATGATGGAATTGAACCAAACTTGGCACATGGAACTCCCATGACAAACAAAAATACTGGAAGGGTTTGGTGGACATCGGCCTTGAGTTTTGGAATTATTTTTTTTTTGTCATGTCAGGAGCGACTTGCGAAACTGCAAGTCGCTTCTGGTGTGAGAGAATTGGCCATCTGCAAGGACATTGCCCAGGGGACGCCTGGGTGATTTTTGATGTTTTTATCATCTTTGTGGGAGGCTTCTCTCACATCTCCATATGAGGAGCTGGAGCCAATAGAGGGAGCTCATCCGCCTCTCCCCGGATTCGAACGTGCAACCTGTCGGTCTTCAGTCCTGCCGGCACAGGGGTTTAACCCACTGCGTCACCTGGGGCTCCTTTGGAATTGTAGTTCACCTACATTCAGAGAGCACCATTGACTCAAATAATGATGGATCTGGACCAAATTTGGCACGAATACCCAATATGCCCAAATGTGAACACTGGTGGAGTTCCGGGGAAATAGATCTTGGCATTTGGGAATTGTAGTTGCTGGGATTTATAGTTCACCTACAGTCAGAGAGCATTCTGAACCCTGCTAATGATAGAATCGAGCCAAACTTCCCACACAGAACCCCCATGTCTTGGAGGCTCCTTCCAGCTTTGCACATGCGCACCACGCTGCAGTGTCCTGAGCACACCTGCTCTCCCCTCTCCACTTGGGAGTCTCAGAAACAGCCAACCCCTTGGCTGAGAGGTTGGCTGAGAGGCCAGCCAATCACACTGGAGGAGGGCTTTTGGTGGGTGGATTTGTTGTTTCTCAAAAGGAAGACAAGGATAGGCGGAGAGATCTTTAGCCTTCTCTGCCAAAGGGGTTCCTAAGCCCATTAGAAATATATGTTTGTTGGTGGTGCTCTCTTAAACCCACTCACGACCCCATCCTCAGGCCCCGATCCCCAGGTTGAGAAACACAGATCACAGGTTTTTTATCCTTGTCATTCTCATATTGCTTTATCAAAATGAGGATGACATTTATCACTGTCATTGTCATTTTGCTTTCTGATTTGTTCTTTCTCATTCTGTAGGAGATGCCAGTGAGTGCTGAGTCAAGTTTATGCTTGCTTTTGCTAACATACCTGCCCCATCCCATGGCCGTGAAATGTTTCCTCTCTCTTCTGGTGGCAACAGACATTCTTTGACTATGTTCCTGGGCCTTCACATCAAGATTCGGGGGTTTTCGAAATGCAATAAAATGTTGCTGTCTTCATGTCTTAATCTAAGATGTCTTAAATGAATTAACCTTGGCATGTGCTGGGAGGGTTTTGATCCAAGATCTTTCCTCTGCGTGGGACCAAATGAGTAGACATTTATCTTGGAGTGACACACACATCTAAATATTATATCAAGAGCATAACTGCAAATATGGTCTGGTTTTAATTTTCTGAGAAGGAACAAAGGCAGGGATCTTGTAACGGAGGACTCTATATATTGTGCATTCTACTACTCCCAAAATACTTTAGGAAAAGTCATAACAGTCTCACTGTTATGTTGTTTTTGGATTGTTTCAAACAGACACGAATGCATATGTAGGCCCTTTAATTTACATGGAATGGAATGCTTGTGGTTAAATATCCAATTATTGTCTTAGAATAAACTATCTTGTTCCAGGAGTTTTGTCTAAAATTTATTTTAAAACCTTTGAAAGAGATTAAAAAGATGACTTTTGAACATGGTTGGGAAAATTTCAGAAGTTGAAGCCCGAAAGATAACATTCTGAAGCTCTGCTATTAAACTGCTAAACCATCTTCAGGTCACAGATATAAATAAATCAGGTTTCCCACCTCAAGCTTCAGAGAAAGAGTCTAGACCAGGTATGGTTAAACTTTGGCCCTCCAGGTGTTTTGGACTACCACAATTCCTTACAGCCTCAGGCCCCTTCCTTTTCACCCTCAACAGCTTAAGCGGCTGAGGGCGAAAAGGAAGGAACCCGAGGCTGTAAGGAATTGTGGGAGTTGAAGTCCAAAACACCTGAAGGGCCAAAGTTTAACCATACCTGGTCTAGAAGCAGAAATTATTTAAGGACTCCATACTTCCCAACTTCTCAGATTACAGTTCACAACCCAGCGTTGTACATTCTTTGACCTAAGTGGACAAAGAAAGCAAATCAATCCTGCAAAACATGAGAGAAAGAAATATTTCCATTATTTAAGATCCCTGGCAGCATTCTCAAACTGCTGTCCTCTAGATTTTAGATCACAACACCCATCATTCTTCATCATTATCAGTCCTATCTGGGACTGGCTGAGAAAGAAGTGGAATATACCAAAGTGGGGATGTTTGTTTGGTGGTTCAAAGTGAAAATTCATACAGATATGATCGCTCTGTAATAAGGTTTTTTAAAGTTGAAACCCTATGCATTTCAAATGGATTCCTTAGAGCAGTGGTTGTCAACCTTCCTAATGCCACAACCCCTCATGTTGTGGTGACGGTCGGCCATAAAATTATTTTCATTGCTACTTCATAACTGTAATTTTGCTACTGTTATGAATTGTAATGTAAATATCTGATATGCAGGAAGTATTTTCATTCACTGGACCAAATTTGGCACAAATACCCGATACGCCCAAATTTGAATACAGCTTGGTTTGAGGGGGGGGGGGTGATTTTGTCATTTGGGATTTATAGTTAATCTACAATCAAAGAGCATTCTAAACTCCATCAATGATGGAATTGAACCTAACTCGGCACACAGAATTCCCATGACCAACTGAAAATACTGGAAGGGTTTGGCCGGCATTTACCTTGAGTTTGGGAGTTGTAGTTCCCCTACATCCAGAGAGCACTGTGGACTCAAACAATGAAGGAGCTGGAGCAAACTTGGCACGAATACTCAGTATGTCTAAATGTGAACACTGGTGGAGTTTGGGAAAAATAGACCTTTGACATTTGGGGGTTGTAGTTGCTGGGATTTAGAGTTCACCTACAAGCAAAGAGCATTCTGAACTCCACCAATGATAGAATTGGGCCAAACTTCTCACACAGAACTGCAATAACCAACAGAAAATACTGTGTTTTATTTTGGTCTTTGGAGACCCATCTGACATTCCCTTGTGACCCCCTTAGGGGTCCCAACTCCCAAATTGAGAAACGCTCCCTTACAGTATCTCCATTAGGCCACCAAATTGATGTGTGCATCCTGACTGATTACTTTCAATTTGGAAGATCTTAAACAATTTTCATGCAACTGCATTTCTGCTTATAACTGGTGTGTTATAAATCTCTGTTTATTGTAATACATTGTGCTTTTATTGCTTATTTTTGTGTGAACCACTCTGTTGGGACTCTGTCCTACAAGGCATAGATATCCAAAATAAAACGATGAAACATTTTGTACTGAACTGACTGTCCTTCTGTCAATTGCTGCCTGTCTCTGTATTCAAGGTTGTGAGGCTAGAACGAAGACCTTGGTCAAAGGAGAGCAACGCTAATTGAAAGCAGATTGAAATATTTGAAGCTTCTGCAGGAGATTTGTGTTGTTTTCTCTCTGTTTGACAGTTCTAAGGGATCTTGCACAAGTCCTTGAGTGTTGCTGTCAAATGTTTGGTGTGTTTTTGTTGATGGATTCTCTTTTGGCTGGTGAACAACACAGTTGTGAAGGTTGCCAGATATTTTTTGATTTTTTTTCCAGTGATTCGGGAGGGAAACATCAAAACCCTTCTGCAACATGAGTAAGAATAAATGTATGTATTTGGAGGCTGGGAGATGATCCTTTTGTTTTAGATTGAATCCTGACTTAAAACTTAAGGGTTATTTTTTTAAAGCAATTCCTTCCTTTATTCTTTGGACTAGTTAAACAGTAATTCATTGTTGTTGTGCAGTGGTGTTGGGAGTGTGTTAAAAAAAGATTGAAAAAGAGAATGGCATCTAACTTGAGAAGCTGAAAAGCAAGATACAGTTATCGTACTGCTTCAGTTATTTTCTTTGATCTCATCTCTCATTCCCAGCCTTTTCAATCCTAGATCTAATAAGCCTGCTTTGGCTACAGTCCTAGATTCACTTCCAGGTAAGTGCATCAGCATTTTTTTGGTGTCAGGAGCGACTTGAGAATCTGCAAGTCACTTCTGGTGTGAAAGAATTGGCTGTCCCCAAGGACATTGCCCAAGGGATGCCTGGATGTTTTACTATCCTGTGGGAGGCTTCTCTTATGTCCCAGCATGGGAAGCTGGAGCTGATAGATGGGAGCTCACCCCACTCCCCAGATTCAAACCACCAAACTTTTGGTCAGCAGTCTTACCGACAGAAAGGTTTAACCCATTGCGCTACCGGGGGCTCCTGCATCGGCATTAATATAGTTCATTTTGGCTTATTACATGGACGGGAATCCAATTGCCCTTCTCATCAAACACCAATCTAAAATGGTCAGTGCTTGGGCATGATGGACATTAGAAGCTCAACAATGTCTGCAGAGCCATAGGGTTCTTCACAACTTCCTTATATAGTCATCCCCAAAATCTGGAGGAATGTTTTGATCAAAATCGGTCAGTAGCTTCCATTGGTGGTGAGAAGGAAATGACAGATAGTTTTCATTTTTGATATGGACTCTTTACACAACCTAGGCCCCTTCGGTGCTGATCCTTTGAATGCAGCACCTAATCCATTCACTAAGATGCCATGAATAAGAGGTACTAGGTACCATGTTCTAACCAAGACTGGCCTGAGATAGTTAACACTTGATGTTGCAGAACATAAGAACATGCTTCTCCCATTCCATGCATATATGCCAACTAATTTTGCAGTACAACACAATGTGTTGTCGAATGGTTTCCAGGCCAGAATCACTGGGTTTCTGTGAGTTTTCCATGTTCTGGAAGCATTCTCTTCTGAAGTTTTGCCCACATCTATGGCAGGCATCCTCAGCGGTTGGGAGGGACATTCCACAGATATATAAACCTCACTTGCCTAGTTTCCTACAGGCCTCACAAGAGTCTTATTGTGGGATTTTGAAATAGATATAAGATTTTTGGGAGTACATTCATTTTAATAGCAGAGATTCTTCCCAATAAGGATAAATTTAGGTTTTTCCAATTCTCCCAATCTTTTAAATTTTCTTCAATTTCAGTTCATAATTATTTTTTAAAAGTTCAGCGTTCTTTGCTGTAATCATAATACCTAAATATTTAATTTTATTTGTAATTCGAAGTCCCGATATTTCTTTCCATTCTTCTTGCCTTTTCTTTGTGATATTTGGTTAATCCCATTTTTTGGTGTATTATATTTATCTATTTTTATTCTCTACAGGATCTTCCACAATGTAAATTAAATCATCTGTTCTCACTTTATAATGCTGAGTTATTTTAGTTCCCTTCAATGTTTTATCTTCCCTGATATTATTTAGTGGTATTTCCATCGACAATATGAAAATAAGAAAAGACAAGGTACAACCTTGTCTAGTAGAGGACCAGGTTGTGACACAGCTAGTTGGGAGTCAGCTGCATTAAAATCACTACTGACTGAAAGGCCATGAGTTCGAAGCCAGCCCAGGTTGGAGTAAGCTCCTGACCATTTGGTTAGCTTGCTATCGACCTTTGCAGCCCAAAAGACAATTCTATCTGTCAAGTCGGAAATTTAGGTACCGCTTATGTGGGGAGGCTAATTTAGCTAATTTACGACACCATAAAACTCTCCAGCAGCATGCAAAAGAATGAGGAAGTACTCCATCGGTGTCACAAGTGGACAGTGAAGTGACAGCTCCCTGAGGAATTTGAAGCATACCCTCATGAAACTGGAAGGTTAAGTAGGCTCTATGTGTCTGTCTATATATGTTCTGCGTCTATGGCATTGAATGTTTGCCATGTACATGTGCATTGTGATCCACCCTGAGTCCCCTGGGGGGTGAGAAAGGTGGAATATAAATACTGTAAATAATAATAATAATAATAATAATAATAATAATAATAATAATACCTTGGTATCCAATTCACTGAGTAGAATTTTGAACAAATTCCAATTAATATTGTCAAAAGCCTTTTCTGCATCTAGTGCTATCAAAGCCAATTCTTTATGATTGTTAATCTCGTAATATTCAATAATATAAATTAAGTTTCTTACATTGTCTTTGATACTTGCCTATTGAGTTGCCTTCTGGTGTGATCCATCCATGATGCTATAACTCGCAGTAGCGGAGTAATTAATGTCACTCCTGAGCCCAAAAACAATATATTTCTTTTTATTTACAATGCTCACATGTGGGATCCCACATCATGAATGGGAGACAGAAGAGGATATTAGTCTGTCCTTTGGAAGATACCTCGTGTGGTGTGTTCCATCTTCACCTGTGTGATTCCAGCCTCACATCCTTATGATTCCAGCATGGGAATAAAATACTTTAGTATATGTATTCCTTGTAGTCAGTGCTGCCCGTTACTGGAGAAAGGTCTGATGGATTTGAACAACATGCTGGTTATTTACAGGTAAAGCATAAATAATACTGTATTTCTTCACGGTCATGTCCAACTCCTCCTTGACAGAACCTGTTCTAGATCTTCATTCTCTTCTACCTACCCACCTTATCAATCCGTTCAACCTATCCTGTGCCATCTTGTTTTTCTTTCTCAACCCCACCCCACCCTGTAAAGATCTATGAGAGATCCTTGTGTGCTTAAAGTTAAGTTTGTGCTTTTAGTTGTGTTTTAACAACTTGACATGGCACAATGCCTGAAATCATATCTATAATTTTTAAAAAAATAAACAATAAAGTGTAAGATTGAAAATGATAGTTAAAACACATTTGACGCAACTGAGCAGGCAGTAATTGCAACCTCTGTCTGTCTGGGGCTACGTGCCACTGAATGCCATGAGATTTCCATATGAGCATGCATAGGGATCATGCTGCTTGCCTCAGTGAAAGCCTGGAACAGCCCTTTGCTGTTTCTTAAACGACATTTATGCTTCAGTCCTAGACACCCTCGCTTTTTGAGCAGGCATGCGTAGGATTGCGCTGTTAGTTACAACTATCTTGTGCCGGACTGCATGAATACTTTTTTTAAAGGAATCGTGCATTTTCAAAATAAAATAATTTATAGTAAAAACAAGCAAGCAGAGAAAATAAGCAATCGGTAATGGTTTCCACTGAACCCCTTTAAAAGGGAATAGAGGTTGGGAGAGGGGATGAAAAATACAAAAGAAACAAGCATCCTAAGTCAGGATGAGAAATGAAACTGAAATGCAAGAGTATCCACTCTTTAGCTGGGGAAAAGTAACTTGCTGGGGACACGATTCGGAGTGATTACTGGCAAGATTCTGCCTCTCCAAACCTATGTGCTTCATTGGTGATGAGGTTTCATTTAGCCCCATTGAAAGCATGCGGGCCTCTGGTCTTACCATCTCCAGAAATCGCTGGATCTCTTTATTACCTACTAGTGGGTAAAGCAATAATGTAAGTATCCTGTTGAGGATTCCTCCTGCCATTCTTTGCACCCACTAGCAATTGATGATGGTTCTCAGTTGCCTGATTTTCACCACTGGCTAACTGTTGCCCAGCACTCCCATTTGGGGCCACTGGAGAAGTTGTGCTACCAGCAGCATCATCGGCTTCCAGTGCTGCCCCCTGGTGGTTCCCTTTGGCACTGAACTTCCTCCAGGGGCTGATGCTGCTTTCCGTTCCTGCACCTCCTCTCTTCCCCGCAGTGGCTGCCTCCTCTGCTGATATCCACAACCCCACCATCACCAGCCTCAGGCACTCTGATCGATGATGACATGCTGGTAGATGTGCGTTTTGCCCTTGAAGCTGGAGGCGATAAGGAAGTCTCGCTGGTCCACGCTGAGGTGAGCAAAGGAGCGCGGGGCCTGGGTGTTCAGCTCTTGGAAGTGTTGGAAGAGCCCAGTGATGGGGTCATAGCGGTACACTTTGCTGAAAGAGTAATCGTTGCCTAGAAACGCATAGCGGTAGCCACCAATGGTCAGTGGCTGGAAGACCATAGATCCCCGGGAAGGCATCTGCTGGACATCTCGGAACATGGAGCCGTCCCAATGCATCACCTGATGGTAGAAGAGATTGCCATGAGTTCAGTAAAGAGGATGGCTTCCATAAATTGTGTATCAAGTCTTAACATTCTATGATGGAAACTACAGAACATGAACCAGTGCTAAGCAATAGAAGGCAGAGAGCTCGGAAAGAGAGCTCGGAAAACTTACCATATATACTCAAGTATAAGCCTAGTTTTCCAGCCGCTTTTTTAGGCTGAAAAAGCCCTCCTCAACTTATACTCGAGTCAAGGTTATTTGTTATTTTACTTTATTATTATTATTATTATTATTATTATTATTATTATTATTTTACAGACACAAAAACACAGTATGTCACAGCAAATGAGATCTATATGCTGGATTTTGTATCACAAAATCACAAGTTGAACACTTCCCAAGCGTCTAGGACTGTGTGATATATTTTTGAATGATGCGTGCAGATCCAAGTAAGGTGGCCTTTTGCAGTTGTCAGATTGTGATTTTGTCAATGTTTATTGTTTCCAAATGCCGGCTGAGATCTTTTGGCACAGCACCCAGTGTGCCAATGACCACTGGGAATCCCTGTACTGGTTTATGCCAGAGCCTTTGCAGTTTGATTTTGAGGTCCTGATAACGGCTGAGTTTTTCCTGTTCTTTTTCCTCAATGCGACTGTCACCTGGAATGGCGACACCAATAATCCAAACCTTTTTCTTTTCCACAATCGTGATGTCTGGCGTATTGTGTTCATTTTCCCCTACCTTTGCAGGTTTACGATCTCACCAATTATTTACTGCTGGCAGGTGGTACTTGTGACATAAGTTCCAGTGAATCATTTGGGCCACAGAGTTGTGCCTTTGTTTGTAATAATAATAATAATAATAATAATATTTATTATTTTACTCTATTTATTATTATTGTTATTATTATTGTTATTATTATTATTATAACATTTACATTATTTTACTCTAGTGTATTACATTTATTATTCTACCTTCTTATTGTTATTCCATTTATTATTTTACTATTTATTATTATTAAATTTATTATTTTTCCCACTTATTATTTTTACATTTATTATTTTACTCTATTATTACTGGTTTTATTACTTCTCCATTGTTTTATTCTATTATTATTATTATTATTATTATTATTATTACATTTATTATTTTTCTTTATTATTATTGGAAGAATACGTAAGCACATTTACACTGAAGAAGGTTAGAATAATGGTTTAATCAGAGTTGGGCAGTCTTATCTTAAATTATGGTTTTATGTAAATATTCAAAAACATTTAACCTACTGATGCCTCACTTAATGCAATTTTATGGATAGCTATTTTTATTTTGAAATTTACCAGTAGCTACAGCAGTTCCTACCCTCAGCTTTTACTCAATTCAATTTGTTTTTTTTGTGGTAAAATTAGGTGCCTTTACTTATATTTGGGTCAACTTATATGGTACCTTTTTGGGATAGTTTCCCACAAAGTTCTGGGAGTTCTAGTCCACAAAAGAAGCATGTGGTTCCAAGCATGTGGTTCAGGAAACAGATTTTAGAGTTGCAGGAAGCAATTAGAAGTATTTCTAAACAGGTACCACAAATTTTGGCAGCTGGACCCAGACACAAAACGGTGCCTCAGAGGTCACAGCCAACTACATACTGCACCCCATGACATATCCATTAAAATAATGTGCCATGTAAATAAAGTTGTTGCAAATTAGGGATTCTAGCACTCAAACCTAGATTTTAATTTTTAAAATAATTGGATAGTCACACTGATTTTGAAAATGCCTAGAGATCTTGCAGTATATTTTGGTCTTTTGCTTATCTCTGTGGTAATGCTTGTGATGAGAATTGGATCATCACACAGGTGCACCTCTTGTGGTTATCTGATCTGGCATTTCTCTCAGATCGACTAACCAAAGGGTGGGATGGAAAGCTATGGTCAGTTCATTTACATAAAACGGTATAAATGTAACATACATCCATATCCCTCAACTTTTCCAAGCGCTGAATAGAGTGCAAGCAAGAACCAGAATTTTGTTGGTGACATGTGCAGACATACGTGTGGATTACATTTGTGCATGCACGTTTTCATGCAAAAGAAGGTATACAGTACCATCTAGCTCAGGCATGGTCAAACTTCAGCCTTCCAGGTGTTGTGGACTTCAACTCCCACAATTCCTAACAGCTGGTAGGCTGTTAGGAATTGTAGGAGTTGAAGCCCAAAACATCTGAAGGGCTGAAGCTTGCCCATGCCTGATCTAGCTAGTACTGCCATCCAGAAGACCCAATAGTACCTCATGCAACAACAGCTGAGTGGCTGCTGGGCAAAGCTCCATCTCCCTGCCCAGTAAATATCTCTTTGTTAAATCTAAGAGGTTTCAATTGCTCATTTTGCATTGTTACAGGAGTAGTTCTATTGTTGCTGAGAAAACCCATCCCATCCTTGTTTTTTTACTTAGTGTGAGAACTGCAGCTAAGCTCAGTTGTGCAGGCAGAAGCAAAGGACATAGTTAAGAGCTTCAGTCCCATTTGTCCTAGCTCCACAACAACACTTTTCAAAATAAGACACCTTTCCAATAGAAGCACCTCACTTCCAAATCATTTGGAAGTTGAGATCATTTTGTGCTTTATGTGGAATTTAAAGGAGCAATCCAAGGTGCTGAATCTATTTTGGGTTAGGGTTCAGCACCTTGGATAGGTCCTTTAAAGATCCAACTAAAGTAAAGGATGGAGCTACATTACCATAGAAAGCAGTCTGAATATGTATTATATGATCAGTGCAAAACCATAAAATGCTGTTTAACTGCATTGAACTGTAATGTGTGTGTGCGTGTATCAGACTCAAACTGCAGTCCATGGAAGTGTGGATCCAGCCTAAACTGATTCATTACTCACCAGATGCAACAATCCAGATGTGATCTGATTAATGCAAAATAAAGTCATGGGCCTGAAACTTGTCCCACCCATTTGATTTGTGTTTCCGTTTCATTTCATTCATTTGGATGACATGAAACGGGAAGACCTCTTTTGGAACAAAATACACTCGAAATGAAAGGCAGGTGGGAGCGGATACCAGCTCCAAGACTGCTTTTTGGATCATAGAATCAAAGAGTTGGAAGAGACCTCATGGGCCATCCAGTCCAACCCCCTGCCAAGAAGCAGGAATATTGCATTCAAATCACCCCTGACAAATGGCCATCCAGCCTCTGCTTAAAAGCTTCCAAAGAAGGAGCCTCCACCACACTCCGGGGCAGAGAGTTCCACTGCTGAACGGCTCTCACAGTCAGGAAGTTCTTCCTAATGTTCAGATGGAATCTCCTCTCTTGTAGTTTGAAGCCATTGTTCCGCGTCCTAGTCTCCAAGGAAGCAGAAAACAAGCTTGCTCCCTCCTCCCTGTGGCTTCCTCTCACATATTTATACATGGCTATCATATCTCCTCTCAGCCTTCTCTTCTTCAGGCTAAACATGCCCAGTTCCCTAAGCCGCTCCTCATAGGGCTTGTTCTCCAGACCCTTGATCATTTTAGTCGCCCTCCTCTGGACACATTCCAGGATCAATTGCCTGGGACCTGGCAGGGCCTGCAGCCGAGCGTCTAGTAAGGAGTGCTCCTTACTCGGTGTTTGGCTGCAGGCACCCCAGTGCTTTGGGTCTACAGGCACAAACTTTGGACCTACACATCTGAGCCTTGCAGGGCCTGCAGCCAAGCACCGAGTAAGGAGCATTCCTTACTCAGGGCTCGGCTGCAGGTACTGCCAGGCACGGCTGCATAGGACCAAAGCTGGCACCTTTAGACCCATGCACTTTGGGCCTATGGGGAAGCTCTCCCCCCCCCCCCCCCAAAAAAAAGGGTGGAAAGAAAATGGATCTTTCAGCCCCGAAAACAAAAAACAAATATCTGACCTTCCAATTTCAGAAGGCTCAGACAAAATGGATCAGGGGCCCCACCGAAAGCTGGGACTTGAAACGGATGAAGGCAAGCCCCAAATGCACATAACATTCCTTCTCCAGAACTGGCAACTACGGTTCTAATAATGAAGCTTGAATATATCTGAGTGAAGTGGCCCTCTGTACTAGGGATCTGAAGGATATTCACAAATGTTCTCATCCTCAACAACAATGTGTGCCTCAACACTGAGACTCCCTGTCAAAAATTGTCAGTGATACCAAGATTTTGTCTCTGCAAAACAGCAAAAAGATAACTGCTTTTTCTCATCAGTGAAAGCAAAACTAAACAGAAAACGTGTCCAAAAAATCTCTTGTATTTTGTACAAGAGATGTATTTTTTTCTTTTGCAAAAGGCCAAACTCCTTTATACAAGAAACTCTTAAATATTTTTTCATTTAAAAAAACTTAAAATGCAAAATAAATGGAAAAAAATTGAAAAACCCAACACAAAATCCCATAATGTAATGGTGGGAGAAGAAAACTGGGGGTTTTTTTTTCAAGCACCTATGCAAGATAGAACATATATCCCATACTTAGTTGCTTGCTTAGATCCTGTTTTGCCTCTGAACTATCAGCCGTTATTTGTAGTTAGGAAACATGATGTGAAGTAAACTGTAAGTGTGGTGAGAATAGTGGCAAAAGTAGTGACACTTAATATATCTTTCAGTATGCATGCACAACTTCTTTTCCTGACAAGTAAGACCTGGCAGTGATCCCTAGTAACCTCACCTTGGAATCACCCAGGAAGCGAGTCAGGCAAATGTAAACATCCTCCTTGACTTTGAAATGCTTGACCGCATAGACATCATCCATGTCAGGGATATCCGTGCGGCGCACAAACTCCTTCTTATTCCACTGGTAGATGACGGGACGCTGGGAGCTGCTGGCCAGGATGAGGTGGGGCTTTCCCGCAATCTCCAGAAATTCGGCATCCGTATCGCGGTACCAGGGGTGCAGCGATTGGTGAGAATAGAAGCCATGACCATTCCAGCGGTATAGAGTGGTGGAGCCAGCCTTGGAGCTGTCAGCCATGATGAAATACCAGTCCCCTTCTACGCGGAAGACCTCAATGTCATTGGGTTTACGCATGCGAGAGCTCTCTATCACCTGCATGTGTAGGAACTGGCCTGTTGCTTCGTGCCGTTTGTAGATGTGTGAGCCTTTGAACAGCTGGGCCACAATCACAAAGAGCTCACCCTCGATCACCAGGGGCTTGCAGACCACTGTGGATGAACCTAGGAAGTGTCAAAAGGTGAGAAGAGAATGAATAGCAACTGCATCTTTCACTGACATCTGATGTTAGGATATCAAGGGCATCTAAGCAAGGAGGATTTTAATCCCTGTAAGATCATACTGAAATAAATCTTAAAGGTACCCAAGACTCCTCCTGTGCTTTCTTCCCTAATTTCCCATAGTTAACAGAACAGTGTTCCACATTGGGCATGCGTATCTGCAGCAGAGTAGCAAAGCATACGGATAGATGTATTCACTGTGTCTGGTTGTAATCCCCATGTTGTGCCAGTCAATTTTATATAATATTATTTATAGCACACACTTTTTGCTTGATAGTTAGCAGTGCTTCTTGTAAGTCAGAGCACAGTCCAGGGTAACTCCCAGGTATTTGGGTTTGCTGCAATGCTCCAGTGGGATTCCTTCCCAGGTAATCCTCAGAGGTCAAGATGCTTGTCTGTTTACTTTTAAGCTTTTTTAAATATTTGAATTGTTCAATTGATCTGTCATGTTTATTACTGTATGTTTAAATTGATATGCTAATTGTTTAAATCGATATGTCATGTTTATTATTATATGTGTAATATGGCATTGTGTGCCATGGTCTGTAAGCCGCCCTCAGTCCCCCATTGGAGTGAGAAGAGCAGGTATAAATGTAGCATAACAACAACAACAGTAGCAGCATATGTCTTGTGCACCAGCTGCGCCCGTACCTTGGGAAGTCTGACTTGACCACGGTAGTCCACGCTCTGGTTACATCCCGTTTAGACTACTGCAACGCTCTCCATGGGGGGTTGCCTTTGAAGACGGCTCGGAAGCTCCAACTAGTCCAACGCTCGGCAGCCATGACTTTAACAGGAGTGGAGCGCAGGGAGCATACAACCCCCCTGCTGCGCCAACTCCACTGGCTACCGATTTGCTACCGGGCTCAATTCAAAGTGCTGGCGTTGGCCTTTAAAGCCCTAAACGGTTCCGGCCCAAGTTACCTATCTGACAGCATCTCTGCCTATGAACCCACCAGGGCTTTAAGATCTTCCGGGGAAGCCCTACTCTCGATCCCACCTGCTTCTCAAGCACGGTTGGCGGGGGACGAGAGATAAGGCCTTCTCGGTGGTGGCCCCTCGGCTGTGGAACGCCCTTCCCACGGACATTAGGCTAGCACCATCTCTAATGGTATTCCGTAAAAAAGTTAAGACCTGGTTGTTTGAGCAGGCGTTCGAATAATTAGTGCAATAATTGGTAATGAACATAGGAATGGAAAATGGTTGACGAGTCTGGATTATGTTTTTGTGGATGAGATGATAGTGATTAGTTATTGTAATAAGTGTTTATTAATTGTGTGCTGCGTGGGATTGTTAACTGTTTTATATCTAGCATTGAATTTCTGCTGTTTTTGTTGGTTGTGAACCGCTGTGAGTCGCCTTCGGGCTGAGAACAGTGGTATATAAGTAAAGTAAAGTAGAAAGCAGTCTGAATATGAATTATATGGTCAGGGCAGAACAATAAAATGCATTTAACTTTATTGAACTGCAATGTGTGTGAGAGTGTGTTTGTGTGAGTCAGATTCAAACTGCAGTCTATGGAACTGTGGATCCAGCCTAAACTGATTCATTACTTACTAGATGCCACAGTCCAGATGTGATCTGATGAATGCAAAATAAAGTCATGGGCCTGAAACTTGTCCCACCCATTTGATTTGTGTTTCTGTTTCATTTCGTCCATTCAGATGGCACGAAACGGGAAAACCCCTCTTGGAACAAAAATAGACTTGAAATGAAAGGCAGGTGGGAGCGGGTACCAGCTCCAAGACTGCTTTTTGGATCTATTGCAGGCACCCCAGTGCTTTGGGTCTACAGGCGCAGACTTTGGACCTACACATCTGGGCCTTGCAGGGCCTGAAGCCAAGCACCGAGTAAGGAGCACTCCTTACTCAGGGCTCGACTGCAGGTACTGCCAAGTAAAGTAAAGTAAGTAAGTAAATAAATAATAGATGGATTAGGAATCAGCTTGTTTTCCCTGTAATAGACAGTAAGAGCACCTAAAGCCTCAGAGAGCTTCTGTTCAACCATTTCAATGCTCCCTGCTTTGGTGGTGATGCCATGATCATCAGCATAGATGAAACTCTCTGTCCCTTCTGGCAGAGGCTGATCATTTGTGTAAATGTTAAACATTGATAGAGCAAGCACTCTCCCCTGAGGCAGCAGAATATCAAGTAAATACCAAGACTCCCTCTTGGGCACACAGAAGACTGGGTGACTTGGAAGGACTGAGTTCTAGCACCACGAGATGCAGAGTCAATCTTAAGAAATGGGGCCACAAAGTGGAGTCCATGACATGCGAGTGCGGAGAAGAGCAAACCACAGACCACCTACTACAATGAAATCCGAGCCCTGCCCCATACACAATGGAGGACCTTCTCACCGCAACACCAGAGGCACTACAAGTGGCCAGCTACTAGTCAAAGGACATTTAGTATAATGCCAAGTTTGTGTTTTTAAATACATTACAATTGTACCCTTGGTTTGCTTCTGACATGACAAATAAATAAAAATAAGAGCAATAACCATGGGTTGAACCAGATAGCCCTGTAGTCTGTCTCAACTCTATGATTCTATGAATAGTTCCATGGGATCTGGACAAAATGATGAAGAGATGAAAAACTGTTGTAGGAGGCAGGATACAACAGAGTTGGAGTAAGATATTTTTCAACCTGAAGAAAAAAAGGTAAGATGGACACACTGCTCCATGTCCCATGCTGTATCCTCGAGGATGTGAGGATGGAAGGGGAAGAGTGTGAGTGTCTCACCATTGATGTAGGCATAGTTGCGAAATTTCCCTGCCACGTGATCCCACTCTAAGAAACTGCAGCGTCCAGTGAAAGGCTGGGCAACCACCAAGTTCTGTTCTCCATTGTAGGTGAAGGTTTCTACTGAGAGCGATTGTTCAGGCAGGGTATCAAAGAGTACAAGGTCTAAGAAAAGAAGGTAGGAGTTAGTGCTAGAACAAAGAGCGGTACCTCTCCCTGCCATAGTGTTTGTCATGGCAAACTACATTGATTAGTATAAACAGTTCATCCAACTGGGTATGTTTGCAAGAGTTGTTATTTCAGATGTGTTTTAAAGTTTGTACATAGTTATTTATCATACTGCTTACTGCTGTGCTTTTTGTTTCTGGAGAGCCCTGCTGACTCATAACACAAGCCCATATCTTTAAAAGGTTTTCTTTGGAGCCTAGAGCACAGAAAACACAGTCCAAAGCACTTCCTAGGAAATTACGAAAACACAATTGTAGTTACGTGGAAAAGGGTGTTAACTCTCATTATGTTACAATTTGACTTGATTGCAGCTTGATTACTTGCAAACTCCATTCATGACTGGTATCTACTGATAGATCTCTCCTCTTTTACAAATTCTGGCCATTTTTCTTGCTGATTGAAATTTGTGTGTGTGGGGGGGGGGGGGGGGGAGGGTGTTCTCTGTGTAGTCTGACATGGTGGTTGTTAGAGTCGACCGTGTTCTCAAATATGCTGTGTCCAACATATCTCAAGCATATCTGAAACTGGACTGATAAGTTTTATACCTATGTATGCTGAACACATGAAGGTTGTGAGTACTGTAAACCAAATACGTCATATTTTAAAATCAAAGTCTACTTCATTTTCGTCTCTTGAGTGCATGATATAAAACAAGTTGTTTTATGGGAGAGTATATATTTTTGGGCACTGAAAAACTCTTCTGAAGCACTGATACTTTTTTATACACTGGCAAGTCTCTATTTTCCTAACAGAGCAGAGATAACAGGTTATTCAGTCTAACAACTGAAATCATTGCCTTGCATAATTATATTTGATTGTATACCACAAAAGAGGATTCTGCTCTAAAGGGTTTTTGGCTCTTTTCTAAAAGGTTAGGCTTAAAGGTTATGATCTCCAAATGGTGTTTTACAAAAGGTTATGAATGCCATTTTCCAAAACTTTACATGCTTTTTTTTTTTTAAAGAAAGCATCATTTCAATTTTATTTTCTCTCTGTAGGGAGTTGTTATTTTTCTTGCACCTACTTATTTATTTGTTTGCTTAAAAACATATTTCATGTTTTTTATTTTTTTAAAGGCTTTCATGGATACATTTTATGAAACCAAGAGTAAAATGGCAACAACAACAACAATTTTGTCCAATAGCCCTTTTGTCTCATAGTCTGTATCAGATGCTCCATGCTATATGTATTGTGGTTCTGTGTGTTTTACTTACTAAACCACTAAAGCACAGAAAGTACTCCAAAGTTCTAAAGTACAGAAAGCTACCTCCAAGGGGAGAAAAGGAGAAGAACAAGGGAGTTCTAACCTTCAGTAGATGAGGCATGGAGAAAAGGGAATATTTCAGTGATAGAAGCATACAGGACAAAGAGATGTCATACCCGTAGTGATGCAGTCAAATTCCCCCAGACGGAGTTCACTAAGGCTGGTGCGGTTCAGCTCAGGTGGGGACCGGCACTCGATGGGTTCCACCAAGGCATTGGTTTGGCTCAACCACTCCACCAGCCATTTCAACTTGCAGTCACAATGGAAAGCATTTCCCCTCAAGTCCCTGCCAGGAAAGAAACCACTCTCACCAACAACCATTTTGAAACGTATCAACAAAAAAGGCCATCAAAAATCTAAAATGCACTATTCTACCTATACTATTATTATTTTGAATAATGATTCACATTTCACATTGTTCTAATTTGTCACTCCTGTAAAACGGGTGTTTATTGGCTCCTACTATAATATCTATGCGGTCTAGTGTTTAGCCAAAATGGACTCTCCTTCAACAGCAAACAGGAAAAGAGAGATTTCCATCCTTATGTATGCAGATGATCTAGTGCTTCTATCTCTTTTTTGGCTGGGTCTTAAAAATCTTCTGAAGGTTTTCAGTAAATATTGCCAAGAAGAATATCTATCAATAAACTACTTCAAGACCAAAGTGATGGTTTTTGGAAGACACTGTCCCAGGTACAAATGGACTTAAAACCAACATGCCAAAGAACAAACTCACTTACATTAAAGTCTCGTTTATCCAACATAAATGGGCCAGCAGAACGTCAAATAAATGAAAATGTCGGATAATAAGGAATCTCCTACTGGTACCCATCCAATGTGGCACTAGACACTTAGAATACTAACAACAGGGACTCAAAGCATTAAGGCAAAGCAACGCCTTGGGGCTATAGCAGCCCAGCAGGAAGTTCCCGGATGCAGAAGAGGAGCGTGGAAATCACAGAGGGAAGAAGGCAGGACACTTCTTCTTCTAGTCCTGCCTCTTTTCCCTCTTTCCTCCCGCCTACTCCTCCTTGTCTTGCCTTTTTTCACTTATTAGGAATGGAGAGAGAGTTATGGAGCACTCCTTTCATTAAAGGCGAAATACTGGAGGAAAAGGGGGCATTGGATAGGAGAGTCAGATAAGATGGAATGTCGGATAAGCGAAGGTCGGATAAGCGAGACTCTACTGTATTTAGTGAATCCTTTTCCTAGAAACATCACAGGGAAGCAGTGAAGCTGACAGCCAAAAAAACAATAGGTTCCCTGATGAACCCGCTCTAAAAAATTTCAGTAACCAAGTGCTGTCACAAATGCTTTTTGGTGCAGAAATCTGGGGCTCAGACACCAACATTTGTAAAACCTTGGAAATATTATAGAACAAGTTCCTACAAAAACTTTTTTTTCTTCCAGCTGGAACTCCAGCAGTACTTCTGTGCACTGAATCTGGACTGCCATTTCTGTGGGGGTTGGCCATTTTTAGCAACTTTTAACAATTTGTTGATTACTGTTTTATTAATTATCAATGTAACACTATAACACATTTGTTTTATTCTTTTTCAGTTTTTTAGATTTAATGAACTAACTTTTGATAATTTAATATCAACATTTTAACATGCATAATTTAATATATTCACACTAAAGGTACAATTAGTTGTGCTATAGATTCTAAGAGTTGTGCAAAGAGGTGCTTGGGTTGTTGACCTCACTGTTCTTCTTCAACTGTATTTCTCTATTCCTTGGCTGCTGTCCACTGATATTGGACTCATTACTCTCCACCTTTCAATTCTTTCGGAATTAGGCTAGGATTCTGAATATCAGTTGGCACTTTGACAACAATTGGAAAAGTGGGGTTTTCTTTTTTACTACAGTCCCCAAAATTCCCTAGCAGGGAGCACACAATGAAAATGCATTAGTTTCTGAGGCACTTTCCAGGAACCTAGGAATACAGTAGAGTCTCATTTATCCAACATAAACAGGCTGGCAGAATGTTGGACAAACAAAATGTCGGATAATATGGAGTCTCTTAATGTTACCTGTCATACGGGGTGCTAGGCACCTAGAATACTAACAACGGGGACTCAAAGGATTAAGGCCAGGCAATGCCTTGGGGCTAGAGCGGCCCAGCAGGAAGTGCTCGGATAGAATCATAGAGTTGGAAGAGACCTCATGGGCCATCCAGTCCAACTCCCTGCTAAGAAGCAGGAACATTGCATTCAAAGCACCCCCAACAGATGGCCACCCAGCCTCTATTTAAAAGCTTCCAAAGAAGGAGCCTCCACCACACTCCAGAGCAGAGAGTTCCACTGCTGAATGGCTCACAGTCAGGAAGTTCTTCCTAATGTTCAAATGGAATCTCCTTTGCTGTAGTTTGAAGCCATTGTTCCACGTCCTAGTCTCCAGGCCAGCAGAAAATAAGCTTGCTCTCTCCTCCCTCTGACTTCCTCTCACATATTTATACATGGCTATCATCATGTCTTCTCTCAGCCTTCTCTTCTTCAAACTAAACATGCCCAGCTCTTTAAGCCACTCCTCATAGGGTTTGTTCTCCAGACTTTTGGTCATTTTAGTTGCCCTCCTCTGGACACATTCCAGTTTGTCAATATCTCTCTTCAATTGTGGTGCCCAGAATTGGACACAATATTCCAGGTGTGGTCTAACCAAGGCAGAATAGAGGGGTAGCATTACTTCCCTAGATCTAGACACTATATTCCTATTGATGCAGGCCAAAATCTCATTGGCTTTTTTGTCATCGCATCACATTGTTGGCTCATGTTTAACTTTTTGTCTACGAGGACCCCAAGATGCCGAAGAGGAGCGTGGAAATCACAGAGGGAAGGAGGGAGGATGCTTCCACTTCTGCTCCTGCCTCTTTCCCCCCTTTCCTCCTTACTCCTCCTCCTTGTCTTGCCTTTTTCACTTTGGAAAGCATTCCTTTAATTGAAGGGGAAATGCTGGAGGAAAAGGGGGGTGTTGAATAAGAACGTTGGATAAGCGAGGGTTTACTGTATTGCAATTCAGAGAAAAATTTTTTCCAAGCTTTGTGGTGCTCTGAACTGTCATAACAGCTGCAGTGCCTCCCGTTAGTTAAGTAACTGGTTTTCCTTAACTGAGTACAATCCAAGTGGGCGGAATCATAACTCCACCATCTCCAGGATGGGATCTGGAATACAAGATATCTGTAATCAATGTGCTTTCTCAACTTGTCTTAGCAGTAAATTGGAAGAACAACGGGAAACAGGCAGGAAGCAAACTGTTAATCCTTCCTACTCATAGCCATTCCTCACCATTTGTTGCCCTTCCCCTTGCCCTTCAACTCACACTGAAGTCAAAGAATCCAAGCCCCGGAACAAGTGTCTTGGCAATGTCTGCAGGTTATTGTTGGCCAAATTCCTGTGGGTAAGGGGAGAAAAACAACCTTAGAAGAAAGGCACCATAAACATGCTCAGTTGGAGGCTGTGGGGAAAGATACTGCAATTAGGGTTGCCAGATGTTGGGGCAAGGAGGTGAAATCTCAGGAGGAGAGCACTGTCTTGAAAGCTGTCTGTGTTTTTACTAATTATACAGGCAGTCTCCAAGTTAGAAACATCTGACTTACAAACAATTCACAGTGAAGAACAGAGTGAGAAAAAAGAAATGAGAGAAATCTACCCCTCAGAAGGGAAATTCAGTCCTGAAAGAGTTATCATGGTTCCGGAAAGGTGTCTCCACTAAAGCTTTATCACCAATCCTTTTTTCCACAAGAAGCCACATTTTTCAAAATCCAATTATCATGAAGCCAAAAAGTGTCAATGATGGGCACGCTCTCTTTGTGGCTCTTTCTTTCCTCCTTCCATTTCCCTCACACACTTTCTCCCACTCTCTTTTCTTTCCTTCCTTCCTTCCTTCTTCACTTGCTTTCCCTCATATAGTCTTCCCTTCTTTTTCTTCCTTCCTTCCCTTCCTTTATTGCTTTTTTCTTTCCTTCCTTTCTCTTCCCTTTTTTCTATTTTTTTTTCCTTCCTTCTCCTCATACCTTTCCCCCCTTTCCCCTTTCCTCTCCAACTTTCCCTGCTTTTAAAGTAAGCTCCAGCTGCAATCATTTCACAGTGTAGATGCACCCAGATTAGGTTCATGGACCTTGGGGAACTGCAATTCCAAAGATCATCTCATGGCATTTGAAGTAAGGTCCAACTGCATTCATTACACAGTGTAGATGCAGCCAGAGAAGGGTGTGGATCTTGGGAAACTATAAATCCCAGGAGGACTCAATCACACTGATTTATGGCATTTAAAGTGGAGTGCAAGGGCATTCGTTCCATACTGTAAATGCACCCAGAGAAGGGTATGGACCTTGGAAAACGATGAATCCCAGGACTGCACAGCATGGAGACATGGCATAACAACAACAATAACAAAAATAATACTAGCATTTAAAATGGGTCCCGGTTGCCTTTATTCTCCAGTGCAGATGCATCCAGAGAAGTTGTCCTGAGTTGCCTTTCAAAAACAGCCTTAATACAATGTTGAAAGTAAAAGAAAAATGCTTTACTTCAGCAGACACAAAGGATAAGCAAATGCAATTGAAAAGTGCAAAAGAAAGCAAGGAAGTCTTAATCCAGACACAAATTAAAGTCTCTTACAAAATCACAAAAGAAACACCAGTCTTCAATCAGACAACGGGCAATGAACTAAGTCCTGAGCAGCAGACACAAAGCAGGTTCCATTGGAGTAAAAACATCAGTATCAGGGTCATTGGTACCAGTGAAAGCTGACTGCTCCTGCTTCTGATTTATAGCCCTGAATTCCCCATGCAGGAGGTGCTAGGGTGTCTCCCAATTAGCTCAGCATTTTTAGCAGCTATTCTGTCTGAACGCCGTTTGTGCTCTTTTAAAAACCTCATTGTCTGATTCTTCTTCTCCCTCCAATTCCTGAGCACTTCCCTGCTCCCCTTCCTCTTCCGAAGATGAGGAATCCCTAACAGGTGTGGACCTTGGGAAACTATAACTCCCAGGACTGCATAGTATGGAGCAGAAGGTAATGGTGGAACTTTCCCTAACAAGGGTATTTTTGGCTCCTCCCATAATTTCTCCTTCCACAAATTGGGGAAACATTTCGTTTTTAATCTGAGAGCAATAAATGCCATCACTTTACAGAATTGGCCAAACATCTGGATCATTTCCAAATAATTTACTTCCCCACCACCTCCTGAAATGTTTGAAAAGGGTTAGGGTTTGAAAAGAATGCTGGCCCCACGCTTAAAATAAGCAAAAAATTCTCTACCCTATGCTTGAACCCAACCTAATTTGATGAACACAGTGGCTTACCACATTTTAAGTGTAGCACTCCATGGAATTTAGTAAATGTGATGAAGTAGTAAAATGCTAATCTATGCCCTCTCTTTCCCTCTTTTTGAGTGACGCATTTGCTCTATTCTGGACATTAGTTAAGTGGCTACCATAAGTTTGACCTTAAGTGGAGATTGGGAATATGTCCAAGAAACACTCACAGATGTAGAAGATTCTTCAGGCCACGAAAGGCATTCTTGGAGATCGTTTCAAGCCTATTTTGCTCAATGAATCTGCAAGTCAAGAAACAATCTTGTTAAGTCATTAACAAGGAAAGAGAGCGGTGGAGGGAGTCATTTCCAAAGTTTTAATGATGTGCTTTATGGCTTCAGGTGATGCGAGAGGGATTTAGAAGCCTAAAATTGCAACGCATGACAATATAGCTTGCTGTCGTGCCTAACGTGAAAAATTAAATGCTTGGTTGTTCATGCTTTACTGTAGTTTATTTTTAACTAAATTGGTTCTATTTAATTGTACATCACCTTAAATTCCCTTTTAGAAAGAAAGGTGGGATATATATCCCATTCAAAAAGAAAAGAAAAAGTATTGTGTCAATCACAAATTAGGGAGCCGCAGTGGCGCAATGGTTAAACCCTTGTGCCAGCTGAACTGCTGACCTGAAGGTTGGTTGTTCAAATCCGCAAGACGGGGTGAGCTTCTATCTGTCACCTCTAGCTTCCCATGTGGGCACATGAGAGAAGCCTCCCACAGGATGGTAACACATCCAGGTGTTCCCTGGTCAACGCCCTTTCAGGCGGCCAATTCTCTCACACCAGAAGCAACTTGCAGTTTCTCAAGTTGCTTCTTACATGATTTTTTAAAAATCACAAATTAGGATAAATGTAGGCTTACAATGACAATTGTTATCTTATTGTAAGGCCTCTACACTGCCATATAATCCATCTTCATAATGCAGTTTAACAGCATTGAACTAGACAATCCTGAATAGAATCACCTAGTCAGTCCTGAGAATTATACTGTAGGCTGAAGAACTTTTAATAGATTTCCCAGCACCCATCTCATAGACACAGTTCCCGGGTTTCCATGGAGAGAAACTGTTACGATTCAGCCACTTTGCTATTTTATCACAATGGTTCTCAACATTTTGTACATTCCATCCCAGCAATCACTGTGTCATATCACTGGGTCCCAAGTAGAAGCAAACAGTCTGTTGTACATATAAGAAAAACACCCAAGAAAATCAATAAGTCCTTTAGTTGCTGAATATGTTGACAAAACCCTAAATTAATTCTGTGTCCAATTAGTGGTACATAGGGCAGTAGACCCTGCAGGATCATAGGGCAATTATACTTAAAAACTGTATTATTTATTTATCCATTTATTGACTTGGCACAAGGTTTCATTGCCTCTCAACCCATTAGGGATCTCTTCTTTTGTGCTGGACCCAGGAAACAATCTACGGCCACGTGCTGCTCTCTTCACATGTTTTTGGCAGTGGCAGCTGGATTTTTAAAGTTCAGCTATGGCTCCATCACACCCCTGATAACTACTTCCCAGGAGACTCTGTGGCTGAAGTGCTGCTGCCACCAAAAAATGGTGGCGATGGATAATGGTAGGCTCCCCATCTTTCCATATGTAAAGATGAGTTGAGCTGCTGAAAAAAAGGTAATGAATGAGGAAGAGGGAAAGCCACCACGGAACGGGGCATGGAGAGAAAGGTCCCCACACTCCCTGCACGACCACCACCAGGATGCAGTGATCCACAACAATTTCGGCGGCCTGTCTGACAAGGTCCCTAGAATATCATTTACAGCAGGTAGGGCCAAACCCAGACCTGGGGGTCAGATGCGCCCCCTTGGACTCTTTTCTAAGGCCCTCCTCTCTCTCACCATCCTATTCTTCCTTCTCTCTTTTCTTCCTCCTTCTCTCTCTCTCTTCCTCCTTCCCTTCCACTGTTTTGTACTTCCTTCCTTCCTTCCTCACTTTCCTTCCTCCTCTCCTCCCTCTTTCTCCCTCCTTCCTTCCCTTCCACCCTTTTGTCCTTCTTTCCTTCCCTCTTTCCTCCCTCTCTCCCTCTTTCTCCTTCCTTCTTTCCCTTTTGTCTTTCTTTACTTCTCTCTTTCCTCCCTCCCCTCCCTCTTTCTCCCTCCCTCCATTCCCTTCCACCCTTTTGTGCTTCCTTCTCTCTTTCCTTCCCTCCCTCCCTCCTTTCCTTCCTTCTTTCCTTCCTTCCATGCATCCATCTTTCCCTTTCACCCTTCCTTCCCTCTTTCCTCCCTCTCTCCCTCTTTCTCCTTCTTTCCTTCTCCTTTGTCTTTCTTTCCTTCTCTCTTTCCTTTATCCTCCCCTTTCTTCCTTCTTTTCCTTCCTTATATCTTTCCTACTCTTTTTCCTTTCTCCTTCCCTTCCTTTCTTCCCTTTTATCTTTCCTTCCTTCCCTCTTCCCTCCCTCTTTCCCTCTTTCTTCACCCATCCTTCCCTTCCCTTCCCTTCCATTTCCTTCTTTCCTTCCTCCTTCCCTCCCTCCCTCCCTTCCATCCATCCATTACCAGGTAGCCAGTCATCCTAGCAGGGAGTGCTAACATGTGGTCCCCAAGTTAGAAAGTTTGCCTTAGAAACCTGGCAGGGACTGGCAGCCCATGGCTCCAGGACCATCAAATATCCAGGGACCATCACTCTGAGTAACATGATCTGCTTGGGAATCACCCACCCAATGGTCATGCTGCCTGAGGCATCCCAAGAGCAATCATCCAGAATCATAACTTTTCTAAACACGAATACTGTGCTTTTGATCACATTCATCTGTATGAAAAGCTATTTCAAAATAAATTTAGATTACTTTAACAATTAAAGGCAGGTGTTTAATCAGCTAATTTTAATTGTTTACCTTTTTGCTCTGCTATTTATTTATTTAGTATCAAAAGCATTGCTTAAATAAGTCTAAAACTGATTAAATTGAGGGAGCACAAGAGACTAAATAATTTGAGACCAAAAATGGGCAACAGTGACCACATTGTCTGTAGCTTGAAGCAATTCTTCCTCTGTGCATGAGGCAGGACATTGTGGAGAGGCATACAGATGCAGAGTTGTTTGTTCTGCTCCACAGCCACACAAGTGGAGGACTTTTCTAGGTAGTGCCATTTTGCCAGACTGCCCACTCCACTTCTGAGTCTGTTCAGGGACTTCCAGGTTGCCCATTTTTGGTTTGACCCTTGTGAGGGCCATCCAGTTGGGATTTCCTGGTTTAGCTGCTCAGAGGGATACTCTTGCTGTTGCTGGGGGAACATTAAGAGGAGTAGTGGTTCTCATGAAACTTTTCCATGATTTGAGTCTACTGGAAAGGGGCTGATAGCCATGCAGTGGGTGGATTTCACAATATTCAATTTTATTTCTCTCACAGTTAGCAGCAACTTCCCATCACCCTGTTTTTAATATGGCTTCGCTTCTTGAAATCACTCAACTCTATACCATTCCCACACTGCCTCATGAATTAATCACGGTTCTATCACCCTCCCGCCCCCCCCCCCCCAAACCACCACCTGCATGAGGCTCACGTCCCTTTATGCCACATCATATAGCACCCCATTCCCATTTTGCATGCAGCCCAACCCTCCCATGGCCCACCATCTTTGCACACTCACAGATACTCCAGGTGTACGAGTCCTGCAAAGGCGTCGTCCCCAATCAGTTCCAGGGAGTTGTATGTGATCAAGCTAGGGGAAGGGTGCGGGAGGGAGAAGCAGGCAGGTCAGAAAGTGGGAAATACAAAGGAAAGGCAGCCATGTTTTCAGGAGAAGGCAGGAACAGGGAGACTAACACCCCAAAGTGAGAGCTACAGTGCTACAGCACTAGGACTTTTAACAGGACTCTCAAGTGATCTGGCAGTCACCAGAATCTTCACTTCTGTCTTCTGCACTCTGGTGGAGGCAATGTTGGACTCTCTTTGGGAATATGTCTATATGGAGACTGTCGTAATGTATGCCTGGACTTCAAATTTCACTAGTACAGGCAGTCCCTGTGTTATGAACAGGGTGGTTTCTGCAGGATTGTTCTTAAGTTGTTCTTAAGTTGAATTTGCATGTAAGCTGAAACAGGCACATATTAAAAGTATAATTTTGGATAGCAGAGAGAAAGGTTACCACCCCTTGTAATGATTGTTTTGCTGCCTGTGCCCCTGTTCGGAATTGTCACTTTATGTCTCTGTGACAATTGGATTTTGGAAATTTTGGGTTGTCATGGAAACATGGTTTGGTGATAAAAATTCAGTGGAGACACCTTTCCCCTATGATAGCTGTTATAGAAGTGAATATTCCTTCCTAGAGGAAGATTTCCTTTCCTTTCCTGTTGACTCCACCAACCCCATTTGTAACTAGGAGTTGTATGTAAGTCAGATGTTTGTAACTAGGTGATTGCCAGTATATAATAATAATAATAATAATAATAATAATAATAATAATACAAATAAAGACAGACAGAGTTTTGGAGCACAATAATCCCCCTCTAATTATATGTTTATTAAAATCTTTATTTAATTTATTTCCATTATACCACAGCTGCGTCCGTACCTTGGGAGGGCTGACTTGGCCACGGTAGTACACGCTTTGGTTACATCCCGCTTAGATTACTGCAACGCTCTCTATGTGGGGTTGCCTTTGAAGACTGCCCAGAAGCTGCAGCAAGTCCAACGTGCGGCAGCCAGATTACTAACGGGGGCTGGGTACAGGGAGCACACCACTCCGCTGTTACGACAGCTCCACTAGCTGCCAATTAGCTTCCGAGCACAATTCAAAGTGCTGGTGTTGACCTATAAAGCCCTAAACGACTCCGGCCCTGTTTACCTCTCCGAACGTATTCTCCCCTACGAACCATCAAGATTACTAAGATCATCTGGAGAGGCCCTGCTCTCGGTCCCACCAGCCTCGCAAGCGCGCCTGGTGGGGACGAGGGACAGGGCCTTCTCGGTGGTGGCCCCGCGACTCTGGAACTCTCTCCCTCTGGAGGCCAGAACCGCCCCATCCATCCTAACATTTAGGAAATGGGTGAAGACGTGGCTGTGGAGTCAGGCCTTCGAGGAATGAGACAACACCATAGGACTCTGGATGGAAGTGGATATAGATCCATCTTAATAGGACGGCTGACCACTGTAGTTTTATATTTAGTGTATTTTAAAGCTGATGTGTAATTTGTGATACATGATATTTTAATGAATGTATATGTTTTTATGGCTGTAAACCGGGCTGAGTCCCTCAACGAGGTTGAGAAGCTCGGTATACAAAACTGTGAAATAAATAAATAAATAAATATTATGGAGCTCTAGAGTCACACATGGTGAGACTTAGTGTCAAGGGGAAAGCTTTACCTTTACTTTACTATTTTAATTGGTCTGATTCCTTGTACTTATTATGTTTATTTACCTTAACCTTTTACTCAGTTGCTTATAAGTTATAGTGAGTTATTTCATTTTATGTTTTACCTTGATTGTTGTCTACCTGTTTTTTGGCATTGAATGTTTGCCATTTTTGTTATTTCTGTAAACCTCCTAGAATCCCTTTAGGTAGAGAGGGGATGTTATAAATAAAGATTTATTATTATTATTATTATTATGTTGTTGTTGTTGTTGTTGTTGTTGTTGTTGTTGTTGACAGCCTTCATGGCCAGAATCACTGGTTTGCTGTGAGTTTTCCAGGTTGTATGGCCATGTTCCAGAAGTATTCTCTCCTGATATTTAGCCCTCATGTATAGCAAGAATCTTCAGAGGTTGTGAGGTCTGTTGGAAATTACGAAAATCGACTTTATATATCTGTGGAATATGTATATTCAGGTTTATATATTCCACAGATAAATAAACTAAACTTGTCTAGTTTCCAACAGACCACACAACCTCTGAGGATACCTGCCATAGATGCAGACAAAACGCCAGGAGAGAATGCTTTTGGAACATGTCCATACAGCCTGGAAAACACACAACATGGCAGGCATCCTCAGAGGTTGTGAGGTAGGTTGGAAACTAGGGGAATTCCAGGCAATAATCAATCAGGGCCAGCTCACACCTCCCAACAAAGGATTCCCCCAGGCAGGAAGCACCCAAGCTTTGAAGCTGCAAGGCCATTCGATGCTAATCAAGGTGATCAATTGTAGCATTCACACCTGCCTCACACAGACAAGAGTTCTTTCTTCCATCCTGGACATTCCACAGATATATAAACCCCATTTGCCTTGTTTCCGACAGACCTCACAACCTCTGAGCATTCCTGTCATAGATGTGGGCAGAATGTCAGAAGAGAATGCTTCTGGAACATGGCCATACAGCCTGGAAAACTCACAGCAAGCCATTATTATTATTATTATTGTTGTTGTTGTTATTATTATTATTATTATTATGTTGTTGTTGTTGTTGTTGTTGTTGTTGTTGTTGAAGGCTTTCATGGCCAGAATCACTAGGTTGCTATGAGTTTTCCAGGCTGTATGGTCTTATTCCAGAAGTATTATCTCCTGATGTTTTGCCCACATCTGTGGCAGGCATCCTCAGAGGTTGTGAGGTATGTTGGAAACTAGGGGAATTCCAGGCAATAATAAATCAGGGCCAGCTCACACCTCCCAACAAATGATTCCCCCAGGCAGGAAGCAGCCAAGCTCTGAAGCTGCAAAGATGCTAATCAAGGTGGTCAATTGCAGCATTCACACATGCCTCAAACAGACAAGAGTTCTTTCTCCCATCCACAGATATATAAACCCCACTTGCCTTGTTTCAAACAGACCTCACAACCTCTGAACATGCCTGCCATAGATATGTGCGAAATGTCAGGAGAGAATGCTTCTGGAACATGGCCATACATCCTGGAAAACTCACAGTAACCCATTATTATTATTATTATTATTATTATTATTATTATTATTTGAAACACAACAAGATGAAGTCCACAGCAGGCAAGATCACTCTGCTGGCTGTTGTATTGGATATTATTATTATTATTATTATTATTATTATTATTTCTCCAGTAAGATGCAGCAAAACAAATCCACTTCTGCCAGTGTAAAGGGATTCATATTTATAGGTCACATAAACAGACACACTGTTTGGGAGATGGATTGGTAAGCAGACATATTCCCAGGTACCACCTACACACAGCAGATGATGGATGATACACACACCCCACTCACAACTAAAGTATCAGGATTCTTACAGCAGCTGAAGAGATGGCACTTGTTGAAAGCTGCCCTCTAGGATCACCGTGAACCCCGAGCGAATGAGAGACCTGCAGGCAGAGAGAGGAGAGAGTGGGAAGCTGGGCGATCCAGAGAGAGTGTCCAGCTGTAGCATCACTAACACCAGTGGCACGGCTGGTACATTCTGTACATCGTGTGAGCACTTGAATCAACCATGTCTGCAAGAGCTGAAGTACCAGCCTGGAAAATATGCTAACACATCAACCAAGGACCATATTTCAGAAACCTTGTTCTCCCTCCCTCTCTGCTTTCGCCACTGCATGAAAAGCAGTCACTGTAACTAAACCTAGCTCCATTTTTATGAGTGTATTTTCCGAATGCTGCAGACAAAGTAGTGAGATGCACCTCCAGCTTCCCTGGATTTGACACTTTTGCTTTTCAATCCTTGGTTCATGCTGAGGAGAGATCCTACCTCTAGGCAGCATTCTTGCATCCAGGCAACAGCTAGACATCTTACTGGGGAGACATGTTTCATAAAGTATCAGCATCTATAGCCCTCCCTGCAAGATTCACTCACCATATCAAAAAATCATAGAGTTGGGAGAGACCTTGTGGACCATCCAGCCCAACCCCCTGCCAAGAAGAAGGAAAATCGCATTCAAAGCACCCCCGACAGATGGCCATCCAACCTCTTTTTAAAAGCTTCCAAAGAAGGAGCCTCCATTACACTCCAGGGCAGAGAGTTCCACCTCTGAATAGTTCTCACAGTCAGAAAGTTCTTCCTAATGTTCAAATGGAATCTCCTTTCTTGTAGTTCGAAGCCATTCTTCTGCGTCCTAGTCTCCAGGGCAGCAGAAAACAAGCTTGCTCCCTCCTCCCTATGACTTCCCCTCACATATTTATACCTAGCCCTCATCGTGTCTCAGCCTTCTCTTCTTCAGATGTTACCATGTGGAGAAGCAGGGCCTCTGCTGTTATCCCCAATGAATACATGCATTTCCAACCAATTGTCAGCCCTTGGAGCATCCCATCAAGTGGGGTGTCCATGTCCACCAGCCCACACTGGGACCACCTGGGTCTCCATCTTCAGTACTAGTAGTTAGTGGACCTACTGGCTCAGAGGAAGGCTGTGCTTTGACTGCTTGTGGAGCAGGTGGTGGGGAAAGGAGCCTCTGAGCCTCTATTTTCTGGCCCAAACCTGCCATTATTCAAAGTTGGCCATGTTGGGTCTGTGTGCCAAGTTTGGTCTAGATCTGATATCAGCTGAGTTCAGTGCTCTCTGGATAAGGGTGAACTACAACTCCCAGATTTCCAGGGCAATCACCCCCAACCCACAGTATTCACAGTTGGCCATGTTGGTTCTGTATGCCAAGTTTGGTCCAGATCCCTCGTTGGCTGGGTTCTGTGTTCTTTGTATAAGGGTGAACTACAACTTCCTGATTCCCAGGGCAATTACCTCCAAACCCAGCCTGTATTCACAGTTGGCTCTGTTGATTCTGTGTGCCAAGTTTGGTTCAGATCTGTCGTCAGATGGCTTCAGTGTTCTCTGGCTAAGGGTGAACTACAACTCCTAGATTCCCAGGACAAGCACCCCCTAACCCAGCCAGTATACAAAGTTGGCCATGTTGGTTCTGTGTGCCAAGTTTGGTTCAGATCGTTCATCGGCTGGGTTCAGTGTTCTCTGGATAAGGGTAAACTGCAGCTCCCAGATTCCCAGGGCAATCACTGAGGGGTGAGAAAGGAGGAATATAAATATACAGTAAGTAAATAAATAATCCCCAAACCCCTGCCAGTATGCACAGTTGCCCATGGTGGGTCTGTGTGCCAAGTTTGGTCCAGGCCTGTCATTCGTGGGGGTCGCAGGGATCTTTGAAATGCTTTGATTCCATGTGGAGCAGGTGATGTGGAAAAGGGGGTCTCTTGGCCTCTCTTTTCTGGTCCCAGACCCTCCTTGTGTGCCAAGTTTGGTCCAGATCCATGGTTGGGTGGGTCCTGTGTTCACTTTACAAGGGTGAACTACAACTCCCAGATTCCCAGAGCAATCACCCAGGAGTGAGAAAAGTGGTAGATAAATAAATATAGTGAGTAAATAAATGCATAAATGCTCTTGTTACATCCCGAATAGATTACTGCAACGCACTCTACGTGGGGTTGCCTTTGAAGACTGTTCGGAAACTTCAATTAGTCCAGCGGGCGGCAGCCAGATTAGTCACTGGAGCGTCATACAGGGAGCATACCACCCCTCTGTTGTGTCAGCTCCACTGGCTGCCGATGCAGTTCCGAGCACAAATCAAAGTGCTGGTCTTGACCTACAAAACCCTATACGGCTCCGGCCCAGCGTATCTGTCCGAACGCATCTCCCTCTACGTCCCACCTCGGAGTTTGAGATCTTCTGGGGAGGCCCTGCTCTCAACCCCACCTCTATCACAAGTGAGGTTGGTGGGGACAAGAAGCAGGGCCTTCTCGGTGGTGGCTCTTCACCTGTGGAATTCACTCCCCGGAGAAATTAGGTCATCAACATCCCTCCTCTCTTTCAGAAGGAAATTAAAAACATGGTTATGGGACTAGGCTTTTGGGCAATCTGGCGGTTAGATAAGGACAATGATGACCAGAATCGATAGTATTTGACAATGTGGAATGAATTACAGACTTTGAGATGGCGAATGCTGAGTATTAGATTGTTTTTATTGATTTTGATGTATAAACTGACTGTCTTAATTGTTATAATTGCTGTTTACATGTTTTATCCATTGTTACGCTTATGCAGGCATCGAATTGTGCCTTTGTAAGCCGCACTGAGTCCCCCATCGGGGGTTGAGAAGGGTGGGGTAGAAATACGCGAAATAATAAATAAATAAATAAATAAATAAATAAATCTTTCCCATCTGTCGTGGGCTTGGTTCAGTGTTCTCTGGACAAGGGTGAACTACAACTCTCAGATTCCCAGGGCAATCACCCAGGGGTGAGAAGGGCGGTATAAAAATACAGTAAATAAATAAAGAAATCACTCTCAAACCCTGCCAGTATGCACAGTTGCCCATGGTGGGTCTGTCTGCTAAGTTTGGTCCAGGCCTGTCATTCATGGGGGTCGCAGGGGTCTGTGAAATGCTTTGACTCCATGTGGAGCAGGGAATGGGGGAAATGGATCTTTGAGCCTTTTTTATGGCCTCAAACCCTCCTTGTTTGGTCTGTGTGCCAAGTTTGGTCCAGATCCACTGTCAGTTGGGTTCAGTGCTCTCTGGACAAGGGTGAACTACAACTCACAGATCCCCAGGGCAATCACTACCAAACCCAGCCAATATTTACCGTTGGCCATGTTGGTTTTGTGTGCCAAGTGTGGTCTAGATTCATCATTGGCTGGGTTCAGTGTTCTCTGGAAAGGGTGAACTACAACTCCCAGATTCCCAGGGCAATCGCCCAGGGGTGAGAAAGGTGGTTTATAAACACAGTACGTAAGTAAGCAAGCAAGCAAGTAAATCACCCCCAAACCCTGCCAATATGCACAGTTGCCCATGGTCGGTCTGTGTGCCAAATTTGGTCCAGGCCTGTCATTCGTGAGGGTCGCAGGGGTCTGTGAAATGCTTTGACTCCATGTGGAGCAGGCGATAGGGGAAAAGGGGTCTTGTTGCATCTCTTTTCTGGCCCCCAAACCCTCGTTGGATGGGTTCAGTGTTCTTTGGACAAGGCTGAACTACAACTCCCAGATCCCCAGGGCATGCACCCCCAAACCCAGCCTGTATTCACAGTTGGTTCTGTGTGCCAAGTTTGGTCCAGATCCATCCTCTGCTGGGTTCAGTGTTTTCTGGATAAGGGTGAACTACAACTCCCAGCTTCCCAGGGCAATCATCCAGGGGTTAGAAAGATGGTTTATAAACATAGTACGTAAGTAAGCAAGCAAGCAAGTAAGTCACCCCCAAACCCTGCCAATATGCACAGTTGCCCATGGTCGGTCTGTGTGCCAAATTTGGCCCAGGCCTGTCATTCGTGAGGGTTGCAGGGGTCTGTGAAATGCTTTGACTCCATGTGGAGCAGGCGATAGGGGAAAAGGGGTCTTGTAGCATCTCTTTTCTGCCCCCCAAAACCTTCCTTGGGGTTAGTGAGGGATGGCAAAGATAAGGGATAAGGGTGAACTACAACTCCCAGATTCCCAGGGTATGCACCCACCCCCATACCCAGCCTGTATTCACAGTTGGTTCTGTGTGCCAAGTTTGGTCCAGATCCATCCTCTGCTGGGTTCAGTGTTCTCTGGACAAGGCTGAACTACAACTCTCAGATTCCCAAGGTATGCACCCACCTCCAAACCCAGCCTGTATTCACAGTTGGTTCTGTGTGCCAAGTTTGGTCCAGATCCATCCTCTGCTGGGTTCAGTGTTCTCTAGACAAGGCTGAACTACAACTCCCAGATTCCCAGGGCATGCACCCCCAAACCCAGCCTGTATTCACAGTTGGTTCTGTGTGCCAAGTTTGGTCCAGATCCATCCTCTGCTGGGGTTTCTGGATAAGGGTGAACTACAACTCCCAGACTCCCAGAGCAATCACCCCTAAACCCTGCCAGTTTGCACAGTGCCAAGTTTGGTCCAGGCCTGTCATTCGTGAGGGTCGCAAGGGTCTGTGAAATGCTTTGACTCCATGTGGAGCAGGCGATGGGGGGAAAGGGGTTAATGAGGGATGGCAAAGACCCCTGGCCAGGCCAAGCGTGTTGATGGAGGCAGTGCGACCCCCCCCCCCCCCATATCATAGAGACATATCTCTAGATAGAAGACATATCTTTAGGAAGAAGAATAGGTAAGAACAATAAGGGGGGGGGGCTTACAGGGAGACGAGGTGCTGAGGCAGGTCCGGGGGGATCTCCTTGACCCGTTCGCACAGCGCGGTGTCCTTGGTGCAGGTGCAGCCCAGCGGGCACTTCCTTTTGGGGGGCTTCCGACCCGCGCCGGGCCCCGCCAGCAGCAGCAGCAGGAGCAGAGGGGCGCCGGCCCCCCCGAGCCCCAGCCGCCACACCATCTTCCAGCCTCCTTGTCTTCCTTCCTTCCTTCCTTGCTTTCCTTCCTTCCTTGCGGCGACACCGCAAAGCGGGGACCCCCCCCCCCCCCTCTCCGCTTCCTCCCTTTTCCTCCCTCCCTCCCTCCCTCGCTCCTCCAAGCGGCGACGAGCTGGGCTCTAAGAGCCTCTCAGGAGCTCCCCCCTCCGCCGCCGTTGCCTGGTGGCCAGCATCTCTGCGCCGGGCTCCGGGGCAACAAGGCTCCTCGCCTTCTCCTCTTCCTCCTCCTCCTCCTCCTCCTCCTCCTCCTCTGATCTGGGCCCCATCGACTCCCCTCCAGGGAGAGAGACAGCCAGAGGCCTGGGCACCCCTCCCAAGATGTCCTGCTTGCTTTTAAACCCCCTCCCAGTCTTTGTATTGATCGACTATCCCAGTGGTTCTCAACCTGGGGTCCCCAGATGTTTTTGGCCTACAACTCCCAGAAATCCCAGCCAGTTTGCCAGCTGTTAGGATTTCTGGGAGTTGAAGGCCAAAAACATCTGGGGACCCCAGGTTGAGAACCACTGGACTATCAAAACATCGGCTTCATCACATTCTCCATCGGACCCTGGGTTGCTGTGAGTTTTCCGGGCTGTATGGCTATAATTCCAGAAGCATTCTCTCCTGACGTTTCGCCTGCTCCTATGGCAGGGTTGGAGAAAGAACTCTTGTTAGCATTTAATGGCCTTTTAGTTTCAAAGTCTAGCTCCTTCCTGCCTGGGAGAATCAATCAGAACCAGCTAAAACCTCCCAAGAAAGCATTCCCCCATGCAACAACCAGCCAGACTTTGAAGCTGTATGGCTATAATTACAGAAGCATTCTCTCCTGACGTTTCGCCTGCACCTATGTCAGGGTGGGAGGAAGAACCCTTGTCAGAACTCTGATTAGCATTTAATGGCCTTTTAGCTTCAAAGTCTGGCTCCTTCCTGCCTAGGGGAATCAATCAGAATCAGCTAACACCTCCCAAGAAAGCATTCCCCCATCCAACAACCAGCCAGACTTTGAAGCTGTATGGCTATAATCACAGAAGCATTCTCTCCTGACGTTTCGCTTGCACCTATGTCAGGGTGGGAGGAAGAACCCTTGTCAGAACTCTGATAAGCATTTAATGGCCTTTTAGCTTCAAAGTCTGGCTCCTTCCTGCCTAGGGGAATCAATCGGAACCAGCTAACACCTCCCAAGAAAGCATTCCCCCCTGCAGCAACCAGTCAGACTCTGAAGCTGTATGGCCATGTTCCTGAAGCATTCTCTCCTGATGTTTCGCCTGCTGCTATGGCAGGGTGGGAGAAAGAACTCTTGTCAGAACTCTGATTAGCATTTAATGGCCTTTTAGCTTCAAAGTCTGGCTCCTTCCTGCCTGGGGGAATCAATCAGAACCAGCTAACACCTCCCCAAAACAGCATTCCCCCATGCAACAACCAGCCAGACTTTGAAGCTGTATGGCTATAATTACAGAAGCATTCTCTCTTGGCGTTTCGCCTGCACCTATGTCAGGGTGGGAGAAAGAACCCTTGTCAGAACTCTGATTAGCATTTAATGGCCTTTTAGCTTCAAAATCTGGCTCCTTCCTGCCTGGGGGAATCAATCAGAACTATCTAACACCTCCCAAGAAAGCATTCCCCCCTGCAGCAACCAGCCAGACTTTGAAGCTGTATGGCCATGTCCCTGAAGCATTCTCTCCTGACGTTTCGCCTGCTGCTATGGCAGGGTGGGAGAAAAAACGCTTGTCAGAACTCTGATTAGCATTTAATGGCCTTTTAGCTTCAAAGTCTGGCTCCTTCCTGCCTGGGGGACTCAATCAGAACCAGCTAACACCTCCCAAGAAAGCATTCCCCCATGCAGCAACCAGCCACTTTGAAGCTGTACGGCCATGTTCCAGAAGCATTCTCTCCTGACGTTTCGCCTGCTCCTATGGCAGGGTGGGAAAAAGAACCCTTGTCAGAACTCTGATTAGCATTTAATGGCCTTTTAGCTTCAAAGTCTGGCTCCTTCTTGCCTGGGATGTATAACCATGTTTCAGAAGCATTCTGTCCTGACATTTCACCCACATCTATGGCAGGCATCCTCAGAGGTTGTGAGGTCTGTTGCAAACTAGGCAAGTGGGGTTTATATAGCTGTGGAATGTCCAGAAAGGACTCATGTCTGTTTGAGGCACCCACGAATGTTGCAATTGGCCACCTTGATTAGCATTGAATGGCCTTGCAGCTTCAAAGCCTGACTGATTGCTGCCTGGGGGAATCCTTTGTTGGGATGTCTTTGATTTTTTCATGTCAGGAATTCCCCTGTTGTTTGAGTGTTCCTCTTTATTTACTGTCCCAATTTATTTACTGTCCCACGTTTTGCCTGCTCCTATGGCAGGGTGGGAGAAAGAAAGCTTGTCAGAACTCTGATTAGCATTTAATGGCCTTTTAGCTCCAAAGTCTGGCTCCTTCCTGCCTGGGGGACTCAATCGGAACCAGCTAACACCTCCCAACAAAGGAGTCCTTAGGCAGACTTCTCAGCATTCTTTCCTGACATTTTGCCTGTATCTATGGCAGGCATCCTCACAGATTGTGAGGTCTGTTGGAAGCAAGGCAAGTGGGGTTTATATATCTCTGGAATGTCCAGGGTGAGAGAAAGAACTCTTGTCTCTTGGAGGCAACTGTGAATGTTGCAATAGGCCACCTTGATTAGCATTTTATGGCCTTGCAGCTTTGAAGCCTGGCTGCTTCCTGCTTGAGGGAATCCTTTGTTGGGAGTTGTTAACTGGCCCTGATTGTTTCCTGTCTGGAATCCCCCCCCCCCACCTCCGTTTTATAGTTTTGCTCTTTATTTACTGTCCTGAAAGTTGCAAATGGATACCTTGGTTAGCATTGAATAGCCATGCAGCTTCAAGGTCTGGCTGCTTACTGCCTGGGGGAAATCCTTTATTTATTTAAAACATTTGTATTCCACCCTTCTCACCCTTAAGGGGACTCAGGGCAGAGCACAACATATATACGGCAAACGTTCTATGCAGGAACATAAAATAAACTATAAATATACATAAAAACTAAAACCAATCATTTCCACTTTAAAATCAATTGTTTGGAACCATCTCAGATCAGCTTTACTGGATTGCTATTGGTTGGCAGCTCGATATGTGTGTGTGTGTGTGTGTGTAAGCTGTCTGTGTAAGCGGCACTGATGTATCTGCTGAGACAAAAAAAGATAAAGAGAGAAAAGGAGCGGGGGGGGGGGGGGGGGGGGAGAGAGGCTGAGTGTCTTTGATAACAAATAGAAGCCTTAGGTGATCTGCTTTCTGACAGATGGTGATGGTTTGGGGCCATCAATGAGTCTGGTTTCAAGGAACATGAAAGGCACTGCAGACTACTTCAACCAGAGAAGTCAGCCATAGCAGAGCACTTGATGAACCACCCTGGACACAACATATTATTTGTTGGAAGGTGATTAGCTGGCCCGGATTGTTTCTTGTCTGGAATTCCTGTTTTTGAGTGTTGCTCTTTATTTACTGTCCTGATTCTAGAGGTTTGTTTTTTTTTTAATACTGGTGGCCAGATTTTGTTCATTTTCATGATTTCCTCCTTTCTGTTGAAATTGTCCACAACGCTTGTCGATTTCAGTGGCTTCCCTGTGTAGCCTGACATGGTAGATAGAGTGGTCCAGCATTTCTGTGTTCTCAAATAATATGTCCAGGTTGGTTCATCAAATGCTTTGCTATGACAGACTTCTCAGGTTGAAGTCATCTGCAGTACCTTTCATGTTCTTTGAAACCCATTGATGGCCCCAATCCATCGCCATCTGTCAGAAAGCAGATCATCTAAGGCTTCTATTTGTTATCAAAGATCATGGGTCCAGGCAGTCAGTCTCTCTCTCTCTCATTCTCTCTGTTTCTCTCTCACTCCCCTACCCTCCTTTTCTCTCATCTTTTCTTGTCTCCGCAGATACATCAGTGCCGCTTTCACACACACACATATCCGAGCTGCCAACCAATAGCAATGCAGGATCCTGGCTGGCACAGCAACCAACCTTCACTGGAGACTGAAGCAAATGAAATTGGGATTTAAAAAAAAGGGATGGGGGAGATGGTGCTCAAAATTAGCAGCATCGTTATCTTCCCAGTGACGAAGAACATGTCCAAAGGAACACACAAACACCTTTGCTTTCCCCCTTTCTTGGAATGGGCATGCGTTGCATGCATTTGAAAGCCACAGCTCCTTCACTGCAAAGATGTCCAATGTTGCTAGCAGAGTGAGACAGACACCAGCAGTGTTACTAACCAAGCGGTTATGAAGGATGAAATGTTTGGCTTTTCCTAAGGCAGAGGACATCAACAAGCCTTTCCAATCCACAACTGACACACACCTTTCACATTTAGAAGAGTAACCAAGGGACACTCACTGCCCCCAGGGGTATATCACCTTCTTCCCAGACCTGGAAATTCAGTTACTGCAGTTACCTGCTATTTATGTATGTATGTATGTATGTATGTATGTATGTATGTATGCATTTATTTATTTACAGTATTTATATTCCGCCCTTCTCACCCTGCAGGGGACTCAGGACGGATTACAATGTACACATATATGGCAGACATTCAATGCCAAAGACACACAACAGATATGGGAGCCCCCGGTGGTGAAGTGGGTTAAACCCCTGTGCCGGCAGGACTGAAGATCGACAGGTCGCAGGTTGGAATCCGGGGAGAGGCAGATGAGCTCCCTCTATCAGCTCCAGCTCCTCATGTGGGGACATGAGAGAAGCCTCCCACAAGGATGATAAAAACATCAAAATCATCCAAAATCATCATCCCCTGGGCAACGTCCTTGCAGACGGCCAATTCTCTCACACCAGGAGTCACTCCTGACACGACAAAAAAACCCCAACAGATAGGGGCAGACAGTCAGAGGCTATTTAACTTTTTCTGGCCACCAGGGGAGCTGTCACTTTCATCATCCATCTGCGACACTGATGAAGTACTTCCACATTCCCCGCATGCTTTTGCTGAAGTGCTTTGCTGGAGTCTTTTTTTTTATGGCCTCGTAAATTAGTTAAATTAGCCTCCCCACACATAGATGGTATCTAATTTTCCTACTTGACAGATGCAACTGTCTTTCGGGTTGCAAAGGTCAACAACAAGCTACACAATTGGTCGGAAGCTCACTCCGACCCGGGATGGCTTCGAACTCATGACCTTTTGGTCAGAAATGATCTTAATGCAGCTGACACTCAGACAGCTGCGCCACAGTCCTGGTGCATCCACAATGAAAGAAACATCGGTAGTCAGTGATCACAAATATGGTGCCAGTCTTTGGGTTTGTATTGTCAAATGCTTCTATGGCTGGAATTACTGGGTTGTTGTAGGTTAGCTTATCAGAGGTATTGTTATATACCTTCAAGTTGATTCCAACTTCTGGTTACTTTTTCATCAGATTTTCTTGAGACAGATTTATTTGGAGAAAGATTCCCATTGCCTTCCTCTCAGGTTGAGAGGAAGACTTTTCCAAAATTACCCAGTGGATTTTTGTGGCTAAGCAAGAGTTTGAACTCTGACCTCTTGGGGTCCCAGCTGAGCATTCAAGCCAGGCTAACTTCAGAAGTATGGCAGAACTTTTAAATAGTAGTTCCTAGCACTAGCTCCTCATAGTTCCACAAAACAAATACAGTTATTGACATATAAGGAGTTATATAGAAAGTGCAGCATCTGAAAGAACCAGCCATAGCCAATTTCTTTTCTATCAAAAGCACTAAAATAAACTGAACTCCCAGCAAAGTAGCAATCTCATTCCAAACTATAGTCCATACTGTAGAAGAGCTATCCAAGGTGCTGAAGCCAATATCCTAAGTATGAATAAATGAATGAATAGTTTATTGTACCAGCCATAGGCCATGACAATTATATCCCAAGTAGGTTCAGCACCATATACAAGCCAAAGCATGAAAAATATCCAATAATTCACAGTCTGAGATCAAGAAACCATAACTCAGATCAAGGTCTAACTTTAAAAGTCAATGAGGAGTCTGAGGCTCATAAATCCTAAACCTACAACAAGAGCAGCGGTAGCGCAGAGGTTAAACTGCTAGCTGCAGCACATCTGCTGACCAGAGGGTTAGCAGTTCAAAACCACCAGTCAGGGTGAGCTCCTGACTGTCACCCCTAGCTTCTGCCTACCTAGAAGTTTGAAAGCATATAATTTTTTTGTTGTGTCAGGAGCGACTTGAGAAACTGCATATAATGCAGCATATAATGCGAGTAGATCAATAAGTACTGCCTTGGCGGGGTGGTAAAACAGTGCCCCATGCTGACATGCTGGCAACATGATTGGAGAAGTCTATGGACAACAGGCTCATTGGCATGGAAAAATGGAACAAGAGCACCTCCCATGGCTGGAGTCGAGCATCGTCTCCAGAAAGCCGGAGATGGAAGCAAAGGCCTTTACCTCTGTCTGTGTATTGTATATCACTGTTTACTGTGTAAAAAGGCATCAAATGTTTGCCTTATATATACACTTTCAGAGACTTATAATGGCTCTCCACTTCTCCTCTATTGAAACCAGATAGAAATCAGCTGGGGAGATAAAGCAGAATATAAATAAAGTGTAATAATAATAATACTTAAGCAGTGAACTGAAGTTTGCTTTCAGTAGCTTTCAACATTTGCCTGCTTTTAAAGACTGACAGTTCAGTCCAGGTCCACATGTCCAACAGTATTGAGAGCACACAGCTATAGACTTGTAATTCTTCACTGCATTTGACGGTCTGCATCAAATGCCTCATTCTTCTTCTCTCAGGAAGGTTTGAAGATCTCTCCTCCAGCCCCCACCTCCCTGATGAACTGGAGGAGAACTTGGTTGTTCAGGCTGAACTTCTGAAGGAGGACTTGATTGCCATAAGTCTTCTTCATCTTCTGAAGAAAGTGAACTTCCTGGGGAGGGGGTGGGCACTGCTACCTTGGATAGGTTCTTCACAGTTCAGACATGAACATGAAGTGCATTCATTGCCTCCACTGACATAGAAGCCATCAGCTGCCATGGGAGACTACTAATCCTCACCTGTTTTGGCTTCTGAAATTTCATCAACTATTGAAACCTCAATTCTACCACCCTAAGGTAAAGGTAAAGGTTTTCCCCTGACATTAAGTCCAGTCGTGTCCAACTCTGGGGGTTGGTGCCCATCTCCATTTCTAAGCCGAAGAGCTGGCGTTGTCTGTAGACACTTCCAAGGTCATGTGGCCAGCATGACTGCATGGAGCGCCATTACCTTCCTGCCGGAGTGGTACCTATTGATCTACTCACATTTGCATGTTTTCAAACTGCTAGGTTGGCAGAAGCTGGGGCTAACAGCGGGAACTCAGTCCGCTCCCCAGATTTGAACTGCTAACCTTTCGGTCAGCAAGTTCAGCAGCTCAGTGGTTTAACTCACTGCACCATCAGGGGCTCCTTTTTATCACCCTAAAGACCAGAAATTTATGTTTAAAAAAATAAAGGAGGAGAAGCTAATGGGGATATTTACATGGAGATTGAATAATGAAGGACGGCAACATAATAATAAAATAATAATAACATTTTATTTTTATCCCGCAGTCATCCTCAGTACATGGCAGTGTGGTGTGCACGTGCAGGTGAGGGAGAGTGTGTGAGGTGGGAGGGAGGCTCACACTAGTGAGTCTCTTCAAGGCAGGGGGAAAAGCACTCACACAACGTGGGACTGGGAGTGGCCCAGCAGCATCAGGAGGAGGAGAAGCAGCAGCAGAAGCAGCTTAGGTAATTTGTAAAGCTATTTATTGGAAAAAGTCAGTCTTTCCTTTTGTTTTTGTTTTAATTAATGTTCCCATTGGAAAATGCATATGGATGTGGGGGAAATACACTTCCCAAAATTATGGGTCAATCCTCCCCAAATCCCACCAATTGGCCATGGTGGGTCTGTGTGCCACGTTTGGTACAAATCTGTCATCAGCTGGGTTCTTTGGATGAAGGTGAACTACAACTCCCATATGCCAAGATAACTCACCTTCCAGCCCCAGCAGTATTCAAATTTGGGCATATCCGGTATTTGTGCCAAATTGATCCAGTGAATGAAAATACATCCCGCATATCAGATACAGGGTGAGGCAGCATAACTTCCTTTTTTAAAATGCGCACCATTCAGTCGGTTGAAGACATAGAGGAGCGCCAGTGGTCTCGTTCAAGAGGCAGGAGTATGAAGTTTTGTCCTGACACAGTTCAGTCACCATCATGTGTTGGAACAGTGAGGAGTGTGCTTTTGCCGTTGAGGCCTACTTTTCGAGCGGATTTGGAGTGACTGGCCTGCTTTCCAGATTTGGCCCCTTGTAATTTTTTTCTATGGGTTTTTTTGAAATCCCGTGTTTATGTGAACTGTCCAAGGACCCTACAAGATTTGAAGACCAACATCCAGGAAAAAATTGCCAACATAACGCCTGCTATGCTTGCAAGAGTCATGACAAACGCCAGAAATCGTTTTACTCAGTGTATGGAGAATGGAGAATGGGGGACGTCACCTACCTAATTTGATCTTCAAAACTATGTAAAACAAAACTTTAGGTATGCGCCTACATTATAAAAAAAATCTGATTCATACAATGGGTTTTATTAAGTTTTGAAAAAAAGAAGTTATGCTGCCTCACCCTGTATTTACATTAAAATTAATAACAGTAGCAAAATTACAGTTGTGAAGAAGCAACAAAAATAATTTATGGTTGGGGGTCACCACAACATGAGGAACTGTGTTAAGGGGTCACGGCATTGGGAAGGTTTAGAACCACTAGTCTATACAGTATAGCTTTAACTGTAATAGAGGAGCCATTGCTGCGCTGCCTTCTGACTCTTTCCATGAATCTCCATCATAACGAATGAGTCTTTGTGGTTTGTCTTTTTCCATTAAGGCCCTTTTGTTTTCCCTCCGAGTCTTTATTATTGGAACTGAATGGCCCTCATGGCATCTCATATTAATATTTAGTCCTGGGAGACCAATGAGTGAAAGAGAGAGGCTGGCCTCCACTCGGACTTGAAATATCGTGCTAGAGGAGAGTTTTTACAGATACTGTGGACTGCTCAAAAAACTGGTAAGTAGAGAAGGATCCACACTGATCACTTATTCTGAACCGAATCTAGCATGGCATACACTGGATTAACCCTGGAATGGGTTATACAGCTCATCCACATGACCACTGCAAAGGCTGAAAGGAGTCCTCACCACACAGTGGTGCCATCCTTACTGTTCCCTACCATTCCCCTTTGAACGGGGCGGTCTCTGGATGTGACATGGGTCCTGTCAGTTGCTCGTCACCTGGAGTAACTTCAACTGTCCGGGGAGAGCAAGGATGAGTTCCCCCTGTCAGCTCCAGTTCCCCATGTGGGGACATGAGAGAAGCCTCCCACAAAGATGGTAAAACATCAAAACATTCAGGCATCCCCTGGGCAACATCGTTGCAAACGGCCAATTCTTTCACACCAGAAGCGACTTGCAGTTTCTCAAGTCGCTTCTGACACGAAAAAAACAAAAACAAAACAACAACCTGGGATGCTAAAGCAATGGGGAGGAAGCAAAGGAGGAATCCCCCTTCCTTTCTTCCTCCCTTCTCTGATCATCCTGGCAATCCAGCCAATATCACCTCAGGTGATGAATGACTGGCAGGACTCATGTTGTACCTGATGGCCACCGCCACGAGAACAGGAGGAAACGGTGAGTGCATCTCATGTCCCTGGGTTGCCTGAATCTTGTGAACATGGGATGGCAGTGTCTGGTTCCATCCTGGAAACCTTCACAACCGTTTACATAGGCCCAAGATTCATGGATTGTTCCTAATTCTGGGACTTTGCTTAACATGGATCTAGACTGCATTAAGCCACTTTATTTGAATTAAATCAGCTTGATTTGGCTATTTATTTATTTATCGTGTCAGTGTAACCAGTCGATTATATCACATTTCTAACAGAACAAAGCAAAAATAACAGAAACATACAAAATTTGTGAGTTTGGTAGTTGATTAAATGTCCTTTGACCAGTATCTGGCAACTTGGAGTGCTTCTGGTGTTGCTGCCATGGTGTTGCTGCTATTGATTTGGCTGCCATGGAAGTGCTTTTCACTCTAAGTGGTCAGCTTAGATGTGTCCAAGGTTTTAGGAAAAGATGATGGTGCTTGGCAAAGTGAAAAACAATCGAAAAGAAGAATACGTATCGTGGATTAATTAAATTACAACCACCACTTTGGCCACTTAATAAAAAGACAGGAAAGCTTAGAGAATACAATGATGCTGGGAAAATGGAAGGAAAAAGGAAGAGGGGCCGACCAAGGGCAAGATGGATGGACGGTATCCTTGAAGTGACTGGCTTGACTCTGAAGGAGCTGGGGGTGACAATGGCCAACAGAGAGCTCTGGCGTGGGCTGATCCATAAGATCACAAAGACTCGGAAGCGACTGAACAAATAAACAACAAACAACAAAGCCACAGCCCTGAGTTTGCAAGACATGAGCAGGACTGTAAATGACAGCGGTTGCTGTAAGTTGCCATAAGTTGAAGCTGACTTGATAGTAAAAAAACAATACTTCAAAATATAATGGACTTGGAGCAGGCCCGTAGCCAGGATTTTGATTCGGAGGGGTGGGGGGGCTGAGTCTGAGAGAGGATCTACCCTAGCAAACCTCCCAATACTCCCATGCATATGGGATATATTGAGCATGGTGATCAGATGATGCTATGAATAAACGTAACAGTTTAAATAATATATCAATAAGGCCTTCTCGCGGACCACCCTGAGAATTGGGGGGGGGGGTGAAGCCCCTCAAGCCCCTCCCCTCCGGCTACATACCTGACTTGGAGACATACTTAGAGAAGAGTAATTGGAGTGCTAGATTGGGGAGGGCTCTGTGTGTGTGTCTGTTTGTCTCTCTGGGACTCAATTTACCAGTATGTGATATCTACAGAAAAACTAGGAAAAACACAGCCATTGCTAAGAGTCTCTAATCACAAAATGGCATGTTCCCTCTTCTGATTTTGGGAAGTTCCAGAACGGGGGGCAGCCAAAATTCGGTACCAAAAACAGCGTGGGGTTTCCCTGAATTGCACGCCCCTACTACATACCTCAGGCATAGTCTACTTGAAAGACACTATTTTCCCATAAGAGTCTGCCGAATCTCTACAATACACAGGGGAGGCACATTTTTTATCCCACAGCCTTCAAGGGTTGGTGAGAACTCTTTCCCTAGGGACGTTAAGATGGCTGCTTTTTTGTTTTCCTTTCAGTAACAGGTTAAGACCTTTCTCTTTCTGTAAACTCTTGAAAAGTTATTTTAGGAAAAATGCATTTTGCACTGCTATATTGGTTTTCACCTGTTTTAAAATAAAATTTTAATTGGTTTTAATTCTGATCTTAATCTTAAATTTGCATGTTTTTCTGTATGATGTGCTTTGTTTAATTCTCTTTTTGTCAGCCACCTTGAGTCCTAGCCTGGGAGAAAGGTAGGATATAAATAAAGTAATGGATGATTTTTTTTTCATGTCAGGAACAACTTGAGAAACTGCAAGTCGCTTTTGGTGTGAGAGAATTGGCCATCTGCAAAAACGCTGCCCAGGGGACACCCAGATGTTTTGATGTTTTACCATCCTTGTGGGAGGCTTCTGTATGGGGAGCTGGAGCCGATAGAGCTCATTCACACTCTCCTCGAATTTGAACCTCCAACCTGTCAGTCTTCAGTTCTGCCGGCACAAGGATTTAACCCATTGCACCACTGGGGGCCACTACTGCGATCGTAATTTTTCCTGATCTATTGTGTTAACACTGTAGTTTTCTTATTCTAATAAATAATATATAATTCCTTATGTTACTTGCATCAATTTATTTATTTATATTGAAAACGCACACTCTTTGCCTCCATTCTTTGAAGTTTTACCATCCTTGTGAGAGGCTTCTCTCATGTCTCTGCATGGGGAGCTGGAGCTGGCAGAGGGAGCTCATCTGCGCTCTCACCGGATTTGAACCTCCGACCTGTCAGCCTTCAGTCCTGTTGGCACAAGGGTTTAACCCATTGCACCACTGGAGGCTCCAATGGATGGATGGAAATGGAGGACAGAATCCAAAGTACCAGAGTGTTTTAGCCTGATGCTCTGGCTTTCAGTAATTTACGGACAGCAACAGCCATTCATTTCAGTCTTTTAAAACTAACTGGGCAGGGGGAGAAGCCTGTGCAAAAACTAAGAAGGAGAAAAGGTTGTTTGGGAAATCTCAGTGGACTTGACTTGTATCCAGTCTGACCTGATCTGGCCCATGACTTGAGGTTCCCCCCATCCCTACTCTTGCCAGTTCTTGAGACTTATAGAAACTTAATAGACTCTGGAGGTATTTGATGAGGAAACATCAGCTTCATACAACTCTCATCTAGAAGAAATTTGCCTCCCTTTACTTTTGGCATCTGAGAACACTGGGTTCTTTGAATAGACTTTTTGTATGCGAGGATTACTTTTTGAAAAACCTGGCTGCTCCTGTAAGGCCAATTCCCTCCTTAACATCTCCAGGGAGTCTCCAGCAAGCACCAACATGCTCTAATAATTTCCACAGTCCCTGACACCATGGCCATTTGGCCCTCTGACACCCCCCACCACAAATGCCAAGATATAAAGCACAGAGCAAAGACCCAACCCTCTCTTGCACAATGGACCCAGCTGTTTGGCCTAGAGCCCTCCGAGCTGGGATTCCCGCCCAGGCCTCAGCATTTCCCTTCACACAGCGCAGCTTTGTTCCGCAGGAGGCTTTGGGGAAGGCGGTGGGGGTGGCATTGAGCAGGCCAGATTTTAAAGAGCAGCTGTTTAAAATAAGAACAACCCCAGGCAAAATCGGAGATGGTAGCAGGCGCAGCACTTGAGGAAATAGTGGTCTGTTGCAGAGCCCTTGTCACCTTTGATGGGTAACAGATTGGGGGTGGCACCTGGCATCCACTGGTCCAAATCTGTCTCCTTCCTAATGATCATCCCCAGAGGGAAATAGAAGCATGGAAAAGCTGCAGTGTTGAAGAGATGAGATAGTATCCTATTTTGAAAGATAGAGAAGTTTAGTCAGGGACCAATCTTCCCTTCCTTTGGAACTGCCTCCCGTCATAAATAATGCTGACTAGCAAAACACTCATTTATTTTAGTGTGTTGTTCTACATGCTTATCTCTGTGGGTAGGTGCCACCTCCAACTTGGCACCCAGAAGAGCTGTGCCTATGACAACACTCGCATTCTGAAATTGCTCTCTAAGCAGGCGGAAAAGAGAGGAGAAGAAGCACATTGTTACAGCATTACTGAAACAACAAGGCTCACATGTGCATCAAAACATGGGGGACAGCAAAGTGAGTGGCAGCAGAAGGAGGGAATAGTCCAGTTCTTCCAAATGCATACATTTAAGTCTTCCTTAACTTGGTGTTCTCCAAACATTTGGGATTCTGATGCTCATCCAGTCCAGCCACTTAAACCACAACATTCACCATCTCCAGCCACATGAGTAGTGATGGTGGTCTTAGTTCAATATATGTGAACTTCACCTGGGAATAGTGGTTCAATTAGAATAAAGTGGTTCTCAACCTGGGGGTTGCAACCCCTAGAGGGGTCGATCCACAATTTGTGAGGGGTTGTGCCACTGCCTCCTTCAGCCCCACCTCTGGGCCCCCTCTGCCAGCCACACTGCCAGCTGAGCTGCCTTCCCTTCTCTCACAGAGTGCTGGTATCATTTTTTTCTGCTCAGGAACTGATATCCAGGAACACATGTACTTATCTGAGACATAGTTGTATATGAATTTATTAGCACCTGGAACTGTTTAACTTATATCTAAATATGCTACAATTTCTTACCTGTTCTGTATTTGTCGGGACATGAGTCCTGTGTTCTTCCTGTCTATCTAAACAAAATTCTGTTAAATATGTTCATTGCATATCTCTAGACTGCTCAGGGATTATAGGGCAATTTACAACAAGTAAAAAACATTTAAAATAATTCATACAAAGATTAATAACTAATAATATTTCCTTATTTCCAGACTTTCCTCCAATCATTTCAGAATGGAACATGTAGCTTTTCTTCCTTCCCACTTTAATTTCATAATAACAAATCTATGAGTTAGATTAGTAGAAAACAGTGACAGGCTCAAGAGTTTCATGGTGTACCAGACACTAGAACCTGGATCTCACAAGCCTCCATTCAACAATATAACCAGGTGATGGGCAACTTGTGGTCCTTCAGCTATTGCTATATTGCAGCTCCCATTGCTCTATGCCAACTTGGATAGTGATGAGGGATAATGGGATAAGTTGTAGTCCATCAGTGTGTGGAGGTCCACACACCAACATTCCTCATCATTCGTTGTATTGGTTAAGACTGCTAGGAATTGTAGTTCAACAGCATCAGCACATACTTCCAACTACAGAATAGTCGGAACCGTTTGACCGGGGATCACTTGATCAGGGACCAATTGACTTGGGATCACTGGATCAGGGACCACTTGACCAGGGACCACTTTGACTAGGGACCACTCTCCAACATTAGCACCAAAAAGGTTACAAATCAGTTGTTGGTCAACTTTAGATTCAGTTTGGTTATTTGAGGTGTTGATTCAGAAAATTGCATTGGATAGACTACATCAGCTCTAGTTTCTGATACAGAACATATGCCATCCAGTAGTTGACATCTGCTTGCCCACAGAAAACAGTATTTAATAAGTCTCGGCACTATAAGAGGGTTTCGCAAGGCCAGTCGCTCTTGTTGCAACTGTGTAGTCCACAGACCATATTTTAGTTCTTGTGGACTACTGGTGGTCCACGGAATAGAACAATGTGAACACAGTTTGGATAGGATGGGCAATTTGGATAATCCCATAACCTGGTTCTGGGAAGTGTCTAACAGCTGTGGTTAGAGATTCATTGAGATGTCAAATGATTAGTTAATTCATTAAGGTAATCATGATATTAAAAGTATGCTTCTTATAACTATTTTCTTGTCTGCACTTTAAACATTACAGTCATAGTATATGTTCATCTACATAAGTCCCAGATTTGTGAACATGGTGGGGTAATTGTGGTAGGGATTTCTGAAGCAGGACCAGAAATTGTTTCCAGCCCTAGTTAAGGATAGTCAAAGGTGAGGAACGTTAGGAGTTGTAGTCCAACAACATTTGGAAGGCCATACCTTCCTTAGCCCTGCCATGCTCATTTTCTGGATGCCATTTTGACTGAAGGGTAGAACAAAAATCCTACAAATGAATAAGTCAGCATTATAACAGAAACCAGTTATAAACATGTCATGGAAGAAGTGCCTTCGGTGGTGACTGTATGGACCTCCTGATATGACTATATTTGGGGTTCCCAGTATTCCTTGCCATTTGCTTGATGGGAGCTGCAGTCCAAAAATATCCCAAAAATGTCACTGCTGATAGGGTTGGATCCTAATTTAGTGGAACTTTATAAAACCAGGACAGAGAGAAGGATCTGGCTATAAATTCTGTGCAAACAGACCAGTGGCTGGTTTTTCCATTGGTTTTCCTTCTGAAACTTCCTGACACAGAGACACTTATTGGTGCTTTTTTTCATGCAAGGAAAGGTGGTATACAGGCTTGTAGCCGGGGTGGGGGGTGGGGGCTTCAGCCCCCCCCCCCAAATTCTCATGGTGGTTCGCGAAAAGGCCTTACTGGTGCATTATTATTATGTTTATTCATATCATGATCTGATAACCATGCTCAATATATCCCATATGCATGAGGGTATTGGGGTAATGATACAAAAGGTTTGCTAGGCTAGACCCTCTTTCACTCAGACTCAGCCCCCCCAAAACTCAGCCCCCCCCGAACCCCCCTGAAAAAAATTCAGCCCCCCCCCCCCCGCCCGAAACGAAATCCTGACTACGGGCCTGGTGGTATATGTCAAATACATCTGTCCTAAAGTGTCAAAATAACTCCAATAAATGGAATTGCATCACAGAAGAAAGTCCACATCTGGAGATCCATCCTCCTGCTCCCTTGGATGTTTTTTGGACTCTATTGCTGGAAAAACATTGCCCCCTTCAGGCCATATCCTAAATCTCCTGACAAACACTCCTGAATTTTACCTACCCACCCATCTCTTTTTTGTACAAATGAGCACAGCCATTAAAGGGAGCACATTTTTTTAAGTAAAAGTAAAGAAGCTCCAAACTGAAACTCTATCTTTCAATCTGCTTTTGGTTTTCTGTGTTAACAGAGACATTGGATCGGTTTTCCTACTATACTTCGGAATGTAGCGGATGCAAAAATGTTAGTATGCTGTCTTCTATGGATCATCAATTGGAATTGATTGATCACTATATACAAAAATGATGCTATATGAACCAAGAATTGTCTCTTGATTTCAGGAATGAATACACATGAAATCCTTGAGGCAATTGGGCCACCTGTAGTACAACCTTCCTCTTTTCTAACTGGGGTTGGATCTACACTGACATATAATCCAGTATCTGATCTGCTTTGAACTATCTGCTTTGAACTGGATTGTATGGATCTACACTGCCATATCAGGTAATCTGTGATCAGAAACTGGATTATATGGCAGAGTAGATGCTGCCCGCCTCTCACTTTAAAAGCATTTCTGTCTTTTTTTGAGTGAGTCATGTCTTTGTATTACATTTTCAAAGTATGTCAGCTGCAATTTAGCCATCTTTCCTTTTAGTGATAGTTCAGACTTGATTTGGTCTAAAATCTATTTATGTTGTTAGCCTTCCATAATATCTGTTGAGATCTCCTCCAGCCTCCACAATAAAGTGACTCCTTTCCTGAAAGCTTTCTTAATTGTTCAGCTTTTTCAAGCATAGAAACTGGAAGTACTAATGTGTAGAATGAAGATTCCAAGTTTGGTAACTTTACATGTGAGGGTCTTCTCCACTTGTGCCACAGCTGGCCTTTCAAGGGTGCATCTTTGCATTACAAATTTTGCGGTTTATTTATTTTTATTTTGTTTGCTTTTCCCTGCCTTTCTTCTTATGGGGACTCAAGGTGCCTGACAATCACACAACCTGGTCACAGCTTAATACACTTTAATAATAATAATAATAATAATAATAATAATAATAACAACAATAATAATACACTTTATTTATATTCTGCTTTATCTTTCCAAAGGGACTCAAGGTGGATTACATTTTTATATATATAAGGCAAACATTCAGTGCCCTTTTTACACAGACAACAATGACATACAATACACAGCCTCTGGCATCTGGAGGCGATGCTCAACTCTGGCCATGGGGAGGTGTTTTTGTTCCATTTTTACTTCCTGAGGAGTCTGTTGTCCATAAACTCCAATTGCATTACTGGCATGTCTGCATTGTGAGTCCTTTTACCTCCCCGCCGAGGCGGTATCTATTGTTCTACTCACATTACATGCTTTCAAACTTATGTAGGTAGAAGCTAGGGCTGATAGCTGGAGCTCACCCTGACTCTCGGCTTCGAACTGCTAAACCCTCCGATCATCAGATTTTCTGCAGGTAGCGGTTCTTAAAACAGAGCAAATAAAAAAGTATTAAAATTAAATTGTACTGTGTAGATTTAGGTTAAAATATAACAAATACAATTAAAATTACATTTAGAATTCAAAATTCTCCTTCCTTCCAGAACTCCACTGCTTAAACTGCTATGGTTCAGTGCTATGGAATTATAGTATTTGTAGTTTGGTTATCGCCTTTGTTTATTGATGTGCTGTGGACTTGGCCTCATGTAAGCCGCACTGAGTCCCTTGGGGAGATGGTAGCGGGGTACAAATAAAGTTTTATTATATTATTATTATTTAGCAATAAGGCTAAAGAGCTTAATAAAACTAAAATCCTCATGATTCTATAGCATTGATACATCGCAGTTCAAGTAGTGTCAAACAGCATTAATTCTACAGTGTGGATCCACCCCAACTCATAACCTTTTCCTGATTTCAGTCTCTACACTAATTGATGTTTGAACCAAGGTATAGAAAATGTTTGCATTATTTCAGTGTTTTCTTCATAGCCAACTGTAACCTTCATTTTGCATTTTCTGGGACTACAACCCCAAGTATTCGTGGGCTAATGGTTGTGGTGGCTTGGAGATTCTGGTAGTTGTAGTCCCAATTTACACTTTTTATGAGTGTAGCCCTGAAAAAATTCCATATAGCAAGGATCAGGAACAACCGATGGGGAAGGTGCTTAGTGCTTACAAGGAGTGCTCCACCAGGCTGCCAGCATTACTTCTTCTATTTTCCTTCACTTCTTTTAGACTCTTGGGATCAATGTAGATTACAGAAGGAGGGCACAAGTTCCTGTATCAGGAGAAAAGCAGGAAAAAACAAACAAACAAACTCTCCCCAGCACTGAAAACAGACTCATTTTCTCAGTTTTGGGGAAAATAGATTATCTTGATTTATAGATGCTGTGTTTAGAAAGGGCTACTCAGCCAGCTTTAACCATGAATTTTAAACTCACATCTTATATTCACTATATTTTAATCTTTGTTAGCACTGTGGGTTAAACTGCCAGCTACAGAAAATGTGCTGTCGCACGCTGGGCCTGTGCATTAGACTGTAGACAGGACATAAATTCTGTGTGCCCAATGGGACGCCGGGGCTGCCTCAGATTAAAGGCCCTTGGATTCCCCCAAACAGAGTTCTGTAGAGGCTTAAAGTAAATCCCACGAAGTTCTTTATTGATGAAAACAAACAGGTACTTTAACGGTTTTCTTAACAGTCTATAGGCTCTTTCAATCTTGTCCACTGGGAACAGGCACTATCTTCTTAACTGTAATTAACTAATGGGGAAATCCTAACTTCTAATCTGGGCAGTCTGTACTTGCCTCTGTTGACGTGGAGCCCCTGCACCCGGTACCAACTGCGTCTGGCTTCTGCGAGAGACCCTTATCAGACAGAGCTTTGTAGACATCCAGAGAAAAAGAAGGAGTTCAGGTTGCTGTGATGGCCGGCTGAAGTCCCTCAGCCAAGCTGTGGGCCTTTTCTCCCCTGCCAAGCTGTAGGCTGTAGGCTGAATATCTCCCCGGCCAAGCCGTAGAAGACGAAGCTTTCTACAGGAGCTACTTCATTTTATGTCCTGTGCGAAAGGCTTCTCTGTGAGAACTGACTCAAAAAGGCTCCTATTCCCTCCAAAACTCAAAAAGGGGCGGGACCAGGGAACCTAACTATAATTGGCAGGTGGCTTACCCTATGATTGCAGCCTATAACAGGAAGCCACCCTGCTGCAAAATCCCAAGCCTGGGATTGCAAACAAACATTAACTGCAAAGCAAACAAAATAGGAGCTCCTGGTACAGCTGTACCAGCACAGAAAATCTTCCCAACCAGATGATTGGCAGTTCAAGCTGTGGGTGGGGTGAGCTCCCACTGTCAAACCTAGCTTCTGCTTACCTAGGGGTTCGAGAATAGCAATGTGAGTAGATAAATAGGTACCACTGTGGCGGGGAGGTAAAATGCACCCCTGGAGACATGCTGGCAATTTGATCAGGAAGCTGGACAACAGGCTCCTCAGCATGGAAAAATGGAACAACAGCACCTCCCCATGGCCGAGGCAAGCATAGCCTCCAGATACCAGAAATGAAAAAGAGGGAAGCCTTGCCATTGTGTATGTATTGTCTGTCTTTGTTAATTGTTTAACAGCATTGAATGAATGGGTTTCAAGCTACATACAAATTCAACTTAAGAACAAATAGTACCATTTCATTATCTGGGCAGAGGCCACAAGGGGGTGCTAAAAAGAGAAGGATCATCATCAAAATCTTCTTCTTCTTCTTCTTCTTCTTCTTCTTCTTCTTCTTCACCTTCTCCTTCTCCTTCTCCTTCATTTATTTATTTATATCCTGCCAATATCTCCCAAAAGGAATTCGGGGTGGCTTACAAGGCACTACAAGTGTAGTATATAACATAAATGGTACATGAGAATAAAAACAATATCCCATGGAGATATAAAAACAACCACTAATCTAGTGTTTCTCAATCTGGGGGTCGGGACCCCTAAGGGAGTTGCGAGGGGGTGTTAGAGGGGTCACCAAAGACTATCAGAAAACAGTTTTTTCTGTTGGTCATGGGGGTTCTGTGTGAGAAATTTGGCTCAATTCTATAATTCGTGGGGTTCAGAATGCTCTTTGATCGTAGGTGAACTATAAATCCCAGCAACTACAACTCCCAAATGTCAAGGTCTATTTCCCCCAAACTCCACCATTGTTCACATTTGGGCATATAGAGTATTGGTGCCAAGTTTGGTCCAGATTCATCATTGTTTGAGTCCGCAGTGCTCTCTGGATGTAGGTGAACTACAACTCCAAAATTCAAGGTCAATGCCCACCAAACCCTTCCAGTATTTTCTCTTGGTCGTGGGAGTTCTGTGTGCCAAGACTGATTCAATTCTATCGCTGGTGGAACTACAACTCCCAAATGACAAAATCAATTCCCCTGCCACCCCCCACCCCCCCAATCCCACCAGTATTAAAATTTGGGGGTATTGGATATTTTTGCTAAATTTGGTCCAGTGAATGAAAATACATTCGGCATATTGGAAATGTACATTACGATTCATAACAGTAGCAAAATTGCAGTTATGCAGTAGCAACGGAAATAATTTTATGGTTGGGGGTCACCACAACATGAGGAACTGTGTTAAGGGGTCGCGACATTCGGAAGGTTTAGAAACAGTGAAATAGTCCATTTTTTGGGGGGGTGGGATGAAGGAATTAAACCATTTCCCCGTTTCCCTGTTATTCCCCCCACCTATGTCACCGTCATAACAACCATTGTTTATGATATGGGAAAGGGGGGCGGCGGGCAGCGGGAAATAACCAGTGAAAATGGGGACAATGGTTTTCCACCTTCGACTTGTTCCCTGGATTTGAACTGCCCCACCTTTCATTCAGCAACTTAAGGAGCTCAGCGGCCAACAGGGAGCATATGCTATGCTATGCTATGATATAGTAAACACGACCTTGGAGGTATCTACAGACAACACCGGCTCTTCAGCTTAGAAATGGAGATGAGCACCACCATCAGACATGGGCAAACTTGGGCTGTCCAGATGTTTTGGATTTCAACTCCCACAACAGCCTCAGGCCCCTTCCTTTTCCCCCTCAGCCACTTAAGGAAAGGATCTGAGGCTGTTGGGAATTGTGGGAGTTGAAGTCCAAAACATCTGGCAGGCTGAAGTTAAACCATGTCCCTGTTTTTCTGTTATTCCCATTGTGGAAACAACCATCATTTATGATATGGGAAAGGTGAACAATAACCTGTGAAAACTGGGGAAATGGCTTTCTTCTTTCAACTCCCCCTGCCCCGACCCCCATAAAATGGACTATCCTTCTCTCTCTAGCGCCTCCTAATGGCTTAAGCCTGGATAATGGAACAGTATCTAAAATATTATTTCTTTGATCCCCCTCCCCCCAGTTTAAGCGGCTGAGGGGAAAAAGGAAGGGGCCCGAGGCTGTTAGGAATTGTGGGAGTTGAAATCCAAAATGAATCATAGAATCAAAGAGTTGGAAGAGACCTCATGGGCCATCCAGTCCAACCCCCTGCCAAGAAGCAGGAATATTGCATTCAAATCACCCCTGACAGATGGCTATCCAGCCTCTGTTTAAAAGCTTCCAAAGAAGGAGCCTCCACCACACTCCGGGGCAGAGAGTTCCACTGCTGAACGGCTCTCACAGTCAGGAAGTTCTTCCTCATGTTCAGATGGAATCGCCTTTCCTGTAGTTTGAAGCCATTGTTCCGCGTCCTAGTCTCCAGGGAAGCAGAAAACAAGCTTGCTCCCTCCTCCCTGTGGCTTCCTCTCACATATTTATACATGGCTATCATATCTCCTCTCAGCCTTCTCTTCTTTAGGCTAAATATGCCCAGCTCCTTAAGCCGCTCCTCATAGGGCTTGTTCTCCAGACCCTTGATCATTTTAGTCGCCCTCCTCTGGACACATTCCAATTTTAGATTATAACAGCAAATTATATTTTAAGATTATAACAGCAAAACAACAGAGAGGAAACAACCAGGCACAGATTAACACCTCCCAGCAAGAGATTTTCCCAGGCTCAGGCAGGCCTTCAAATGCTAATGAAGGTGATCAGCTGAAACATTCACACCTAACTGCAGCAGGGAAGAGCTCCTTCCCCCACCCTGGTCATTCCACAGATATATAAACCCATTGTCCTAATTCCAACAGACCTCACTACCTCTGAGGATGCTTGCCATAGATGCAGGCGAAACGTCAGGAGAAATGCCTCTAGAACATGGCTCTATAGCCCGAAAAAAACCCACAAGAACCTAGTGATTCCAGCCATGAAAGCCTTCAACTGTACCTACAATTAACAGAACTCAAACAACTGGAAATCTCAAGTAAATGGGGGGAGAAGTGGGGGGGGGGATCAAATAAAACATATTTTGAATAAACATTTAAATAATTAGGTTTATTTTTATATAATTAATATGTTTTTATTTCCAACTAGCCATCCCCTGCCACACATTGCTGTGGCCCAGTCTGTGTATATGCGTTTTAGGTGTGTATATATTTGTGTATATGTGTTTGCGTATATATATGTAGTTTTGGGCATGCGTTGCAATGTAATTTTTGGGTTTTTTGGCTTTTTAAGTCTCTTCTGCTGTGTTTTCCCGAGTTTTGATGAGTGATGGTCACTCACTGGCCTGATAGGTATATTGTGTCTAAATTTGGTGTCAATTCGTCCAGCGGTTTTTGAGTTATGTTAATCCCACAAAGAACATTACATTTTTATTTATATAGAACTAGCTGTCCCCTGCCACGCATTGCTGTGGCCCAGTCTGTTGATATGGAAAATAAAGTAATGAGAAAGTGTTGGTTTCTAAAATACGTGATGTCTTTATGCTTGTGGGTAAACAGTATTTCTTGCTGTTTCTTTGTCAGTGTTGACGTGGAGAGTGTCTGGTTTGCCCACTCTGGAACATGCAATGTATAATTGTCCTTCTTTAGGGGTCCCTTTTAAGTCTATGATACTATATGTGTGTGTGTATGAATTATACCTATCTATCTATCTATCTATCTATCTGTCTATATCTATGGCTGGATGGCTCTTTGTCAGGAGGGCTTTGATTACGTTTTCTTGCCCTGATGAAGGGCGTTGGATTGGATGGCCTTAATTATTTTCCGTTGGTCATGGGGGTTCAGTGTGGGAAGTTTTCCCCGATTCTGTCATTCGTGGGGTTCAGAATGCTCTTTGATTGTAGGTGAACTGTGAATCCCAGTGACTACAACTCCCAAATGTCAAGGTCTATTTCCCCCAAACCCCATCTGTGTTCATACCTTGGGAAGTCGGATCTGGCCACGGTGGTCCATGCTCTTGTCACATCCTGATTGGATTACTGCAACGCACTCTACGTGGGGTTGCCTTTGAAGACTGCTCGGAAACTCCAACTAGTCCAGCGGGAGGCAGCCAGATTGCTCACCGGAGCGGCATACAGGGAGCATATCACCCCCGTTATGCCAGCTCCACTGGCTGCTGATCCAATTCCGAGCACAATTCAAGGTGCTGGTTTTGACCTACAAAACCCTATACGGTTCCGGCCCAGTGTATCTGTCCGAACGGATCTCCCTCTACATCCCACCTCAGAGTCTAAGATCTTCTGGGGAGGCCCTGCTCTCGACCCCGCCTTTATCACAAGTGAGACTGGCGGGGACGAGGAGCAGGGCCTTCTCGGTAGTGGCCCCCCACCTGTGGAACTCACTCCCCGGGGAGATCAGATCAGCGACTTCCCTTCTCTCATTCAGGAAAAAGCTGAAAACTTGGATGTGGGACCAGGCTTTTGGAAACTCTGGCAGCTAAAAAGAAAGACCATAATGATGGGCAAATAATGACGAAACGTATTGGACCTATGGAACTCGAAACACTGACCATGAGACTGTTTATTATTGTGCTATTGTGTTATATATTGATGTTTTTAATCTGTTAATTGTTTAATTATGTTAATTGTTTTATATATGTATGTATTTGGATAAGGGCATCGAATTGTGCCTTCTTTTTGTACGCCGCCCCGAGTTCCTCCTTGGGGGTGAGAAGGGCGGGGTATAAGTAGCAGAAATAAATAAATAATAAATATTTGGGCGTATTGAGTGCTTGTGCCAAGTTTGGTCCAGATACATCATTGTTTGAGTTCACAGTGCTCTCTGGATGTAAGTGAACTACAACTCCAAAACTCAAGGTCAATGCTCACCAAACCCTTCTAGTGTTTTCTGGTGGTCACGGGAGTCCTGTGTGGCAGGTTTGGTTCAATTCCAATATTGGTAGAGTTCAGAATGCTCTTTGATTGTAGGTGAACTATAAATCCCAGCAGCTACAATTCCCAAATGACAAAATCATAATTTTTTGAGTGATGGTCACTCCTGGTGTTGTGAGACGTTTTGTTGTCAAATTTGGTGTGATTTCGTTCATTGGTTCTTTTGTTTTTAAGGTACTCATTATGCACAGAGCATTTTTATATAGATAGATTACAGATTCATAAAAAGTGAAACAAATCTATATACATCTATATATGTATGAACCAATATAATACTTTCTAACATCTATACCAGGCATGGGCAAACTTGGGCCCTCCAGGTGTTTTGGACTTCAACTCCCACAATTCCTAACAGCCTACCGGGGGAGGCTGTTAGGAATTGTGGGAGTTGAAGTCCAAAACACCTGGAGGGCCCAAGTTTGCCCATGCCTGATCTATACAATATTTTTGGTTATTCCCTTCCCTCCTCTCACCCCTTCCAAGTGAGTTAGGCTTATTTTAATAGTAACTCTCACGCAACCAGAAACTGCCGGTTAACTGAGAGTCTACAAAGCATTGGCTTGGCCTTGCAAGAGCGAGCATTAGCTGCCATCCGCTGTGAAAGGGTGTGTACATTTCTATGTTGTTTTGGACGCTGCTGAGGGGGCCGCGCCAGAGAGGATCTGCGTGGAAGCCCTTCTCCCACTCGCGGCTCAAGACCCGACCCACTCGCGTGGGGAGGCGACTCAGGCAAGGCTCGGGTCTATCTTTGCCTTGGGCGCCCCACAGGCAAGCCCTCCCCACGCCCAGCCCGGTGGGCGGTGTCCCCGTGGGAAGAGGGAACACGATTCCTCGTGGGCCGAGCAACGGAAGGGGAGAAGGAGCCACAAACGTCGCGCGTGGATCGTTCCTTCCTTGCTCCGCTTCGGAAAAGGCGAGTAAGTTCAAGGCGAGTGTGGGGCTGGGGAGGTGGGGGGGGGGCTCTCCTTCCCATAGTTAGTTAACCCCCACTTGCTTACTGGGTTTGTTGCCATGAGCCAAACCCTGTTGCCTTTTGGGATCTGTGCAATTCGAGCCCTTTAACTCGCCAGGTTCCATGTTGCAGACTGCTGGGCTTTGTAGTTTGGTGAGACTGAGACATCAGAAAAAACAAAAACAAAAAAACCCTTGCAAAACGACCATTGCTAGGATTCCACAGCCTTGAGTCAAAGCTGTTGTCAAACTGCATGAATTATCGAGCCGTTCAGCAGTGGAACTCTCTGCCCCGGAGTGTTGAGGAGTCTCCTTCTTTGGAAGTCTTAAACAGAGGCTGGATGTATTGTCAAAGGCTTTCATGGGTTGTTGTAGGTTTTTTCGGGCTATATGGCCGTGGTCTAGAGGCATTCTCTCCTGACGGCTGGATGGCCATCTGTCGGGGGTGGTTTGAATGTAATTTTCCTGCTTTTTGGCAGGGGATTGGACTAGATGGTTCACGAGGTCTCTTCCAACTCTATGATTCTATTATTTGAGGCCTAAACGAGCACTATGCTGTTGAACTTGCTGACTGAAAGGTCACAGATTCAAATCCGGAGCGCTGCATGAGCTCCCACTGTTAGCCTCAGCTTCTGTCAACCTAGCAGTTCAAAAACAAAGCCCCCAGTGGTGCAATGGGTCAATCCCTTGTGCCGGCAGGACGGACTTGGAGGTTCAAATCCGGGGAGATCATGGATGAGCTCCCTCTGTCAGCTTCAGCTCCCCATGAGAGGACAGGAGAGAAGCCTCCCCCAAGGATGGTAAAACTTCAAAACATCTGGACGTCCGCTGGGCAGCGTCTTTGCAGGTGGCCAATTCTCTCACACCAAAAGGGACTTGCAATTTCTCAAGTCGCTCCTGACACGAAAAAAAGAATCAAAAACATGCAAATGTGAGTAGATCAATAGGTACTGCTCTGGTAGGAAGGTAACCGCACTCCATGCAGTCCACCAGTGTTCACATTTGGGCATATTGAGTATTTGTGCCAAGTTTGGTCCAGATCCATCATTGTTTGAGTCCATAGTGCTCTCTGGATGTAGGTGAACTACAAATCCAAAAGTCCAGGTCAATGCCCACCAAACCCTTCCAGTATTTTCTCTTGGTCATGGGAGTTCTGTGTGCCAAGTTTGGTTCAATTCCATCATTGGTGGAGTTCAGGATGCTCTTTGATTGTAGGTGAACTATAAATCCCAGCAACCACAACTCCCAAATGATGATTCTCCTTCTTTGGAAACTTTTAAACAGAAGCTGGATGGCCATCTGTTGGGGGTGCTTTGAATGCAATTGTCCTGCTTCTTGGCAGGGGGTTGGACTAGATGGCCCATGAGGTCTCTTCCAACTCTATGATTCTATGATTCATCCCTGCTGGAATGGGGGAGGAAAGCCCTTCCAGGGTCTCCAAGATCACATTGAGATCTTGTGGGGGAGATCTGCTCTGTTGGAGTCATCCCAGGGCTTGCCTTGTTTTGCTTGGTCAAAAGTCTCTGCCTCTGTAAGAGCTCTCGGATAGGAAACAAGTCAACAGGTGAAGCCTTGAACTATATCACATTACACTCTGGGAAAGACTTCTCCTGTGCAGTGTTTCCACACTGGGAGTGGGGGGTGGGAATGACATGCATCAGTGTTTCTCAACCTTCCTAATGCCGCGACCCCTTAATACAGTTCCTCATGTTGTGGTGACCCCTGATCATAAAATTACGAGGGTTGAATGAAAAGTAATGCCTCCACCTTCATTACTTGGGTTTGGATGGGAATCTATATAAATACAAATGTAATGTTTGTTTATGGGATTAACATAACTCAAAAACCACTGGATGAATTGACACCAGATTTGGACACAATATACCTATCAGGCCAAAAAGTGACCATCACTCATAAAAACATTGAAAAACATAGCAGAAGAGACTTAAAAAGCCAAAAATTAAAAAATGCATTACAACGCATGCGCAAAACTACCTATGTAAACGCGCGCACACACATATATGCACATATACATAAATATACACACATAAAACACATATACGCAGACTGGGCCACAGCAATGCATGGCAGGGGACAGCTAGTATTTTAATAAATCAAATGCAGAAATAATCCTTAGAATTGGGTTGTTGTAGGTTTTTCGGGCTATATGGCCATGTTCTAGAGCAGTGTTTCTCAACATTCCTAATGACACAACCCCTTAATACAGTTCCTCATGTTGTGGTGGCCCCCAAAAATAACATTATTGTCGTTGCTACTTCATAACTGTAATTTTGCTCCTGTTATGAATCGTCATGTACATATCTGATATGCAGAATGTATTTTCATTCACTGGACCACATTTGGCACAAATACCCAACATGCCCAAATTTGAATACTGGTGGGATTTGGGGGGAGGGGGTGTTGATTATGTCATTTGGGAGTTGTAGTTGCTGGGATTTATAGTTCACCTCCAATCAAAGAGCATTCTGAACTCCACCAACAATGGAATTGAACCAATCTTGGTGCATAGAACTCCCATGACCAACAGAAAATACTGGAAGGGTTTGGTGGGTATTGACCTTGAGTTTTGGGACTTGTACTTCACCTGGACCAAACTTGGCACAAATACTCAATATGCCCAACTATGAAAACTAGTGGACTGCATGGAGTGCGGTTACCTTCCTACCGGAGCGGTACCTATTGATCTACTCACATTTGCATGTTTTTGATTTTTTTTGTGTGTGTCAGGAGCGACTTGAGAAATTGCAAGTCACTTTTGGTGTGAGAGAATTGGCCAACTGCAAAGACGTTGCCCGGTGGACGTCCAGATGTTTTGATGTTCTACCATCCTTGTGGGAGGCTTCTCTCCTGTCCCCTTATGGGGAGCTGAAGCTGACAGAGGGAGCTCATCCATGCTCTCCCCAGATTTGAACCTACAACTCTTCAGTCCTGCCGGCACAAGGGATTAACCCATTGCACCACTGGGGGCTCCATTTTTGAACTGCTAGGTTGGCAGAAGCCGAGGCTAACAGCGGGAGCTCATGGCGCTCCCAGGATTGGAATCTGTGACCTTTCAGTCAGCAAGTTCAACAGCATAGTGCTCGTTTAGGCCTAGAATAATCGAATCATGGAATCATAGAGTTGGAAGAGACCTCATGAACCATCCAGTCCAACCCCCTGCCAAGAAGCAGGAAAATCACATTCAAAGCATCCCCGACAGATGGTCATTCAGCCTCTGTTTAAAAGCCTCCAAAGAAGGAGCTTCCAAATATATTGGAAGATATATTTTTAGCCTCACATATCTCCATGGACAATAAATATAATTAGCAAGGAATTAAACTCGAATTTATATACTATTATGGCCTGTGCACTGTGCATGGGAGCCAAAGGATTTATCTGGGGGGTTATTATTATTACACCTATATGGGCCAATGAGGTAGCTGTGTTATTGATCACATATTAGTCTCTCCAGAATTTTTTCCTGTAGTAAATACCTCTAAAAACCTGGAATGCACAGAAACACTGGCTCAACTTCTTTCCTGCAGAATTAGCTGATGTCAACAAAACACTGTGTCTTTCTCACATACCATGTGACTGGAATATGAAATTAGTGCATAACTGATGGCATTGGCTGTCACGAGATGTGGTGACCATGTGGCTTGTTTAAATGGCTCGTAAGCTCATGTGGGCTACATCTTAGCCATAGGTTGTTATCAGAATTTTGCAGTTTTTTTCTGGACCTCAATATCCAACATCATCAGCATCACCTCTGATCTTATGGGCCGGAAGAGTTCTGAAAGCTGTGCTTCACAAAAGTTACTTTTTGGGTGCTGCGGTGACACAACTGGTTAACCCAGGCATGGGCAAACTTCAGCCCTCCAGGTTTTTGGTCTTCAACTCCCACAATTCCTAACACCTCCCCCAGAGCCGGAGTTGAGCACTGCCTCCTAAAGCCGGAGACGAAAGGAGAAGCCTTTGCCTTTGTCTGTGAATTTCTGTCTCATTGTATCAAGGCATTGAATCTTTGTGTATTTGTGTTTTTATATATGCTGCAATCCACTCTGAGATCCTCCAGGGAGGTAGGGCAGAATATAAGTTAACTATTGTTTTTATTTGTTGTATAACAAGATTAGTACACAGTAAACAAGATCACTATCCTGGCTTTTGTATTGGATCACACGTTGGACACTTCCCAAGTGTCTAGGACTGTGTGATGTATTGGTGAATAATGCATGCAGATCTGAGTAGAGTGGCCTTTTGCAGCTGACAAATGGTAATTTTGTCAGCGCCAATTGTTTTTAAGTGCAGGCCAAGGTCTTTAGCTACTGCACCCATTATTATTATTATTATCATTATTATTATTATTGTTATTCCAAGTTTACCTGTTAGCTGTCATGGCTGTTAGGGATGTAATAGAGGATATTGGCCTTATTGCCTTACCTGTTAGCTACCCAGAGGCTACCCCATTGGCTACCCAGACTAATATTCTCTTTCCCACTGACCACAGTGGGAAAGAGAACATTGATCTGATCCTACCAGCTGGTTCTTGCATGTTCTTTGAAACCCCTGGATTCCCCCATGCCTTAGGAATCCCTCCATGTGAACCAGTAATGCTGGAGAACAACCCTGCAAAACACACTGATTCTTAAAATAGGCAGCTTCTTGGGAATGTTGGAGGCCAAGCATTGCTGTCCAGAGCACTACTGATCATGTGCAAGAACTGTGTGATCTCCCTGGGCAAACTTCCAAACATTATCTCTATTCACAAAGTACCTCCATGTGGCATGTGTCATTCTGCCCTTTGTGGGTTCTTTAGCAAAGTGCTGTAGCAAACTTTGAGACACTTCTGAAGTTTGAAAAATGTGATCCTGTGCAACCCTGCATCTAGATCAGCATTTCTCAACCTGGGGATCGGGACTCGGGGGGGGGGGGGGGGGGGTCGCAAGGGTGATATCAGAGGGGTCACCAAAGACCATTTTCTGTTGGCCGTGAGGGTTCTGTGTGGGAAGTTTGGCCCAATTCTATCATTGGTGGGTTTCAGAATGCTCTTTGATTGTAGGTGAACTATAAATCCCAGCAACTACAACTCCCAAGTCTCAAGGTCTACTATCCTGAAACTCCACCACTGTTCACATTTTGGAATATTGAATATTCATGCCAAGTTTGGTCTAGGTCTATCATTGTTTGAGTCCACAGTGCTCTCTGGAGGTAGGTGAACTACAACTCCAAAACTCAAGGTCAGTGCCCACCAAATCCTCCCAGTATTTTCTGTAGATCATGGGAGTTCTGTGTGCCAAATTTGGTTCAATTTCATCATTGGTGGAGTTCAGAATGTTCTTTGAATGTAGGGTAACTTAGATCAGCCCTCCCCAACCCCACCAGTATTCACATTTGGGCATATCAGGTATTTGTGTCAAATTTGGTCCAGTGATGGAAAATACATCCTGCATATCAAATATTTACATTATGCTTCAAAACAGTAGCAACATTAGAGTTATGAAGTAGCAACAAAAGTGTTATGGTTGGGGGTCACCACAACATGAGGAACTGTATTAAGGGGTCGCGGCATTAGAAAGTTTGATAACCACTGATCTAGATGCACCAGATGGCTTGAAGTAAGCTGCTATCTTCCTTGCTCAGTTTCTCTGTCTGTAAAAGGGGAATAATATCAATATGAATGATAGGACAGATGTTCATTTGGGATTGGATTCCTGTATTTACAATGTCAAATTGAGACTGGTATCAATGGGAAAAGCCAGTCTCATGCAGGATCATTGGAGATCAGTAGGATAGATTCTTGTGAAATGGAAGTAGCCACAAACTTAGTGATGATTTTATCCACCACCAGTTTTAAAGAGGTTTGAAGCATAAAACACATGAGCTTACTGTTTCTAGGCTAGGAAACACACTTTGCTGCAGACAATAACATTCCAGCTGCTCACCCCACTTAAGTAAGCAGAGGAAACCCCTTCCAAGCACAACAAAACTTTGTGATTTCATTTTGTTTCTCTTGCTCATCCCGCTTCCAAGCAAACAAAGGAAATCCTTCCTCCAAAGATATCAAGATTCCAGTTTTTTGTCCCTTCTAAGCCAGTAAAGGAAACTGTTTCATATATTGTCAAGATTCACATTTCTTCTAATCCTTTGTGCTCACCATTTTAAGCAGGCAAAGGACGTGCCTTCCTTACAACACCTAGAATCTTATCACATTTATGACTCCATTTTAATCAGTATGCATTCCTTAATTTTTAAGGACTGTATGCATATTGTACTCTGTCACTCCTTCCCACCTGCTACTAAGGACGCTGTTCAGGTCCCGAACTGGTGCTTGGCCGCTGTGATGATCTGGATGAGGGTGAACAAATTGAAATTGAATCCAAACAAGACAGAGGTACTCCTGGTCAGTTGTAAGGCCAAACAGACCATATGGTTACAGCCTGTGTTGGACGGGGTTACACTCCCCCTGAAGATGCAGGTTCGCAGTTTGGGTGTGATCCTGGATTCATCGCTGAGCCTGGAACCCCAGGTTTCAGCAGTGACCAGGGGAGCATTTGCATAGTTAAAACTTGTGCGCCAGCTGCGCCTGTACCTTGGGAAGTCTGACTTGGCCATGGTAGTCCATGCTCTGGTTACATCCCATATAGACTACTACATGGGGTTGCCTTTGAAGACTGTCTGGAAGCTTCAAATGGTACAACTGATGGCAGCCAGATTAATAACAGCAGTAACAGTCAGGGAGCATACAACTCCTCTGTTGCGCCAGCTCCACTGGCTGCCAGTCTGCTACCAGGCATAATTCAAAGTGCTGGCTTTAGCCTATAAAGCCCTTAATGGTTCTGGCCCAACTTACCTGTTTGAATGCATCTTCCCTTATGAACCTGCTAGGACTTTAAGATCATCCAGGGAGGCCCTGCTCTTGATCCCGCCTGCGTCATAAACATGTTTGGTGGGGACGAGAGACAGGGCCTTCTCAGTGGTGGCCCCTCGGCTATGGAAGGCCCTTCCTGGGGACATTAGATCGGCCCCCTCCCTCTTAACATTTCAGAAAAGAGTCAAGACTTGGTTGTTTGAGCAAGCATTTGAAAATGTAAGGTAAAAGACAGGAATTGGAATGACTGGACGACGAGACGGGACAATGTTTTTTATTAGGAGACAGAAATGATTATGTTTTAATATTCTTGTTATGGATTGATATTATGTGTTAATATATTTAAATGTTTTATGGTGTTTTTGGGCATCGAATTGTCGCCATTGTAAACCGCCCTGAGTCGCCTGAGGGCTGAGAAGGATGTTATCCTTGAAGTGACTGGCTTGACCTTGAAGGAGCTGGGGGTGGTGACGGCCGACAGAGAGCTCTGGCGTAGGCTGGTCCATGAGGTCACGAAGAGTCGGAAGGGACTGAATGAATAACAACAACATGTTGTAAACCTGGACTAAGACTTGAATAATTCCAGACCTTGAAGCCAAAAAACTCATTCTGTGATCTTGGGCCATTGCTTTCTCACAGCCTGACCTACCTCACAGTGTCATTGTAAGGATAAAGCAGGGAGGAGGGGTTCTGCTTGTTGGGATGAGTGGAATAAACAAAGATAGAAGTGATAAATAAGTAAACATATGCCAGTGTTAACTGCTGCTTCAGATCCTCGTAGCCAGAGAGAGTTCTCCAGTCCCTGAATTTTTCAAATGGCATATGGGATTGAGGGACAAGTGTGGTGTCCTTTAACACTTTGTGGCTGTGTGCCTTCTTTGGGAGAGCTCTGCACTGGCCTGAACCCCAGCAGAGCTGCAGGACTGGATGCCACTAGGGATGAGCATGGGGGATATTTATAACTCCAGCATTTTGCTAGCCATGGTATATTTAGACAGTGCTGCCAAACAACAAGTCAGAGGAGGGGGTTCCATAAAAGGGTTCACAGCTGGGCTTTCCTGCATTCTCCTCTCCTCCCATTTGTGAAGTCTTAATAATTGACAAATACAAGAGGCAAGGGTCACCAGGCAAAAGAGAATAAGCAGTTTGTCATTTCTTATTCCTATAGTGCAAAGATATAATAATAAATTATAAATTAATAAACACATGGGTTCATTCTGACAATCCCAATAGTCACCCCTGCAGGGCGGAGGCCGCAGTGGCGCAATGGGTTAAGCCTTTGTGCTGGCAGGACTGCTGACCAGAAGGTTGGTGGTTTGAATCTGGGGAGCGGAGTGAGCTCCCATCTGTTAGCTCCAGCTTCTCATGCGGGGACATGAGAGAAGTCTCCAACAGGATGGTAAAACATCTAGGCGTCCCCTGGGCAATGTCCTTGCAGACGGCCAATTCTCTGACACCAGAAATGACTTGCACACACATACACACACACACACCCTACAGGAGGGTCCAAAAATTCAAGCAGCTGGGTTGTTGTAGGTTTTTTGGGCTGTATGGCTATGTTCTAGAAGCATTCTCTCCTGCATCTGTGGTAGGCATCTTCAAAGGTTGTGACGTCTGTTGGAAACTAGGAAAATTGGGTTTTTATATCTGTGGAAAGTCCAGGGTGAGAGAAAGAACTCTTGTCTGTTGGAGCTAGGTGTGAATGTTTCAATTGGCCATCTTGATTAGCATTTGATGGCCTGACAGTTTTTAGGTGTGGCTTGTTACTGCCTGGGGAAATCCTTTGTTGAGGGTGATTAGCTGTCCCTGATTATTTCTTGTCTGGAGTTCCCCTGTGTTTGAGTGTTGCTCTTTATTTACTGTCCTAATTTTAGAGTTTTTTAAATACTGGTAGCCAGATTTTGTTTATTTTCATGGTTTTTTCCTTTCTGTTGAAATTGTCCACATGCTTGTGGATTTTAATGACTTTTCTGTGTAGTCTGACATGGTGGTTGTTAGAGTGGTCCAGCATTTCTGTGCTCTGAAATAATTCGCTGTGTCCAGGTTGGTTCATCAGGTGCTCTGCTATGGCTAACCTCTGGTTGAATTAGTCTGCAGAGTCTTTCGTGTTCCTTGATTTGTGTTTGGGCAATGCTGCGCTTGGTGGTCCCCATGTAGACTTCTCCACAGCTGCACGGTATACGATAGACTCCTGCAGAGGTGAGAGGATCCCTCTTGTCCTTTGCTGAACGTAGCATTTGTTGGATTTTCTTAGTGGGTCTGTAGATAGCAGCTGGGTTTATATGCATCAGCAAATGAGTTCTAACTATTTTGATGTCAAATAGAAATAGTCTGGGCCATGGGGAGTCTTCAGAAAGCCATATCCCTTCCCCATAATGTCATCATTTGATAGTTTCTCAGCTTTTCTCCTGGGTTTTCTCCCTGCGGTATCCCATTCTAAAATACTGAAGTCCCTTTCCTAAGGCTTTAGCTACTGACCCTGCAAGCCTGAAGCCAAAATGTGATAGCATTATTGCTTTCCGTCTTGCCCCTTACTCCTTGTCCCTTGCCATTTCTGCAATATGGTTCCTGAAAGCCTGTCTGAAATTGAATCCCATCCGCAGGTTGGAAGAAGTCCAAAAACCTTATTCCAATCATCACAGCACATTGGCTCTCAGTTTTTGTGGGAAAGAAAAGCTAATATCCCACACTTTGGACTCAGTCTCCATCCAATCATCATTGGCCACTGTGGTCCACGCTCTTGTTACATCCCGAATAGATTACTGCAATGCACTCTACGTGGGGCTGCCTTTGAAGACTGCCTGGAAGCTTCAACTAGTCTAACGGTTGGCAACCAGGCAGCTTAGGAGGGGTGTACAGGGAGCATACAATCCCTCTGTTACACCAGCTCCACTGGCTGCCGATCAGCTTCCGAGCACAACTCAAAGTGCTGGTTTTAACCTTTAAATCCCTAAATAGTTCTGGCCCAGACTACCTGTCCGAAGGTATCTCCTGTTACGAACCATCACGAAGTTTAAGATCATCTGGAGAGGCCCTGCTCTCGATCCCACCCTCATCGCAAATGCGATTGGTGGGGATGAGGGACAGGGCCTTCTCAGCAGTGGTCCCCCATCTGTGGAACTCCCTCCCCAGGGAAATCAGACTGGCCACCTCCCTCCTGTCTTTTAGAAGGAAAATTAAGACTTGGTTATGGGACCAGGAGTTTGACCAGTAAGAGCAGCAATTGTGGAAAGACGATTTAGGCAACTCGTGATAATGAACTGACCCAGACTTGGATTTGGCTATTAACTGGCGTATTTAATCAGTTGTCTTAATTAACTGTATTAATGTTTTAATGTATTGCTTGATTTTTTTATGATGGTGATGGCACCATATGGTGCTTGATGCGAAGGGCAGAGTATAAATATAGGGAATAAATAAATAAATACATTTCCACCACTCTTATGGCTATTAGTCCCAAAAGCTAAATTCCTCCAATGGCAGATGCTGAGTAGGCACAGAGTTGGTTCTCCTCCTCCTCCTCTTCCTCCTTTCTGGCTTCCCTTTCAGGCTGCCACCTTATCAAACATGAATGACACAAATGTCTGTGGACAAGCGAGCGAGTTAAAACAAACACATGCTACAGCTGGTATCTCTTCTAGACTGTTTGCCAGCCTGTTTCATTGGCTGAGGTTGGTGTGGGTGGGGGAGACCAGTCTGATCCAGTTCACACTCTCAGCCTGTGCAACTTCTGTTCAGCAGCACAACCCCCCCCCCCCCCCCCGGTTGTCCTGGAGCTGAAGCAGACAAATTTAGCTCCTGTAATCTCCCTTTACCATGTGCCAATGCCTTTGCATTGATAAAACTTTGCCCCGTTCTCCAACTCTTTCCAACTCTTGGTTATCTTCCCCCAGAAACATCAGAGAGGCCCAGCAGGCAATCATCCAGAAGGTAGGTGCAAGGGACGCTTTGGGGATGCGGGGAGATAGATGGTTATTTATTTATTGTATCAGAAGAGAGTTGAGGATACAGTTAAAATGCATTTAAAAAAACAAACAAAGTTTAAAAACTTGACATTATACTAAATGTCCTTTGACCAGAAGCTGGCCACTTGGAGTGCCTCTGGTGTCGCTGTGGCAGGGTTCAGGTTGCATTGTAATAGGTGGTCTGAGGTTTGATCTTCTCCGCACTTGCATGTTGTGAACTCATCTTTGTAGCCCAATTTCCTAAGGTTAGCTCTGCATCTTGTGGTGCCAGAGCACAGCCTGTTCAGCGCCTTCCAGGTCACCCAGTCTTCTGTGTGCCCAGGAGGAAGTTTCTCATCTGGTCTCAGCCACTGGTAAAGGTGCTGGATTTTAGCCTGCTATTTTTGGATTCTCACTTGCTGAGGTGTTCCTGGGAGTGTCTCTGTAGATCTTAGAAAACTATTTCTTGATTTAAGTCATTGGCATGTTTGGTTGATATCTGAACAGAGGATGGACTGGAGATATCATTGCCTTGGTCCTTTCATTACTGGCTGCTACTTCCGTTGGATGTCAGGTGGTACAATACTGGCTAAATAGTATAATTTCTCCAGTGGTGTAGGGCAGGGGTCCTCAAACTTTTTAAACCGGGGGCCAGTTCACTGTCCCTCAGACCGTTGGAGGGCCGGACTATAGTTTTTTTAAAAAAAATCAATAAAAAAATTCCTATGTACATTGCACATATTTTATTTTGCTGTGTGGAAGGGACCTTAGAGGGGGTTCTTTCTAGCCCTGTTTAGGCAGTAATTCCAGGAGCAGAGAATGGAAAATCTTCCTATTTCTAGTCTGAACAAAATCTGGCTACCAGTATTAAAAAAAACTCTAAAATTATAACTGTAAATAAAGAACAACACTCAAACACAGAGGAACTCCAGACAAGAAAAAATCAGGGCCAGCTAATCACCTCTCAACAAAGGATTCTCCCTAAAAACTGTCAGGCTATGAAATGGTAATCAAGGTGGCCAATTGAAACATTCATACCTACCTCCAACAGACAAGAGTTCTTTCTCCCACCCTGGATCTTCCACAGTTTTCCTAGTTAAAGGTTTTCCTTTGACATGAAGTCCAGTCGTGTCTGACTCCGGGGTGTGGTGCTCATCTGCATTTCTAAGTCGAAGAGCTGGCATTGTCCATAGACACCTCCAAGGTCATGTGGCTGGCATGACTGCATGGAGCGCCGGGGCAGCCTCCCTTGGCTGGCTCACGCTGCCCATCGGGCCTGCGGAGGTGGAGTGCCCCCCCCCCCCAGTGCCCCTCCCTTGGTTGGCTCACGCTATTTGTCAGGCCAGCGTGAGGCAGCCAAGGGAGGAGCAGCGTGAGGCAGCCAAGGGAGGAGCAGGCCCGCCCGGCCTACTCATGTGTAAAGCACCTCGCGAGGTGCTTTACATGCGAGTAGGCCACGCGGAGCAGCTGTCCTTGGCTGGCTCACGCTGCCCATTGGGCCTAACGGATAGTGTGAGCTAGCCAAGGGAGGGGCACTGTGGGGGGGGGGGTGCTCCTGCTCCACGGGCCAGATAAGTGCCCTTGGCAGTGCCCTTGGTGGGCTGCGGGCCATAGTTTGGGGACCCCTGGTGTAGAGTGTAGTCATCCTGTGATAATGTGGCATGTCTCATTAAGAGCCATGTCCACTGGTGAGATGTATTCCACATTGAGCATGAGTATTCAGCAGTAAAGTGTAAGGGCAGATGTCTTCACTGTGTCTGGTTGTGATCCCCAGGTTGTGCCAGTCAGCTTTCGTATGATATTATTTCTAGCACCCACTTTTTGCTTGTTATTCAAGCAGTGCTTCTTTTAAGTCAGAGCACGGTCCAGAGTAATTCCCAGGTATTTGGGTGTGCTGCAATGTTCCAGTGGGATTCCTTCCCAGGTAATCTTCATAGCTCGAGATGCTTGTCTGTTCTTAAAGTTAAAATCACACGTCTGCATTTTAGATGGATTAGGAATCAGTTGGTTTTTCCTGTAATAGGTAGTATGAGCACCTAAAGTTTCAGAGAGCTTCTGTTCAACAATTTCAAAGCTCCCTGCTTGAGTGGTGATGGCACGATCATCAGCGTAGATGAAGCTCTCTGTCTCTTCTGGCAGTGGCTGGTCATGTGTGTAAATGTTAAACATTAATGGAGCAAGTACGCTCCCCTGAGGCAGGTCATTCTTCTGTTTTCGCCACCTGCTTCTCTGGCCCTGGAACTCAACAGAGTTGTAGTGTGAGACGATCATGCATGATCGTTTCTAGTGTGAGATGATCATGCTTGATCGTTTCTAGTGTGAGATGATCATGCTTGATCGTTTCTGCTGCTCCACCAAGGGACCCAAAAATAAAGTTATTACTACTATTATTATTATCATCAACATTATTTAAAATAGCAGAAATGGACAGATTAATAATGATGAATAAAGAAAAAAAGACACAACAAAATTTTATCAAGGACTGGGAACCATTTCTAAACTTTGTAAAAAAAAAAGAAAGAAAGAAAGAAAGAAAGAGAAGTTTGTATAGAAGGCTTCATAATTTAACCTGTTGGAATCGGTGTAGGGAATTTATAAATAATAAAAATCAGGCCAGAAGGAAGAACGGAAAGAACAATGTAACAGGAAGGAAGAACGGAATGACATATGTATGTCTGCAACCCAAGGGACAGGAAGTCACTAAATTGGGTGGGGTGAGATTATTTTATAGATGTTAGGAAGCATTGTACTGGTTCATGCATATATACATGTATATAGATTTGTTTCACGGTTTTTATAAACATGTAAATTGAAAATAAATAAAAACTATATTAACAGTTATAAAAAGTAAGTTTTTAAAGGCCTGCAGATAGAAATGCCAAAATGAGCAGAACTGGCAGAGCTCCATGTAACTGTGCACATTGTGATGAGAAAAGATCCTGGATTCTGGAGCTGTCAGGACAGCCAAGGAAGGCTGGGCTCTGGATATCCACAATGTCTCCTGGCTCATCAGTTGGGAGTCCCTCACCCTAGCAGCAATATAGTAATATATAATACTAATATTGTGCTATGCTAATAATATAATATATACATATAATATTGATACGAATAAAACACTAATAATAGTACAATATAATAATTGTACATTATATATTATATGTAATATAATATTGTAATATGATATTGTAGTATAGTGGTATAGTACAATAGTACAATATAGTAATATATAATACTAATATTGTGCTATTCTCATAATATAATACATTGTATGCACTTATAACTTGTAAGCTGCTCTGAGTCCCCTTCGGGGTGAGAAGGATGGGATATAAAATTCATAAATAAATAAATATCCCAACAGATTTCTGAAGGGTTTGTTGCAAAATATCGAGCTTTTGTGGTTCTGTTGTTTACCATTAAGAGCAACAGAATAAGATTTTCCTTCCCCTACTGCACCTTAATTTATTCAGCTCAAAAGGAAAAAAGTTTAAGGAGTGTACTCTTTTTTTTGCAAGGACTATATGCTGTGCCTCTGATCTGGCAGTGGAATCAAATTCCTGGGCTCAGAATTCTTGAATTCTTTTCAAAGTCTGTCTTTTGCAATAGACTGCAATACTTTGTGCTTCTGGGAATTCTGGCTAAGGCAACCCCAAAGGCAGCCCCCAAAATGGCCACCACGAGACATCCGCCAGAAATTTTGGCATTAAAAAAACACCTTAAGATGTGAACATGCGAATCATTGTATAAGTCATGATCCTGTGTTATAGCAGCTGCAGGGTCATCTGTGCAGGCAGGTTTTATGGTGTACTTATGGTATGGAACAACATGGTGTTGTTCCTGGGTTATATATGTCTGTTCCTGATTGCTCTTATTGTAAAAAGATGTACAACATTGACTAGAGGGCCACAATTTTGTCCTGCCAAGAAAAACTGTGCTCTCCACGCATTTCTCGCACACAAACAAAGTTTTTGCATTCTACCCAACTGTTACCTTACTTTCAGGAACTGACCAATCAGGAAGAAACACCTAAAGTCCAGGAACAAACCCAGATAAAAAATCACATGTTTTCCAAGTGCAGGAACATACAGACATTCAAAGATGCGGATTTTTGAATATTCCTGCACCTGAAAATCTTGCGTTCTTTTGCTGTTTGTAGCAATTGCTTCCTTGTTTAAAGGAAATGACATTTAACCACCCTCCTGTTCATTGCAGAAGCTCCTGGCATAAAGGTATTATCTGAATGGGCCCTCCAAGGCATTTAGTTCTGCTGTTGAACTGCTCTTTGGTCCGCTAAATGCCTGGAACTTCAAAACATATAATTCTGGCCATTCTGGCTGGGACTTCTGGGAATAGAAGTCCCAAACATCTGGAGGATCAAAGGTTGAGAAGAACTGCTCTGCCTGGAAGAGTAAAAAAATGAGTTTCTCACTAAATAAGAAATCTACCCTCCAGGGAAAATTTCCTCTAGTGGTTCATTTCCTAGCATTGCAGTAAGCTAGCCATTTAGAAATAGCTGAGAGTTCAAGGTGTGATTAGGCAGGGTGGGCAAAGCCTGAGAGTCTGTTGCCCCATTTTTGGGATTACAGTCTACTGCTGGAGGAAGAGTTACTTCAGCCTTCCAACCCTGTTGGGTTGAGTCCCAGCATCCCAGCAACCTCACCTCCAAGAATGTACTCCCTGCTGGGATAGGGGAGCAGTTGCTGAGCAGCCAGAGAAAAGCTAAGGCATTGCTTGGAGCTACAGAAACAAACAACAGGGATTAAAGATCAGGAAAAATAAAAGCAAATTGAGGGAAAACATTCCAGCTGGTGAAGCAGATATCTACAACCCAGTTGTTCGTAGGGGGTGCATTGTCCAGGCAACCCAGTTCTTCCCTGTTTCCCCAACAAGTAGTGAGGTTGGGAACATGTGGCTCCTTTGATACTGTGCCACAGCTCTCGAACTGAGAGGTTAATAGCTTTTCAGGCAGCCCTTAGCTTCTTCACATTTCAGAAGACTGTCAATGCAGCCCTTCCCAAGTTAGCACCCTCTGTAGGTTTTTGTATTTCAGAGCCCTCCATCTCCAGACTTGGTGAAGAGTGGGGAAATGGCACCTAATAAAGGATCTTTGTTTCTGTGGCTTTCAATGTCCCCAGAATCTCCAAACTGGTAGGTAGCTTGTGGGTCAGCATTTCTCAACCTGGGGGTTGCAACCCCTGGAGGGGTCAAATGGGCATTGCAAAGGGGTCGCCAAAGACCATAAGAAAACACATATTTCTGATGTTCTTAGGAATGACAACTCCAAAACTCAAGGTCAATGCCCACCAAAGCCTTCCAGTATTTTTTCTTGGTCATGGGGATTCTGTGTGTCAAGTTTAGTTCAATTTCATCATGGGTGGAGTTCAGAATCCTCTTTGATTGTAGGTGAACTATAAATCCAAGGTCTATTTCCCCCAAATTCCACCAGTGTTCACATTTGGGCATATTGAGTATTCAAGCCAAGTTAGGTCCAGATCCATCATTGTTCCCATGCTTTCTATTGTTCATGAGAGTTCTGTGTGCCAAGTTTGGTTCAATTCCATCGTTCGTGGAGTTCAGAATGCTCTTCAATTGTACAAGGGTTGAATGAAATTCTGAAAAGTAATGCCTCCACCTTTGTTACTTGGGTTTGGATGGGAATATTTTAATAAATCAAATGCAGAAATAATCATTAGAATGTGCTCTTTACCTACCACTATTCACTTTTCCACATAATCACCAGACAATTGGATACATTTCTGCCAATTATGAACACGTTTTCTGAAGCCGTCACAGAAGAAGTCGATGCTCTGTTTCCATAACCAGCAACTCACAGTTCTCTCAATGTCTTCATCAGACGCATAATGATGTCCACGCAGGTCTTCTTTCATTATCGGGAACAGATGGAAGTCAGATGGTGCTAAATCTGGACTGTATGGAGGATGCCATATGGTGGTGAGATCCAGTCTCTGAAATTTCAAGTCTGTGTGCTTTCATTTTAGGCATAAACATCCTGGGTACCCATCGTTCACAGATCTTCCGATAGCCAAGCAAAGCAATAATGTGACCCACATGTTCTTGTAAAATGCTGATTAAGCTTGAAATTTCTCTCAGAGTGATATGACGATAGTCCTGAATCAATCTGTCAACCTTTTGCTTGTGACACTCGATGGTTGCTGTCACAGGACGTACAATTCTTTGTCACGCAAGTCAGATGTTCCCACTTCAGCATCTTTAAACTTACTCGCCCAATGATGCACAGTACATCAACGCAATCACCATAAAAAGCTTGCATTCTCTGATGAATCTCCCTTGGAGTGACACCTTCGGCTGTCAAGAATTCAATGACTGCACATTGCTTAAGTTGCATTGATCGACCATCTGCGCAGGGTTCCATACATCACACTTTAACAACATAGCTGTTCAATGCTAAGGCTTCCCGCCAAAATGGAACTGTAGGGGAGAGTCTACTGAACAAGCCAGTACCTGCTGCATACCAGTACTGCCATCTGTTGAAGAGTTACAAAGGTGGAGGCACTACTTTTCATTCAACCCTCATATAAATCCCAGCAATACCAACTCCCAAATGACAAAATTAACTCTCTGCCGCCCCCGCCCCCAACCAATGCCACTGGGCGTATTGGGTATTTGTGCCAAATTTGGTCAAGTGAATGAAAATACATCCTGTATATCACATATTTACATTACAATTCACAACTGTAGCAAACTTACAGTTATAATTTTTGTTGTAGCAACAAAAATTATTTTATGGTTGGGGGTCACCAGAACATGAGGAACTGTATTAAGGGGTCACCGCAGTAGGAAGGTTGAGAACCACTTCTCTAGGGATTGAGAGCCTCAAATATCTTTTCACATCTTCTACAAACAAACATCTTTTCTACAAAAGGTTTTATTGTGTTCTGTAGAGACAAGGCAGGTAAAGCACTTGTCAGCATTTCCTATCTTTTCTAAATTGAATAATTTCAATCTTGACAGGGAAGAAGATAGCTGAAGTAGTCCCAAATCGAATCCCCTTATCTCTCACATTAAAATATTGGCTCCATTTCAGAATTTGAAAAGGAAATAGTTAGTTTTGGGCAGAAGTGATACACAATGTGCAAAGCTATGGAGTCCTTTCAGGTGACATAAATACTGTTGTATGATTCTATTTCAACAGCTGCATCCTATGAAATTCTGAACTTTGTAGTTTGTACATACATTTTCAAGTACATGCTCCTAATCTCCAGGACTGTCTTCTGCGACACAGGAGACTAGGATTCGGAGCAATGGGTTCAAATTACCGGAAAGGAGATTTCACCTGAACATTAGGAAGAACTTCCTGATTGTAAGAGCTGCTCAGCAGTGGAACTCTCCACCTCAGAGTGTGGTAGAAGTTCCTTCTTTGGAGGCTTTTAAGCAGAGTCTGGATGGCCATCTTTTGGGAGTACTTTGATTGTGATTTTCCTGCATGGTACAGGGTTTGATTTGATAGCCTATGTGGTTTCTTCCAACGCTATGAATCTAAAGTGACACCATGCATTTCAAAGAGTTTTCTTAGGCAAGGAGCACTCAGATATGGTTTTGCCAGCTCCTTCCTCTGAAATATCGCCCACAACATGCTAGTATTCATTGGCAATCTCCCCATCCAAGTATTATTCAGGGCTAGGGTTAGGGTTAGGGTTAGCATCCCTGTCAACAAGCTCTGGTGTCTTAACCTTCTCTAAGCTTTAAACCCCTGGATTTCATAAGATTGAGGCCCTTTCCACACAGCTGAATAAAATCCCACATTTTCTGCTTTGAATTGGAATATATGGCAGTGTGGACTCAGATAACCCAGTTCAAAGCAGATATTGTGGGATTTTCTGCCTTGATATTCTGGGCTACATGGCTGTATGGAAGGGCCCTGAACCATGGCAGTTAAAACTGGAGTCATTGTGCTATGATGTGTATGGTGAATGCCTTGTGTAGAACGAGATTGTCTAGCCTGGGGGTTTGTAGTGGAAACAGTTAAAGCCTAGCCTTATTGGGATACAATGAACCGGAGGAGGATAGTATTCCTGTTTCCTTTCCTGCTGGTTAGTGATAACAGGCAAACTGTAACCTAGAGGATTATTAAAGCGACCCGATTGTATGAAGGGAGGAAACTTTGTATTGTAAAAAAAAAAAAGATTACATTTTCCTTCCATGTATGAAAAAAATAAAATAATTGGTAGTGATTGCCATTTTTAAACAATATCTGTTGGTGTAGGAATCTGTAATCTGTTTAATCTCACCTAGGGTCCTTCCACACAGGCCTATATCCCAGATTATTAAGGTAGAAAATCCCACATTGTCTGAGTGTGGACTCAGATAACCCAGTTCCTTACTTAGGCAACCTCTTTTTGTCTGAGTCGGATAGTCTTCCAAGATCGGTGTACTGGCGGTAGGTCCGTAGGTGACTGTGGAGCCCTATTCTTGATCTGCATGTTCTCCCGCAGTGAGGGCATCGGTTTCCAGGTGGAAGGCAGTCTCGGTCGGGGTTGGCTTGATGGGCCTTCCTCTCGGCATGTTTCTCTCTTTCATCCTCCATTCGTGCCTCTTCGAATTCTACAGCACTGCTGGTCACTGCTGACCTCCAGCTGGAGCGCTCAAGGGCCAGGGCTTCCCAGTTCTCAGTGTCTATCCCAGAATTTTTAAGGTTGGCTTTGAGCCCATCTTTAAATCTCTTTTCCTGTCCTCCAACATTCCATTTTCCATTCTTCAGTTCAGACTAGAGCAGCTGCTTTGGGAGACGGTGGTCAGGCATCCAGACAATGTGACCAGGCAATGTGGAGGACCATCGCTTCAATGCTGGTGGTCTTTGCTTCTTCCAGCATGCTGACATTTGTCTGCTTGTCTTCCCAAGAGATTTGTAGAATTTTCCGGAGGCAGCGCTGATGGAATCATTCCAGGAGTTGCATGTGACGTCTGTAGACAGTCCACCTCTCGCAGGTGTATAACAGGGTTGGGAGGACAATAGCTTTATAAACAAGCACCTTGGTCTCCCTATGGATGTCACGGTCCTCAAATACTCTCTGTTTGAGGACCGGGAACCCAGTTCAAAGCAGATATTGTGGGATTTTCTGCCTTGATTTTATGGGATATAGGGCTGTGTGGAAGGGCCCCTAATCTTTCAAATGCCATGTAAGAAGTTCTGTGTGACTGGAAGCCTAGAGAATCTTACAATAAGTGCACATCGGATCAAGCTGCTTGGTGGCTCAATAGGGGCTCCCCGAGACATCTCAGAAGTGTCAGAGACCCTAAGGGAGACCCCCTTGCTCTGAGGGTTGCTCTAACCCAGTGTTTCTCAACCTTCCTAATGTCGCGACCTCTTAATACAGCTCCTCATGTTGTGGTGACCCTCAACCATAACATTATTTTCATCGCTACTTCACAACTGTAATTTTGCTACTGTTATGAATCAGAATGTAAGTATCTGATATGCAGAATGTATTTTCATTCACTGGATCAAATTTGACACAAATATGCAATACACCCAAATCTGAATACTGGTGGGATTGCTTTTGTAATTTGAGAGTGTAGTTGCTGGGATTTATAGTTTATCTGCAATCAAAGAGCATTCCAAACTCCACCAATGATGGAATTGAACCAAACTTGGCACACAGAAGTCCTATGACCAACATAAAATACTGGAAGGGTTTAGTGGGCGTTGACCTTGAGTTTTGAAATTGTAGATCACCTACATCTAGAGAGCACTGTGGACTCAAACAATTGAGGTCTGGATCAAACTTGGCATGAATTCTCAATATGTCCAAATGTGAACACTGGTGGATTTTGGGGGGAAATTGACTTTGACATTTGGAAGTTGTAGTTGCTGGGATTTATAGTTTGCCTACAATCAAAGAGCATTCTGAACCCCATCAACAATAGAATTGGGCCAAACTTCCCACATAGAACTCCCATGACCAACAGAAAATGCTGTGTTTTCTGTTGGTCTTTGTTGACCCCCTGACACCCCCTCATGACCTCCCCAGAGGACCCAACCTCCAGGTTGAGAAACGCTGCCCTAAGGGAACCCTCTTGCTCTTAGGGACTGATCTAACCATACACTGACATATGTCATCAGCTTAGATGGGCCCCATGTCCCAATAAATCCCCATGCCTGGGTCATTATGGGGACCAGACTAATTTATTTCAAGCGTTTATATCCCGTCCTTCTCGTCTCCATCTCACAGTTCGCCAGTTCAATCTGGCGATTTATAGTTTATCTGCAATCAAAGAGCATTCCAAAAGTTAATCTCAAAAAAAATGTTTTTTTAAGTTCATTTCCATCCACAGCATCCATGAGCAACCTGAGGTGCTTGAGGCACCTGAGGAGGTCCTTCCACGGGTCTTCTGGGTGGACTTCTTGACCTCAGCATAGTCCCTCCATTAGAACATCCTGAGGGGCTCGTTCTGTTCATGCAGGAGGGAGGGCCAGCTGTTCCCAGGGCCTTGCCGTCTTCGCCCCCCTACTCCCTTGTCCTATGGAGTTACCTTGTCCTATGGAGAGCATAAGATAATACCAAGCCTTCAACCTCTTTAGTACTGTCAGTTCTCCACATTCACTGTGGTGAGGGGCACAGGAGCCCCATGTATGTGAAAAAACACACATTCAAAAATTTGACAAACTGGAACTTGTCCAGAAAAAGGCAGCCAAAATGATCAAAGGTTTGGAAGCCAAGCTCTATGAGGAGTGACCTTTGGAGCTGGGTATGTTTAGCTTGGTGAAGAGAAGGTTTGAAAGAGGCCTGACAGCTGGGTATAAATATCTGAAAGGATATCACATTAAAGATCCCATCTAAACATGACAAAGGACTTTCTGTTGGTAAGAGCTGTTGAACAGTAGAACAGACTCTCTTGGAGTGTGGTGGAGTCTCCTCCTTTGAGGATTTTTAGACTGGATGACTATCAGTGGGGAGTTCTTTGCTTGTACATTCTTGCATGGCAAAGGGTTGAACTGGATGACCTTTGTTGTCTCTTCTAGTTCTATGAGTATATGTTTCTGTGGCCCTGCAGACAGGTTATCATGTGTAAACATTGCAAAGTGGACTTTCCGTTCTGCCAGGAGTCTCTGCACTATGGCAACGGAGCTTTGCCCTCCGTCCCCAGGGCTTCTCGGCCATTTCAGGATGTGACATCATGGCTACAGCACCATCTGCCCCAGAAACGGTTTCGTCTCCTATCCATTTCCTTTTCCACCTGGCTAAGTTTGTGTTCAAAGGCAGGGCTTTCTAAACTATGTGACGCTTCAGAGTGTAAATGTGTTATGCTGATGTAATGGGAAACCTCTGAATCTATGTCAGTGTTTCTCAACTTGGGGGTTGGGGTTGCAAGGGGGTGTCAGAGGGGTTTGCCGAAGACCGTCAGAATATACAATATTTTCTGTTGGTCATAGGGGTTCTGTGTGAGAGGTCTGGCCCAATTATATCATTGGTGGGGTTCAGCATGCTCTTTGATTGTAGGTGAACTCTAAATCCTCGCAACTACAACTCCCAAATGTCAAGGTCTATTTTCCCCAAACTCCACCAGACTTCATATTTGGACATATTGAGTGTTCGTGCCAAGCTTGGTCCCAATCAATCATTGTTTGAGTTTACTCTGGATGTAGGTGAACTACAACTCCCAAACTCAAGGTCAATGCCCACCAAACCATTCTAGCATTTTCTGTTGGTCATGGGAGTTTTGTGTGGCCAAGTCAGGTTCAATTCCATTGGTGGGGGAGTTCAGAATGCTTTTTGATTGTAGGCAAACTATAAATCCCAGCAACTACAACTCCCAAATGACAACATCAATCTCCCCTAACCTCACCAGTATTCAAATTTGGGCATATCGGGTATTTGTGCCAAATTTGGAACAGTGAATGAAAATACATCCTGCATTTCAGATATTTACATTATGATTCATAACAGTAGCGACATTACAGTTATGAAGTAGCAACAAAAATAATGTTATGGTTGGGGGTCGCCACAACATAAGGAACTGTATTAAGGGGTCACGGCATTAGGTAGGTTGAGAACCACTGGTCTATGTGAAATAAGCAATAAGCCACATATTGGAACAATATCTAAATGAAAGGTTTTCATGAGATATGTATCTTTCTACATTTCATTATTGCAATTCATATATCAGAATGTGGCTGTATATACTATGATGGGTTAGTTTAACCTCTACTTTGCTAGCAAAACTGAATTACTGTGTGGCAAAATGATGTGGGTCTAAAAAGTGTGTCACCAGGGAGTTGGACTGGAGAGTCCATGTTATGATTCAATAATCATGGGTGAGATGTTTAAAGGCGTTTCATTCTTCCATAGCTTGAAATGGCCCACCAAGGGTTGGTGAACTGCCACATCCATCATACCAACAGTAGTTAAGATTGGTTCAGGTTGTTGAACATGGAGCTCCAAAGCCATAGGTTCACCCCAGTCCTGAATTAAAGTGCCAGCACTCTCTTCTTTGCCCCAGCCAGAACTCTGACTGATCTGTCTTCTTGTTTTCTCAGGACAGAAATGGACCTGTGGATCCTTCTTCCTCTCTATGGGATCTTGATAGGCTCAACAGTAGCAGGTAAGATTAGAAAGTGTGGGGAAAAGCACATTTTAGACTATCTTATGCTATTATAGTGCCCCCTGGTGGTGCAGTAGGTTAATCCACTGAGTTGCTGAACTTGCTGACCAAAAGGCTGGCAGTTCGAATCCAGGGAGAGAGGTGAGCTCCTGCTGTTAGCCCAGCTCCTGCCAACCCAGCAGTTCAAAAACATGGAAATGTGAGTATATCAATAGGTACTGCTTCTGTGGAAAAGTAACAGTGCTCCAGGCAGTCATGCTGGCCATTTGAGCTTGGAGGTGTCTATGGACAATGCCGGCTCTTTGGCTTAGAAATGGATGTGATCACCACTCCTCAGAGTCGGACACAACTAGACTTAATGGTGGCCTGGGATTAACAGACCAAGGGAAGGGGGCTCTGAGGAAAAATGCAATTAAGTGATAGGTGGGGTTCATGTGGGAGAAATTGTGGTCTCGAGATAATGGTCCTTCAATAGTTAAAGAATTGCACTCTCAGGAGACAAGCGTTTCCTGATACATTTTTCACAGGTTCTGTGTTTTCTTTCTCCGAAAGCAAATTATAAATCCCAATTATTTTTATCAACAAAACAATGATGTTCATTTAAGTAATTATTTTTTTATGTCAGGAGTGACTTGAGAAACTGCAAGTCACTTCTGGTGTGAGAGAATTGGCCGTCTTCAGGGACGTTGCCCAGGGGATGCCCGGATGTTTTGATGTTTTTTCATCCTTGTGGGAGCTTCTCTCATGTCCCTGCATACGGAGCTGGAGCTGACAGAGGGAGCTCACCCGCACTCTCCCCAGATTTGAACCTCTGACCTGTCGATCTTCAGCCCTACCAGAGTTTAACCCATTGCACCACTGGGGGATCATATTTAAGTAATTGATTTGCAAGAACAGTTAAGACTCCTGCTATAACTCTCTCTCTCTCTGTCTGTCTCTTTTTTTTCAGAACCTCCGCCACCCAAAGACGTGCCCCATGATCCCTTCCATTATGGTGAGTGAAAGATTACCAACAGCCTTCCTCAGGAATTGAATGTAAGCACAGAACCTGTTAAACAGAACTTGAGGAGATGTCTGAACACCCTGCACTTTTCTTTCCTAAATTTTAAAACTCAGACAGTCTGTTTCAAATGTAATCCCAGCGGTAATGCTGGTGAGCAGCAGTTAATAAAAGATTTAGGCTTGATTTCACATCCACAACCAAATCTAATTTTGTACCCAATTTTCTTAATGACTAACTGTGACTTGGGGCAAGAATAGGGAATCTGTGATCCTCCAAATATTGTTGGGCTTCAACTCCTATAATTTATCACGAATGGCTATGCTGGCCGGGTGTGGTTGCCAGAATTAATATAGTAGAGAGGTTCTGTTGCTTTAATGTTTAGCAGATCCTCAATCAGAAAGACTTAAAGTTCTGTCAGGCAGAGCTACACCTTAGCTCATATCTCACCCACAATGCATATATTTTCCTTGGAAGATGAAGCAGATGTACCGGTGGGGGAGTCAAATTTATTTATCTATCTATCTATCTATCTATCTATCTATTTATTTATTTATAGCATTTATATTCTGCCCGTCTCACCTTAAAGGGGACTCAGGGTGGATTACAGAACACATACACGGCAAACATTAAATGCCATTAAACACACAGGACAGACAACAGATAGAGGTATAATATCGGCATTTTCCCCAACTTCTGCGCCCTGGAGGTTGTGCTCCATTCTGGCCACAAGGGGGTGCTGCTGCTCCATCCTCTATGATGAAGAGTCTTGATGTCAGACTTCCTTTGATCACCGGCATTTTCTGGTATTTCTTTTATGGTGCTGTAAAATACCTCCCCACTTCAGCGGTGCTTAATTTCTCTACTCACATTTCACAGGTGTTTTTGAACTGCTTAGGTGGACAGTAAGCTGGGCTGACGGTCAGGTGCTCACCCTGACCCAGTCTTTGAACTGCCAACCTTTCGATTGGTCAGATGTATTGCTGCTGGTGATTAACCAGCTGTGCTAAAGTCAAAGGAGGTGCCTGATAGCCAGCTGAGTCCTATTTGATTCAGCAGGTTAGGAAGAGGAGTTCTCAGGTATCCCTGAGAAAGGCTGAAGTTCCAGCATCTGGCTCAGACTATTCCCTGCAAATGGAAAGAAGGGCTACCATCAAGGTGTTGGGAGGCAGAGCAGGGCTGTGAATTAATCTCTCTAAATGTTTCCTGGGATCAAGGTGTGGACTGATCAGGCTGTCGTTTTCAAAAGGTTACTTTGTCCAGTTTGATTCCTGCACATCTCTTGCAAGTGTGCTTCATGGATTTATTACCCTTGGACTTCTTTGCAACCCAGCAACTGGACTTCTTTGGACTCTGTCTCTATGACAAGGTTTTTCAACCCTGGACTCTGTTTCCATGGCATCTGGCTTTAGCATTGTGATTCAACAATGGCTAGCAATTTACTTCTAAGTCTAGAAAATAGGTATTTTTCCATGTTGAAATAGTACAGTGAGACTCTATTCTGTCCTGGCCATCCACCTGTAAAGTAAACACACCAGGCACAGCAGATTGTGTCTCAAAACACCTAGTAGCATCTCAGTGTAAAGCTGAATAAATTTTATTATTACGGTCACAGACCAGGAGTGTAAAACTGTAAAACTTTAAAACATTAAAAACAGAGTTAGTTTTTTTTTTTAAAAAAAGTGTTAACATTAAGAGCAGAAATGTACAATTAACTCCATAATATTGAGTTAATCTACATGGCTGCAACTCCACTTCCCCACCCTCCAGGAATTGTGTGCTACTCCTCAGAAAACCAAAGGGACAAAGGTGAGGTGCTGAGGCTCCAGTTTCATCCAGCCAGGTCACCATAACACAAGTCAGGTCAGCAAGAGCCCTACCTCGTACTTCACCTGGCACCTTAAAGTGCTCTGTGCAGTTTCCTCCAAAGCAACTGTGCATCAGATAGATCAGTGGTTCTTAACCTGTGGGCTGTGGACCACCAGTGGGCCATGAGAACAAAAATCTGGTCTGTGAGCCTCCTTCCTATTTATTTTATTTTATTTCCACTCCTTTCGTGACACCTGCCACTCCATCCCTGTTGCTGACTATGTTCTGTATTAGAAACAAGAACTGATATGGTCTATCCAATGTAATTTTCCAAATTAGCACCCCAAACTGAATCTAAAGTTGACCAAAAATGGATTCGCAACTCTTTTGGTACTAATGTTGGAGAGTGGACCCCGCTCAAAAAAAGGTTGGGAACCACTGAAATAGATTATAGGCAGCCTTTTGCATTCCTGGGAGGAATATTTCTTAATGCTTCATTAGTATGCTGCTGATTGACAATTCCTGAGAAAACACAATAACAGATCCCAAGTGTAGATTCTGCAAGGAAGCAGATGAAACAATAGATCACATCCTCAGCTGCTGCAAGAAGATTGCACAGACAGACTACAAGCAGAGGCATAACACCACTGCTCAGATGATTCATTGGAACTTGTGTCACAAATACCATCTGCTTGTGACAAAGAACTGGTGGGATCAAAGCCAGAAAAAGTTACAGAAAATGAACACATCAAGCTACTCTGGGACTTCTGAATTCAGACTGACAGAGTTTTGGAGTGCAATACTCCTTACCTCACATTCATGTTAAAAAACCAAGCATAGATCATTGATGTTGCAACCCCAGGCGACAGCAGGATTGAAGAGAAACAACTGGAAAAACTGACATGATATGAGGATTTAAAGATTGAACTGTAAAGACTCTGACACAAGCCAGTAAAGGTGATCGGCACACTGGGTGCAGTGCCTAAAGACCTTGGCCTGCACTTAAACACAATTGCCGCTGACTAAATTACCATCTACCAGCTGCAGAAGGCCGCCTTACTGGGATCTGCACACATTATTCGCCGATACATCACACAGTCCTAGACACTTGGGAAGTGTCTGACATGTGATCCAATACAACAGCCAGCAGAGTGATCTTGTCTGCTGTGGACTCATCTTGTTGTGTTTCAAATAACAACAACAACTTTATTCTTGTATCCCACCACCATCTCCTGGAAGGGATTGGGGCGGCTTACACATAGGCATATAAACCAACAACTAAGATTCAATAAATCTGCGTTCATCAACCAATGGCGGTAAGCTGCTGTAAACATGGCCAGGCTGTAAACAATAGGTCAAGGATAAATGTAGAGCTGTAACAATGGAAAGAGGGCATGGGGTGAAGTGCAAGACTACGTAACTATTATGTGGAACAACTAGGGACTAGGTATTCTGAAAAGCTTGTTTGAATAGCCAGGTCTGTGGAAGGAGGACAGTGTGGGAGCCTGTTCGATCTCCCTGGGAAGGACGTTCCAAAGCCAGGGGACCCACAATCTCTTCCTTGTCCCCACCGACTATGCTTGTGATGGTGGCGGGACTGAGAGGAGGGCCTCCCCAGCAGATCTTAGAGCCCACACTGGTTCATAGAGGTGGATGCGGTCATGAAGATAGGCAGGACCCAAACCATAGACATCTCGATGGCTCAATTTCACCAGAATGTTCAGCTCAGCCTCCCCACATCCAGCCTAGACTTAGGAGGCTTGAGCCCATCTTTCCCCTGTCCCATTCCCAACACTGACATCCCTTTGCTTTTTTTCTCTCCCCAGATTATGAATCTTTAAGAATTGGGGGCCTGGTGTTTGCAGTTGTGCTGTTCCTGCTTGGCATTCTCATTATTCTCAGTGAGTAGCTCCATCAGCATTTACTAGTGAAACTGTCTGATGCCACATCAGGGCCACTGTCTGGATGGCACATCTGTTTGTCCCTAACGTGGTTCTCTGATGAAATGTAGTTGTAGAAGTACCTGCTTTTTCTTCTGTGGTGAAGGTTTCAAATACCCTGTTTCACTCAGTAACCATTCCTGCCAATAGACAGAGTGAAAAGTTTTCTATGGCAGCAGATGAGAAGGAGTGGAAATTGGGAGTGGTGGGAGAGAGCAATACGTGCTGGGCATACGGTCTTGAATTCCCTAAACTAGATGGCTGCTCTTAGATTCAGTGCCAAGTAAGCTGGCATCCATACCTGAAATTGGAAGACAGGTCTACTTGTTAAACTAATAGACTAACCAGAGTTCAAATTTGCAGATTTGCAACTCAGCCTGAGCATAAAGTGTTGTTTATTTATGACACCAGCCACCCCCTACCACGCGTTGCTGTGGCCCATATGGGGGTTCTGTTTGGGAGGTTTGGCCCAATTCTATCGTTGGTGGGGTTCAGAATGCTCTGTGATTGTAGGTGAACTATAAATCCCAGCAACTACAACTCCCAAATGTCAAGATTCTATTTTCCCCAAAATCCACCAGTATTCACATTTGGGCATATTGAGTATTCATGCCAAGTTTGGTCCAGATCCATCATTGTTCGAGTCCACAATGATCTCTGGATGTCGGTGAACTACAACTCCAAAACCAAAAAACACTGCCCACCAAACCCTTCCAGTATTTTCCGTTGGTCATGGGAGAACTGTGTGCCAAGTTTGGTTCAATTCCTATGTTGGTGGGGTTGCTCTTTGATTGTAGATAAACTATAAATCCCAGTAACTACAACTCCCAACTAACAAAATCATTTTTTTAGTGAAGGACATACATTGGGTTGTTAGGTGTCTTGTGTCCAAATTTGGTGTCAATTCGTCCAGTGGTTTGAGTTCTGTTAATCCCACAAACGAACATTACATTTTTATTTATATAGATTTATTTATATGCCGCCCTTCTCACCCCGAAGGAGAGTCAGAGCAGCTTACAAGATATATATACACATACAATATATTATATTAACATAGTGCAGTATCAGTATTATATATTACTATAGTGTACTATACCATTATATTGTAATATTATTAGTAATTAAGCCATTAGGCGCTAGGACCTGGGTCTGGAGAATATCTCCATGTGTTCTGTCACTGAGGTATAGGCCTTCTCTAATGTAAGCTCTTTTCTGTTCCAACTATTTGTCTGCACTCTGCTCCCAGATGTTTGGAAAATTATAATTCCTATCGCCCTCTTTTTTTTGGTCTACTTGAAAAGCTCTCAACTTTGCTTAGAATTAGTTTTTCTTTTTCTATCTTAGGTCGGCGTTGCCGTTGCAAGTTCAACCAGCAACAAAGGTAAGCCCTTTCCTTTCAAACACTTAAATGGGTGTGTAGTCAGGATAGTTGTTCCACTTCAAGGATATGAAGATGAATTACAACAGGCCCTTTGCTTCCTTCATTAACTTTCACATCCCAGCTGTACACAGATATGTTTTCAAAAGAGCACCATACTGACACGAGACACATAGCAATACATAGCTATTCCTTTCAGCTATGAAGGCATCTGCTACTGTTAGGGTTGCCAGAATGTTTTCAAAAAAGCACCAAACTGACACCAGACACATAGCAATACATAGCTTTTTCTTTCAGCTATGGAGGCATTTGATACTGTTAGGGTTGCCAGGATGAAAAATGGAGAGGGCTTCTGGGGAATTCAGTCGGTGTTTCGTGCCATATAGCTTGGTCACAAACAACACCTGTTGAAATTTCCACTTCTATGTAACCATAATGGCACAGGAGACCTCTCCAATTTTTTTTCTGGCAGTCCTGGTTATAGTATCTGGCGTTGCAGGTTTAAATATGTGCCTTTGTTTATTTTGTTGTGTATCCCCACAGGGATCAGGGTGAGCTGGAAGGCAATCTAGAAATACTTTCAATTAAGAATAAAGAAACAAATATTTAGCACATCGAAATGCACTGAGCAGGTTTTTCAGGCTATATGGCCATGTTCTAGAAGCATTCTCTCCTGATGTTTTGCCTGCATCCATAGCAGGCATCCTCAGAGTTTGTGACCTCACAACCTTTGAGAATGCCTGCCATAGATGCAGGCAAAACGTCAGGAGAGAATGCTTCTAGAACTTGGCCATATAGCTCAGAAAACCTACAACAACCCAGTGATTCCAGCCATGAAGGCCTTCTCTAATAGTCCTGTGATCTCTTGCTTACAGCCTGATCTGATAAGAAGAGTGGGACACAAACCCATGATTAGCATGTCCTATATGTCTCAGCATAGATTAGTTGTTCTACATGCTGATGTACATTCGACTCAGCCATTTAGTAGAACCACCTCCCAATCGTCTGACTCCCCCCACTGTGGGGCAGAACACAGTAGTCCCCATAGCCAGACGTGAAACAATTGTATTATCTATGGAGTCCTCCAGAGGTTTTAGCAGCCGAGGCAAGCTTTGCACATCTTGTACAAGGATGTAGCAAGACATTTCTCTGACCTTGACCACTCTCCACAAGGCCTGGAATGGACATGCTTGGGAGGGAGGTTTTAAAGAAGTGGTGTCCACCTTTAAGTTCTCCAGTTATTTTGGACGTCGGAATTCCTGGCCATTGCACAAGCTGGGGGTTGAGGTCCCAAACACCGGGAGGGCCACAGGTTGGACACTACTTCTTTAAAGGTATTTCAGTATTGTGTGTGCACATGCAACCAAGAACTTTGGATTTTGAGGAGGGAGATAGGAAATACCAACCTCTATAGTTTTTATAAAAGGATATAAGCAGAATAAGGTGACCTGTGCATGCTTATGCCACTAACAGGTTGCCAGACTGTGTAAACCAGGGGTAGCCACCATTTAAATCACAAATATAGCCCACCCTATGTCGAAAATATAAGAACAAAAAAGTTGTTGAAGGCCTTCATGGCTGGAATCACTGGGTTGTTGTATGTTTTTCAGGCAGTTTGGCCATGTTCCAGAAGCATTCTCTCCTGATGTTTCACCTGCAACTATTGCAGGCATCCTCAGAGGTTGGAACATGGCCATACAGCCCGAAAAACATACAACAACCCAACAAAAAAGTTGTCCCAGGAAACCTTACAAGAGGAGACCCTCCTCTGGAACATGATGGAGAAGAGGTCATTACTGGAGAAGGGCCTTTTTTTGCTTTGAGTGAGGACTATTGAAAAGTGGAGTTTCTGTCCAATTCTAATTTTGAAAAATAAAATGTTTGCTAGATGTCTTGGAGGTGCTATTGAAGTTGTCTATGCCTAGCAAAAGGCATGGCCCCATGCCCCCCCCCCCCTCCTTTCCAACTTTACCACAATTACCTTGTCTGGATTTTTCTCCATTCTAAAAAGTTGAAAAGCTCATTTGGCTTCTGATAAGTTTACAGGAGCTACATTTAAGTGCTGGGCACAGTGTGACCCTATAGGACGAGGTATTGTAGTTTAGGCTTATTTACTCATTTGGATAAATTAAAACTAGAATACCTTGGCCTTCAGGATCACACTGTCCCCAGCACTGAAATATAGCTCCTGCAAACTTATCCGAAGCTAAATGCAACCCTTGTTAAATGGCAACGTCTCTATCCTATCACAACTTTCAGTCCCCTTCATCAGTCAGTTGTTTGTTTATTTATCATGTTAGAAGTGAACTGAGTGTACAGTTGTAATGTATTTAAAAACACAAACAAAGTTGTATTGTCGAAGGCTTTCATGGCCAGAATCACTGGATTGTTGTAGGTTTTTTCGGGCTGTATAGCCATGGTCTAGAGGCATTCTCTCCTGACGTTTCGCCTGCACTTTGGCAAGCATCCTCAGAAGTTAAAAATTTGACATTATACTAAATGTCCTTTGATTAGTAGCTGGCCAGTTGGAGTGCCTCTGGTGTTGCTATAAGAAGGTCTTCCATTGTGCATGTTGCAGGGCTCAGGTTGCATTGTAGTACGTGGTCTGTGGTTTGCTTTTCTCCACACTCGCATGTAGCTCCATTTCTTAAGGTTGGCTCTGCATCTCATGGTGACAGAGCACAGTCTGTTTAGCGCCTTCCAAGTCCCCCTGTCTTCTGTGTGCCTGGGTGGGAGTCTCTCATTTGATATCAGCCATGGATTGAGGTTCCAGGTTGTAGCCTGCCACTTTTGGACTCTTGCTTGCTGCGAATATCTCTGTAGATCTTAGAAAGCTATTTTTTATGTAAGGCATTGATGTGCTGGCTGATATCCGAACAGGACATAGGCCGGAGATGTCAATGCCTTGGTCATTTCATTATTGGCTGCTACTTCCCAGCAGATGTCAGGTGGTACAATACCGGCCAAACAGTATAATTTCTCCAGTGGTGTAGGACATAGACATCCTGTGATAATGCGGCATGTCTCATTAAGAGCCACATCCACTCTTTTAACATTGTGAGATGTGTTCCACACTGGGCATGCATATTCAACAACAGAATAGTAGCGCCCAAGGGCACATGCCTTCACTTTGTCTGGTTGTGACCCCCAGTTATACAGATTGGGAACATGTTTTGGGGTCCAATAGAAAGGAGTAGCAATCCCTGTTCTTTGTTGTAACATCTTTACTGACGCACCTCCCCAACACATACATATATTTTACCCAGAGTTCAGAATAGTGTCTGCACGATTCTGGCCATTATGGTCTCAAAAAGTAACTTTTCTGAGCTCTGACCCTACCATGGTGAAGAAATCATGAGTGATGATCATTGTGTTCAGCAGTTAACCTTCTCTGTCTGTCAGTAGGGGGAGCAATTGCTTTGTGTGTGCAAAATGTCCCAGATTGCAGGCGCAGTTAGACTTGGTGAAGATCTAAGTAAATATCCTAAGGGTCCCAGATACTATCTGATTTTGGAAGTTATGCAAAGTCAGCTGTAGTTAGTACTTGTATGACAGACTACAATGAATACCAGGTGCTGTAGGCTGTATTTCAGAGGAAAGAAATGATAAAACCACCTCTGAGTATTTCTTGCCTGAGAAAGCTCTGTGAAATTAATGGAGTTGTCACAAGTCAACAGGTGTCGTGAAGGCATATATGCCATTTGGAGGGGGCATATATGCGGTAGTTATCTGCTTTTTGTTCCTCACTTGATCTGGTCCTGTCAGCAAAATTAGTATGACTGTGATGTAAAATGTGAATAATATTGGGTGCTTGGAAAGCTCAGTATGACCAACCAATTTCTGTTCTTAGGACGGGTGAACCTGATGAAGAAGAGGGGACCCTACGCAGTTCAATCCGCCGTAAGATCTAGTCTCTTTCAATCATCCTTTTGTTTTCCTACCTCAAACTATACACTTGAGCCTATTGCTAGATTCCAAAACCATCATTATGTTTGGTGTTATTTAGATAGCCTTTAAAATAATGAGGGCCTTTCTACATGGACACAAACAACTGTACTCACCTCATATTGGCTACTATCCTGACACATAACATTCATGGTGATTTGCATCAGTTCTTAGGCCTTAAAGCAGTGGTTCCCAACCTTTTTTTGACCAGGGACCACTTTGACCAGGGACCACTCTCCAACATTAGTACCAAAAGGATTGCGAGTCCATTTTTGGTCAACTTTAGATTCGGTTTGGTTATTTGGGGTGATGATTCAGAAAATTGCATTGGATAGACCACATCAGCTCTGGTTTCTGATACAGAACATACAGAACATATGCCATCCAGTAGTTGCCCTGAAAAAAAACTGAAAACCATATTTAATACTCTAGAGCTGATGTAGTCTATCCAATGCAATTTTCTGAATCCGCACCCCAAATAACCCCAGGAACAAAGACACCAAGAAAAAAATTATTATTATTTGTGTTTTTTGTTAGCACTTGTGAAAAAAAAAGAAGGGGAAGGTGCTGAGGTTGAAAAAAAAATACAAAAAGCGGAGCATGAGACCCAATAAACTGTCCCTAACATATTTAATAATAGTATTATGCTTACTTTGGGGGACTGAACAGGGTCTTACAAAGGGCTACTTTCCCATTACAAGTCTTGCATTTGGCAATGGGAGCTAATAATAGTAACAGCAACAGCAACAACAACAACAACAACTGGGGGACTAAAAAGTGTCTTACAAAGGTCTGCTTTCCCATATCAACTGATGTGTGGCGACAAGAGCTGTTAACAACAACAACAACAACAACAACAACAACTTTGGGGGACTAAACAGGCTACTTTGCCATTACAACTGATTTGTGGCAATGGGAGCTATTATTATTATTATTATTTGTTATTAATAATAATAATAATAATAATAATAATAATAGCTCCCATTGCTACACATCAGTTATTGTTGTTGTTGTTGTTATTATCTCCCATTGCCATACAACTGATGTGTGGCAATGGGAGATAATAATAACAACAATAACATTGGGGGACTCTCCTTCTCTCTCTTGCTGCCTTGTGCATGCCATGGGTAAGTCTTCTCTGCCCTGGCCTGGGAAACCTCCCAAGGCCGAGGAAGCACTGGCGAGTGCAAGGGCCTTCCTTCTCTCCCTCGCGAGAGGGCAAGGGGAATGGTGCAGGCTTCCTTTCTTCTTTCCCTCTTTTCTCTCTCACTCTCCTCCAATGGTGACATGCACCCCTGCCCCAGACTTTATTTTAGGTCTCACGGCTGGTGAGTTGGGAACCACTGCTTAAATTTTTTTCAAAAAGAATGGTATTTTACCTTGTAATGTGACCAAAGATCCAAATGCGTTTCAGATCTTTGCTTGTGGGCATCCTAATGATGACTTTGCATTGGTATTGGCAGAGGTGATAGGAATGGCCTGAACCGGTTGACTGGAGTTGACCAGGGCCAGCAGGCCATGTGACCATTCCCACCAGGAAGTGGTCTTGGTCACAGTTAGGTTTTTAATTTTGATTTCTCCATTTAATAAGCTCAGATCGCTATACTAATATGTCAGTACAAGGTTTCCTTGCATAACAGGATGGCTAAAAACACCTTAGACAGAAAAATAAATATCTCCATGCATGAGGGGGGAAAGCACATCACCTAGTTATCCCACTAGTGTTCCACTTTAACTGCGTTTGCAACAATTTATGGAATGTGGGGATTTGTAATCTAGGGAAGAATACTTCTCAACCAAAGAGTCTGGGTGCCTCCCTTCCAACTATGGATCCCAAGATTCCATAGGATGCAGCGACAGCGGTAAAAGTGGAATTATAGTGCTACAATTAACAAGTGTGGAAGAGCCCCCAGGAAAGGTCTGTGATATGGATGCATTTACAAGGAGATTGCTAAGTTCAAGTCTGAGCAATTGATCAGTTTTCTTGTCTCATATTTCCCCAGGATGTGGAAAAGTTATATTTTAGTTTACAGATGACTTTTTAAATACGCCTTTCCCCCCAAATCCTCCAGGAAGCATGGGCAGCAGTCATGCAAACTGGGGAATAACAGGAGCTGTACTCTAGAAGTTAACTTTCCCAGGCTCTGGGTAAACATGAGATGAGAAAATCAGTTTGCTATTCTTATGATGTTCTGACGCAGCATTTGTCAATCTAAGGCTGCCCGTAGGACAAGACAGACCTTCACAGTGGGAATTATTAGTTTCCCGTCTCATGTGTCTACTAAATCTTTCATTCTGGAACAAGATGGGCTTTGGGCCTGCTTTTGTCTGTTATGTGACGGACACTCCGGGCAACAGACTGTCCCAGCCTGAGGTGTAGCAGCAAAAGGAAAAAACTCATCATTTCAGAAAAAAGCAACCCCTGCAATAAAAAGTGGTATTTTTCTGCCTCCTCACTAGGTTTATCCACCAGGATGAGATAGAAGACACCTGAGATGGTGAGTCATGTCTGGGGTGCAAAAATGTGCAAACATCATGTGTGTATATGTGTGTGATTCCCATATCCTGCTACCTAATTTCATTTAAGTCAGAGGTGGGGAATTTGGGCTAATTTTCCTCTTCTGGGCAGGCATGTAGCCGGGGGGGGGGGGGGGGGGGGGGCTCGGGGGGCTTCAGCCCCCCCCCCCCCCCCCGAAATTCTCATGGTGGTTCGCGAAAAGGCCTTACTGGTGCATTACTTAAACTGTTATGTTTATTCATATCATGATCTGGTCACCATACTCAATATATCCCATATGCATGGGGGTATTGGGGTAATGATACAAAAGGTTTGCTAGGCTAGACCCTCTTTCACTCAGACTCAGCCCCCCCCCCGAAACTCAGCCCCCCCAAAAAAACCCCTGAAAAAAATTCACCCCCCCCCCCCCCGAAACGAAATCCTGGCTATGGGCCTGCTTCTGGGATTCAATACAAGCTGCACTTTCTGCCACCAATTTACAGAACTATAGACTTGGAAGGAACCACAAGAGCCATCTAGTTCAACCCTCTGCCATGCAGAGAAATACAATCAAAGCACTTCTGACAGAATGGACTTCCAGCCTCAGCATAAAAACTGACAGAAAGGAGACTCCACCACACACATTGTTGTTTTTGTTTGTGCCTTCAAGTTGTTTCTGCAGTATGTGTTGCTATAATTCAGATTTTTAAAACACATCCAAACATTTTTGTTGTCCTGGATTATTTTCTGTCAGTTACTGGGATAAGTTGCAACATTTTACACCCACCCTTAAGAGGTTTTATTTTATTTTCAAGAGAGTTATAATGTAACCTTTTCTCTGTAACTCTAAAAAGACATTTTTTAACAATCCAGAGAGGTGAAAATAATGCATTTCAAACTAAGGAGCATTTCAGTGAAGGTTTTTTAAAACCTTCACCAAAGACCTAGTGCAGAACCAAGAAATGGCTGCAAACCTTCCAAAAGAGTAGAGCAAGTGGGCACAAAGAGGACCGGTCTGTTGCACAGCTAGTTAGTAGCCAACTGTATTAAATCACTACTGATTAAGAGATCATGAGTTCAAAGCCAGCCCGGGTTGAAGTAAGCTCCCGGCCATTAATAGTCTAGCTTGCTTTTGACCTATGTAGCCCGAAATACAGTTGCATCTGTCAAGTAGGAAATTTAGGTACTGCTTTATGCCGGAGGCTAATTTAACTAATTTGCAACACCATAAAACCTTCTAGCAGTGTGCGTAAGAATGAGGAAGTACTCCATCAAGGACTCGGTGCCACAAGTGGATGGTGAAGTGGCAGCTCCCCCTGTGGCCGGAATCGAGCATACCCTCATGAAGCCGGAAAGCTGGAATGTTAAATTGCCTCTGTGTCTGTCTATAGATGTTGTATGTCTAATGGCATTGAATGTTTGCCATGTATATGTGCATTGTAATCCTCCCTGATTCCCCTGTGGGGTGAGAAGGGTGGAATATAAATAAATAGGCCAAACTCAAGGAGCTACACTATATAGTGAGAACATGCATTTCTGTAGAACAGCCTGGAAGACTTCCTCTCATATAACTCAATTTCTTCTTTCTCTTTCCAGGTTACTCCCAGCATACTCTTCCCTGGATCCAGAGTGTTCCCTTCCTTGCACCGCATTGCACAACCTTACCACCCCTCTCTCTCCACAATGCCTTCGTCTTTTCTACCAAACCCAGTAAATTCCAGGCCTGATGCCTCCATCTTGATCCTTGCCCTAGTTAGTTCTCCCTCCCTGCCGCTGTGACTTAAACTTCCACTCCAATGCTGTTTTCTTTCAAGGGGATAGAGGTTGTGAAGCATAGTACTAGTGTTAGTCAGTGGGCAGAGCTCAAGAAAGTTACTTGCCAGAATCCTTCAGCAGGAAGACTGTGAGTGTTGCAGTCCAAACAGGGAACTTTTCCATGCTAAAAATCTGCATTCTGTGTGCCCATCTAGACAGTACCTTTATTCCAGGAGCTCCCTTAGCAATGAGGAGGGTGGCCAGATGCCGTTCTCAGTAAACCCAGGAGCAATCGCACCAAAAGGCAAAAAACGCAAGATTTCCAGTTGTGGGGATATCCTGGTTTTTAGCGGTATATCCAGATATTCATATGTCTGTGTGTCCATGCAATCAGTTATGGGGTTGTTTTATCTTTCTTTGTTCCTGGATTTTTGCCGCTTCTTGATTGGTCAGTTCCTAAAAAGAAGGAGGAGTAGAAGGCAAAAGCTTTGTCCTGGGAAGAGGAACTTCATCCTTCCCCTATTTAATGAAGTTTGTGGCAGAAAAATGAAGTTCCTGGGATGCAACAAATACTTTCACAGTAATTACAACGCAATGAAACAGGAACAGACACTTTCAAACCAGAAACAGAATGACATCATTACTATAATTACTCAGACCTTGTTGTGTGGCTATCTGTGCAGACCGGTCTCATGGTGTACTTGTGCCAGGGAACAACAGGATGATGTTGCCAGGTTATACATGTTGGTTCCTCATTGGATGTATGCTGATAACATGTGTACAGTTTATGGCAAAAAATTACTACTGGCTGTTGGGACATGGATGTCCTGGAGAGGAATGTAAATACTGAGAGCCAAGTTCATGCAGGTAACTAATAGGAAAAGCCATGTGTAACCTAGGAACAGCTCCAGGTTGTTTGATGCCACAGGTACACAACCAAATCTGTCTGGACAGATGACCAGGCAGCCTGTAAAACATGAGAATAATGACAAAGTTCTGTTCCTGGCTTAAAAAATGTGTGTTCCTGTTTGTGTACTGCTGACTTGGGCAGTAGTGGTTCTGTCCCATGAGGCTTATTAATTGTGGGAGATACTTCATGAAACATCTGGAGGGAACAGTTTTTTCTGGCTAGGACAAATAAAAGGAGCTTTTGCAGTTCGATGTATATCCAAATGTCTGCATATCTGCATCCCGCAATGTTTTTTTTAAAACTGCTGGTTTCCAGTGGAAGTCCTATCTCAGGCAGCCATCTTGGGAGCTTCTAAAACAGAACAAAGCATGACGTCTGGACAACCAAGGCAAAAAAATCCCAGTACCAACAGGTGTGTATGTGGACCTCTCCTGAAGTCCTGGGATTTTTTGCCCCTCACTAAAGCCCCTGGTCGCACAGTGGGTTAAAGCACTGAGCTGCTGAGCTTGTTGACCGAAAGGTCGCAGGTTCGAATCCAGGGAGTAGCGTGAGCTTCCGCTGTCAGCCCCAGCTTCTGCCAACCTAGCAGTTCGAAAACATGCAAATGTGAATAGATCAATAGGTATTGCTTCGGCAGGAAGGTAACGGCGTGCCATGCAGTCATGCTTGCCAGATGACCTAGGAGGTGTCTATGGACAACGCTGGCTCTTCGACTTAGAAATGGGGATGAGCACCACACCCCAGAGTCGGACACAACTGGATTTAATGTCAGGGAAAAACCTTTACCTTTACCTAAAGCCCATGGATATAGTGCTGTCTGGAACTGCCCTCATACTGTTGTTAAGCTCAACTGTGTGACGAACAAGCACTCTCCATACCTATATAATGTCTGTACGTGAGCCAACAACCAACTGTCCTATATTAAGGTATCACAGTAAAATAAAAATTGAGAGTTGCCTGTGCTCTTTTGATGTACGCTTCATCCTAAATCAGTGGTTCTCAACCTGTGAGTCCCCAGATGTTTTGGTCTTCAAGTCCCAGAAACCTTAACAGCTGGTAAACTTGCTGGGATTTCTGGTAGTTGTGGGCCAAAATACTTGGGGACCCACAGGCAGAGAACCACTGTTCTAGATGGAGATCCAAAGCAACTACCAGCGACACAAAGTCATTATTAATGTAATTGACTGCTAGCATTCAGTGTCAGTTTGAGGGCTAACAGACAATTTGTGTTGTGCCCAGACTGAGAATGAGTTGGCATTGCCCAGATGCACATTGCAGTGAAGATGGGAGCACAATTGACCAATGCATATGGAACACCACTTCTTTGTAGTGGTTCTTCTTTATTAAGGCATAGAAGTCCTTTTCTCTCTCTCTCCAAGGCAAAGAGAACCAACTGTAATTTCAACTAGACAACAATGAAATGACTTCATCTGGCCTACTAAAGCATGTATAAAAGAGCAAATTTGGTGAGCAGATGATAGCAAGCTATTTTTTTCCAAGTGTTGATAAATAATGTAGTCCTAACTCGCCAGTTATGATTCTGCAATTCCCTTGGGCCTGATTGTTGTCAGAGTTACAGTGAGAAATGATCATCTTGTACTTTGCTGCCATCTCAGATTCCAGCTTTGCCAAATGCACAAATACAAAATGGCAGCTGTGGAAATTTTCCCTAGCACCGTTATTAAGGGCCCTTTCACACTACAGAATAATAGCACTATTTTTTTTCTGTGCCAGGAGCAACTTCAGAAACTGCAAGTCGCTTCTGGTGTGAGAGAATTGGCCGCCTGCAAGGACATTACCCAGGGGATGCCTGGATGTTCTGATGCTTTACCATTCTTGTGGGAGGTTTCTCTCATGTCCCTGCATGGGAAGCTGGAGCTGATAGAGGGAGCTCACCCGCACTCTCCTCGAATTCAAACCTCCAACCTGTCAGCCTTCAGTCCTGCTGGAGGAAGGGATTAACCCACTGTGCCACTGGTGGTTCCTGATAGCACTATGATTCCAGCGTAATTGCTATGGAAGAACCCTATGGAATCTGAGAAATTGCATTTTAGGGGAGATATAGAGAATTTTCAGCCAGTGTTCTACTGCATCACCAAACTACACATCACAGGATTTGATTTGCCAAATCTAGCATATGATCATTGATTAGGAATCAAAATGCTGTTATTCTGTGGTGTGTAGTGTAAAAGAGCCCTAAGTGTAAGTTTTTAAACTGGCCTCCTCTGCTTCTGGTGTCCTCCAAGGGTACTACTTCCTTAAGAGGGGCGATAGGAATATAGTCCCATATCTGGAAAATTAGGTAAAGGTTTCCCCTGACATTAAGTCTAGTCATGCCCAACTCTAGGGGGTGGTGTTCATCTCCATTTCTAAGCCAAAGAGCCAGTGTTGTCCGTAGATGCCTCCAAGGTCATGTGGCTGTCATGACTCCATGGGGCATCATTATCTTCCTGCAAAAGCGGTACCTATTGATCACATTTACATGTTTTTGAACTGCTAGGTTGGCAGAAGCTGTGCCTAACAGCAGGAGCTCACCCTGCTCCCCAGATTCGAACCACCAATGTTTCGGTCAGCAAGTTCAGCAACAGTGGTTTTATCTGCTACGCCACTGGGGGCTCCACCTGGAAAATTAGCAAATGTTTTTGCATACCTTTGTTCTGAAAAAAAAGAAAGAAATGAAATGAGTGATAGCTTGTAGAGTGGAAAAGATGCAACTGTAGCTTTGGACTATCTTTCCTGCCCATCCTTTATCTTTTGTCAGTGGAGAGTGTAACATGCTTTTTTGGTTTGCTTATTTAGATCAAGGATGCACATCTCCAAGCCCTCCAGACATTGTTGGACTGCAAATCACATCAGTTCTAGCCATTGTTGATGTGAGATGGGAGGTACGGTCCAGCAATGTCTATGGGCATATATGCAGCCAACTTTGCCTTGCACCTTTAGTTGTAGTGTTGCTAGCAAATGTGATGCAGATTTGTTCTAAAATTCCTCACTAAATCCCCACTGAAGTGAGAATGTCTTGAAGCACAAGAGTGGAGCGATACTCTAGTTCTCTTCTTTGCCTTCAGTATTGAATGGTAAAATAATAGAAGCATCTTTCACAGTGATACAAAGATCAAAATCCTTTGTCCCAGCTTGTGCTTCAAAAACATACACAACATTTCTCACCAGAAATGGAACTGGCATGAAAGGAATTGGTATGTCATGAGAGGCAGTTCACCTGTCCTATCACCAGCATCTAGCTGCTCCATATACCTCTCTCTTTACATACTTATTTTTTGTACACAAACTCTGTGGACAAGCAGAATATGCTCAGTTTGGTTTCTCCCCAGCAGATGGCAATACTTAACATTTGCCCACTTAAATTCAGTGAAACTGTGCAGCAGTCACACAGCTGTGAAGACCTACAGAATCCAGCACCTGATAGTCTTACAGTGTTGTCCTTACCGCTATCTAGAGGGGCCTTAATCTCCTGCCTTTGCTGCTTCCCTTGTATGTTTTTGACCCTTGTGAGCCTGACAAGTGCCTCTTATCATATTAAAATGTACATAGATGGAGTTATATAAATAAAAATGCTACTTTCTCCAACCATTGTGAAATTCCAAATTTGCCATTGCTCATGCATGCGTGATCACAGATCTGAGGACACGTGAGAACTTAAGGCAGGTTTGGACAATCTTTGGCATGCCAGATGCTGGTGAAATTAGCACTAATAATATTGAGGGATGATAAGAGTAATGATAAGATAAGATGATAAGCTCTACAAGCCACTCTAAACACCTTCGCAGAAGCATACACGAAGCTTGGCCTGTCACTGAACATCGAGAAAACCAACGTACTGTTCCAGCAGTCACCAGCCATCCCCTCCCCAATGCCAGAAATACAGCTTCATGGTGTAAAATTAGAAAATGTTGACTATTTCCGCTACCTTGGCAGCCACTTCTCCACCAAAGTCAACATCGACACCAAAATACAACACCGCCTGAGCTCTGCGAGTGCAGCATTTTTCCGAATGAAGCAGAGAGTGTTTGAGGACCGGGACATCCGTAGGGATACCAAGGTGCTTGTCTATAAAGCTATTGTCCTCCCAACCCTGCTATATGCCTGCGAAACGTGGTCTACAGACATCACATGCAACTCCTGGAACGATTCCATCAGCGCTGCCTTCGGAAAACCCTGCAAATCTCTTGGGAAGACAAGCGGACAAACGTCAGTGTGCTGGAAGAAGCAAAGACCACCAGCATTGAAGTGATGGTCCTCTGCCATCAACTCCGCTGGGCCGGCCACATTGTCCAGACACCTGACCACCGTCTCCCAAAGCAGTTGCTCTACTCTGAACTTAAGAATGGAAAACGGAATGCTGGTGGACAGGAAAAGAGATTTAAAGATGGCCTCAAAGCCAACCTTAAAATCTCTGGCATAGACACTGAGAACTGGGAAGCCCTGGCCCTTGAGCGCTCCAGCTGGAGGTCAGCTGTGACCAGCAGTGCTGCAGAATTCGAGGAGGCATGAGTGGAATGGAAGGTGAAAGAGAGAAACGCGCCAGGAGGAACACGCGCCAAGCCAACCCCGACTGGGACCGCCTTCCACCTGGAAACCAATGCCTTCACTGTGGGAGAAGATGCGGGTCAAGAATAGGGCTCCACAGCCACCTACGAATCCACAAGGAAACCCATAATAGAAGACCATCTTACTTGTCCAACGAGTGATTGCCTAAGTAAGTAGATAAGTAAGTAAGAGTAATAATCTATTGCTATTTGGAAGGCCATTTTGGAAAAATGGCATTTATAACCTTTTTGAAAAGAAAAAAAATTGATGTAATATCCTTTTGGCAAATGTGAATCTCCATGAACACCTGGACACCACCTTTTGAAAACCACTAGTTAAGGAAAGGCATAACCTTATTAGAAGTCAACTCATGAAAAAGTGATGTTCACAAGCATTCATGTAATGGCGCAAAGGTAACTCAGCTATCAAACTGATAAACCACAGTGGAAGGGACTCAGGTAGATGCCAGAAGAGCTTTGCTATAGCGCACCCAAAGCAGATAAACTATTCTACCAGAAAATCCCACCAGTGCTCAGCTAACTTCTCTTTCCCATGACTTTATTTTGTGGTGCAGTTATGTGCACTAGAGTGGTGGGCAGAGGAAAAACCCAAATCCTTGGCAGCTGTGTAGTGTGAATTCATGAACCTAATGGACACAAGAGTGTGTATAAACATCTTCCAGTTTTCAAGTCGGTTTAACACATGTGCAGGTGGACATGTGCATGATGGCTTCATGGCAACTCCTGTCACATTCTATCCACTTTGGCCCCTTCTACACAGCTGAAAAAAAAAATCCAACATTATCTGCTTGGAACTGGGTTGTGGGATTTTCTGCTTTGATATTCTGAGATATAGGGCTGTGTGGAAGGGCCCTCAGTCTGAATTTTGGAAAAGCTGTCTAAGGCCCCTTCCACACAGCTCTATATCCCAGAATATCAAGGCAGAAAATCCCACAATATCTGCTTTGAACTGAATTATCTGAGTCCACAGTGCCATATATTCCAATTCAAAGCTGATATTGTGGGATTTTCTGCCTTGAACTGGAATATATGGCAGTGTGGACTCAGATAACCCAGTTCAAAGCAAATATTGTGGTATTTTCTGCCTTGATATTCTGGGATATATGACTGTATGGAAGGGCCCTAAGTTGTTGAAACTTTTTGCCAAAATGAATTCAGCACCTTGGATAATCTGAACTAATATCCAAAGTGAATTCTCCACTGCACTGACATAGGATCTGACACTGCAAAATGAGAGGTATTTGTATACAAAATATAGTTTCAGTCCTCACGTGCATCACTCATGTTGGCTTTGCAGTTCTGTTTGGGACCACACCAGAAGTACCTGAAATGTCTTTCCAAGCTGAGTTTGCTTTCTTCTCCCCCAAGCAATTAGGGTATTGATTTCATGACTGATGTACTGGCCTTAGATGGGCCCATCTGCTACCTGCCAGATGTCAGACCCTTGCTTAACTGTTGACACAAAGATGCAAGATAGTGGCAATGACCACGTACAACAAAACTGAAAAGGGGAGGATATTGCAAATTATTAAAACAGTTACCCAAAGAAGGCTCATTATGAGGAGGATGAGAAAATGTCAGCCGGAATATGTAAGCTTAATCATTGTCTTAATCATGATCATCGCTACATTATCCAGTATAGTTTCCTGAATCAATGATGTCCCAAAATTCCAGTCATTAATGCCAGGTACACTGTTTTTTTATCTCTTTCAATCTTTGAAGTGGTACAATATCCATAAATAAGAATTCCAATATTTAGGATGTTGTTAATCCAACTTATAACAATGTGAATCCTGAACAGGATACTAGCCATTATCTTCAACTTGAGTGATGATTGTCATCATCATCATCATCATCATCATCATCATCAGTTATGATGACTGCCAGCGTCTTAAATCAAGAAATGGTTTTCTAAGATCTACAGAGATACTCGCAGGAACACCTCAGCAAGTGAGAGTCCAAAAGTGGCAGGCTAAAGCCATTTAATATTTAATGTTTATTTTACTTAAGTGACATTTGTCTTGACTGTTCTAATGTAGCACAAATCCTATGTAAAATCATACTACGTATTTTTGACATTAATATTGAAATCTGAAATATATACAGAAAGTCTTGATGAAGTGGCTGATACCAAATGAGAGACACCTCCCTGGGCACACAGAAGACTGGGCAACTTGGAAGGTGCTGAACAGATTGCACTCTGGTACCTCGAGATGCAGTGCCAAACTTAAGAAATGGGGCCACAAAGTGGAGTCCATGATATACGAGTGTGGGAAAAGCAAACAACATACCACCTATTACAAGGTTTGAGCCCTGCCACATGCACAATGGAGGACTTTCTTATAGCAACACCAGAGGCACTCCAAGTGGCCAGCTTCTGGTTACAACTGTAACCTGGTTCGCTTCTGATACGATAAATAAAAATCATCAGTGATCCCGACTCAAGATTGTAGCTGCAATGTCGTAGCTATGCATTTACTGTGGATCTAACTCCTGGCTTTTAGGGTGGGCTTCATGTTCCTCTGTGGCAATGGCAATAGTGCCACAATCCCAAATGAAAATATGGAGTCCTTGCAATAACTTAAGCCTGCTGCTGCTGCTGCTGCTGTTGTTGTTGTTTTGTGCCTTCAAGTCACTTCTGACTTAGGGTGACTCTATGGTGAACCTTTGGCAAGATTTGTTGAGAGTAGGTTTCCTTTTCTCATAGTCACCTAATGAATTCAAACTCTGCCCTTCAGAGTTCAAACCTATGACATTGTAACTGACTAACAGCTTTATTATTATGAGCATTGTTTCAAGGTATTTCATTTTTCCACTAAAGCAGGATGTTGCAAACTCATTTCCCAGTTAGAGTCGTTGCAAAGGTCAGATCATGGATAACAAGTCTCTAAAATCTCCTGTGCTGATCAATACCCAGTAAATGTCATATTATTCTCAGTAAGCATGTTTTCTTTTTTTCCATTTAAACCTTTGTTCTGTTAACTTTGCATTCAGTGTGAAGTTCACGCTCTTTTGCCACTGAATAAACTAGCCTGTAACCTCCCCTGATTTTGAGTCTCTAACTACTATAAGTCTTGTTAAATGAAATCCTCAAAGAAATAAAGTTTCTGTGAAATGTTTATTTTTCTCCACAAACAGACAAAAGTAAAGCTATCATTTCTGTGAGCTTTATATCTGCACCTTTGAAAGGATAAAGGTTTTATCTAGCACAACGTTTCTCAACCTGGAGGTCAGGACCCCTGGGGGGATCATGAGGGGGGTGTCAGATGGGTTGCCAAAGACCACAAGAAAACACAGTATTTTCTGTTGGTCACGGAGTTTCTGTGTGGGAAGTGTGGCCCAATTCTATCATTGGTGGGGTTCAGAGTGCTCTTAGATTGTAGGTGAATTATAAATCCCAGGAACGACAACTCCCAAATGTCAAGGTCTATTTTCCCCAAACTCCACCAGTGCTCACATTTGGGCATATTGAGTATTCGTGCCAAGTTTGGTCCGGATCCATCATTATTTGAGCCCACACTGCTCTCTGGATGTAGGTGAACTACAACTCCCAAACTCAAGGCCAATGCCCACCAAACCCTTCCAGTATTTTCTGTTGCTCATGGGAGTTCTGTGTGCCAAGATTGGTTCAATTCCATCATTGGTGGAGTTCAGAATGCTCTTTGATTGTAGGTGAACTATAAATCCCAGCAACTACAACTCCCAAATGAAAAAATCAACCCCCCTCCCTACCCCACCAGTATTCAAATTTGGGTGTATCGGGTATTTGTGCCATATTTGGTCCAGTGAATGGAAATACATCCTGCATATCAGATATTTGCATTACAATTAACAGCAGTAGCAAAATTAGTTATGAAGTTGCAACAAAAATATGGTTGGGGGGTCACCACAACATGAGGAACTGTATTAAGGGGTCGTGGCATTAGGAAGGTCGAGAACCACTGATCTAGCAGGCATACAACTAGGGTTGCTAATCCTTCAGCTCTCCAGGACCCAATATCTCAGTGCCAGGGCGAAGTGATGGGATCTGAGGTGATGCTTTAAAGAATTTTCCTTAAGCATCATCTGTAATTGCCACAAGCATATCATTCAAATAATAAGCAAGCAAACCACAATGACTAACAGATTAAACAAAGGAGGGAGAGAAGAAGATTTATGGAGAGTCTATAGCAGGCATGGGCAAATTTTGGCCCGCCAAGTGTTTTGGACTTCAACTCCCACAATTCCTAACAGTCAGTAGACTGTTAGGAATTGTGGGAGCTGTTGTCCAAAACACTTGGAGGGCCAAAATTTTCCCATGCATGGTCAATAGCAACTTCCCCAATGAAGCTTGCAGCTATGGATAGTAGCACACAGGGAGAAAAAATCAGGACAGTTCTCTTGCTCTGAGATTCTTTGGGCCTTATCACATTTAGGTTGGGATTCATGGTAAGTCTGTGGAGTCCTAGCAAAGGGCGTGGAGAACCCACCACCCCATGTCTCGCATTGTCCAACTTATGTTTGTATTTATTTATTTACCGCATTTGTACTCCACCCTTCTCAAGCCAAAGGGGATTCAGTGCGGCCTTACAACAGGTAACAATTTGATGCTATGCGCATCCATTAAATAAACAAATACATTAAAATCCAAGCAGTTAAAACCATCAATTATTGAAACATCAATTAAAACCACACAATCCAAATCATAATCTATAATCCATAAATTTACCACTGGTCCTTTCCCATGCAAATTTATTTATTTATTTACTTCACTTGTATACTGCTTTTCTCACCCCAGCAGTTGGGGGGTGGTGGTGGTGGTGGTGGTGGTGGGGCTCAAAGCAATTCCCAACACAATTACCGCAACATTCAATGCCTCACATACAGAAACCGAACATAACAATTATCAATTAATTGATAATTAGCATACAATTATCAATTAAATCCTAAAACATAACATCATTTAACATTAAAACTTGGAATTAAAAACATATCAATATAAACAATTAAAATCACAGAATACAACTATCCAACAGAAGCATCCCGTGTTGCCATGGTGGTGGTGTATGCCGCTTGCTCTCCCCTTTTGCCACAGAGCTGTGCTAGAAGTAGATGTATGTTGTGTAATGGGCTCTGTGGCAAAAGGTGAGAGTGAGCGGTGTATGACGGGCAAATTAGTCTGTATGATGAGGTTGTTTCTTTCATTATGTAGCTCAGAGAAGCAAGGCCAATCCTTGAAACATGGACACCTTTAAACTACACTAAAAACAAGCCAGAACTGCCCCCCGCCCCCATCCTTTTGCTTCACTTGGCCTCACAGGACTAGTTCAGAGCTTCACAATGTCTAGAACTCTAAAGCCCTTTGGAAATTCCTGCATAGCTTTCTCAAGCCACACTTCAAGTCTTAATCGGGGGGAAAAACCGAAACATCAAGGGAAATGCAGGGTGACATGATGAGTTTCCATCTCCTGGGGACTTCAGTCTGCAATACAGAGTGTTTGCGTGCAGAGAGGTAGCAAGTGCATATGTGTCTGTGAAAACAAAAACAACAGTGAAGCATGTGTGATTTGCTGCAGCACAAGCGAAAGTGATTCCATTAAAGGCACGAAGTAGTCTCAGGTAGCAGGTGTATGTATACCTGATGGTGAGAGTTGGTGTGAACTGCTTAAAGTTGTCTTCCTCAACTTTAAGCAGAAGTACCATGAAATGGAAGTGGGATCAAATGGCAAAGATAAAGTCCTAAATGGTTTCGGCCCAGTTTACCTGTCCAAACGTATCTCCCTCTATAAACTATCAAGGACCTTAAGATCATCCAGCGAGGCCCTGTTTTCGGTCCCGTCACCACTGTAGTCACGTTTGATGGGGACAAGAGACTGGGCCTTCTCTGTGTTGGCCCCTCAGCTGTGGATCTCTCTCCCTTATGAGATTAGATCTGCTCCATCCCGCCTGAACTTCCGGAAGAAGCTCAAATCCTGGCTGTGGGATCAAGCATTTGCAGAATAGACTGATTTACTGGTAATAATAAGGTTTTAGTGGACTGCAATGGACTGATTTGGATGACAATTTGAACTGACAAACTGTTTTAATGTATATTCATAACTGTTTTCAATATATGCTAATTGTATTTTATGTTATATTATTATATTGTGTCGGCATTGAATAGTTGCCTGTTGGAAACCATCCTGAGTCCCTCTTTGGAGATTGAAAAAGATGGGGTATAAATGTTCTAAATAAATAAACAAATATGTAAAAATGTGCATTTCATGGTACTTCTGCTTGAAGTTGAGGTGGACAACTTGTGGCCTATTTGAGCTGCAATTCACACCATCTCTCACCATTGACTATGCTGACTGAAAGTGATGGGAGCCGCAGTCTCAATGGAATATCTAGAACAGTGTTTCCCAACCTGTGGTCCACGGACTACCCGTGGTCCACAAGAACTAAAATATGGTCTACGGCCTCACTGTTACTACAGTGTTACAACGCGAGCGACTGGTCTCACAAAACCCTCTTATAGTGCTGAGGCTTATTAAATAATGTTTTCTGTGGGCAAGCAGATGGCAACTTCTGGATGGCATATGTTCTGTATCAGAAACTAGAGCTGATGTGGTCTACCCAATGCAATTTTATGAATCAGCACCCCAAATAAACAAATCGAATCTAAACATTAGTACCAAAAGGTTTACAAATCAAATGCTTTTTTGCCTTTTGTTGCAGACAGTGTCTGTTTTTATAGTTGTTTTCCTTCACCAACCACACCTACATCAACACTCACTCAATGGACCGAATATAAATTGTGGGCTGTGTGTTTGACCAATACCTAAAAAGAACCAGTATGAGATTATTGTGTTTGGGTTGCTGTAAGTTTTTCGGGCTGTATGACCATGTTCCAGAAGCATTTTCTCCTGACATTTCACCTGCATCTATGGCAGGCACTCCCCGGATTCGAACCGCCAACCTTTCAGTCAGCAAGTTCAGCAGCTCAGCGGTTTAACCTGCTGCATCACTTTTCACTTCCATAACACCTGAAATTCCCAGAAAGGCTTGTTTTTGACCTATATCTCAGTTTCGACAAACACTAAAAAACCTAGGTTGTTGTAGGTTTTTTCAGGCTATATGGTTCTAGAAGCATTCTCTCCTGACGTTTCACCTGCATCTATGGCAAGCATCCTCAGAGGTAGTGAGGTCTGTTGGAACTAGGAAAATGGGTTTATATATCTGTGGAATGACCAGGGTGGGACAAGGGACTCTTGTCTGCTGGAGCTATGTGTGAATGTTTCAACTGACCACCTTGATTAGCATTTGATGGCCTGGCAGTGCCTGGGGCAATCTTTTGTTGAGAGGTGACAACAAATCTGTCCCACCCTGGTCATTCCACAGATATATAAACCCATTTTTTCTAGTTCCAACAGAATTCACTGCCTCTGAGGATGCTTGCATAGACAGGTGAAATGTCAGGAGAGATTGCCTCTAGAACATGGCAATATGACTCGAAAAAACCTACAGCAACCCAGTGGTTCTGGTCATGAAAGCCTTCAACAATACTACAAACCTACTTGCTTTGAAAATAAAACCTGGAATCCAGGTGAAATGATAGTTGAAATGGGCACTAGCTTCCCTAGAATCTGCATAAAACCAACTCTCCAGGTCATATCTCAACTCTGTCTTTTAGCCCTAATGTAAGGCTTTTTCTTTAAATGATACAAACATTAGGGATGCCTCAGGGGTATATCTGGCCCACCAGTTCTCCAACACAGCTGTATACCCATGAATGTTCTACATTGGATGAAAAATATTCTATAGTATGATAAATATTTATGTTTTTAGATGCTATGACCCTCTTTCGTCTTCTGAATCCCTTACCCAGCTCTTTCATCTGCTCTTGAATTACTTATGCTAAGAACAAAGATAGCCATCTTGACATCATATCTCAAGATTGACAAGGACAGACCTCTCATTCAGATTGGTTGCCTTCTGCTGCCCTAGGTCCCAAGTAGTATTAAATCAAATAGCTTAATTAACATATCATAAGAATTTCACATGAGAGAGATACTTTCCATTGATAGCATCTCTCCTGTGACCTTTGTTTGGAAAGGTAATGTACACGCTGTACTCACATGACTTCTGTGAACAATACAGGATCTGGAAACTCACTGCTGAAAATAACCACTTGAATTTTCTTGGATGTACCTGTGGGACATAAGAATGAATGTAGATATCTCAGGTTTAGTTATCCAGCATATATATATTTTAAATTATTACCATCTGGCAGACAGTACAGGGTGACAAAGGCAAGGATAAACAGACTGAAAAACAGCTTTTATCCTAGAGCTGTAACTATATTGAACTCCATGGCTTTGCATTGATGTGGCATTGGAGGCTGTGCAATGGGGTGGGAATGTGGCAGGATGGGTGTGGTAAATAACAATAAATACTTTATTTATAGACTCCCCTATCTCCCCAAGGGGACTCAGAGCGGTTTGCATACAAAAAGGCAAACATTCAATGCCATAGTCCATAAATGCACAACAATCAAAACAATACAAAATATCATCAGAAAACTCATATTGACAAGAGAAAATAGACAAAAAAGAAAAGAAAAAGGTAAAGGTAAAGGTTTTCCCCTGACTTTAAGTCCAGTCGTGTCCAACATTGGGGGTTGGTGCTCTTCTCCATTTCTAAGCCAAAGAGCTGGCATTGTCCGTAGACACCTCCAAGGTCATGTGGCCAGCATGACTGCATGGAGCGCCGTTATCTTCCCGCCAGAGATCTACTCACATTTGCATGTTTTCGAACTGCTAGGTTGGCAGAAGCTGGGGCTGACAGAGGAAGCTCACGCCGCTCTCTGGATTCAAACCTGCAACCTTTCGATCAACAAGTTCAGCAGTTCAGTGGTTTAAACCCATTGTGCCACTGGGGGTTACAAAAGAAAAAGACTAATATTTAAATGAAACATAATTACACATAAAGACACATGTGCCCCCAAAAGTTAAACGACTAAAATGCATTAAAAGGTACCTAACATATCAGAGATGATTTAAAATGTACCATAGCAGCCCATAAGATGTGAGTAAATTTGCCAGCACTCCAGTGAGATTGGCTTAAGATGTGCGAGTCCATCTCTCCACATGCTAAAGTGCATAAGTGCATTTTCAAAAGTTTTTTAAAGGAGAGAAGGGTGGGGGCCATTTTTATTTCTTTGGGAAGGGAGTTCCAGAGGTGGGGAGCGATCATGGGGACCTTCCCCTCTCTCGTTCCCACCAATCGCACTTGAGACCGGGGTGGGAGCTGAGTCTCCTCCGCTGACCGCAGTGCGTGAGGTGGTCTATATAGAGAGATGCGATTTGACAGATAGCCTGGACCCGAACCATTTAGGACTTTATAGGTAATGACCAGCACTATGTATTTAGTCTGGAAGCAGACCAGCAGCCAATAGAACTGCTGCAAGATGGGAGTGGTTATCTCCCTGTACAGAGCCCCGGTTAGTACCCTGACTGAACCCATCGCTGAACTAGCTGAAGCTTCAAAACTATCTTCAAAGGCCATCCCAGTCAGTTGGATTCTTTGTCACCTATTTAAGTCCTTTTTAGCCTCTTTCTAGGCCCTCTCATAGTTTTGTTGTTTTTCATTTGTTCAATCGTTTCCGACTCTTTGTGACGTCATGGACCAGCCCCCGCTGTCACCACCCCCAGTTCCTTCAAGGTCAATCCAGTCACTTCAAGGATCCCATCCATCCATCTTGCCCTTGGTCGCCCCCTCTTCCTTTTTCCTTCCATTTTCCCCAGCATCATTGTCTTCTCTGAGCTTTCCTTCCTTCTCATGATGTGGCTAAAGTACTTCATCTTGGCCTCTACTATTCTTCCCTCCCATGAGCGGTCGGACTTTATTTCCTAAAGTATGGACTGGTTGGATCTTCTCGCAGTCCAAGGTACTCTCAGAACTTTTCCCCAGCACCACAGTTCAAAAGCATCTATCTTCCTTCGCTCAGCCTTCCCTATGGTCCAGCTCTCACATCCGTAGGTGACTATGGGGAAGACCATTGGTTTAACTATGCAGATCTTTGTTACCAGTGTGATATCTTTACTCTTCACTATTTTATCAAGATTGGACATTGCTCTCCTCCTAGAAGTAAGCGTCTCCTAATTTCCTGGCTGCAGTCTGCGTCTGCACTAATCTTTGCACCTAGAAATACAAAGTCTGTCACAGCCTCCACGTTTTCTCCCTCTATTTTCCAGTTGTCAATCATTCTTGTTGCCATAATCTTGTTTTTTTTTTATGTTTAGCTGCAACCCAGCTTTTGCGCTCTCTTCTTTCACTTTGATTAGAAGGCTCTCATAGTTATTCTGGTATAATTAGTTTTTATTGGTTAACCACATGCTTAAATATTTTACTTTTGACATTATCTTGCATGCTGATAATTTCTCCAATTCATCAATATGTCTTGTTGATAATTTTAAAGTTAGAAACGCAGCGCCCAAACACGAATCAAGGAACACAAAAGGCACTGCAGACTACTTCAACCAGAGAAGTCAGCCATAGCAGAGCACCCGATGAACCAGCCTGGACACAGCATATTATTTGAGAACACAGAAATGCTGGACCACACCAACAACCACCATGTCAGACTACACAGAGAAGCCATTGAAATCCACAAGCATGTGGACAATTTCAACAGAAAGGAAGAGACCATGAAAATGAACAAAATCTGGCTACCAGTATTAAAAAACTCTAAAATTACAACAGCAAAACAGCAGAGAGGAAACAACCAAGCACATCTTAACACCTCTCAACAAAAGTTTTTCCCAGGCCTTCAAATGCTAATGAAGGTGGTCAGTTGAAACATTCACACCTAGCTCCAGCAGAGAAGAGCTCTTTGCCCCACCCCAGCCATTCCACAGATAAACCCATTGTCCTAATTCCAACAGACCTCACTACCTCTGAGGATGCTTGCCATAGATGCAGGCGAAACGTCAGGAGAAATGCCTCTAGAACATGGCCCTATAGCCCGAAAAAACCCACAAGAACCTAACATAGATTTCTCTTTGTTAATTATGAATCCTGAATTGACTCCATATTTACTGATTATCTCTATTAGTGTCTGTATTCGTTGTATTGGGTCTCCTAAAATCCAAACCATATTGTCTGCATAGGCCTTGATTTTAAATTAATGTTCTTTTATAGTCACTCCTTTAATGCTTTATGATTCAACTCTTTGATTCTGTCTGTCCATTTACCATTCCACCGACCCCTTTCTGCCACTGTGTGATCTGATTCTCAGTGTTGCCCTATACTTCTTTTAGACATAGCTTTGCTGCATTGATAATAGCTGCAAGAAGGTTTTGAAAAATAAAAAAGTCAGCCCATTTGAACTTTATGGCGACATGCCAAGCATCTTACAAAGGTCATTCTCTCGGAACAATGACAGCTTACCGGTAATGCTCTTCAACTGAGAGATGCTGCTGCAAAGCACATTGACTAAAGACTACAGGAAGGATTGTCTTTGCTTGCTGCCAATGAGATGCTGAGTTGGTAAAAATGTAATACTTGTCAAAAAAGAAAAAAAGAAAGAAAGATAAAGGAAAGATAAAAAAAGACTAGCAGGAATCTCAGGTATTAGCTACTGGGTCTCACGTTTCTGGACTCACTAGATGCCTGGCTAAAGTATGAGAAGCTTTCCTGATAGCGACAGAATAGAATCAACAGTAGGGGCCCATCCAGGCAGTACCTTTATCCCAGGAGTTTCCACAGCAAACAGGAGAGTGGCAAGATTCCGTTAACAGTTACCCTGTAAACCTGGAAGCAATCACTACAAAGGGCCAAAAAGTGAGATTTCCAGGTGCGGGAATATCACAATTTTGAGCCGAATATCCGGATCTTTACATATCTGTATGTCCTTGCAATCGAAAATAACGGGGTTTTTTGTCTGGGTTTGTTCCTGCATTTTAGATGCTTGTTCCTGATTGGTCGGTTCCTAAAAAGAAGGTGATATTGAGTAGAAGGCAAAAACTTTGTTTGTGTGCCGGAAACTTCATGAAAAGTGTGGAAGGTGCATTTTCTCTAGCCAGGACAAAGTTGTGGCTCTCTAGTCAATGTTGTACATCTATTCACAAGAAGAGCAATCAGGAACAGCCATGTATAACCCAGGAATGGCACCCTGTTTTTTGATGCTACAAGTACACAATCAAATCTGTCTGGACAGATGGCCAGGCAACCAGGCTCTAAAATAGTAGATAACAACAACGTTCTGTTCCTGGCTTAAAAGTGTGTATTCCGGTTTATTTGTGTCATGCTGACTTGAACAGACATAGTTCTACTACTTAATTTTGTTTGCGTGCCAGAAACTTCATGAAAAGTGTGTAAGATTCATTTTTTCTGGCCAGGACAAAGTTGTGGCTCCCTAGTCAATGTTGTACATCTATTCACAAGAAGAGCAATCAGGAACAGCCATGTATAATCCAGGAATGGCACCTTGTTTTTTGATGTCACAAGTACACAATCAAATCTGTCTGGACAGATGGCCAGGCAACCAGGCTCTAAAATAGTAGATAATGACAAAGTTCTGTTCCTGGCTTAAAAGTGTGTGCTCCTGTTTCATTGTGTAGTGCTGACTTGGACAGAAGTAGTCCTACCCCTTAATTTTGTTTGCGTGCCAGAAACTTTATGAAACATTTTAAGGGCACAGTTTTATTTGCCTGCACATAGAATGGAACTTTTGCGGTGATCCACATAACCAAATATCTCAAGTTTTTTTTTAAAAAAGCAGGTTTCCAGCAGTAATCCCACTGTGGCCATCTTGGGGGCCTCTAAATCTCACACAGAGCATCAAGTCTGGATAACAGAGGCAGAAATCCCGGGACCAACAAGTCTGTATGTGGACCTCTCCTGAAGTTCTGGGTTTTTTTTTTGCTCCTCACTAAACTCATGATTTAGTACTGTCTGGAAGCGCCCTAAGAAATTAAAAATCTGGCCTGTCCTAATGTTCTGCTGCATGAGGGCTATCTCTTTTTCTATTGCTTCCCCCCCCCCCCCCCCAGCTTCCCTGACTTCCAGGGGTTACTGACTGGAGTTACGGAGTCAGATTCTATTTCAGAGTCAAAAAATCAGTGAGGTATTGTTGGATTATGTGGCATGTTCCAAGCGATGTCACTATTTTTTATTGAGCTATTGTGATCCCATCTGTGGGGATTTCAGTCAAATGTTTTGGCAGTTTGTTTGGAATTGCTCCCAGAGTAATGATCACCACTGAATTCATCATCACTGTCCTCCTCTTCCTAATTGTCCAGCAATTGCCTGCACTTTCACAACATAGGTCTGAGTTGGACTAATGGTGGGGTCCACATGCTTCTTATGTGCAATGTCAGACGCAATATGTTTGGAAACATTCTTTTCTGCCAAAAAAAGTTTTCTGGCAGGAGACACAGAGAAGAGGCAGGCCGTTTCTTTCCATAGATATGAAAAGTTATTCCAGGAGATGGACTTTGGGTAAGGCAGAGGATACGTATACAAGATGGCAACTAATACTGATGACATCTCCCACTCTTATAAAACTTTGTGCAGTTTTTAAACATTTGCAGATGTGAGTCAATTGTGTGTAGTCCACAGACCCTTGTTGGAATCTTCAGAGGCTCAACATATTGCCTTCCAAACATCTTAAATTCTAGACCCCAGTGCATTATGTATGCCTTAAGAGTGTAGCTGTCCAAAAGGTAGAAGATCTTAGACAAATGTTTTATACTGGACTTTCTTCAGGGCAGAAAAATTGTCTTTCTGTATCTGTTTTTTTCCCCTGTGTCTTGAGAAACTGCAAGTCGCTTCTGCTGTGAGAGAATTGGCCGTCTGCAAGGACGTTGACCAAGGGACACCTGGATGTTTGACATTTTTACCATCCTTGTGGGAAGTTTCTCTCTTGTCCCCACACGGGGAGCAGGAGCTGACAGAGGGAGCTCATCTATGCTCTCCTTGGATTCGAACCTCTGACTTGTCTGTTTCCAGTCCTGCCGGCACAAGAGTTTAATAATAATAATTATTATTATTATTATTATTTATTTATACCCTGCCACCATCTCCCCAATGGGTCTTGGGTGGCTGACATGAGGCCAAGCCCTTCTAAAATACAATACAAAACAGAAAATGCAAAATACAAGACAAAATACATCAAAAATTAAAATATTTATTTATTTATTTATTTACTTTATTTACCGCTTTTCTCAGCCCTCAGGCGACTCAAAGCGGTGAACAACATCAATACAAAACATCACGAGACAAGTATAGGGCAATTAAAAACAATTGTAACATAAATCATTAAACATCCGTATACCAATCATTAGCGCCTCAACAGTAAAATCAGAATCCGGTCTCATCATCCATTATTCCGTATTCCTATGTTCAATTACACTGTTTGATCAAATGCTTGTTCGAACAGCCAGGTTTTCACTTTCCTCAGAAACGCCAGCAGGGAGGGGGCCGATCTGATATCTGCAGGCAGGGCATTCCACAGCCTAGGGGCCACCACTGAGAAGGCCCTGTCTCTCGTCCCCGCCAAGCGCGTCTGTGATGCAGGCGGGACAGAGAGCAAGGCCTCCCCAGATGATCTTAGTGTCCTAAATAGAAATATAAATAAATTACAATAACAAAATACAATAGTAAAACAGATTCACGCAATATAAAATCAAATAGGATGGGCAGGACATGATAAAATGATAAAACCCTGGTAAGAGTAAAATATGCAAATGAGGGGGGGGCAAGAAAATGAAACAGTGGGGACTGGCTTTCAGTTTAGAATGGGGGGAAAGTGCATCATAGGGGAGCATTATAGATGGGGCAACACAATTGGTGTGGATGGTCACTCTTTAAAGGCACCTCGAAAAAGCCAGGTTTTCAGATTTTTCTTGAAGTCTACTAGGGAGGGGGCTTGCCTAATCTCAATAGGTAGTGAATTCCAACGATGGGGAGCCACAGCGGAGAAGGCTCTCTCCCTCGTTCCCGCCAATCTGGTCTGTGACAGTGGGAGAGGTGAGAGGAGAGCCTCCCTGGAGGAACAGAGAGGTCGTGCAGGTTGGTAAACCAATGTGCCACAGGGGGTTCCTAGTCTGTATCTGTTAAGACACATGTATTTCAATATTCAGCCAGATGTGATTCAATGGTTCAGTCAAGAGTTTTTTGGCAATCTAATATTGGTTATAGCCAGAAAAAGAAAGACAAAGGTCCTGTCCGAATGTATCTCCTGTTATGAACCACCACGAAGTTTAAGATCTTCAGGAGAGGTCCTGCTCTCGATCCCACCACCGTCGCAAATGCGGTTGGTGGGGATGAGAGACAGGGCCTTCTTGGCAATGGCCCCCCGTCTGTGGAACTCTCTCCCCAGGGAAATCAGGTTGGCCACCTCCCTCCTGTCCTTTAGGAGAAAATTGAAGACTTGGCTTTGGGACCAGGCGCTTGACTAAAGGATAGCGGCAATTGGAAAGAAGAATGGGATACTGCGGCTTTGATTTAATCCCCTGACTTGGATTTGGTTTTAACTGGTGTGACTAATTTATTGTTTTAATGTAATTGTTTATTATTTATATGTTGATAGCATCTTTCAGTGCTTATGTGAAGCTGCCCTAAGTCCCTTCTTTGGGGGGGGGGGAGAAGGGGGGGGTAAAAGTGTGTGAAATAAATAGTCACATCGAGCAAGTACACCCAAGGCTAGAAAATGTACAAACAATAATAACCCATTAGTCAGCAAATTGCCTTCAAAAGCCTGTCTGGGTTAGGAAGCTGTATTAAGCAAAGCAGAACAAATATTATAGGGACATCAGAATACTAAATACTGAAAATATTGATGTTATAAGTGACTATTATGAATTCTAACCTTTGCTTCCAGCATTTATTTCAAAAAGAAAAATGCAGTTCTTCCACCCTGCAGCAATAATTATATGATATGTTCTGCTGAGTTATATTCCATGCTGGTGAAATGAAAGGGGAGAGCATAACTTTTTCTGTGCCTGAAAGCATACAGTTGTGTTCACATTTAAAGTCTGCATTGACATAACCCCCACATGCACATCTCAAAGAATGCATATCCATTCCCAGACACTCCCATCATCACATGAAGATTTTCCTTAGTACTGTAAGGAACCCAATACTAGGTTAAACCCTTGTGTTGGCAGGATTGCTGACCAATAAGTCAGCTGTCCGAATCCGGGGAGAGCAGGATGAGCTCCCTCTGTCAGCTCCAGGTCCTAATGCAGGGACATGAGAGAAGCCTCCCACAAGGATGATAAAACATCAAAACATCTTAGTGTCCCCTGGGCAACGTCCTTGCAGACGGCCAATTCTCTCATACCAGAAGCGACTTGTAGTTTCTCAAGTTGCTCCTGACATGAAAAAGTACTGTAATAGGAGACAGTACAGACACATTCTGATTCAGTCTGCTCCTGTGTTTTCCTGGACTACAACTTTTTAAAAACCTGCAAGATTCAGTTATTTGGATCACCACAAAAGTTCCATTCTATGTGCAGGTCAAAGAAACTGTGCCCTCCACATGTTTCATAAAGTACGACTTTTGATTCCTCCCGTATTGGTGATGCTCTGGTCTTATTAGTAAAGTCTTGCATCCCAACATTATCTGGTCAAACGATTTGGCTGATTTTTGTTGGCTGCAGAACATCTGCATGCTCACCCATGCAAGCAACCACTCGAAAACTTTTTTTAAAAGTCTGTGATGACTTCTCCTTATCCCCAACAATATGGAACCAAATGTGAGGAATCATAGAATCATAGAATCATAGAATCAAAGAGTTGGAAGAGACCTCATGGGCCATCCAGTCCAACCCCCTGCCAAGAAGCAGGAATATTGCATTCAAATCACCCCTGACAAATGGCCATCCAGCCTCTGCTTAAAAGCTTCCAAAGAAGGAGCCTCCACCACACTCCGGGGCAGAGAGTTCCACTGCTGAACGGCTCTCACAGTCAGGAAGTTCTTCCTCATGTTCAGATGGAATCTCCTCTCTTGTAGTTTGAAGCCATTGTTCCGCGTCATAGCATGGCCCGACTTACCGGGCCAAAGAAGTTGCGGTGCAGGGTGTCCCCCACCGCCATTCTTGCCTGAGGGGGGCTTCTTCCTCCCAGAAGCCCCCTCTGATGGCGGGAAGATTTCCCGCCGGCGGGTCAAGGGGCCAATGGCCATTTGACCATGCCCACCACAGCTGAGGCCTGAGCTGGCCTCTCTCCCTTTCGGGTCAGCCTTCATAAGGCTGCCCAGGCTCCCTGGCAGGCACTTGGCCTGCAACAGCTGTTCCACCCCACCCACCCAGCATGCGGTTTATGTTTTCATGGCTGTTAATTTTTGGAGATGTTCACCTTGTCACGTTACCTGTTAACTGTTACTTGTTTGTCTTTTGCTTCTCGTCACAACTCCTTGTTGGGTGTGGGGCATGGGCCCTGGATCTGGTTTGGTATCCTCCCTAGCGGTTAGGGGGGACGCCCGGTGGTCCCAGGGGTGCCGAGTTGCGTGTGCCCGGTATTGTGCCGGCGGCACCCCGGTGTGTGCGGGATCGGGCAGTATTGGGCTGTCCGATCATGATCCAGGACCCATGCTTGGCTGCCAACCCTTGTTCCTGTTATCAATAAATGAGTTGTGGCCATTGTTCATCCCACATCATGTGTGAGTGTACTTCTTGGGTTGGCTGTGGGAGGTGTATCGCACTTGCACACGCAACTAGTCTCCAAGGAAGCAGAAAACAAGCTTGCTCCCTCCTCCCTGTGGCTTCCTCTCACATATTTATACACGGCTATCATATCTCCTCTCAGCCTTCTCTTCTTCAGGCTAAACATGCCCAGTTCCCTAAGCTTGTTCTCCAGACCCTTGATCATTTTAGTCGCCCTCCTCTGGACACATTCCAGCTTGTCAATATCTCTCTTGAATTGTGGTGCCCAGAATTGGACACAATATTCCAGATGTGGTCTAACCAAAGCAGAATAGAGGGGTAGCATTACTTCCTTAGATCTAGACAGTAGACACTATGCTCCTATTGATGCAGGCCAAAATCCCATTGGCTTTTTTTGCCGCCACATCACATTGTTGGCTCATGTTTAACTTGTTGTCCACGAGGACTCCAAGATCTCTTTCACACGTACTGCTCTCGAGCCAGGCGTCACCCATTCTGTATCTTTGCATTTCATTTTTTCTGCCAAAGTGGAGTATCTTGCATTTGTCACTGTTGAACTTCATTTTGTTAGTTTTGGCCCATCTCTCTAATCTGTCAAGATCGTTTTGAATTCTGCTCCTGTCCTCTGGACTATTGGCTATCCCTCCCAATTTGGTGTGGTCTGCAAACTTGATGATCATGCCTTCTAGCCCTTCATCTAAGTCATTAATAAAGATGTTGAACAGGACCGGGCCCAGGACGGAGCCCTGCGGCACTCCGCTCGTCACTTCTTTCCAAGATGAAGAGGAAGCATTAGTGAGCACTCTCTGTGTTCGTCCACTTAACCAATTACAGATCCACCTCACCATAGTTTTGCCTAGCCCACATTGGACTAGTTTCCTTGCCAGAAGGTCATGGGGGACCTTGTCGAAGGCCTTACTGAAATCCAGGTACACCACATCCACGGCATTCCCTGCATCTACCCAGCTTGTAGCTCTATCGAAGAAAGGGATCAGATTAGTCTGGCATGACTTGTTTTTGATAAATCCATGTTGACTATTAGCGATGACTGCATTTGTTTCTAAGTGTTTGCAGACCGCTTCCTTAACAATCTTTTCCAGAATCTTGCCCGGTATCGACGTGAGGCTGACCGGACGGTAGTTGCTTGGGTCATCCTTTTTTCCCTTCCTGAAGATTGGGGCCACATTGGCCCTCCTCCAATCTGCTGGAACTTCTCCCGTTCTCCAAGAACTCTCAAAGATGGTTGCCAATGGTTCCGAAATGACTTCCGCTAGTTCCTTCAATACTCTGGGGTGTAGTTGATCTGGCCCTGGGGACTTGAACTCATTAAGAGCGGCCAGGTATTCCTGGATGACTTCTTTCCCAATTTGGGGTTGGATGTCCTCCAATCCCTCATCCACTCCATCTTGCTGAGGTTGAAGACTCTCTTTTTGTGAGAAGACCGAGGCAAAGAAGGCATTAAGTAGTTCTGCCTTTTCCCTATCCCCTGTCAGCATTGCCCCATCTTCTCCTCGAAGAGGTCCTATCGCCTCCTTGTTTTTCCTTTTTCTACTGACATAAGAATAGAAGCTCTTTTTATTGTTTTTAATGTCCCTGGCAAGCCTGAGCTCATTTTTTGCTTTAGCCTTGCGGACCTTTTCCCTACAGGTGTTGGCCATTTGTTTGAATTCTTCTTTGGTGATTTCTCCCTTTTTCCACTTCTTGTGCATGTCTCTTTTGTGTCTTAGCACAGTTAGAAGTTCTTTGGACATCCATTCTGGCTTCTTTGCACTTGTCCTATTTTTTTCTCTTTGTTGGCATGGTTTGCAATTGTGCCTTGAGTATTTCACTCTTGAGAAATTCCCATCCATTTCTCCCAGTCCTGCTAACATCATTTATGGAGACCTCATTGTTCCTGCGGTATCGCCACTGTACACCATCATGCTTGAACCACTACTAACACAACAGTCTCCAAGTTTCGGAATTCAACCAATTGTAGCATTCTCAGAGGCGCAGGTGTATAATAGAACACTCGCTTATTATACAGAAGTATGGAATATGGTTAAAGTTACTTATTTCTTGAGTTATGGCCACCCCATGACTTTCTAGAGTTTACTTAGGTAAGGAATGACTCAGGCTGGTTCCACACAGGAAAGAAGTCCGTGTTGACCTGGGTTTTAAAAACCTGGGTCGGGGTGGCCTTCTGTCCCCACACCAGGCTGTAAAGCCCGCACTTTTGGTGGTGGGTGTCAAGATACTCTCCCGTAACCTTCCTGTAGAAAACCCAGACACCCCAACCAACTACCACAAAAACCCTTTACAAAAATAACTTACCCGGCTGCCTTTAACATGCTGCTGGAGTCCTCCTGTTGTGTAGAAATGATATGCTGGGGGGGGGGGGGGGGGGGTAAGGAGAAATTTCCTGATCCTGTCTGAAAAACCCAAAAGGGCTGTGTGGATTAGCCCTTCAGTAGTCCCTCAGTAGTCCCCATAGGGCCCTTACTGGATCAGATCCAGGTCTTTCAGGAAAACCTGGGTCTAATCCAGTACCTAATTAATTTGTGACAAAACTGGGTTTTCTTGCTTTGTCCTGAATTAATTCGGTTTTACCTGATTTATTTATTTATTTACATCACTTATATCCCGCCCATATCAGCCCGCAGGCGACTCAGGGCGGTCCCTGAGTCGCCTGAGACATTGTTTGGACGCCTCCGGTAAAACCGTGGGAGCTCCTGTGTTACGGGCCCTATCTGGATGGGCTCTCAGATGTTGTTTTGCCAGTTCCTTCCTCTGAAATATAGCCCATAGCACCAAGTGTTTTTGGACAGTCTCCCATAACCTTATCTCTCTCCTGAGGAATCTGTATAAGGACCAAGTAGCAACAGTAAGAACTGACCATGGAACAACAGACTGGTTCAAGATTGGAAAAGATGTACAGCAGGGTTGTATACTCTACTCCAACCTATTCAACTTGTATCAGAACACACCATGCGATGTGCGGGGCTTGAGGAATGCAAGGCTGGGGTGAAAATTGCTGGAAGAAACATTAACAACCTTAGATATGCAGATGATGCCACTTTGATGGCCGAAAGCGAGGAGGAGCTGAGGAGCCTTCTAATCAAGGTGAAAGAAGAAAGCGCAAAAGCTGGGTTGCAGCTAAACATAAAAAAACCAAGATTATGGCAACAAGAATGATGGACAACTGGAAAATAGAGGGAGAAAACGTGGAGCCAGTGACAGACTTTGTATTTCTAGGTGCAAAAATTACTGCAGATGCAGACTGCAGCCAGGAAATCAGGAGATGCTTACTTCTAGGAGGAGAGCAATGACGAACCTTGATAAAATAGTGAAGAGTAGAGACATCACACTGGCAACCAAGATCCGCATAGTCAAAGCAATGGTACTCCCCGTAGTAACCAATGGATGTGAGAGCTGGACCATAGGGAAGGCTGAGCGAAGGAAGATAGATGCTTTTGAACTGTGGTGCTGGAGGAAAGTTCTGAGCAGGGGCGGCTCAAGCATTACGCGAAGTAAGCCCTTGCGGAACACTTTATTTTGCCCTGGGGCGCCGCGAGCGAGGGACGCGGGAAGCTAGCAGAGGCCAGAGAGCCTGCTGCTCCTCCTCCTCCTCCCATCCTCCTCCTCCTCCGCCTCCACTAGCAGCAGCAGCAGCAGGGTCCCTCTTCCTCCCCGCCCCCACCGAGCGGCGCAGCCTGCTGCTCTTGCCCTGGCTGCTCTTGCCCTGGCTGCTCTTGCCCTGCCCCTGTGGATGGCCCCTCTCACTGCCGGCGCCCCCTGTCACTCCAGGCTTGAGAGGGAGACAGGGGCGGGGACAGCTCAGCTGGCCACCACCCCCGCCAGTCTCCCTGGTCATGGGGCCTTCCGTTCCTCCTCCCCGCCCCCCCATCCTCTGTCCCTTTCTCTTCCTCCTCCTCCTCCTCAGGCCGCGCCGCTCAAAGATGCCGAGGGCGAGGGGGGGGGGGGAGGAAGAGGAGGAGGAGCGGCAGGCTCGGTTATCAGGGAGACCGGTGGGGTGGTGGCCAGCTGAGCTGTCCCTGCCCCCGGCTCCCTCTCAAGCGTGGAGTGACTGGGCAGCGGCGGCAGGAGGGCCCATCCATGGGGGCGGGGCAAGAGCAGCCAAGGGCGACCTCTCCCACCGACCTCCTCACTCCACTCCCAGCCACCCACTCCCCGTGAGTATATGGCAGTGTAGAAGGAGGTTTAGGGCCCTTCTGCACACCTACATAATCCAGAATATCAATGGCAGGGGTTTGGGGGGTGGGGCTTACATATGGAAGATGTAATATCATAGATTTGAAAGGGATCCCTAAAGAAGGACAATGATATGTTGCATGTTCCAGAGTAGGCAAACCAGACAATCTCCACATCAACACTGACAAAGAAACAAGAAATACTGTTTACCCACAAGCAGAAAGGCATTACATAGATTAGAAACCAACTTTCTCATTACTTTCTTTTCAAGATCACCAGACTGGATCACAGCAACATGTGGCAGGGGACGGCTAGTGTGTGTGTGTGTGTGTGTGTGTGTGTGTGTATGGATGGCATAGGCCAACTTTGGCCCTCCATGTGTTTTGGACTTCAACTCCCACAAATCCAAACAGTCAGTAGGAAGTCCAAAATACCCAGAGGGCCAAAATTTGTCCATGCCCATATGTGTGTGTGTGTGTGTGTGTGTGTGTATCGCAGTGATTGGTTTGGGGGGGGGGGGGGCGCCAAAATATTCTTTGCTTACCATTGAAAATTACCTAGGGCCGCCTCTGCACCTACATAATCCAGAATATCAATGGCAGGGGTTTGGGGGGTGGGGCCTGCAAAAACCCCAGAGTTGAGTTTTTTTTCTTATTTTCTTTTTCATATTATCTGCTTTGAACTGGATTGTCACAGGGCCCTTCCAGGCAGACCTTATATCTCAGGATCTGATCCCAGGTTGTCAGTTTATCCCAGATTATCTGGCAGTGCAGACTCATATAATCCAGTTCAAAGCAGAAAATCTGGGATCAGATCCTAGGATATAGGACCTGTCAGGGACCTTCCACACAAACATATAACCCAGAATATCAAGGCAGAAATCCCAAAATATCTGCTTTGAACTGGGTTATCTGAGTCCACACTCAGATAATGTGGGTTTTTCTGCCTTGATATTCTGAGATATGGGGCTATGTGGAAGGGCCCTGAGTCTACAGTGCCATATAATTCGGTTCAAAGCAGAGAATCTGGATACAGCTGTGTAGAAGGGGTTTTGGACCTACACTGCCCTATAACCCAGGATCTAAACCCAGATTATTTTCTTATCCCACATTAATAAATAAAGCTTATTATTATTATTATTATTATTATTATTATCATCTGGCAGTGTTTAAACCAGTTTAAAGCAAATAATGTCAGTTCAGATCCCAGGGTATAAGGCAGTGTAGAAAGGGTTTTCAGCCCCTTCTATGCTGCCATATAAAATACAGATAGAATCATAGAATCCAAGAGTTGGAAGAGACCTCCTGGGCCATCATCCAGTCCAACCCCATCCTGCCAAGAAGCAGGAATATTGCATTCAAATCACCCCTGACAGATGGCCATCCAGCCTCTGTTTCAAAGCTTCCAGAGAAGGAGCCTCCACCACACTCCCTCCGGGGCAGAGAGTTCCACTGCTGAACGGCTCTCACAGTCAGGAAGTTCTTCCTCATGTTCAGATGGAATCTCCTCTCTTGTAGTTTGAAGCCATTGCTCCATTGCGTCCTAGTCTCCAGGGAAGCAGAAAACAAGCTTGCTCCCTCCTCCTCCCTGTGGCTTCCTCTCACATATTTATACATGGCTCTCATCATATCTCCTCTCAGCCTTCTCTTCTTCAGGCTAAATATGCCCAGCTCCTTAAGCCGTTCCTCATAGGGTTTGTTCTCCAGACCCCTGATCATTTTAGTCACCCTCCTCTGGACACATTCCAGCTTAGAGTCAATATCTCTCTTGAATTGTGGTGCCCAGAATTGGACACAATATTCCAGGTGTGGTCTAACCAAAGCAGAATAGGGCATGGGGAGCATGACTTCCTTAGATCTAGACACTAGGCTCCTCTTGATGCAGCCCAAAATCCCATTGGCTTTTTTTGCTGCCACATCACATTGTTGGCTCAAGTTTAACTTCCTCCCCACGAGGACTCCAAGATCTTTTTCACACGTACTGTTCTCGAGCCAGGCATTGCCCCCCATTTTGTATCTTTGCATTTCGTTTTTCCTGCCTAAGTGGAGTCTCTTGCATTTGTCACTGTTAAACTTCATTTTATTAATTTTGGCCATTCATCTCTCTAATCTGTCAAGATCGTTTTGAATTCTGCTCCTGTCCTCTGGACTATTGGCTCTCCCTCCCAATTTGGTGTCGTCTGCAAACTTGATGATCCTGCCTTCTAGCCCTTCATCTGAGTCATTAATGAAGATCCTGAACAGGACTGGGCCCAGGATGGAACCCTGCTGATGGCCCTCCGCTTGTCACTTCTTTCCAGGATGAAGAGGAGGAAGCCTTGGGGAGAATCACCCTCTGGGTTCGTCCTTTTAACCAATTCCAGATCCACCTCACCGTAGTTTTGCCTAGCCCACATTGGACTAGTTTCCTTGCCAGAAGGTCATGGGGGACCTTGTCGAAGAAGGCCTTCCTGAAATCCATTCTCTGCTTTGAACTGGATTATATGGCAGTGTGAACTCAGATAACCCAGTTCAAAGAAGATAATGTGGATTATCTGCCTTGCTATTCTGGGTTACATGGCAATGTTGAAGGGCCCTTTGATACTTGATGAATTGCACTTTGTTATGTTTGCCTTAGGGTACCCATAAATTGGAAATGACTTGAGGGCACACAACAACAACAACAATTTAAAACACTTTAATCTGATCAGAGGATAACCTTGTTAGTCAGATAATGTAACAGAGCTGCTTATTTGTGCTCCAGCTGCATTTACTTAGATGATTGTTAGTTAGGAAATTCTGCCTCAAATGGATATTTTTGTACTGCATGGCCATCCAGACCAACTCCCTTCACCAGAGCAAGAAAACATAATCAAAGCCCTCCTGACAAAGAGCCATCCAGCCATAGATATAGATCTATATGATTCTCTCTCTCACACACACATATGGAAGATGTAATATCATAGATTTGAAAGGGATCCCTAAAGAAGGACAATGATATGTTGCATGTTCCAGAGTAGGCAAACCAGACAATCTCCATATCAACACTGACAAAGAAACAAGAAATACTGTTTACCCACAAGCAGAAAGGCATTACATAGATTAGAAACCAACTTTCTCATTACTTTCTTTTCAAGATCACCAGACTGGATCACAGCAACATGTGGCAGGGGACGGCTAGTGTGTGTGTGTGTGTGTGTGTGTATGGATGGCATAGGCCAACTTTGGCCCTCCATGTGTTTTGGACTTCAACTCCCACAAATCCAAACAGCCAGTAGGAAGTCCAAAATACCCAGAGGGCCAAAATTTGTCCATGCCCATATGTGTGTGTGTGTGTGTGTGTGTGTGTATCGCAGTGATTGGTTTGGGGGGGGGGGGCGCCAAAATATTCTTTGCTTACCATTGAAAATTACCTAGGGCCGCCTCTGGTTCTGAGAGTACCCTGGACAGCGAGAAGATCCAGCCAGTCCATACTTCAAGAAATAAAGCCTGACTGCTCATTGGAGAGAAGAATAGTAGAGGCCAAGATGAAGTACTTTGGCCACATAATGAGAAGAAAGGAAAACTTAGAGAAGAGTATGATGCTGGGGAAAATGGAGGGAAAAAGGAAGAGGGGCCGACCAAGGGCAAGATGGATGGATGGTATTCTTGAAGTGACTGGATTGACCTTGAAGGAGCTGGGGGTGGTGATGACCGGTAGGGAGCTCTGGCGTGGGCTGGTCCATGAAGTCATGAAGAATCGGGAACGACTGAACGAATGAACAACAACAACCCATCCAAGTACTAACCAGATCACTTGGTTTATCTTCCAGAATCAGGCAGAATATGGTGCATTTAAGATGGTTAGCCCACACATTACACTTTACCTCCATCTCTCTCTCAGAAGCTCTCTCATAGAATCAAAATCAGCTCCTGTTTTCCCACCACTGTTTACTTCATGGATATCTCCAAGTCTAGCATCAAGGATGTTTTTCTCTCTTGAAGCAATTCTATGGGAAAGAAAGTGGATGTTGGGCAGGGAAGCGGGGCTGGAATAGGATGGGACAGAACAAGATGGGGAGATTTTTAAAAGATGGGAAGTTCATAGAGTTAGGGTTATAGGAGCATGGAGCAATGGGAAGGGTTGAAAAGCCACCAATTAAGATCAAGTCCGAAACCTAATCTTGTGATGCATTTTCTCAAAAATGAACCCATTGAATTCTATGGGAGCTTATTCCCCAGTGGACTCGTGGCATCGAACAAGGCAGTGCAAACCCAACAACATATCTCTATAGCTTTTCACATTTAACTGAACTCTGCCTTGTGACACATGAAAGGTTGACAAGTTTTATTTGGCATAAGCTTTTGAGAACTGCAGCTTAATTCATCAAATGCAAAAGGGCTGACGGCTAGGAAAGTTTATGCCAAATGAAACGTATGTGCCCCTGGCTGGGCTCCCTTGTTTGAACTCCTGGCAGTCAATGCTTGCTGAGACATGAAAGGGGGATCTTTACTTCTGTTTGTGCCTCCCACCCACCCATATCTCTTCTCTAGTTTCCCAGGAAGGGAAGGGAGATGCTTGTAATGCGCTTGAATAAATACTGCCACCCCTAACCATGTGAGTCTGAACACACCCACTTCAGTAGCACTATTGCTACCACATATATTATAAGAATAATAAACAGAAGCCCATGATTCCAGGATATCAAGACTTAGATCTTGTTATTCAGTTAGCTTGATTAATGTTCTATTCAGCCTAGGAAATGAATGTATTTATTTATTTGCAGTATTTGTATACTGTCCTCCTGAAGAGCACTCAGGGCAGTTCACGGTGTTGGCAACAATTCAATTTCTAAATGTTCCAGATTTTGTTTGCGCAAGCCAATTTTGTTTTGGAAATCCATATGAAGATTTCTTCATCCCTAAGTATTTCCAGGACCTTCATAGCAGATTTCACTCTTACTTTCAGGTCTAGTATTTTCCAAGATAATATTATCCTCTACTTGGCTATATTATCGTCCTCAGATACTTCCAGACAGCACCAAATGGTGGGTTTTCTATGAGGGGCAAAAAAACCTGCTACTAGAGAGCAGGTCTGTACACAGACATGTTGGTCCCAGGATTTCTGCCTGCGATGTCCAGACTTGCTGCTTTGTTATGAGTTTTCGAAGTCTGCAAAATATCCACCTTGGGATGTTCGCTGGAAATTTTGACTTAAACAAAACCCTTTAAATGCGTAGGTGCGAATATACATATAGTTCATTCGTGTTTTGTTCCTGGGTCATACATATCTGTTTCCTCTTTGCTATTATCCTGAAAAGATGGCAAAACTTGACTAGAAGGTGAAAACTTTGTCCTGGCAAGAGAAACTTCATCCTCCATACGTTTAATGAAGTTTGTGGTACACAAACAAAGTTTGTGGAATAGGACCACAAACTTTGGACTACACTATTAAACAGGAACTGACACTTTCAATCCAGGAACAGAACTTTGTTGTTATTGTGGGTTTTGCCATGTAATCAACTTTCCCTATGTTTTATGATAAAAAACAATGAGGAACAGACATGTATAACCCAGGAACACCACCCTGTTGTTCCCAGGCACAACTACACAACCATCAATAGGAACATAGTGTCCAGATCTAGGGAAGTAATGCTACCCCTCTATTCTGCTTTGGTTAGACCACACCTGGAATATTGTGTCCAATTCTGGGCACCACAATTCAAGAGAGATATTGACAAGCTGGAATGTGTCCAGAGGAGGGCGACTAAAATGATCAAGGGTCTGGAGAACAAGCCTTATGAGGAGCGGCTTAAGGAGCTGGGCATGTTTAGCCTGAAAAGGGAAGGCTGAGAGGAGATATGATAGCCATGTATAAATATGTGAGAGGAAGCCACAGGGAGGAGGGAGCAAGCTTGTTTTCTGCTTCCCTGGAGACTAGGACGCGGAACAATGGCTTCAAACTACAAGAAAGGAGATTCCATCTGAACACGAGGAAGAACTTCCTGACTGTGAGAGCCGTTCAGCAGTGGAACTCTCTGCCCTGGAGTGTGGTGGAGGCTCCTTCTTTGGAAGCTTTTAAACAGAGGCTGGATGGCCATCTGTCAGGGGTGATTTGAATGCAATATTCCTGTTTCTTGGCAGGGGGTTGGACTGGATGGCCCATGAGGTCTCTTCCAACTCTTTGATTCTATGATTCTAATCCTGCCTGGACAGATGGCCATACAGCCTCTGAATGATTATAATAATGATGAAATTCTGTTCCTGGTTTGAAACCATTCCCGTTTAATGGTATAGAACTTACTTTGAAATAATAATAATAATAATAATAATAATAATAATAATAATAATTTATAACCTGCTCTCTCTCCCTGAAGGGACTCATTACTTGTTGTACTCCACAAAGTTTTTTTTTGTGTGTGCCACAAACTTTGATAAATGGGTGGATGGTGGTATCCCTCTTGCCACGACACAGTTTTTGTCATGAAATCAACTTTCCCCATATTTTAACAACAGAAGCAATGAGAAGCAACATGTATAACCTGAGAACAAATCAATATAAAAAATCCTGTATTGTCTGAGTGCAGGGACATACAGAGGTTTGAAGATCCAAATCTTCTGGCCAGAACTGGGATATTCCCACATTTTTTTATCTTGTGGTTTTTCAGCTTTCTAGTGATTCCTCCCGCATTTTCAGCTGACGTCCACTAGCCACCCGTCATTTTGAACCAGAAGCTTCTGAGATAAAGATACTATGTGGATCAGCCCTAAGATGGCAGCCAACAGTAAACTGAATTATTGTTTCCAGGGCATAGATTAAATAGCAATCAAGTGAGTCAAAGATACTGCACAAAAATAAAATAATTCTAATGTTTAGTTGCTAAAGCACTTGAGTAATTTGACTATAACTCCTGAGTAATAATAAAGAAGGGCCAATGGAAATGGATGAAAATTAATTAGTCACGTGAGGAAAGAGCAATTATGGCAAAATGGTTTCTTGCACAATGTTGTGGTTTTCCCATAATTGTACTGTGTTCAAATTGTGATTGGAATGTCTATTCATTCACAGGAAAAACCCATTAATAAATCCAAGATCGCTGTTCTTCTGACACTTTTCCCTGTGCAATAATGTCCTTCCCCTGCATTTCTGCTATTGCGAAGCGAGAGAAGCCTTGTGAAAATGCCAAAATGGTGTTTCTGCAAAATCAATGGGAAAGGAAAGACAGAAAAGAAGCAAACATGGGTTGGACGTGCAGAAGACCAATTGTGGAAATTCATGCGAATGAAGTAGCTGTGTTTCACAATTGTGTTGATGAGTGAAAGTGACAGTTCCAATAATGTTATGTTCCCATTTCCTTAAACAACACAATTGCAATGAGAGAAGCTGGTGTGATAAAATTCTAGCTGTGACACATAATTAGTGTGAAAGGAAAGAGGAAGAACACAACAGAGGGGAAACTGAGGGAAAGCCAGGATATTTCAAGAAAGAGTTTGGAGGCAAACCTGTGAGAATGCAGGTAAAATACCAGAAAAAAACTGGGAACTCTTAGCACTTTGAGATATATATTTTTCTTCTAGATCGGGAATGGGAAAACTTCAGCCCTCCAGCTGTTTTGGACTTCAACTCCCACCATACCTAACAGGTAGGCTGTTAGGAATTGTGGGAGTTGAAGTCCAAAACACCTGGAGGGCTGAAGTTTTCCCATTCCTGATCTAGATGAATCCTAAATCCTTATTAACTCAAGCACATTTCACTCTTTCTCCGTTTCTCCACAATCCATTCTGAGCCGAACTGTCAAAAATTACTTAAAATGCAAACTCTTTCCCTTCATAGAATCATAGAATCATAGAATCAAAGAGTTGGAAGAGACCTCATGGGCCATCCAGTCCAACCCCATTCTGCCAAGAAGCAGGAATATTGCATTCAAATCACCCCTGACAGATGGCCATCCAGCCTCTGTTTAAAAGCTTTCAAAGAAGGAGCCTCCACCACACTCCAGGGCAGAGAGTTCCACTGCTGAACGGCTCTCACAGTCAGGAAGTTCTTCCTCATGTTCAGATGGAATCTCCTCTCTTGTAGTTTGAAGCCATTGTTTCGCGTCCTAGTCTCCAAGGAAGCAGAAAACAAGCTTGCTCCCTCCTCCCTGTGGCTTCCTCTAACATATTTATACATGGCTATCATGGCTCCTCTCAGCCTTCTCTTCTTCAGGCTAAACATGCCCAGCTCCTTAAGCCGCTCCTCATAGGGCTTGTTCTCCAGACCATTTATCATTTTCACTTCACTATCTCTGACTAGCTCTTCTCTTTTACTACTGATTTTCATACATACAAACCTTTTAAAAACTAGCCTCTTGGAGGGATAGGCCTCTTAGGGCCAAAGATGGAAAGAATGTGTCAAAAATATTGAAAAAGGATGTAAACATGGAAAGACTGAGAAAGGGACCTTCTAAGTCCCATGTGGAAATGCAACACTTTAACCAGTTGCCCACCCATTATATGTTTAGATCTGAATCCTTAGGCTTGTTTTATCCCTATTTTGTTTGGCAAATCCTTTAAAGAAAGAATTCATATGGTTCATCACGTTGTCAGTCACAGGACTGTTCATTCCATACAACTACATAAAGACAGCCTTTCTTTTGTTGCCAGTCCCTTTCTTTTAATATCCACGACTTCTGTTTTGCAAAAGCTCTTATTAAAAAAAAGCTTGCCGCCCCACACGTGATCACAAAAAGCTAGGTCACATTGCCATTACAAGGAAACATCCTCCTCTCGTCACTTCCCCTATTTACAACTTTTCTTTATTGGCAGTTACCAGGGCTACGTGTTGCTAGAACTGTCACTAAATACAGTCGCTTTGGTAAGATTTTAATATCCCTACACAGACTTCCTTCAATGCAGGTCCAGCCAGAGTAAGCATCATCAAACTGCAGCCTGATAGTTGTTTGGTACTCCAACTCCCAGAAGTCTTAGCCAGCTTGTTCAATGGTCAGGAATTCTGGGAGTTGGAGCCTAAACAGCTGCAGGGCCACAGCTTGAGAGAGAGCCTTCTCAGTGGTGGCCCCCCACCTCTGGAATGCCCTTCCAAGGGAAATAATACAGGCCCCATCCCTCCCCTCTTTTTGTAAGAGTTTGAAGACTTGGTGGTTTCAACAAGTCTTCGAGAGTGACCAGTGCTAAGCTCAGCCCAGACACTGTCTGGACACGACCTAGCCCCCTATATATTACTCTGGTCATTCTCCTAACAGGCCACTGGAAATAGCCCGTCCCCGCTTTTGTTGTTTACCTATTACAGTACTGTACCCAAATGCCGGTCCCATCTTATTTCAATTTAGCCCAGCCTTTTTATTTGTCCTGACCCATTCCTTTTCCATGCCCTAACAAATAGACATGAAGAGTAGTCAGGATTTCTTCCTTTAATTGTTGTTGTTGGGTAATTCCATGCTTATGTTGCTGTTACTGTTATTTTTTGTTCATGTTGTGACTCTGTATGTTTTGATGTTGTTGCTTGGAAACCACTCTGAGTCCCCCTGGGGAGATAGAGCAGTATATAAATAAAGTTTTATTATTTTATTATTGAGGATGCTTACTCCAGAGTGCTTTGCTATTACTGCCTCCCCAACAGTCCCATAGAAATAGTTTTCTAAGATCTACAGAGACACTCGCAGGAACACCTCAGCAAGCGAGAGTCCAAAAGTGGCAGGCTCAAACCCAGAACCTCAATCAATGGCTGATACCAAATGAGAGACTGCCCCCTGGGCACACAGAAAACTGGGTGACTTGGAAGGCAATGAACAGACTGCGCTCTGGCACCATGAGATGCAGAGCCAACCTTAAGAAATGGGGCTACAAAGTGGAATCCACAACATGCGAGTGTGGAGAAGAGCAAACTACAGACCATCTGCTGCAATGCAACCTGAGCCCTGCAATGTGCACAATGGAGGACCTTCTTATAGTAACACCAGAGGCACTCCAAGTGACCAGCTACTGGTCAAAGGACATTTAATCAGCTACCAAGCTTGCAAACTTTGTGTTTTGTATGTATGTATGTATCTATGTATGTATGTTTGTTTGTTTGTTTGTTAAAAATGCAAAATGACTGTTTGGTTTGCTCCTGACACGATAAATAAATAGAGTCCCATGAGGCTGGAGTTGGAAGCCAAACAATTGGAAGGGCTCAGGAGGGAATGTCAGGGGTAGACAAACAGATGTTTTAGTCCAGGGCTTCTCAAACTACCATATCTGGACCACTGACTCTTCCCTCCACCCTGGTAAGGTGCCAGGGACTGGGACTGTATTTGCTCATTTAGTATCCTAAGATCAAATATGGGAGAAGGCTCTTGTACCTTTAATGATTATGTAAAAGAAGGAGTGTTAGCATTTGTTGGTTGTCATACAACCGGAATAAGTAACAGCTGCTGCAATTACCTCTTCCATATAACTTTTAAGCCCTTAAGCGACTTTAGTTATTTCTTTCGTAGAAATGCAGCAGAGTTTGTCAGCTAATGACTCAATGACTGGCACTCAGGCCTGTAGCGAGGGGGTGGTTTTAGGGGTTCAACCCCCCCCCCCGAAATGTTTCAGATTTTTTTAAAAAACCCAGTTTACTCATGAATTTTAACTGGTTAACCAAATCCCCATGCTAAGTCTATGAGATGCAAAAAATTAAGAGTCCCTCCAGAACTGTAAGCACTATCTCAATCAAATATTGACAATTTATTCAATTTACTGTCATTACTTGCAGCAATAGCCGATGTACTGAAGCAACCAAGCAACTCATTAAGGAGGCCAGACTTGGTGGAGGTGGTTGACAGGGGCGGAGCTGCAGGCTATTGAAGGTTGCTCTGCCCCCTGCTGTGCTCTTTGCTTCAGTGTGAGCTAGGAGGCAGGTTTCACCCCTCCCCCCAAATTTTTAAACCCCCCCCCCCCCCAAATTGTCAACCCAATTTTTTTTCTGGCTACAGCCCTGCTGGCACTAGTGGGCAAATGGTGGTTCTGGGACTTCCTGTGACCTGAACCACGTCATGTACCTCTTTTTTTGGCAAAAACAAATTACTAGTTTTGGAAATCTCTGGGAATGGCAATTCACTCTCTTTACCAGAATGAGAGAGAAAAGTGGTATATAAAAGAAATAATAATAATAATAAAAGAAGAAGAGGAGGAGGAGGAGGAGGAGGAGGAGGAGGAGGAGGAGGAGGAGGAGGAGGAAGAAGAAGAATTGCCTGTGACATAGAACTGGTGGGATCACAAGTCTGAAAAGGTTACAAAAATGAACACATCAAACTACTGAATTCAGACTGACAGAATTTTGGAGCACAATACTCCTGACCTCACAATTGTGCTAAAAAAGAAAGTATGGATCGTTGATGTTGCAATCCCAGGTGACAGCAGGATTGAAGAGAAACAAATGGAAAAGCTGACACAATACAAGGATTTAAAGATCAAACTGCAAAGACTGGCACAAGCCAGTCAAGGTGGTCCCAGTAGTGATTGGCACACTGGGTGAAGTGCCTAAAGACCTTGGCCTGCATTTAAACACAATCGGCGCTGGGAAGATTACCATCTGCCAGCTGCAAAAGGCCACCTTACTGGGATCTGCACATGTTATTCATCAATACATCACGTAGTCCTAGAGACTTGGGAAGTGTCTGACCTGTGATCCAATACAACAGCCAGCAGAGTGATCTTGTTTGCTGGGTACTCATCTTCTTGTGTTTAAAATAATAAATAAATATACAAACAAACAAGACAGGTGTACTTCTGGTCAATCAGGAGGCAGATCAGGGAATGGAGTCAAAACATCAAAACATCCGAGCATCCTCTGGGCAAAGTCTTTGCAGACGGCCAATTATTTCACACCAGAAGCGACTTGCAGTTTCTCAAGTCACTCCTGATACTCACACACACAAAATTGTATATTTGTATATTTTAAGTTGCATTGAAATGCTTTTAGTTGTGAGCCACTTTGGGTCTCTGTATGGAGACAAAAGTGGGATATAAATATAAATAAACGTTGTTGTTGTTGTGGTTGTTGTTGTATGGTAGTAAAAAGGTTCTGAAAAAAACCTTTTTACTTAATCAAATGATTACTAAGAAGATCAAGAAAAACCCAGAAATGTGCTTTTTGGGTTTGTTTCAGGAGAGAATTGGCAAAGACGATGTAGAAATATGCCAATATAGCTATGTGGCAGCAAGAATCATTATAGTAAAATCTTGAAAGGAGGGAAAATAACTACTTACTAAGGATTGGAGAAGAAAAGTAGTGGAATATATCCAAATGGTCAAGATTTCCAGTGGCATAAGGGGAGAAAACAAAGATGCATTTGCTATAAAATGGAGACTGGCCTTTAGATATTTAAAAAAGAAGAGAAAACTAGATTTTGAAATAGCTGAACAGGGGATGAATTAGCGTAAGGATAAGGACATATTTTTTTTAGATAACAGTTCCATTTGGTGTGGTGTCAGAAGTCATGGGTGGTGGTTCATGGGGGGAGGGGGGAATGGAGAGGTGGCAGGACAGGGGAAATAATAATTGTATTTTGAGTGTTGAATGTTGAAGATTGTATGCTGTTGTTGTTTTTCTTATTTGTTGTTCATTTGTTCAGTCGTTTCTGACTCTATGTGATCTCATGGACCAGCCCACGCTAGAGCTCCATGTCTGCCATCACCACCCCCAGCTCCTTCAAGGTCAATCCATTCACTTCAAGGATACCATCCATCCATCTTGCCCTTGGTCTTCCTTTTTCCTTCCATTTTCCCCAGCATCATTGTCTTCTCTAAGCTTTCTTTTCTTCTCTTGATGTGGCCAAAGTACTTTATCTTGAAGTTTTTCTTATATATCACGATAAAAATTATACCAAAAAAATTAGAAAGGGACTTCAAATGCTTGTGAACAGCCATGCAGAGCCCCCATCCTTTGTTCCCACCAGATGTATTAATGAGGGAGAAAGGCTAGAGAACTACCAGTGGTCACGGTGGCTAGGATTGCTGGCACTTGTATTCCAAAGAGGTAATATAGAATCATAGAATCACAGAGTTGGAAAAGACCTCGTGGGCCATTCAGTCCACCCCCCACCCCCCCACCAAGAAGCAGGAAAATGTCATTCAAAGCACCCCCAACAGATGGCCATCCAGCATCTGTTTAAAAGCCTCCAAAGAAGGAGCCTCTACCACACTCCAGGGCCGAGAGTTCCAGTGCTGAACAGCTCTCACAGTCAGGAAGCTCTTCCTAATGTTCAGGTGGAATCTCCTTTTTTTGTATTTTGAAGCCATTGTTCTACATCCTAGTCTCTAGGGAAGCAGAAAACAAACCTGATCTCTTCTCCCTATGACTTCACCTCATATATTTATTCATGGTCATCATGTCTCCTCTCAGCCTTCTCTTCTGCAGGTTAAACATATCCAGCTCTTTAAGCCGCTCCTCATAGGGCTTGTTCTCCAGATCCATGATCATTTTAGTTGCCCTCTTCTGGACACATTCTAGCTTGTCAACATCTCCCGTAAATTGCGGTGCCCAGAATTGGAAACAGTTTTCCAGGTGTGGTCTGACCAAGGCAGATTACTGATGGTCCTGAAAAGTGCAAAAAACATACCAAGTGCTCTCTTGCACTCGATGGATCTCAGGCTCCAATGAGCAGAACAAGCAAGAAGTTCCCCAGATGGGAGTCGTATGGCATTAGCCACAACACCTCTAAGTCTCTTTGCTGTCCTTTCCCCCATTTCTCATTAAAATCCTCTATGCTAACAGTGACATCTGTCCCACTTTTAAGCGGGTGAAACAGCTTCCTCAGTTGCCCCATTTGAGTGGATTTTGAAAAAAAAAAACAGCAAAATAATTCAATATGTCCACCCAGAGCTTTCCAAACATTGCATGTTAGTGGAACACTTTTTTAGACATACATTCTTTTGCAACACAGTCATTCCATTTTTCTAGCAAACTAGAGGTTGAGCCAACCCCTTGGAAGGTGAGAGTTGGAAGAGAACACGTAGTCCAACCCCCTGCCATGCCGGAAAAAGACAATAAAGCACCCCTGACAGATGGCCACACAGTCTCTGTTCAAAAGCCTCCAAGGAAGGAGCTTCAGCAAACTCGGAGGCAGAGTAGAACAGCTCTTACAGTCAGGAAGTTCTTCCTGATGTTCAGGTGGAATCTCCTTTCCTGTAATTTGAACCCACTGCTCCTTTTAACAGACATATGTGTATATATATGAGAAAGGAATATATATATGAGAAAGGAATAAGCTATATATATAGCTTATTCCACATAGATTATTCCACATATCACTGCAGCTGATATGCATATGCATATACATATGTATAGAGCCCCCGGTGGCGCAGTGGGTTAAAGCAGTGAGCTGCTGAGCTTGTTGATCGAAAGGTCGCAGGTTCGATTTCGGGGAGCGGCGTGAGCTTCCGCTGTCAGCCCTAGCTTCTGCCAACCTAGCAGTTCGAAAACATGCAAATGTGAGTAGATCACGGGAAGGTAACGGCGCTCCATGCAGTCATGCTGGCCACATGACCTTGGAGGTGTCTACGGACAACGCTGGCTCTTCGGCTTAGAAATGGAGATGAGCACCACACCCCAGAGTCAGACATGACTGGACTTAATGTCAGGGGACTACCTTTACCTTTACCTTATACATATGTATATATGAGAAAGGAATATATATGAGAAAGGAATAAGCTATATATATAGCTTATTCCACATAGATTAGAGGTTTCTTTCTTGCTATGTTTGCAGGACACACTTACTTGCACACTGCAGCTGATACACACACACTGTGAGAGAGAGAGAGAGAGAGAGAGAGAAAGGAAGAAGCTAGAGAGAGAGATTATTGCACATATACTAGAGCACATATACTAGGTAGGGCTGTGGAATGCCCTACCTGCAGACATCAGACAGGCCCCCTCGCTGTTGGCGTTCCGGAGGAAGGTGAAGACCTGGCTCTTCGAACAAGCGTTTGGCTAATCAGTGCAATGGAATATAGGAACACGGTGCAATCGAACATAGGAATATGGAACAAAGGATTACGAGAAAGGATTCTGATTGTTGTTGAGGCGATATGATTATGATAATGATTGTCTTTTGATATTGATTGTTATGTAGAATGTATAATGTGTTTTAACCTGTTTTTGATACTGTCTTGTGATTTTGTATTATGTAAACCGCTTTGAGTCGCCTAAGGGCTGAGAAAAGCGGTATAGAAGTAAAGTAAAGTAAAGTAAATAAATAGAACAAGCATGGGCAAACTTGGGCCCTCCAGGTGTTTTGTCTTCCAACTCCCACAATTCTTAACAGACTTGGACCCCTTCCTTTTCCCTTAAGCCACTGAGAGGGAAAAGGAAGGGGTCTGAGGTTGTTAGGAATTGTGGAAGTTGGAGCACAAAACACCTGGAGGACCCAAGTTTGCCTATGCATGGACTTTCCTAATGGTGCGACCCCTGAATACAGTTCCTCCTATTGTGGTGGCCCCCGCCCATAACATTATTTTTCTTGCTACTTCATAACCGTAATTTTGCTACTGTTAAGAATAGTCATGTAAATACCTGATATGCAGGATGGATTTTCATTCACTGGACCAAATTGGGCACAAATACCTGATCAGGCATGTAGCCGGGGGGGGGGGGGGGGGGGGGCTCGAGGGGCTTCAGTCCCAACCCCCCCCCCCCGGCATTCTCATGGTGGTTCGCGAAAAGGCCTTACTATTGCATTATTTAGACTGTTATGTTTATTCATATCATGATCTGATCACCATACTCAATATATCCCATATGCATGGGGGTATTGGGGTAATGATACAAAAGGTTTGCTAGGCTAGACCCTCTTTCACTCAGACTCAGCCCCCCCCCCCCGAAACTCAGCCCCCCCGAAACCCCCCCTGAAAAAAATTCAGCCCCGCCCCCCGAAATGAAATCCTGGCTACGGGCTTGCCTGGAATATTGTGTCCAATTCTGGGCACCACAATTCAAGAGAGATATTGACAAGCTGGAATGTGTCCAGAGGAGGGCAACTAATGGTCTGGAGGACAAGCCCTATGAGGAGCGGCTTAAGGAGCTGGGCATGTTTAACCTGAAGAAGAGAAGGCTGAGAGGAGATATGATAGCCATGTATAAATATGTGAGAGGAAGCCACAGGGAGGAAGGGAGCAAGCTTGTTTTCTGCTTCCTTGGAGACTAGGACGCGGAACAATGGCTTCAAACTACAAGAGAGGAGATTCCATCTGAACATGAGGAAGAACTTCCTGACTGTGAGAGCCGTTCAGCCAGGGGCGGCTCGTCCATTACGCGAAGTAAGCGGTCGCAGAACACTTTTTTTTTTTGCCAGGGGCGCAGAGGCACCCTTGTAAATGCCCCTCGACAGCCACTTGAGGAGTGCCCTCTCACAACAGCTCTAGCAGTCCGGGGGGAGCCTCAGCTTTCTTGCCTTGCTGCCGGGCAATCCTCTTCCCAAAGAGGCTGGGCCCTTGAGCCTCCCCTAGCCTCACCTAGCCCCTCTCGATCCTGCTCCACCCGGCCTCCGGGTGCGCGAGCAGAGCCGGCGCTCAATCGTTCTCTGTGTTCGATCCCTTCCCCATGACTGGCTCCCTTTCCTGATCCCCAGCGCTCCACCTCCTCTCCTCTCCCCAATCCGCGGGTGGGCCAATGGGCGGAGCCGCCGCGCCTGGCCCTCTTCGGGTCCGGAGGCATGTCTGAAGACCCCAGTGTGTGCACCAAAAGTCACCTCTTCTCCTGACTTTCTCTTCAGCCATTGGGACCAAGAGAGAGAGGGAGAGAAGGCTTACTTACGGCCGCCTCTGCGTTCAGCAGTGGAACTCTCTGCCCTGGAGTGTGGTGGAGGCAGAGGCGGCCCTAGATAATTTTCAACGGTAAGCAAACAGTATTTTGCCCCCCCCCCCCAACAAATCATTGATATATATTTTCTGTTCATCGTGGGAGTTCTGCGTGCCATATTTGGTTCAATTCCATCATTGGTGGAGTTCAGAATGCTCTTTGATTGTAGGTGAACTATACATCCCAGTAACTACACTTGCTCCCTTGCCTGGCCCGCTTTGGGTCTGGAGGCGTGCCTGAAGACAACAGCGTGTGCACCAAAAGTCACCTCTTCTCCTGACTTTCTCCTCAGCCATTGGGACTGAGAGAGAGAGAGAGAGAGAGTGGTGGAGATGCCCACCTTTCCTGAAGGTAGGCGCAAAAACAAAGGAGGGAGCGGAGGTGGGAGATACGGCTGGAGGGGCTCTCTCTCTCTCTCTCTCTCTCTCTCTCTTGGTCCCAATGGCTGAAGAGAAAGTCAGGAGAAGAGGCGACTTCTGGTGCGCACGCTGGGGTCTTCAGACATGCTTTCAGACCTGAAGCGGGCCAGGCGTGGCGGTTCCGCCCCTTGGCCTACCCATGGATTGGGGAGAGGAGAGGAGGCGGGTGGAGTGCCGAGAATCAGGAAAGGGAGCCGGTCATGGGGAAGGGATAGAACGCGGAGAACGATTGAGCGCCGGCTCTGCTCGTGCACCCAGTGGCCGGGTGGAGCAGGAACGAGAGGGGCTAGGCGAGGCTCAAGGGCCTGGCCCCTTTGGGAAGAGGATTGCCTGGCAGCAAGGCAAGAAAGCCGAGGCTCCCCCCGGACTGCTAGGGCTGTTGTGAGCTGAGGGGGCGCTCCTCAAGTGGCGGTCGAGGGGCATTTACAGAGGTGCCTCTGCGCCCCTGGCAAAAAAAAGTGTTCTGCGACCGCTTACTTCGCATAATGGACGAGCCGCCCCTGGGTGGAGGCTCCTTCTTTGGAAGCTTTTAAACAGAGGCTGGATGGCCATCTGTCAGGGGTGATTTGAATGCAATATTCCTGCTTCTTGGCAGGGGGTTGGACTGGATGGCCCATGAGGTCTCTTCCAACTCTATGATTCTATGTGTGCTAAAAGAGTTGGGCTGGTTGAATCCAGAGGAGGAAGGGGATGCCCCCCCCCCCCCGCTGCTCTGCCTCAGACCTGCAACTTTCCTTAGGTGGGCTCTTCTTAGGACTCCTAGGGCGCCTTCCTCCAGATGTGTCCGGAGTGGCTCAATGGGCTTTCTTTCCCAAAGGGGTCTAAACTGGAGGGAGCAGGTCAAAGGTCTGCGGCTGCCTCCCTCTCTCTTTGGCCGCCCCTCCCGCCGGGATCTGTTTCCACTGGTCGCTCCTTCCCCACGTGGAGTGGGAGGGGGAGAGAGGGAGAGAGAGGCTGGAGGGAGAAGAAGAAGAAGGGGGGAAAGCCAGCCCCGCGCCTCTCTGGTTTCTTCTCCCTCCCAGCCGGCTTCTGCCGCATTCGCTGCTGATCGGACTTGCAGAGGAGCCGCCGCCGAGTGCCACCTCCCTAACCCCGCCATGGCCACCCCTGCCACCACCCACGACGGTAAGACACCCCCTTCTCCCCTATTGGCCCCCCACTCTTCATTCATTCCCAGGGGAAGTGGAGCCAAGGATGGAGGGAGAGAGGGCGGCGGGGTCCCGCGAGCTCATCTAGTCCAACCCACGCGAGGAGAAGCCCAAAGGCTCAGCAGGGGACTCACAAGCTTAGTGTTTGTTTATTTGTTTGTTTACGACATTTATATGCCGCCCTTCTCACCCCGAAGGCTTGTAAGGTATATACACACACAATATATTGTATTATTAGCATAGTACAATATCAGTATTATATATTAAATATACAATAAAGTATATTAAGTATACAATACATACAATATATTATATTATTAGCACAGTACAATATCAGTATTAAATATTACTATATTGTACCATATCATTATATTGTAATATTATTAGTAATTTTCCATGTAATATAAATATATAATTATAATATATTATTATTATTATTAGTAGTAGTAGTAGTAGTATCGTATTGCATTACATTATAGTACTATAAATATTATATACAATATATTATATTATATTACATAATAATAATAATAATAATAATCTTATTAGAATAGCACAGGAGACAAGTGTTCCTCAACCTTCCTAATGCCGTGAACCCGTTCCTCATGTTGTGGTGGCCCCCCCAACCATACCTTTATTTTCCTTGCTACTTCTGTAATTTTGCTACTGTTATGAATCGTCATGTAAATATCTTGACATGCAGGATGTATTTTCGTTCACTGGACCAAATTTGGCACAAATATACTCCATACGCCCAAATCTGAATACTGGTGGGATTGATATTGTCATTTGGGAGTTGTAGTTGCTAGGATTTATAGTTCACCTGCAATCAAAGAGCAATCTGAGCTCCACTGACGATGGAATTGGACCAAACTTGGCACACAGAACTCCCCAAGACCAACAGAAAATACTGGAAGGGTTTGGTGGGCATTGACTTTGAGCTTGGGAGCTGTAGTTCCCCTACATCTAGAGAGTGCTGTGGTTGCAAACCATGATGGATCTGGACCAAACTTGGCACGAATGCTCAATATGCCCAAATGTGAACACTGGTGGGGTTTGGGGAAAACAGACCTTGGCATTTAGGAGTTGTAGTTGTTGAGATTTATAGTTCACCTATAGTCAAAGAGCATTCTGAACCCCATCAATGATGGAATTCAACCAAACTTGCCACACAGAACTCCTAAAACCAACAGAAAATACTGGAAGGGTTTGATGGGCATTGACTTTGAGTTTGGGTGCTGTAGTTCACCTACATCCAGAGAGTGCTATAGACGCAAACAGTGATGGATCTGGACCAAACATGGCACAAATACTCCATATGTCCAAATATGAACACGGAGTTTGGGGGAAATAGACCCTGACATTTGGGAGTTGTAGTTGTTGGGATTTATAGTTCATCTACAATCAAACAGCCTTATGAACCCCACCAATGATAGAATTAGGCCAAATCTCCCATACAGAAACCCTATGACCAAGAGAAAATATTTTGTTTTCTGATGGTCTTTGGGGACCCTTCTGACACCCCCTCATGACCCCCCCCAGGGGTCCCAACCTCTAGGTTGAGAAATGCTGATCTAAAAGGATCCCCCTTCCCACCTCCCTTGACTGCTACCTAGAAGTGTGGCAGAGTCTCCTTCTGTGGAGGTTTATCAAGAGAGACTGGGTTGCTTTCTTTCGGACGTACTATACCGTAGTTGTATCTTCCTGCCTGGCAGACTGGATATACACCTTGTGGTGAGAAGCATCTCTGCAAAGTATCTCTGAGGCCCCTTCTACACAGCTGAATAAAATCCCACATTATCTACTTTGAACTGGAATATATGGCAGTGTGGACTCAGATAACCCAGTTCAAGTCAGATATTGTGGGTTATTCTCCCTTGATATCCTGGGTTATATGGCTGGGTGGAAAGGCCCTGGGAAGTGACCATCCCAACTCTTGTAGAAGTGAAGTTTCTCAGTTGAAAAAGAGAGTCCACTGCCTTTTGAAGCAGTCTTATCATATTATCTGGTAGCTCTTATGCTTCAGAGGAACCATTCCTTCCCAAAGCTAATAGTTGGATAAGAGGACCTTTCACACTCCAGTATGGTGGAGATTCTACATTCATTGTTGGATGGCCATTTGTCGGGAGTGTTTTGACGAGGTGTTCCTATAGCACAGGATGGGGTTAACCGGATGGCCTATGAAGTCATAAAATCATAGAGTTTTGAGTCTCCCTAGGGGTGAGAAAAGCGGTATATAAATACTGTAAATAAATAATTAGAGTTGGAAGAGACCTTGTGGGCCATCCAGTCCAACCCCCTGCCAAGAAGCAGAAAAATTGCATTCAAAGCACCCCCAACAGATAGCCATCCGGCCTCTGTTTAGAAGTGTCTAAAGAAGGAGCCTTCACCACACTCTGGGGCAGAGAGTTCCACTGCTGAACAGCTCTCACAGTTAGGAAATTCTCATGGTCAGGTGGAATCTCCTTTCCTATAGTTTGAAGCCATTGCTCCGCATCCTAATCTCCAGGGCAGCAGAAAATAAGCCCTCTCCCTCCTCCTTATGACTTCCCCTCACATCTTGATACATGACCCTCATCATGTCTCCTCTCAGCCTTCTCTCCTGCAGGCTAAACATATCCAGCTCTTTAAGCCCCTCCTCATAGGGCTTGTTCTCCAGACCCTTGATCCTTTTAGTCGCCCTCTTTTGGACACATTCCCGCTTGTCAACATCTCCCTTGAATTGTGGTGCACAGAATTGGACACAGTATTCCAGATGTGGTCTGACCAAGGCAGAATAGAGGGGTAGCATGGCTTCCCCAGATCTAGGCACTATACTATTGATACAGGCCAAAATCCCATTGGCTTTTTTAGCTGCTGCATCACATTGTTGGCTCATGTTTAACTCTCTCTCCATAATTTGATGATGATGCGTTTCAAAAGCAGCTGTGTCAAAGCATCTCTTTAAAAGGGGCAAAAGTGTCTCTCAGGCCCCTTCCACACTGCTCCTATATCCCAGGATCTGATTATCTGTTTATCCCAGGATATTTGGCAGTGAGGACTCATCTAATCTGGGATCAGATCCTGGGTTATAGGGCAGTGTAGATGTGGAAAAGGCCAGAGAGGTGACAATCATATTTTTAAAATCTCACTTGGAAAGAGAGTCCAATTCTCTTGATGGTCTTGACTTCTGGATGGCCATCTGCCGTGAGTGCTTTGGTAGCAGTGGGGTTGGACTGGATGGTCTCTACAAGCTCAAGGGCTCTAGGAAAAGTGGCTCTTTTTAAAAGAGTCAATGCAATAGGGCAAGCTTTTTTGGCATGGGCCTGAATACTAAGCAGCCCCCTCTCTCCTTGGGCAGCCCCCTCCCTTCTCCCATCCTGTGTATCTTTGCAGCCACGCAGCGGGTCGCCCAGCTCACTGCGGTCCTTAGCAAGCCTGAAGTCATCCTCCTCCGCGTCTGCAGCTGCTCTTTGACTGACAGGAAGGGAGAAGATGCTGCCAGAAGAGGGGTTTCGATAAAATAGGGCTCCTGGAAGGAATTTTAAGGGGTGCTGATTCCTCTTTCTGCAGGACAGGAACAGTCTGCACTGAGATAGGAACTTGTGAGCATCCCAATGGATGCCCTGTTTTCCTTTCCCCCCTGGTCAAGATGCCAAGAGTTTCGACTCCTCTGCTGCAAAGCTGTGTGTGTGTGTGAGAGAAAGATGCTTACTTGGAGGAAAGCTCAGTAGATGACATAATGCCCCAGTCTTGAATGAGCTGGTATATCTTTCCCCCCATTTTGCTTTGGCAACTGATACTGTAAAGGTAGGGCAGGCTGAGAAAAAGTGAGTAGACTTAGGCTCCATCTATTCTGCCCTATACAATCCAGATCGTCTGCTTTGGTTTATATGGCAGAGTAGGCTCATATAATCAGGATTATACGGCAGTGTAGTCTGCAAAACTTTATTACAGTCCAAAGACCCAATTGCTTCTGCAGTAAAAGGTGCACAATTACAAACAGATGAATAAAACTGCAAGGGGGGATTATTTGATAATATACAATCAAGAAGAATGTTATGTAAGCTTGGTGAATTAGAATTGGAGTATTGATTCATATATATTTTAAATAATGTGGCTAATGTAGTTAAGTAGTAATAATAATAATAATAATAATAATAATAATAATTTTGGAGCACAATACTCCTGACCTCACGATCGTGTTAAAAAACAAAGTATGGATTGTCGATGTTGCAATCCCAGGTGACAGCAAGATAGAAGAGAAACAACTGGAAAAGCTGACAAGATATAAGGATTTAAAGATTGAACTGCAAAGACTCTGGCAGAAGCCAGTAAAGGTGGTCCCCGTGGTGATCGGCACACTGGGTGCAGTGCCTAAAGACCTTGGCCTGCACTTAAGCACAATTGGCACTGACAAAATTACCATCTGACAGCTGCAGACGGCCACCTTACTGAGATCTGCATGCATTATTCGCTGATACATCCCACAGTCCTAGACACTTGGGAAGTGTCCGACGTGTGATCCGAAACAACAGTCAGCAGAATTAACTTGTCTGCTGTGGGCTCATCTTGTTGTGTTTCAAATAATAATAATAATAATAATAATAATAATAATAATAATAATTGGAGTCACAATGTTGATCAGCACACTGGGTGCAGTGCCTAAAGACCTTGGCCTGTACTTAAAAACAATTGGCGCTAACAAAATTACCATCTGTCAGCTACAAAGGCCACCCTACTCAGATCTGCACGCATTATTCACCGATACATCACAAGTGTCCTAATTGTGATCAAATACCAAAGCCAGCATAGTGGCCTTGTTTGCTGTGTACTAATCTTGTCCTGTATCTAATAATAATGATGATGATGATAATAATAACAATAATTTATTTCTAACCTGCCCTCTCTCCCTGGAGAAACACAGGGCGCTTCCAATACAAAGGCAAATCTTAGTATATTTGTAATATTCTTCTATTACAAATATAATTGTAGTAAATAATAATAAAATATAATATGATAATGGTACATAATAATAAAAGTAATAATTTTCTAAGAACCATTTGGCAATAAGAAGAAACAACCAAACAGAAACAACAAAGAAGAATCTTCAAGCAGAAAAGGAAAGAAGATAACCAACTGGAATCAAAGATCCAGCATTAAAAAGACACAATTATTATGTTTAAAGGACAATACGATTCCTCTTTTATGTAGACAAAACATAGACTTTCGTTACATTTTAATAGTGTAAACAATGAATGTTAATGTAATAGAGATCAAAAACTGAATGTAATGCAATATAATTTTTTAAAAGATTCCCTACTTGTTCTTCTCACCACCCTCCTATTAAATTACTAAATTACTAACAATAGCATGAACAAATTCTACCTTCCTTCCCCCACTTTCCTACTATACACGTGAAAAAAAAAATCCTGTATTAGACTCAGGCTGAAAGTTGTATCTATTTGCAGTGCCCTTACCCTTGTTCATAGGCATCTTGTATTGCACATCTTTCTGGCTGTGTAGACCTAGCCTACATGGCAGTATAGATCTAGCCTAAGTCACTCAGTGAAGATCAGGTGGAACTTGAGCTTGGACATCCCAAGTTTGGTGGTGTCCATGTCCGAGACCCTTTGAATCAGCTCTTGGTTTCTTTCTGAACTTTCAAGGAGCTGTCAAAAGTGTAGAATGCTATGAAGTGTCAGAGAAAGGAACTGGCAAAATTGTCTTTGAGTACCCCTTGCTTACAAAGACCCTATGAAATTCATGAGGTTGCCAAAAGCCAGTGGTTCCCAACTTGTTGTCTGTAGACCACCACTTGTGGTTCATGGACCACCAGTGGTCTGCGAGAACAAAAATATGGTTCACGGCCTCACCATCACTACACCGTTGCTTTGAAACCACATGGCAACCAGAGAGACTGGTCTCAGAAAACCCTTTTATAGTGGTGAGGCAATGGGGATGTCAGATGGAGAGAGGCTGACTACCCACAAAGGATCATTACTACCACATCAGCTCTAGATTATTAAATATGGTTTTTTGTGGGCAAGCACATGGCATATGTTCTGTATCAGAAACTAGAGCTGATGTGGTCCATCCCATGCAATTTTCTGGATCAGCACCCCAAATAACCAAACCGAATCTAAACTTGACCAGAAACCAATTTGTAACCCTTTTGGTATTAATGTTGGAGAGTGGCCCCTGGTCAATTCATCCCTGGTCAAAGTGGTCCCTGGTCAAAAAAAGTTGGGAACTACTGCCATAAGCCAACAGGCAACTGGAAAGCAAATAACAGATCTCCCTTTGGCCCCATCCATAATGATCATTTAATGCAGTTTGAAGTGGCAGGTAGACAACAAACTCCCATGAAAGTGTGTGAAAGAAAACCCTTAGTGCATAGGGCCTCAGATTGGTTCCAAGATTTGCCCACACAGCAACACTACTGTCTTCAAAACTGTATTAAAAGGTCAGTGTAGATGCGGCCCAAGTATCAAATAAGTTAAGGATCTTGGGTTGCTCTTTTCAACTTCAGACTAAAGTCCAGAGTAGATTCAATGACAAAGAAGCCACTGGCTGTTGCTAGTCCAGCGCCCTATTTGCACTGCAATATATGATATAGTTTGGAACTTCATTGTATGGTCAGTGTAAACCAGGCATGGACAAACTTCAGCCCCCCAAGTATTTTGACCTTCAACTTCCAGAATTCCTAACAGCCAGAATTGTGGGAGTTGAAATCCAAAACATCTGGCGGGGCAAAGTTTGCCCATGCCTGGTGTAAACTCATATAAACTGCACTATATAAGTCTACACTGACCATATAATGCAGTTTCAAACTGCATTATATGGCAGTATAGACATGGCCTCAACACTCTAATCACTATACTAATTCACATGTGTGAACATCTGTGTGCACACCGTTATCTGTTCATCAACTACTGCCTTTTCTGACCCCCAGGAGCTTTCCAGGGTAGGTTAAGTCCCGATACTTGTTACGTGTTCTTTTTAACTGGAGACACCAGTGTTTGAAACCAGAACATGTGGTCTCTCCAAATGCCCAACTTAGTTGAAGCATCTTGACAAACCATGTCTGTAGCCTACAAGTCATTTGAATTGAGACCATGGGCTCAGACACACTATGCAGTTATAGTACTATTGTTCAACCTCAACTGAGAAGGTAACATCCTGTGGAAGTCTGGGAATTGCAACCTAGGAAGAGGCTCTTGGAATTCTCAGCCAGAGAGCTTTGCTGCCTCACCAAACTGTGAACCTGAAGCCATGATTCAAAGTAACCATGGTTTGTGCCAACTATGTATGTATAACGGCTGAAGTGATTGCTTATTGGGTATAGCTATTGTTCTACTTCCAAAGGCCACTTGTCTTGGAAGATGCAAATTCTGGGCCAAGAACAAAGACAATCAGCTCTGAACCCAGGGGCCCTTCCACACAGCCCTATATCCCGGAATATCAAGGCAGAAAATCCCACATTATCTGAGTGTGGACTCAGATAACCCAGTTTAAAGCAGATATCGTGAGGTTTCCTGCCTTGATAATCTGAGATATAGGGCTGTGTGGAAGGACCCCAAGTTGGCCTACTGGAAACTGAAACATAGTTTGGCATGATATATGAATGGATCTGTATCTTTAAGGTACATCTACGTTGTAGAATTAATGCAGTTTGACACCACATGGTTCAATGCTATGGAACCCTAGAACGTGTAGTTTGGAGAGAAACCAGCATTCTTTGGCAAAGAATGATAAAGACCTTGTAAAACTACAACTTCCATTATTGCACGGCATTGAGCTATGACAGTTAAAGTGGTGTCAAACTGCATTAATTCTGCAGTGCAGATGCACACATAATTGCCATCTCACTTTCCTCATTCAATTATTCATGTTATCCCAGTAATTTTGAGGTGGCATCTTGCTTTGGTGTCTTTGATGTGTATTAAAGCCTGGGTATGTGTTAGCATGTAAGTTTGAGGGAACTAAATGGAGCTTGTGTTGTCAGTGTGTGGCACAAGAATTATTTCAGGTTGTGTATATTTGATATGCCTGTGTATGCCCTACCATCTGTTATTTGTATGTATATGTGTTTGAATGACATTTTCTCCAGAATGTATGTGTTGTAATAAGTGGGTGTTTATGGAAGAATTAAATCTGAGCTCTTATCCATATGAATGTGTGTAGCAGTGATGGTGTCTGGAGTTAGGAATGGGTTTAGGAGGGGCAAATATTTCCTTGATCCTTTTCTATATGCCTTGGGGAGTTAGGATGCTACGTGTAGCAAGCAACACTATGCAGCAGAACTGAACAATTGTGTCCAGGCTGGTGCCATTTTTCTCCCTCCACCCCTTGTGTTTGCAAATATATGCTTGTGGCAAGTGGAAGTGATGTTCCATCACTTTTGTCTTCACTTTTCAGATGAAAGATGGCCATTTTAGGAGGAAGTGAGAGCAAACTAATCGAAATTGGCTATATTTTTTTGCAAAAAGTAGAATAGTTTTCAGACACTTGGAAGCATTTTGACTCAGTGCTGTCCTGGAGGGTCTTTTCAACTCATGTAAAAGTTATAAATTCAAAAAATAGGGTGGCATTTACCAATAGGGGTGGTAGAGTCCTTACATGCTTCCATATTATATTGAATGTTCTATGCCACTATGGAGCCCCTGGTGGTGCAGCAGTTTGAACTGCTGAGCTGCTGAACTTGCTGACGGGGAGGTCAGTGGTTTGAATCTGGGAAGCAGGGTGAACTCCCGTTGTTAGTCCCAGCTTCTTCTAGCCTAGCAGTTCAAAAACATCCAGATGTGAGTAGATCAATAGGTACTCCTTCATGGGAACGTAACAGTGCTCCATGCAGTCATGCTGGCCACATGACCTTGGAGCCATCTATGGACAATGCTGGCTTTGGCTTAGAAATGGAGATGAGCATCACCTCCAGAGTTGGACATAACAGGACTTATTTATTTACTTTATTTGTATACCGCTGTTCTCAGCCCTTAGGCGACTCACAGCGGTTAACAACAAGAACAGCAAAAATTCAATGCTACCATCACACAGTATAAAAAACAGTTAAACATCATAACATATTATAGAAAGGTATACAATTAACAACAATATACAATTAACACTTATAGCCATTCACTAGCATCTCATCACTAAAAACATGATCTAGATCCGTCATCCATTGTTCCATTCCTATGTTCATTACATTCATTGCACTGAGTATTCAAATGCCTGCTCAAACAACCAGATTTTCACTTCTTGCGGAATACCATTAATGATGGAGCTAGTCTAATGTCTGTGGGAAGGGCGTTCCACAGCCGCGGGGCCACCACCGAGAAGGCCCTATCTCTTGTCCCCACCAGCCGTGCCTGTGAGGCAGGCGGGATCGAGAGCAGGGCCTCCCCGGAAGATCTCAAAGTCCTAGTGGGTTCATAGGCAGAGATGCGGTCAGATAGGTAGCTTGGGCCGGAACCATTTAGGGCTTTAAAGGCCAATGCCAGCACTTTGAATTGAGCCTGGTAGCAAATTGATAGCCAGTGGAGTTGGCGCAACAGAGGGGTTATATGCTCCCTGCGCTCTGCTCCTGTTAGAATCATGGCTGCCGAGCGTTGGACTAGTTGAAGCTTCCGAGCCGTCTTCAAAGGCAACTCCATGTAGAGAGCGTTGCAGTAGTCTAAATGGGATGTAACCAGAGCGTGGACTACCGTGGCCAAGTCAGACTTGCCAAGGTACGGGCGCAGCTGGCGCACAAGTTTTAGCTCTGCAAATGCTCCCCTGGTCACCGCCGAAACCTGGGGTTCCAGGCTCAGCGATGAGTCCAGGATCACACCCAAGCTGCGACTTAAAGTCAAGGGGAAACCTTTACCTTTACTATGCCACTATGCTATACTCTATGTTGTGGCAAATATTTGTTAGAGAAAAAGCACTGTGCACGGATAGAAAATATTCCCATATGGCTTTTCCACATGATCAGAATCTAATTAGGTTTCCTTGATTTTGGGCAGCACAACTCATATTATGAGTGGTGGTTAGTTGTTTTGGTGAGAAATGTAATATGAGGTCAGTAAAACTAGGTAATTACTGGAAAAAGGCTCCTGACATTTGTCAACACTTGCAATGCTGGTGAGAGTTTATGGAATCCAGCAACTTAGCATCCAGCAAACTACATATTCAGCACTCCTAGCTTTACAACATCTACAAATTCCACTCCTCAGTTCTCTCGCTTTAAGATCACAGCTCTTCAAATAGCCTTCTAAGGGAGGGGAGTAGGTTCCCTCTATCACTATCACTGTAATTGGTTAAGCAAACGAACCCAGAGGGTGCTCACCAATGCTTCCTCTTCATCCTGGAAAGTAGTGATGAGTGGAGTGCGGCAGGGTTCGGTCCTGGGCCCGGTTCTGTTCGATATCTTTATTAATGACTTAATAAAGTTCATCAAGTTTGCAGATGACACCAAATTGGGAGGGAAAACTAGTACTCCAGAAGACAGGACCCAAATTCAAAACGGTCTTCACAGATTAGAGTGATGAATTGCCAAAACTAACAAAATAAAGTTCAACAGAGACAAATGCAAGATACTCCACTTAGCAGAAAAAAATGAAATGCAAAACTACACAATGGGGGACACCTGGCTCGATAGCAGTACATGTGAAAAAGATCATGGACAAGAAGTTAAACATGAGCCAACAATGTCATAAAGGTTAGGTAAAGGTTTTCCCCTGACATGAAGTCCAGTTGTGTCCGACTCTGGGGTGTGGTGCTCATCTCCATTTCTAAACCAAAGAGCCGGCATTGTCCATAGACACCTCCAAGGTCATGTGGCCAGAATGACTGCATGGAGTGCCGTCACCTTCCCGCCGAAGCGGTAGTTATTGATCTACTCCCATTTGCGTGTTTTCGAACTGCTAAGTTGGCAAAAGCTGGGGCTGACAGCGGAAGCTCATGCTGCTCCCTGGATTCGAACCTGCAACCTTTTGGTCCACAAGCTCAGCAGCTCAGCGCTTTAACCCACTGTGCAACCGGGGGCTCCTCAACAATGTCATGTGGCACCTAAAAAAGCCAATGGGGTTTTGGCCTGCATAAATAGGAGTTCAGTGTCTAGATCCAGTGTAGTCATGCTACCTCTCTATTCTAGCTTGGTCAGACCACACCTGGAATCACACTGTGTACAATTGTGGGTACCACAATTGAAGAGAGATGTTGACAAGCTGGAATATGTCCAGAGGAGGGTGACTGAAATGCTCAAGGGTCTGGAGAACAAGCCCTATGAGGAGTGGCTTAAAGATCTGGGCATATTTAGCCTGAGGAAGAGAAGGCTGAGGGGAGACATGATGATGAACATGTATAAATATGTGTGAGGGCAAGTCATAGGGAGGAGGGAATAGGCTTGTTTTCCGCTGCCCTGGAGACTAGGACGTGGAACAATGGCTTCAAACTACAGGAAAGCAGGTTCCACCTGAACATTAGGAAGAACTTCCTAAGTGTGAGAGCTCTTCAGCAGTGGAACTCTCTGCCCCGGAGTTTGGTGGAGGCTCCTTCTTTGGAGGCTTTTAAACAGAGGCTGGATGGCCATCTGTCGGGGGTGCTTTGAATGCGATTTTCCTGCTTCTTTGCAGGGGATTGGACTGGATGGTCCACAACAACAACAACAACAACACTTTATTTATATTCCACCCTTCTCACCCCTTAGGGGACTCAGGGCAGATCACAGTACATATACCCGGCAAACATTCAATGCCGCTTTGTATAGACAATACACAGACAGAGAGAACAGAAGGAGGTGGTTTGTTTCAGTTGTTTTTGGTGCCATGGAAGGTTGGGCTCAAGTCCAGGGGGTGTTGTTGCTCTATCCTCTATGATGAAGAGCTCCTTCCTTTTGATTGCCTAGCATTTTCTGATCTTCGTTCTTTATGGCATCGTAAAACACCTCCCCCCGCCCACTTTTAGCAGTACCCAATTTCTCTAATCACAGCTAAAGCTGTTTTTGAATTGCTTAGGTAAACAATAAGCTAGGCTGACAGTTGGCAGCTCACGCCAACTCAGGGCTTCAAACTTGCAACCATTTGGTTGATAGATCTTATAATTGCTGATGATTTACCAGCTATGCTAAACCTCTGGCCCAAGGTCTCTTCCAACTCTATGATTTGTGTGTGTGTGTGTGTGTGTGTGTGTGTGTGTTTGTTTTATATTCATGCAAGTTCCTTTTTTGCTATTGATTAATGCAACCCTTTTCCTGTTCACAAATCAAATACTGTTCCCAGAATTATATGTAATCATCTACACAGTGAAACCACTTTTTTCAATATCAGTTTGAAACTACATTAAATGGTCAGTGTAGATGGGGCCAAACACTTCAGCAGGGCATTTATATGAAAACAATTGAGATGTGTTTTGCATTTAGACTGTGAAAATGTCTGGCAAGAGTCTTGGCAGCCAGAGTTGAAGAAATGTGGGCCTTCCAAGTGCGTGGGATTACAGCGTCTACCTTCCTTTGTAATTGGTGATGCTGCCTGTGGCTTACTGGAATTAACATCCAAAACATCTATAGGGCTCAAAGATCCCCACTCTAGTTGTAAACTTCCCTCACACAATTACCAAGTACCTGCTGTTTCATCAATGGCACACTCATCAAGGTGTGTAGGCACAATTTGATTTGTGAAGTGTGTGGGAAGATGCAAAGAGGCAAACTTACGCACATCAAAAATGTGTTTGCCTGTGTGTGTTGCCTGTACAAGTGCCGTATGAATGGCATGTGACCGTCTTTCCCTATAGAATGGGCATCTGGTTCTAGGATACGCTGATGAATTAACTGTGCTCACAGGGGACTTTATGAACAGCTGGTGGCTTATATCCATACTACGCAAAGTGTGCATCTGTGCAATTGGGAAGGTGTAGTGTTGGCTCTTGGGTGCACGTGCAAGCATGCATGCGGTCTTTTGTCTGTAGCCCTCCCCTTCCTCCGCATGCTCACATAGCCCTATGCCCAGGCCAAGGTAATGTGCTTCCTTGCACGCAGGCTGGGGAAGAGGGAGTCATGCAAGGTTATTCCTAGCTACATGCACTGATTTCAGCCACACAGTTATGCAGCCTCTAACTTTTCATATTATGCAGTGACAAATCACAGTGTTTGGACCCTGTAGCAAGGGATGAACCACTAATGGACACTTCTTTCATGCAGATGTTTATTCCATTCATCCTTCTTTTATGGACACATAAAATTGTAACAAATGAATTAGTCCCCAGAAAAGGACTGGGCTGTGGGGCAGCTAGTTAGTAGCCAGCTGCATTAAATCACTACTGACCAAGAGGTCATGAGTTCAAAGCCAGCTTGGGTCGAAATAAGCTCCCAACCATTAATAGTCTAGCTTGCTGTTGACCTATGCAGCCCAAAGGACAGTTTATTAATTATTTATTTAGTTACGGTATTTATATTCCGCCCTTCTCACCCCACAGAGGACTCAGGGCAGATTACAATGTACATATACATGGCAAACATTCAATGCCATAGACACACAACAAATATAGACAGACACACAGAGGCTATTTAACATTCCAGCTTTTCGTGAGGGTATTCTAGCCACCAGGGGAGCTGTCTCTTCACCGTCCATTTGTGATGCTGATGAAGTACTTCCTCATTCTTTGCATGCTTGCTGGAGATTTTTAATGGTGTCGTAAATTAGCCTCCCCACATAAATAGTACCTAAATTTCCTACTTGAGAGATTCAACTGTCTTTCAGGCTGCAAAGGTTGACAGCAAGCTACTCAAATTTGTCAGAAGCTCCCTCCAACCCGGGCTGGTTTCGAACTCATGACTTTTCGGTCAGTATTGAACTTAATGTAGCTGACTCCCAGCCAGTTGCGTCACAGTAGTACATTTATGTAACCGCTTTATGTGGGGAGGCTAATTTAACTAATTTATGACCCATAAAACCTTCCAGCAGCATGCATAAGAATGAGGAAGTAGTCCATCAAGGACTCGGTGTCACAAGTGGATGGTGAAGCGGCAGTAACCCCTGTGGCTGGAATCGAGCATACCCTCATGAAGCTGGAAAGCTGGAATGTTAAATTGCCTCTGTGTCTGTCTATATATGTTGTATGTCTAATGGCATTGAATGTTTGCCATGTATATGTGCATTGTAATTCGCCCTCAGTTCCCTGCGGGATGAGAAGGGCAGAATATAAATACTGTAAATAATAAATAAACAAAGAACCTGGGACCAACACACCACAGCCTTCACTATAAGTATAGAAGAACTGTCTTTCTCCATTTGTGTGTCCCCCCCCCCCCCATTCTTCATGCACACCTAACTAGGTGAAGGTTGCTGTTTTTTCCATTTTGAGTGGCACTATCGCACCCTGATAAGGACAAGATGTTTAAATACCATGGTTTGGTACCTTTCCACTCTGGGGCTACCTAGAATTTTTGAAGGGCTTGTACAAAGATGGCCTCTTTGAGTCTCCTTCATTAAGAGGAAAATGGGATACAAATCAACATAATAAATACAACAACAACAACAGCAACATAACAAAATGGTACAGATTGGTAAATTTTAAACAGGGTGGGGGAACTTTTGGTTCTGCAGATGTGGTTTGGACAACGACTCCCATAATCCCTTATCATTGCTCCTGCTAGCTGCAGCTACTGAAAGGTGAAGTCCAAAACATCTATTTTGGACCGCAGCCAGGAGTAGTTGTTATACTGTGACACACACTTTTTCTTATCTTCCCTGTAACCACTTCCCTTGCTTTACAATGGGTTCAAATTGCAGGTAAGATGACATGTTGGAGACAGGGATTTCAACCCCTGATTGAACATATGCAATTTTGCATTTTAAACTCTATTTATACAATAGAGTCTCACTTATCCAACATAAACAAGTCAGCAGAACATTGGATAAGTGAAAATGTTGGATAATAAGGAGGGATCAAGGAAAAGTCTATTAAACATCAAATTACATAATGATTTTGCAAATTAAACACCAAAACATCATATTTTACAACAAATCAACAGAAAAAGCAGTTAAATACACAGTAATGTGGATCCAGGTTGAAGGCAGACTGCGCTGGATAATACAGAACGTTGGATGAGCGAAGGTTGGATAAGCGAGACTCTACTGTAGCTTGGTCATGACCATGGGAATGAAGTTTGCATTTGTGGTTATTTTATGGTGGGGTGCAGCATGAATTTTGGGGCCCCTTGTGGCACAGTGGCTTAAAACACTGCACTGCTGAACTTGCTGACCAAAAGGTCGGCAGTTCAAATCCGGGGAGTGGGGTGAGCACACACTGTTAGCCCCAGCTCCTGCTAACCTAGTAGTTCGAAAACATATTCATGTGAGTAGATCAATAGGTACTGCTTCAGCAGGAAGGTAACTGTGCTACATGCAGTCATGCTGGCCACATGACCTTGGAGGTGTCTATGGGCAATGCCGGTTCTTCGGCCTAGAAATTGAGATGAGCACCACCCCCCAGAATCGGACATGACTAGAGTTAATGTCAGGGGAAACCATTACCTTTACTTTACTACAGCATGAATTTATTTTTTAAGAGGACAAATATATTTTTGTAGTGAAAATTAAAATGAATGTGTTGTAAACATGCCAATCTCTAACCACTTGCCCCTTGCATTGTAAATATGCCAGTCCTTAACCACTTGCCTCTCCAAAATAAGGAGGAGGAGAGGATGATATGGGGAGTAGCAGCAGCCCAGGGGCTAACTCCATTTCATCTGTAGCTGTTTGGGAGGCCATTTCTACCTGTCTGCTCTGAGGCCAAGGTTTTTAGCCCTAAGACTCAGATTTTGATGCCCAACTGCTGCCCACAAACCCTCTAAGGTTGGGTAGTCTGCCGAGCTATGAAAGCATACATTTGCCCTTGTGCATTTGCAATAGTAAATTGATAGAAAATTAATCTTGTGCGAATGTAAACATGAACACTAATCTCAAAGGAAAATTCTCTTGTGGGTTGTTTAGAACATGAAACATTCAGTTTAGGATTCAAGTTAAATTAATGTAGACACAGTGTGTGCCATTCATACACCTTCAAGATGCCCATTGTCTTATGGTGACCCCATACATTTCATAGGATTTTCTAGACAGACTACTAAGAGGTGGTTTTGTTAGTTTCTTCCTCTGAAATATAGCCTACATTACATGGAATTCATTGATGGTGTCCTACTCAAGAGCTAACCATAATTGACCCGGCTTAACTGCCCCCAGTGGTGCAGTGGGTTAAAGCGCTGAGCTGTTGAACTTGCTGACTGGAAGGTTGGCGGTTCAAATCCAGGGAGCAGGGTGAGCTCCTGCTGTTAGCCCCAAACTTCTGCCAACCTAGCACTTGAAAACATGCAAATGTGAGTAGATCAATAGGTACCACTTTGGTGGGAAGATAACAGTGTTCCATGCAATCATGCTGGCCACATGACCTTGGAGGTGTCTATGGACAATGCTGGCTCTTCAGCTTAGAAATGGAGATGAGCACCCCCCTTCCCCAGAGTTGGACACAACTAGACTTAATGTTAAAGGGAAACCTTTACCTTTAACTTCCGAAACCAGACAGGATTTGGTGTTCTTGGGATATTTTGGCCAATTGCAACACTGAGCTCAATGATACTTCTCCATAGGCATATATTGGCTCAAGGGGCTTTACTTTTGCTACTCCCATTGAAATTTCTATTGAAGATGTTAACTGGAATGTTTTTTTTTATTTTAATGTTCTCTCTCCCCCCCCCTTTTTTTTGTGGTTGAAGGAGATTTCAGGTCAGCTTTCCCCAGCCTATTGTCATTTAGATGTTTCTTGGTGACATGTTTCCTCAATGGTTGCCCAATCTGGTTGAGGCTGATGGAAACATCGAGAAAGCACCATCTCAGAGTGGGATAGTTTAAGCATTTGTGCCAAGACTTAGCAGCCAAGTGAACATTATGACTGTCCTTGTGACACTAACAAGGCCACCACTGACATTTCTGTTGTTGTTTTTTACAGACAGCGAAGGGTAGTGGGCTGCTGCAAGTCTACATATTCGTGAGAGTTATCTGCTCTTTGTGCTCAGTGTGGAATAATGTATAAGCCTCAGTGAGTTTCTGAAATTATTTTGACAAACAGAGGTGTCCACTAGACCAAGCAGATAAGCTGTTGTATAATGGTAATCATCCTGAATAGCTGAATAGTTCTATGTAAACAAAAAGCCTGTGTCATCATAAGCCAAGTATAGAGAATGTGTGGCATTCCTCTGTTGTTGGACTGCAAATCCCCAAAAAATTGCCAATGGCTGTATTGGAGTTAGGAGTCCAACACTTTTAAAAGTTATCCATCAACATAGAGCTGCTGAACTTGCTGACTGGAAGGTTGCAGGTTCGAATCCGGGGAGCAGCGTGAACTCCCACTGTTAGCCCCAGCTTTTGCCAACCTAGCAGTTCGAAAACATGTGAATGTGAGTAGATCAAAAGCTACCTCTCCAGTGAGAAGGTAACAACACTCCAGGAAGTGGAGTGTCTAAGGACAACGTTGGCTCTTTGGTTTAGAAATGGAGATGAGCACCAACCCCCAGAGTTGAACACAACTGGACTTAATGTCAGGGAAAAACCTTTACCTTTACCTCACTGGAAGGGATAATTCATTAGTTTCATAGCTGATTTCTGGAACCAGTCAGTGATAACTATCTATTATGTGTCTATGCCATGTTCCTCTACTTGAACTTTTTCCTATTTGCTCACAAGTTTAAAGCGATGTGCAGATTAATAATGAAGGGATGAATGTTTGTTCTATTGAAATATTTATATCCCACATTTTACCTCTGGGAAACTTACAATAAAATTCCTTTAAAAAATGGAAATTAAGAGTCTTCAAAAACATTAAAATAAGCTAAGCTTTGAGCCCCTGCTGGCCCAATGAGTCAAACCCTTGTGCCAGCAGGACTGCTGACTGACAGGTCAGCGGTTCAAATCTGGGGAGAGCGGGTTGAGCTCCCTCTGTCAGCTCCAGCTCCCTATCTGGGGACACCAGAGAAGCCTCCCACAAGGATGGTAAAACATCAAACATCCGGGAGTCCCTGGGCAACATCCTTGCAGAGAGCCAATTTTCTCACACCAGAAGCGACTTGCAGTTTCTCAAGTCCCTCCTAACATAAAAGAAAACCCAAGCTTTTGATACTCTTGTCAAACCAGTATCTGGACCAGTCAGACCTCCAAGGGGAAGACGTTTAGCAATCACAGAGTTATATTACTATTTTTGAAGTTTAATAACATTTTTCGATTAAAATACAAAGTTATTTTTTGTGAAGTTCAAATTCAACTATTTGCTTTTTGAAACCATTTATATAATTAATGTTTAAAGACAGGCCAGATTTAAATATGGATTACAAAGCTAAGCCAGTTTCAATATGACTTAAGTGTCATCGCTACCAACGGCGTGAGCTTCCACTGTCAGTCCCAGCTTCTGCCAACCTAGCAGTTCAAAAACATGCAAATGTGAGTAGATCAATAGGTACCGTTCTGGTGGGAAGGTAACGGTGCTCCATGCAGTCATGCTGGCCACATGACCTTGGAGGTGTCTATGGACAACGCCGGCTCTTCGTCTTAGAAATGGAGATGAGCACCACACCTCAGAGTCGGACACGACTGGACTTAATGTCAGGGGAAAACCTTTACCTTAACCTTTACAACCAGAGAATCCTGAAAAGTAATTCATTTTGAAGGGATAGCAAGCTATTGTGAACATCCTCAGAAAGCTTTAGCACCCCAGAACTCTAGAGGAAACCATTTGTTATACAGTGGTAGTTTTAGAGCAGCCAGTATTGGACCTTCTGACCTGGAAAACACCGATCTCTTTTCGAGTTGAACTTCAGCTTCCACCATACCCAATGGTTTTGCTGACAAGGGATTATGGTAGGTGCTGTCTAATCAATTTGGAGGGCAACAAAAGCCTAATTTAGATGTACATCAATGGTTGCTTACTGTGATTAGTCCCAGATGTGAAGAAGACGTTCTCTTCATACTTAGGACTTCATCAGACAATCTTCAAGTTTCGGAAACGGATACCCACAGGAGTTTCACAGAAGCCATCACATGACATAACGGCACTTCTGGTGGAATTCTGTGGCGCTGTTTCCTAAGTGCATGGAAACAGAGCCCAAAGACAATCTAGAGTAGTGGTTCTCAACCTGGGGTCCCCAGATGTTTTTGGCCTACAACTCCCAGAAATCCCAGCCAGTTTACCAGCTGTTAGGATTTCTGGGAGTTGAAGGCCAAAAACATCTGGGGACCCCAGGTTGAGAACCACTGATCTAGAGCAATGGTTCTCAACCTGTGGATCTCCAGATGTTTTTGGCCTTCAACTCCCAGAAATCCTAACAGCTGGTAAATGGCTGGGATTTCTGGGAGTTGTAGGCCAAAACACCTGGGGACCCACAGGTTGAGAACCACTGGTCTAGAGGAAACAGGAGAAGATGGGGAAAGGCACAGAAAGGATGTAGGATGGCTGGCCATCTCAGAAGATGGAGAAAGATGCTTTCCCTTGCTGTCTCTCTACTCGCCTGACTTCCTTAAATTCTTTGTTCTAGTAATGGGCTGGGGATCCTTTAAAGTTACTTGTCCGAACGTATCTCCCTCTATGTTCTGCCTCGTACTTTAAGATCCACCGGGGAGGCCCTGCTCTCGGTCCCATCGGCCTTTCAAACGCATCTGGTGGGGACTAGGGACAGGACCTTCTCGGTGGTGACTCCCCGCTTGTGGAATTCTCTCCCCAGTGAGATTAGATCAGCATCCTCCCACCTTTCTTTTAGGAAAAAACTGAAATTGTGGTTTTGGAACCAGGCTTTTGGCTAGCAGGCACAACGGCACTTTGGACATTGAACTGCACCACATGATTGTTATGATAATGGAAATGGCTATATGACTGTATAAGTAATGTTATTGTTTTTAATCTTCTGTGTATTTATGGTTTTTATCTTTTTATACTGTGATATTGCGGCATCAAATGGCTGCCATTGTTAGCTGCTCTGAGTCCCCCCTCAGGGGTTGGGAAGGGTGGGGTAGAAATGTTGTAAATAAATAAATAAATAAATAAATAAATAATAAAGTTTCATTATGTTGTTAGGCTCATGCCATTTGTGAAGAATGCTGAGAATTGCAGTCTGGTAACATGTGGAGGTCAGCATGCTTCTCACCTAGGACTAGATTTTGGCATTCTGAAAATGGTTTTGTGGCAAAACACTGCTGGCTAACTCAGAATAAATCCCTCCTCAAGGCCAATGCACCAGGGAAGCCTGATGTACGTATCTACAGGGGTGGCTCAACCCATTATGCAAAGTAAGCATTTGCAGTATAGTTGATTTTGCCCAGGGGCGCTCTTGAGGCGCTCTTGGGGGAAAATAGACCTTGATATATGCGAGTTGTAGTTCCTGGGATGTATAGTTCACCTAAAATCAAAGAGCATTCTGAACTCCACCAATGATGGAATTGAACCAAATATGGCACACAAAACTGCCACGACGAACAGAAAATATATATCAGTGATTGGTGGTGGGGGGGGGGGGGGCAAAATACTGTTTGCTTACCGTTGAAAATTACCTAGGGCCGCCTCTGCGTATCTAGGCCACTTTCTCTGAAGCGTTACTGCCTTAAATCTTTTTACAGATTCAAGAGGTGCATTCGTACGTGCACGCAACCATTAACCACTACCCTGCATCGACCTGGGCGTCTGCCCAGTCAGTGTGTCTCAGCCACAGAAATGCTTCAAGGACTTCTCAGGGACTGGCCTGAAGCCCATCCTCACTGCCGTGGCTCCCCAGCCGATACCCACACCCCATATTCAAAATAGGGTCAGTTCTTGAACTTGAGTTGGAAGCCCATACATCACTGCAGAGAGTCAGCTTTTTTTCAGAGACGCTGAGCATACTGAGAGACTGTGGCAATGTAATACAGCCTTGTGTTTATGGAGGCAGGAGGGGGCAGGGGAGTAGCATTGGGCTTCCGTGGCCAGCTTCGTGGGAAGCGGGGAAGATAATATTTCTCGGTTTAATGCGCAGCTCTGGGAAACGACACTCCTTTTTATCATTCTCTCAATCTCTGCGGCTGTCCCGGTCTCCGGCACTTGCTATCCGTCTGCAGGGTGTTTCCCTGGCTCACTTCCAAATATTTCCGGGAAACCTACAGATTCAGTGATGGGAGACCTTGGTCCATACCGGTCCACCTCACCAAGCTCCACACCCGCTATGCTGATTCCTAGAGAGGCCACTACTCAGATAATAAAGAAAATGAAACGGAAAGAATAGTAGAGGGGCATTTGAGGGCACAGAGTGGATTTGAGGATACGCATGCGGCGTGTGTGTGTGTGTACTGTTGTTCAGTATGACAAGGGAAGTAATTGGTGTGAAATGGAGGGAAATTTACAGCAGTGGGTACCCAAAGGAGCCTGCACCCAAGGTTCGGAAACGTTCCTTTTGGATGGTTGGCTCGGAGCCAGCATTGTGCGTCCCTGAGCATCCTGTCTCCTCAACTGCCTTTTCTGAGCCCTGGCAGCAGATTAAAACACTGCTGCGCTTTCCACAATGCAGTGTCCTGTCTCCATGGCAACCCCACCATCCCCTGCATTGGAGTTTGCATTATTCCTCCGCAGTCCCTGCGCCGCCGCAGCTACCGCCCTCAATCTTGCATCAGGCACTTGGGAGGCCTCTCCCTACTTAGATGCTGCAGATAGATGTGTTGCGGAAGGAAGGAAGGATTCACCGTTTGGTGGGTGGGGGCAGCTCATAATGTATTCCGACAAAGCAGAAATAGAATTGAGATATGGGTCCCAAATACTAGAACTAGCTGAGGTCTTAGTAGGAGGATGGCCAATTCATTAGACGAACCAGAGAGGGAAGCAGAAACAGAAAGAAAGTCAAGCAGGCTGTAGCTTATGCATAAGTGCAAACTTCAGGTGCAGTGGGTTTTTTAAACTCCCTCTTTTGCCCAAATAATATTCCAAAGAGAAGCAGCACTTTACATACACTCTGGAAATTGCAGCTACAACTATTCTTCCTTTTGTATTGTTATTGAAGAACTTTCAAGGGGAAATATGGAGGCCTCCCATTTTGTTCCAATGGGAGGGGGTTGGACACGATGGCCCACGAGGTCTCTTTCAATTCTATGATTCTATGAAAGGATGGGGAAACTTGGATGGGATGGAAACCAAGAGGGCACTGTTTCTAGAGCAGTGGTTTCCAAACTGTTTTTGATTAGAGCCCACTTGACCAAGGCCCACTTGACCAGGGCCCAAGTTGACAAGGGCCCACTTTGACCAGGGCTCACTTTGACCAGGTCCCAATTTGACCAGGGCTCACTTTGACCAGGGCCCACTTTGACCAGGGCCCACTTTGACCAGTGCCCACTTTGACCAGGGCCCACTTTGACCAGGGCTCACTTTGACCAGGGCCCACTTTGACCAGGGCCCACTTTGACCAGGGCTCACTTTGACCAGGGACCACTTTGACCAGGGCTCACTTTGACCAGGGCCCACTTTGACCAGGGACCACTTTGACCAGGGACCACTTTGACCAGGGACCACTTTGACCAGGGACCACTATGACCAGGGCTCACTTTGACAAGGGCCCACTTTAACCAGGGCTCACTTTGACAAGGGCCCACTTTGACCAGGGCCCACTTTGACCAGGGCCCACTTTGACCAGGGCCCACTTTGACCAGGGCTCACTTTGACCAGGGACCACTTTGACCAGGGACCACTATGACAAGGGCACACTTTGACCAGGGCCCACTTTGACCAGGGCTCACTTTGACCAGGGACCACTTTGACTAGGGCTCACTTTGACCAGGGACCACTATGACCAGGGCTCACTTTGACAAGGGCCCACTTTAACCAGGGCTCACTTTGACAAGGGCCCACTTTGACCAGGGCCCACTTTGACCAGTGCCCACTTTGACCAGGGCTCACTTTGACCAGGGCTCACTTTGACCAGGGACCACTTTGACTAGGGCTCACTTTGACCAGGGCTCACTTTGACCAGGGCCCACTTTGACCAGGGCCCACTTTGACCAGGGCTCACTTTGACCAGGGACCACTTTGACTAGGGCTCACTTTGACCAGGGCTCACTTTGACCAGGGCCCACTTTGACCAGGGACCACTTTGACCAGGGACCACTTTGACCAGGGACCACTATGACCAGGGCTCACTTTGACTAGGGCTCACTTTAACCAGGGCTCACTTTGACAAGGGCCCACTTTGACCAGGGCCCACTTTGACCAGGGACCACTTTGACCAGGGACCACTTTGACCAGGGACCACTATGACCAGGGCTCACTTTGACAAGGGCCCACTTTAACCAGGGCTCACTTTGACAAGGGCCCACTTTGACCAGGGCCCACTTTGACCAGTGCCCACTTTGACCAGGGCTCACTTTGACCAGGGCTCACTTTGACCAGGGACCACTTTGACTAGGGCTCACTTTGACCAGGGCTCACTTTGACCAGGGCCCACTTTGACCAGGGCTCACTTTGACCAGGGACCACTTTGACTAGGGCTCACTTTGACCAGGGCTCACTTTGACCAGGGCCCACTTTGACCAGGGACCACTTTGACCAGGGACCACTTTGACCAGGGACCACTATGACCAGGGCTCACTTTGACTAGGGCTCACTTTAACCAGGGCTCACTTTGACAAGGGCCCACTTTGACCAGGGCCCACTTTGACCAGTGCCCACTTTGACCAGGGCCCACTTTGACCAGTGCCCACTTTGACCAGGGCCCACTTTGACCAGGGCCCACTTTGACCAGGGCTCACTTTGACCAGGGACCACTTTGACTAGGGCTCACTTTGACCAGGGCTCACTTTGACCAGGGCCCACTTTGACCAGGGACCACTTTGACCAGGGACCACTTTGACCAGGGCCCACTTTGACCAGGGCCCACTTTGACCAGGGCCCACTTTGACCAGGGCTCACTTTGACCAGGGCCCACTTTGACCAGGGGCCACTTTGACCAGGGCCCACTTTGACCAGGGGCCACTTTGACCAGGGACCACTTTGACCAGGGACCACTTTGACTAGGGCTCACCTTGACCAGGGACCACTTTGACCACGGACCACTTTGACCAGAGCCCACTTTGACCAGGGCTGACCAGGGGCCACTTTGACCAGAGACCACTTTGACCAGGGACCCCTTTGACCAGGGACCACTTTGACCAGGGCTCACTTTGACCAGGGCTCACTTGACCGGGGACCACTTTGATCATGGACAACTCTCCAATGTTAGTACCAAAAGGGACAGAGCTGTTTATCTCTGCAGAAAGGTGCAGAAATAAAATAAAATAAAATAAATAAGAGCAAAGAGGTTTGCAGACCCAATTTTCTTTCTTGTGGCCCACTGCTGGGCTGTAGCCCACAGGTTGAGAACCACTGTTCTAAAAATGTGGATAATCCTATGTGAATAGTCTGCAGGCAAGTTGTGGCATACATTGGGCTTTACGAAATGGGGACAAGAATGCAAACAGAAAAAGGAAGTTCCGTAGTAAAACTCATTTACATTGGCAGATAAAGGTGTCAAAATGAAGGATGTTGTGTATAATAGTTGTAGTTTCTGATTATAGATATGGAGTGAAACAGAATCTCCTCATGTACAGGGCAAATGGTGGAGCTGACCCTATAGTCTTTTACAACACGTCTGCACTTTATTGCTTTAGTAATTTGATAGCACTTTAACTAACAACATGGTTCCATACAGAATTCTGGGTTTGTATTTTGGTGAGATGCTTAGAATTCACTATTAGAGAGTTCTAGTGTTGTAGTTCTGAGAAACAGATAGAAGTGTTCTTGCAGAAAATTCAAAGTATGTATTTCACCAAATAACACCTCTAAGGAACCATTTCAGTTTGGGGTTTTTTTGTTTGTTTTTTTGTCGTGTCAGGAGCGACTTGAGAAACTGCAAGTCACTTCTGGTGTTAGAGAATAGGCCGTCTGTAAGGACGTTGCCCAGGGGACGCCCGGATGTTTTGATGTTTTGTCATCCTTGTGGGAAGCTTCTCTCATGTCCCTGCATGAGGAGCTGGAGCTGATAGAGGGAGCTCATCCACACTCTCCCTAGATTCGAACCTGTGACTTGTCAACCATTTCAGTTAAAGTGCTATCAAAGTGTTATGGCTGTGTACTGCAAATTGGGTTTAGGCATAGTGCGATGTAAGCACCCGGGGGGGGGGGGGGGGTGGAGGATAAGAGAGCTATACCCAGCTATAGCACTTACACATACAACTGGTGCAATAATATTAAAACTTCATTTATAACCTGCCCTCTCACCCCCAGGGACTCAGGGTGGTTTACAGAAATAAACAAAAATGACAAACGTTCAATGTCAATAAACAAATAAGTAACAATCAAAGCAAAACATGAAATCCCATAACTCAATATAATTTCTCAACAAACTGAAGTCAAGGATTAGACTAAACAGGGAATCAAACCAATTAAAACATTATACATTAAAAGCACAATATAATATATTGGACCAGCAGGCTAAGGATCAGGTGGGAATATGTATGAATGATGCTAATCTTCCTCCTCTCCATAGGCTAAATTACACAGATGGGTCTTTAAAAGCTTTTTAAAGGAGAGGAGACGGGGCAATTTTTAGTTCTTTAGAGAGGAAGTTCCAGAGGTGGGGAGCGGCCATGGAAAAGGCCCCTTCTCTTGTTCCCACCAGCCGTGCTTGAGATGAAGGTGGGACTGAGGTGGGGGGGGGGGGGGGGGAGGGCTCCTCCGCGGATTGCAGTGCTCATACTGGTTTGTACGCAGAGATGCGGTTTTTCAAATATTTGTGGCCTAATAGTCTATCAGTGTAGTAAATATAAATTTGCAACCCGAAAGACAGTTGCATCTGTCAAGTAGGAAAATTAGGTACCACCTTAAAGTGTGGGGAGGCTAAATTAACTGATTTATGAGGCCATGAAGAAGACTCCAGCAAAGCATTCCAGAGGGGAAGCATGTGGGGAATGCGGAAGTGCTTCATCAGCATGGCAGATGGACGATGAAAGCGACAGCTCCCCTGGCGGCCAAAAAAGTTAAATAGCCTCTGTGTATGTCTGTATATGTTTGTATGTCAAAAATTGGCATTGAATGTTTGCCATATATGTGTACACTGTAATCCACCCTGTGTCTCCTGCGGGGTGAGAAGGGTGGAATATAAAAGCTGTAAATAAATAAATAAATAAATAAATAAATAAACAATCAAACAAATCAAATGGAGGATGAAAAACATGCTTATAATAGCATTGGTCTTAACCAGAAACATCACAGATGCCACATAGGACTTCATCCCATTAGCAGAGGGGATCATCTTACCTTGTTGCCTCCAATATTTTCCTGTCTTCTGGAAGGATCAGCCATCCCATGTCCTTTCCATCCTCCCATTCAGAAGATGGTTGCACTCATCTTTCCCACATTTTCTGCCACTTTCTCCCAGCTTTAGGGCTCTGTTTCCATGCACTCAAGAAACGGGGTCACATGGAGTTCCACCAGAAGTGCTTTTGCGTCATGTGATGGGCTCCCATGGAGCTCCATTTTCAAAGTACATGGAAATAGAGTACTAGTAATTTGCTTTGTATATAATTCTGCTTGCTTACGGTTTTGTATATGTATGTTTTGGCATGCACCTTTCCCTTTACTCTATGTTGCTTGAGGTTGTGGGAGGGGCTGCAGACTACATGATTAGATCTGGGGCAACTGTGAGCTCAGATTCCATTTTAGACAGAGACGCTAGATATAGGAAATAGGTTGTGATAAATATCCCTAGGCATAACCTACGATTTAGCTTCATTTTTCTCTCCCCATGATAATATGAAAGAGACAGGCCCCACTGGACCTCCAAGCTTTGGTGAAGTGTACCTTATCTCTTCACACATAGACTCTCATGATATATCCACACTGTTGTGAGACATTTGATGTACACCTTTAGAAATATGGGTGTTTTCTTGTAATATTGATTTCTCTCTACTTGTTGGTGACATTTTTTCAGGAGATATACAATACTACGATCAGATTCTTGAAATTCCTCAGTTGTCATAGATATATGTGTGAAAGATATGGTGTAGTGTTGCTCAAGTCCAGTATTTAAAGCCATTTTCACTCCCCTGTTTTCGCATAATGAAGGAGTTGACTCAAATAACAAACAATGAACCATGTCCACATGCCAGTTATTTCAAATTATACAGAGGAAACACCATCATTTATCTAGTTTCATTTCTATCCTGCCTTGCCATTAAAAGGTGACAGATGTAGCTCTCAACATAATTAACAACAAATTAAACAATAAATCACTAAAACCATCACAGGAAATCTGTAATCAATAAACAAAATACAACTTTGAAGTACAAAATCATCTCATGTTCAGAAATGAGACCTTTGGCACACACCTCCTTATTCATATATAAGTTGTGCCACTTACCTTCTCATTCATATATGTATGTATGTATGTATATTCATAGTTGTAGTGCTGAGAAATAAATCTGGTATAGTATAGGGGACGTGGCAGCCTTGCCACATGTCAGGGGTGAAGAGTCCACAAATTGATACTTACCCAGCAGGGGAGACACCATGATCACGAAGGTGGTTTTCCCAGGGTGAGGCTCATCCATTGCACTCCGGGTGTGCTGATCACTACAATTTCCCTAAATGCGGGAAACTCAACTGCATAATTTCTGGTAGTAGGCAGTTCACCATAGAATTTCCACACCTATCCATCTCCTGCACTTTAACATGGTCCCTTTCTAGCACTTCTAACACTTTAATAGCCTAAGGACATTTGCCTCCTAGCCCAGCCCTCTGATTGTCGCACTTCCCCTGACACTTCTTAGGGTTAATTGCACTTCGTAATTATGAACTGAACCCAGCACTTTATTTGTTCAGTCATGATAGCTTTTAATCATTTTTATAATGTTGTCTGATTTTATGTTTATTGATGCTTGATACTGCTTGTTTTTCGATGCTTATTTTAACCTATTTTCTTGGGCATGTCCCTTTGTAAGCCGCCCTGGGCTCGTTCGGGGAGATGGAGGCGGGGTATAAAATAATAATAATAATAATAATAATAATAATAATAATCAATGTATGTACCCAAACATGCCCATCTGTTGCAGTTCCGCATCACCATGTCCACACATAAAGGTACCTCTGTCCAGAGTTTACATTCAGTTCAAATGGTACGGTAATAGTTATCACAATTCTCTGAGTACCAGTTCTTATGGAGCCAAAACAACACCATTTATATATCAGCAGGCATGAAGGAATCCCATGGTTTGTATAATATATTTGGGAATAAAATCAACACTGTGATTCAACTTAAACTACCCTGGCTGCATCCTATGAATTCCTGGGATTTGCAGTTGCAATTCTCAGTCAGAGAGCAATATTGCCTTGCAAACTACAAGACCCAGGATTTCAAAAAAATGTAATATTGACAGTTAACTAATGCCTCAATTGTCTAGTCTGGATAGGCCTTTGGAGAGGGAAAGCTATACAATGGCTGGAATGTTGAACAGCAGAACCCCACATGGCGACATTTTGTTGCAGCCGCTGCTTGTATATTATATGATCAACCTGGCAAACTGTTACTACGGGATTCACTAAAACATGCCAATCTCTTTACTATGGCAGCACTCGCATCTTGATTTGAAAACATTGCCAGATTAACATTAACAGGATTGCGCTTTCTGGTTGACTGAGGATTATCCTGGAGGTTTTAGAGCACATAAGATTTTTTAATTGTCTCTCTTAGGCACAATAAATGTAGGATCTCCCAACTCCCATGAAGTGTAACTAAGTCTCACCTGCAAGCGTGAGAAGAGCAGGATGGAAATAGAATAAAGAAGTCTAGTCAGCTGGTGATTAAACAATGCAATGACACCATAGCAGTGCTATAGAATTTTGATTCAGATTTATTGTAAATTCTGTTGGTAGAGCCCTTAAATAACACAAAACTCAACCAGCCAACATAATACTTGGTTGCTCATTATCCTCCAACTCTGTTTTCTCCTCAGATACCAACAGTCATATGGACCCCTTCACCTATGGTGAGTGATATTACAGGAATATATTACTATTGAGAGTCTTTTGTTCCACATTAGAGAGAGGGTCTTTCTAGCCACACCAGGATAAGATATTGGGCAACAGGGCTGGAAACAGAGATGTCAGCGGTTTAGCAACACTAGAGGGAACTAAGACATATGGCATTGCTTATATGTGCCATCCAAAGTACCTTAGCTTGGGTGCTGGCTATCCTGGTCATGGAGACTTGGCGCCTATAAAGGAGGAAGTATGCAATGTCTGACAGATCCACTTGAAGTAAATCAGGTTAGGTCAACTAGATCAGTTCCATCACATTCAGGTCATAGAAAGTCAGGCTCAGTCAAGTATATCAGATTAGCACCAGTCTAGTCACAGTTAGTGACCTGGTCAAGATACTGCAGAGCGTACAGAGTGGGAAGCATTAACTCACAGATGGCTTATTCTTGACCCAACAGGACCAGGGATAGCTCCCAGCCAAGCTGGAAAAAATATGAAGCTTCAGCAAAGTCAACTGAAGTCTCTCAGAGGCTGGTGGAACTTGACATCTCCTGGACATTGACTATGATTCTGAAAAAGTCCACAACTGTTTCTAAATTCCATGACCATAGATAGATGGGGGAAAAGTCATCCTAGGAGAAGAGGGTGCCCATATCCAAAACAGGATTATTTATGAGCTTTCTGAATTGGACCTCCTCACTGGATTGAGGCTGATCGAGGGTCCTGATAGGCAAGAGTGTGAAATGTAAACATCATATTTTGACCTGCATTTTCCTTTTAGACTATGACACATTGCGCACAGTGGGGATGGTCCTGGCCATCATCATGTTTGTGCTGGGAATCTTGATAGCACTGAGTGAGTTCCTTTTTCTTCATGCTTGCTCTTTTAATGCCTTTGCTACCAGCATTTAAATCCCATTGCTGCTGCTTCCTTGGATCCAGGGAATGAGTGTTTCTAGCCTTTAATACTGCTCAGTAGAAAATGTACAGGTGACATTTTGAAAAATTCCAGAAGCCAGGATAGTTGCCAATGAAGTATTTCCAAAGGTCAAAATCTAGGAACTCTCTGTAGTTGTTGCAATCCCAATGTTTGATACAAACTGTATACCTGAGATGTTTTGGTCAGAATTCAAATCCACATTTATCTACACTGCTTGACTAGTCCAGTAGAATCATAGAATCTTAGAGTTGGAAGAGATCTCATGGGCCATCCAGACCAATGGATAACAAAAGTTGCAATTAACACAAAAGAGATTTGTGTTAATTGCAACTTTTGTTTCCCATCCAGTCCAACCCCCTACCAAGAAGCAGGAAAATTGCATTCAAAGCTCCCTCGACAGTTGGCCATCCAGCCTCTGTTTAAAAGCCTCCAAAGAAGGAGCCTCCACCACACTCCGGGGCAGAGAGTTCCACTGCTGAACAGCTCTCACAGTCAGAAAGTTCTTCCTAATATTCAGATGGAATCTCCTTTCTTGCAGTTTGAAACCATTGTTCCACGCCCTAGTCTCCAGGGCAGCAGAGTAGTGTCTACTTTGACTGACAACAGCTCTCATTCCCTATAATATGATTCCTTTAACTTGAGGTACCAGGGAACAAATCTTGATTTAGTGACAAGTACAGCAAAGACCCCGCCTCTGGCCAATTTTCTTGTCACTATTTTCTCTTGCTTAACTTGCCTCAGAGTGTTATGTCTGGATACAATGAAATTGAGGAAGAGAATAATATGCACACCACCACAGTTTCTTTAGAGAAAGGGCAACATTTATATCTAGTGGATAAATACAAAAAGATTCATTTGGTTGCTAAGCCAAACTAGAATGTTATAAATACATTGTAAAAAGCTTTGAAAAAGGTCTTTTATTTCGTTCTCAGTGAGGCAGAATATACCACAGAGCAATACAAAGAAAGAAAGTAAACACACAGACTCTAGCTACATAGAGTACACAAACTGTTAAGGGATTCTCCCAAAATAGCAGAGCATCCAAAAACACAAACAGGATACTTAACTGAGCAATCAGTTCACAGGAAGCAGAAGGTGAGGTGTTTTAACTGCAAAAGAATTATTGAGCTTAGGAGGCAAAGATGCAGAGTTCATTCTTTAAAGTTTCAAAAATATTTATTTTAATATATATATAAGAACTACATTTCTTGATAGAAAAGAATTGGGTCTAAGCTTCTCTCTAACTCCTTTGCTTGTAAGGTTCAAAGGAAAAATGTCCAACTAGTACATTTTATATGATATTTTTATTCAAAATAATTGAGTTATTTACAGTATAGTAAAAATAGTTAGTGAGAAACGGAGGGAGGGAAGGAAGTGCTATATAAATTGCACTAACAAAAAATACAATATCACCAAAAAAAACCCCACTACATTTCTTCAGACACACTGGGTAGAGCAGTGGTACCCAACCTGTGGTCCGTGGACCACCAGTGGTCCACAAGAACAAAAATATGGTCCACGGCTTCACCACTCCTACACTGTTGCCTTGAAACCAAGAGTGACTGGTCTTGTGAAACCCTCTTATACTTCTGAGTCAATGGGAATGTCAAGAGAGGAAAGGCTGACTACCCACAAAAGGTTACTACTACCACATCGGCTCTAGATTATTAACTATGGTTTTCTGTAATTTGTAACTCTTATTGTACTAATGTGAAGAGTAGTCCCTGATCAAAGTGGTCCCTGGTCAAAAAAAGGTTGGGAACAACTGGAGTAGAGTTGAGAGAAGACTGCATGCAAAGATGGAAAAAGCAGAAAAAGAACATAAGATTTCAGTTAGAAAATGGAAGGAGTAAGATAGATAGAGACAGGAGCCGGAGGGGAGGGGGGATTCCTTCAACCTAGCCTAAAACTAACTAATTGCTCCTTATTGAGGACTGCAGACTTGAGCAGTGTGACATTGACTTCCAACACAAACAAGGGGAATTACATTTTACTCAGCATTCACACATATATACACATTCATTCATCATAATGTATACATTACCGTCTCCTCTTCCTTCTCCTGGAAAAGAGACCCAAAGTAGGCCAGATTGCATTCCAGGAAATCTGCCATTCTGCAAATACACCATCACTCTCTGTCCCTCAGAGAACAGTGGTTGGTGGGAGTCTTCCTGTCTGCCACAATTTTGGAATAGTAAAGTGTCTCTTTTGTAGCGTATTTCTTGCTGACATTGTTCCAAATTGTTGTAAACGAATGACAGGTGTTTTCCCCAACTAAAACATTCTGATTCCATCAGTTCCTGGACAGGTATTGGCTTTTCTTCCTTAAGTGATAATTAGTTTTCCTTCTTAACGTAAGGAACTTCTATGTTGACTGGACTTAGCTTAAAAGAGTCATTGTCTCTGGTAATGTAAATATGTTGTTTTCCACCAAGAGTTAATCGCTTGTCTTTGGTCATCAATGCTAGCAGTTCTGCAGTTTTTAATTCCAGTTCATAAATTATCCTTTTGTAGTTTTTAGGCTTCAATCTTAGGATGGCATCTCCAGGCCTCAACCATAGACCTTTCATACCATTTCATTCAAACCACATATCATATATTCATCACAAGAATAGGACTATACAATCAATAGGATTTATATTGATATTGACGGTATAGTTCTTGATTCAGTTTAGGACTAGCAACTGGATTTAGTTTTTTTATTTAAAAATAGATTATATAACAAAAATGTGCCACATAGAAAAATTCAGTCCTTTGGCGCAGTCTGTTTATTATGTGGTTTTAGCTTCCTTGTATACTCCCTAGTACATCAAAGGATGCATATTTGCAAATCTGATAGAGTGTATGGAATTTTCAATATATGTAGAATTAGCAGCTGAGGATGTATAGAATTAATGAAGCAACTCCCATTGATCCCCATGGATCTCTCTTTTGAGCTGGGTTGCACTGCAAGGATCGTTTACATAGTGTATGCAGAGGAGCATATGTTCACAGAACCATTCTCTCTCAATAACCCTCTTCGGTCTGATCCCTACAGAAATGCATACATACACACAGAGATTGTAGATTTTGCACATCAAACGTATCCCTGTGTCTTTTCTTCCACTGATATTTGCTTCCTTTATTTCTTTATGCAGGTAAAAAATTCAAGTGCAAAAAATCTGACCCCAGGTAGGTGGTCCACTCTCATGCATCCCTTCTGCCTTCCTTTCTCACCTGAACTCTTATCTGCCCCTCCCCACTCTGAGATGCGGTACCTTTCCCTCCCTATTCACTTGCACCCTTTTTGTGTCTTCCCCTCTGCAGCCTGTCGGATCCCAGGGCAGCAGGCAAGACTTCCAGTAAGTGATGCGGCATTGGAAGGGCAAGTAGTACCTTATTGCCATGTGCTAGATGGGGTTACACTCCCCCTGAAGACGCAGGTTCACAGCTTGGGTGTGATCCTGGATTCATTGCTGAGCCTGGAACCCCAGGTCTTGGCGGTGACCAGGGGAGCATTTGCACAGTTAAAACTCATGCGCCAGCTGCACCCATACCTTGGGAAGTCTGACTTGACCATGGTAGTCTACGCTCTGGTTACATCCCGTATAGATTACTGCAACGTGCTCTACGTGGGGTTGCCTTTGAAGACTGTTCGGAAGCTTCAAATAGTCCAACGGGCAGCAGCCAGGTTGCTAACAGGAGCGTTGCTCAGGGAGCACACAATTCTTCTGTTGCGCCAGCTCCACGGGCTGCCAGTTTGCTTCTGGACACAATTCAAAGTGCTGGCTTTAGCCTATAAAAGCCCTAAATGGTTTTGGCCCAGCATACCTATCCGAACATATTTCTCCTTATGAACTATCTAAGATGTTAAGATCTTCTGGGGAGGCCCTGCTCTCGGTCCTCACAGATCCGTTTGGCGGTGACGAGAGACAGGGCCTTCTCAGTAGTGGCCCCTCGACTGTGGAATGCCCTGCCTAGGGATATAAGATTGGCCCCCTCCCTTCTGACTTTTTGAAGAAAGATTAAAACCTGGCTTTTTGAGCAGGCCTTTGCTGATCCAGCATAATTATATGAAATCATGGAACAACATGGCGATGCAATTGAATAATGATTTTGATAAAGAGACGCTACAACAATGTTTTTATGTATTGTCAAAGGCTTTCATGGCTGGAATCACTCGGTTGTTGTAGGTTTTTTCAGGCTATATGGCCATGTTCTAGAGGCATTCTCTCCTGACATTTCGCCTGCATCTATGGCAAGCATTATGGCTTTGTATGGTTCTTTATATTTTTATATTTTATGCTAAATATTTTAACAGTATTTTATGATTGTTTTACTTATTTATAATTGTTGAGGCATCAAATTTTTGCCAACTGTGAACCGCCCTGAGTCGCCTTCGGGCCGAGAAGGGCGGTATACAAATATGGTAAATAAATAAATAAATAAATTCATGGATTTTGCCCTGTGTAATCCTATCTGGGAGCTCAGTGATGAACTCATGTTTCATCCTGTTTTAGTGTCAGAGCCAGTCCTACCATTAGGCCAATACCAACCAACTCATGGCCCTCCAAATGCTGCTGGACCATATCATCCCTAGCTGGGAGAGCTAATATTTGAGGACTGGTGGAAATGAGTGAATGAAACTTTATTTATAGCCTACCCTATCTTCCCAAAGTGACTCAGGGTGGCTTGCAACAAAATACACAGTGGCAAACATTAAATGCCAATAATAATACGGTATATAAACAAATAAAAAACAACTCAAATTATAAAACAACTTAAGTAAACCAGATGTAACACAATACACATAATTATAAACATATCAAATCCTTAAAATCTCATTAAAATCTTTAAAATTAGGCTAAAATTGTTGGGGGGGGGAATGGTAAACAGCAGATTAACAGGGCGGATATTGGCATCTAGGCAAGAGTGCATATAGATGTACTTATTCCTCCTCCTCTCCATAAGCTATATTGCATATAGGTGTTTTAAATAGCTTTTTAAAAGAGAGGAGGAAGGAGGCCATTTTTAATTCTTGAGGGAGAGAGTTCCAGAGGTGAGGAGCTGTCACAGAGAAGGCCCTTTCTCTCATTTCCCTAGCCTCACTTGAGACAGGGGTGGGACCAAGATGAGGGCTTCCTCAGCCGACTATAGAGTTTATGTTGGTTTGTATATGGCAGTGGCTCTCAACCTGTGGGTCCCCAGGTGTTTTGGCCTACAACTCCCAAAAATCCGTCAGTTTACCAGCTGTTAGGATTTCTGGGAGTTGAAGGCCAAAACATCTGGGGACCCACAGGTTGAGAACCATTGGTATACGGAGATGTGGTCTTTCAAAAAGCCTGGGTCCAAAGTGTTTAGGGCTTTATAGGTAATGACCAGCACTTTGTATTTAGCCTGGAAGCAGATCAGCAGCCTGCAGAGCTGCCATAACATAGGAGTTGTCTGCTGCCTGTATGGTGGTACTCCAGTTAGTAATCTGTCCGCCAATCTCTGTCTTCAAAGGCAGTGCAGAATGGGCCGCCCATTGTCATATTATTGAAATACCAGATGTGGGTGGGGGATATCAGCAGCCTTTCGGCTTTTCCTTCTGAAAATCCTGGCTGTTCCCCTCTATGTGAGGACAGAAGTGCCACATAACTTATTCTGGACCACCATAAACTAGCCTTCTGCTTAGGTGCAGTGAAGAATGCTATTTGACAATTTGACAAACTACACTATTTGACAAACCGCATCTCCCTCTACAGACCAACTCGGACACTGCAGTCATTGGAGGAGGTCCTCTTTTCAGTTCCATCCCCGTCCCAAGCACGGCTGGTGGGAATGAGAGAAAGGGCCTTCTCCGTGGCTGCCCCCCACCTCTGGAACTCCCTTCTTAAGGAGTTAAAGATGGCCCCTTCCTTCCTTGCTTTCAATAAACAGCTGAAGATGTACCTTTGCTCACTGCCTTATGAGGAGGAGCAGTAGTTGGTAGTACTACTATTATACCTCTGATTAATAATTGCCATCCGTATCCGTAGGAGCCCCAGGTGGCGCATTGGGTTAAACCCCTGTGCCGACAAGTCACAGGTTCGAATCCGGGGAGAGGCGGATGAGCTCCCTCTATCAGCTCCAGCTCCTCATGCGGGGACATGAGGAAGCTTCCCACAAGGATGATAGAAACATCAAATCATCCAGGCATCCCCTGGGCAACGTCCTTGCAGACAGCCAATTCTCTCACACCAGAAGCGACTTGAAGCTTTCTCAAGTTGCTCCTGACACACACACAATCCGTATCCGTGCCCTGCTCACCCCACCAGCTCAATAGATCTCTTGAGCAATGATTTGCCCCAAAGAAATGGGAAATTATTGTTTCCATTTGATGTTTGATGTTTTGTCTTATGTCTGTTGGGTTGTATAAATTGGGTTAGTATAACCCAATTTATGTTGGGTTGTATAAATTATGTTAGTATGGATATATTGTTGTATTCGGAGATTGAATGTTTGCCTTTTATGTTTGGAATCTGCCCTGAGTCCCTTTGGGGATATAGAGTAGAATAGAAATAATGTTGTTGTTGTTGTTGTTGTTGTTGTTGTTATTGTTATTATTATTGTTATTATTATTATTATTATTATTATTATTATTATTATTATTATTATTAGAAACACCACAAGATGAGTCCACAGCAGACACTCTGCTGGCTGTTGTATATATTTCATCTCCAATGTTGAGTAAGATACAACTACAGCCTAATAGTTTTTGCCCGTGAATTGGGTGGAGGGGGGAATACTGTCTCTTCTTTTTGTCAGAGGCAATCTTGGGTTGGCCCTGTTGACTTTCTGACCAAAAAGTGTCCTAAAGATTCATTTTAACCATTGCATTTCATCCCATAGCCCAGGAAAGACTTCAGTTCTTTCTGTTGGGCAGGGCTTGTGTCCCGCACGTGTGTATGTTCATATCTGTCTGTCTGTCCTACACCATCTCATTGCGAGGAAATGTATGAGTGGGTGGCTGAAGTTCCCACACCTGAGGTACATTCCCACCCACCTTGTGTTACCATGGCACTTGCTGACGTTGCAAGAGATTCTGAGGACTCTATGGTGGTGCCATGGCAACTGAGAACACTTTTCCTGTATCAGCTAGGAAGCCCGCAGGGAGATGTTGTTTGCCAGGGCTCCTAGATATTGGGAACCATCTCTCTCCGTCTTAATCACTATGGCATTCTTTCTGTTTCTCACATTGTTCACTGCTTTCTTTCTCTTCACTGTTCTCTTCCAGCTCCAGCTGGCAGCGCATAGACGCCGTCTCCAAGATGTGCTACTCCCGACTGGCTGGGGGATGAACTGCGCCCAGGAACATTTGTCCTGAGACCTTGGCACCTTGGCACTGACAGCCCGGGAGGGGGAGGGGGCTCTCCGTTCTATCCTCAACAAGGGAGGGGCAATTTTTTAACCAGTTAGCTCTTGCGCTTCCATTGCATGATGGGAGCAAGCACCTGGGCAGGGCTGGGGCGCTGCTCTGGTGATCTAGTAGCGTGGCGGTCTTTTCTGCCAGTCAGTTTCCCAGCTGGCTCCCACTCTGCTGGGGGGCTGGTTCCTATGACCCACCTCCCGCAAAGGCCCCTACGATTGCAATAATGCTGCCTGCTGCTGCCGTCGCTACCCTCTCTAGAGAACATCCACAGGAAAAGAAAACGCCCCTTGCTGTAGGGCGCAATAGCCTTTCATTGCGCTTGCTGCTTTGCTTTCTCTGCCTCATGCTTTGCTGCAAAGTCCAATGACCATCACAATCACAAGGAGAAAGAGCTCCATTGGCCCTTGGCTTTTAAAAACCAGAAATACCAATGATATACAGGGTGGATGAGCAAGGGGTTCAGCCATCCCCGGATCCAAGACTAGGGCTGGCCTGGGACTGAGAATTAACAGGGGTGGGGTTACTTCTGTGGCATACTTTCTGCTTCCCTGTGGAGGGCAGGGGGGCTCTCCACAGCTTCTTCTCGCTTGTACCATTCACTTCTCTGTGTCTCATAAACGCATGGAGCCAAATTTGATCAATCAATAAATATGGATTTTTTTCTAACTGATCTCTCTTGTGTCGGTTTTTTCTTTCTTTCTACTTCATCGCACTAGAGAATGAATCCACTTTCAATCTGATTTCTGCCTCTTGCTGAATTCTGGGGTTTGTAGTTTAGCGTAAGTCATCTTGTTATGGTCTTACACAGTTCCATCTTATCTCCTGCATATGCCATCAATTGGGGACCCCTCCCCCCAGCACCAACCACCGCTCTGGGCCAAAGTGAAGAGAGGGGGGCCCAGGGGACAGTTCCATCTTGTCTCCTGTAAATGTCATCAGTTGGGGACCCCTCCCCCCAGCACCAGCCACCGCTCTGGGCCAGAGTAAAGAGAGAGGGGGCCAGGGGACAGTTCCATCTTGTCTCCTGCATATGTTATCAGTTGGGAACCCCTCCCCCTGCACCAACTGCTGTTCTGGGCCAGAGTGAAGAGAGAGGGGGCCAGGGGACAGTTCCATCTTGTCTCCTGCATATGTAATCAGTTGGGGACCCCTCCCCCCAGCACCAACCGCCGCTCTGGGCCAGAGTGAAGAGAGAGGGGGCCAGGGGACAGTTCCATCTTGTCTCCTGCATATGTAATCAGTTGGGGACCCCTCCCCCCAGCACCAGCCACCGCTCTGGGCCAGAGTAAAGAGAGAGGGGGCCAGGGGACAGTTCCATCTTGTCTCCTGCATATGTTATCAGTTGGGAACCCCTCCCCCTGCACCAACTGCTGTTCTGGGCCAGAGTGAAGAGAGAGGGGGCCAGGGGACAGTTCCATCTTGTCTCCTGCATATGTAATCAGTTGGGGACCCCTCCCCCCAGCACCAACCGCCGCTCTGGGCTAGAGTGAAGAGAGAGGGGGCCAGGGGACAGTTCCATCTTGTCTCCTGCATATGTAATCAGTTGGGGACCCCTCCCCCCAGCACCAACCGCCGCTCTGGGCTAGAGTGAAGAGAGAGGGGGCCAGGGGACAGTTCCATCTTGTCTCCTGCATATGTTATCAGTTGGGGACCCCTCCCCCCAGCACCAGCCACCGCTCTGGGCCAGAGTAAAGAGAGAGGGGGCCAGGGGACAGTTCCATCTTGTCTCCTGCATATGTTATCAGTTGGGAACCCCTCCCCCAGCACCAATTGCTGTTCTGGGCCAGAGTGAAGAGAGAGGGGGCCAGGAGACAGTTCCATCTTGTCTCCTGCATATGTAATCAGTTGGGGACCCCTCCTCTCAGTACCAACCACCGCTCTGGACTAGAGTGAAGAGAGAGCGGGCCAGGGCACAGTTCCATCTTGTCTCCTGCATATGTCATCAGTTGGAGACCCCTCCCCCCAGCACTAACTGTTGCTCTGGGCCAGAGTGAAGAGAGGGGGGTCAGGGGACAGTTCCATCTTGTCTCCTGCATATGTAATCACTTGGTGACCCCTCCTCCCAGCACCAACCAATGCTCTGGTCCAGAATGAAGAGAGAGGGGGCCAGGGGACAGTTCCATCTTGTCTCCTGTGATATTCTAATAATATAACATAATGTAATATAATATAATATATTGTATATACATATAATATTTATAATATTATAATGTAATGCAATATAATACTAATAATAATATGATACAATTATATATTTATATTACATGTAATATTACTAATATTACAATATAATGGTATAGTACAATATAGTAATATTTAATATTGATATTGTACTATGTTAATAATATAATATATTGTATGTATATATACCTTGTAAACTGCTCTGAGTCCTCTTCAGAGTGAGAAGGGCGGCATATAAATGTTGTAAATAAATAAAAAAAATAAAAAGTGAGGCTGTTAAAGGCAGAACCTGGATGTAAAGTGGATTCATTCTCTAGTGTGGTGAGGCCCTTTATCTATCTGTAAGATGTCCAGCTACTACGGGTTTTACTCCAAGGCTTTGGACACATTTGCAGTGGTCAGGGGGTAGGGTAGAAAACTTAAATAAATATACCAGGAGTACAAAACCTCTCTTCATACCCTTCCACATATTTTCCCTCTCGCTCCAGAATTAGAGTGCGTGTAAGACAGTGGTTCCCAACCTGTGTGTCCCCATGTATTTTGGCCTACAACTCCCAGAAATCCCGGCCAGTTTATCAGCTGTTAGGATTTCTGGGAGATGAAGGCCAAAACATCTGAGGACCCACAGATTGAGAACCACTGGTCTAAGAAGTCCTTATCATGTAGATCTTGGCAGGGGAGATCCTATGACGGGCTGGTTTTTGAACATTTGGTGAGGAATCCGGATCATAACAACATGACTTACACTGAATCCAAATGTTACTTCATCTCAATATTGTCTCCACTGACTGGCCTTACTTAGAAAACCAGGGATTGAACCTGTGACCTTTCAAATGTGCATAATAGGCTCTGTCCACATCACACCTACTTGCACTTGTGGGTCCGTTTTGTGGTATTCAGCTGACAGAAAAGGCTGGATTCGTCCCGTGGAATCTTTCAAGTTTAAAGTTTCTTCATTGAGCAAAGATGGGCGATGTCATAAACAAGTGGATTGAAAAGATGCAGCAGAATGATAGGTGGATGATGTCATAACCAAGTGTCAACTTTGCTTAAAAATGGGTTAGTCTTTGGACGAAATATTGGTGAAAACCATGGATAAAGAAAGCTTTGCCCTCTTTACAACAACAAAAGACTAAACTGTAGTCCACGCTCTGGTTACATCCCGTATAGACTACTGCAAAATGCTCTACGTGGGGCTGCCTTTGAATTCTGTTCAGAAGCTCCAAATGGTTCAATGGGGGGTAGCCAGGTTACTAACAGGAGCGGCACTCAGGGAGCACAGAACTCCTCTGTTGTGCCAACTCCACTGGCTGCCAGTTTGCAACTGGGCACAATTCAAAGTGTTGGCTTTAGCCTTTAAAGCCCTAAATGGTTCTGGCCCAGCTTACCTGTCCGAATGTATCTTTCCCTATGAACCAGCTAGGAACTTAAGATCATCTGGGGAGGCCCTGCTCTCGGTCCCGCCTCCTTCGCAGATGAGATTGGCGGGAATGAGAGACAGGGCCTTCTCAGAGGTGGCCCCTCGGCTATGGAACGCCCTGCCTAGAGATGTCAGATCGGCACCCTCCCTCCTAACATATCAAGGGACAGGGCCTTCTTGGTGGTGGCCCCTCGACTCTGGAACTCTCTCCCACAGGAGATCAGAACCGCCCCTTCTATCCTGAAATTCAGGAAGCAGGTGAAGACGTGGCTATGGAGACAGGCATTCGATGAGTGAGCCAACACCCGGAGATTGGATGGAGGATGATGAACATTAAATTTAGTGGGACGACTGACCATTGTATTTATTGAATGTAATTGCTGTTTTGCTGTTTGATGTTTTAATGTTTTATTGCAATAGGAAGTAGGATATTTACTGATTTTATGTATTTTACAGTTGGAAACCGGTCTGAGTCCCTCAAGAGAGGTGAGAAGGTCGGTATATAAAACTTTTAAATAAATAAATAATTAAATAAAGTTAAAACCTGGCTTTTTGAGCATGCATTTGCAAATGCAGTGTAACAGACTAATTTAGATCTACGGAACAATTGGATGATGCGACGGAAAAATGATTTTAGTAATGAGACACCGAAGACTTGTGTTTTATGGTTTTTGTTTCCTTCTACTGCTTTTAGATAGTCTATATTATATGTTAATGTTTTAAATTATATTTTATGAGTTGGTGACATTGATTGCCAATTGTAAACTGCCTCAAGTCACCTTTGGGCTGAGAGAGGCGGTATATAAATATGGTAAATAAATGAATAGATAAATAAATACATAAAAAGAAGTCATTTCAACCTGGAGGCCAGTCCTTTTGTCCCTACTGATCTCCAGTCTGGCAGAGTTCAGAAGTTTGAGGTCAAACTGGAACTCTGTTAAGACACAGCCTAAGCCACAGTAGCTTATAGAATCATAGAATCATAGAGTTGGAAGAGACCTCATGGGCCATCCAGTCCAACCCCCTGCCAAGAAGCAGGAATATTGCATTCAAATCACCCCTGACAGATGGCCATCCAGCCGCTGTTTAAAAGCTTCCAAAGAAGGAGTCTCCACCACACTCCGGGGCAGAGAGTTCCACTGCTGAACGGCTCTCACAGTCAGGAAGTTCTTCCTTATGTTCAGATGGAATCTCCTCTCTTGTAGTTTGAAGCCATTGTTCCGTGTCCTAGTCTCCAAGGAAGCAGAAAACAAGCTTGCTCCCTCCTCCCTGTGGCTTCCTCTCACATATTTATACATGGCTATCATATCTCCTCTCAGCCTTCTCTTCTTCAGGCTAAACATGCCCAGCTCCTTAAGCCGCTCCTCATAGGGCTTGTTCTCCAGACCCTTGATCATTTTAGTCGCCCTCCTCTGGACGCATTCCAGCTTTCCAATAAGCAAGTTAGAAGATCCAGGGGCTGCACTATGCCCATCCCTGTTTCAGATGAAAGGCTGGCAAACTTTCAAATTATGTTTATTATTGACTACTTGGGGATATTAATGAAGATATTACTGTGATATAGACTTTGGAATTTCAAGGTGACTAGTCCTCTGTTATTTTGTATGGTATGAATTCCTCCCAAGCTACAAAATCACATTATTCTTCTCCTTGGTGACTATTTCATTCTTAATGTTCTGGCAAAGGATCTGCAGCAAGGACATCAGGACAAAGCTATAGGACACTGAGCATATCTGCATTGCATCAGTAGTTCAGGATAGCTTTGGCATGGGTTTCTAAACTCCCAGTACCTTAATTAATAGTAGTGGAAATACTGAACATATTGTGTAGGAAGAGAATGGAACTGAAAAACTTGAGAAACTGGAGAAAACAAATAGAATTACAACAGGAAAACAACAGAGAGTAAACAATCAGGCACATCAAATCACCTCTCAACAAAAGATCCCCCCCAGGCACTTCCAAGCCATTAAATGCTAATCAAGGTGGTCAGTTGAAACATTCACACCTAGCTCCAGCAGACAAAAGTCCTTTGTCCCACCCTGGTCATTCCACAGATATATAAACCCATTTTCCTAGTTCCAACAGACCTCACTACCTCTGAGGATGCTTGCCATAGATGCAGGCAAAACATCAGGAGAAAATGCCTCTAGACCATGGCCATATAGCCCGAAAAAACCTACAACAACCCAGTGATTCCGGTCATGAAAGCCTTCGACAATACACAAATAGAATTATCAAATTTCTAAACTTTTACGACTCAGGAGCAGTACAGAAACAGGAACCACACACTGGAAAGGCCACCGTACATACATTGTGTGCATTCTCCCTTTTAACCACCAGAGGGCAAACAAATACAATTGGTAAAAGAACAATTTTCAACACACGAACTGAAACATTTTAACATATGCATTAACCACCAGTGTTTTCTTCATATGATCAATAGGGTTGTGCAGGGTTTCTCAAAACGGGCTCTGGCTGTTTCGGCTGTTCCAGTCCTTTTAAAGCCATAACAACTAGGCATGGCTAGGCATTGTCGGAATACTCGTAATTTGGAATAAAGTCAGAAAAGTTACCTTTTGGAATCAATTTTGAAATTATTTTAAAAACAGGAAGTCCCTTTGCCTTTTCGCAGCTTCCCTCACCATTTTTGATCCAACTCAGGAAGTGAGTCGGAAGTGAGTCAGCATTTGGAAGCAAGCAGCCTCCCAGCATTCAAGCTGCTTGCCTCCCAGCCAATGAGGGGAGAAGTTTTGGGGAGGGGAGGGGTTTCGGCACGGCAGCCATTGCGCTATATAAAGGGCAGCACACTGCTCAGAGGCTCATTGTGAGCCTGGGAAGGGAATGGGAAAGAGAAAGGGAAGCTCGGAAGCTCCAACTAGTCCAACGCTCGGCAGCCATGATTTTAACAGGAGCGAAGTGCAGGGAGCATACAACCCCCCTGTTGTGCCAACTCCACTGGCTACCGATCTGCTACCGGGCTGAATTCAAAGTGCAGGCGTTGGCCTTTAAAACCCTAAATGGTTCCGGCCCAAGCTACCTATCCGACCGCATCTCTGCCTATGAACCCACCAGGACTTTGAGATCTTCCAGGGAGGCCCTGCTCTCGATCCCGCCTGCTTCTCAAGCTCGGCTGGCGGGGACGAGAGATAGGGCCTTCTCGGTGGTGGCTCCTTGGCTGTGGAACGCCCTTCCTACGGACATTAGACTAGCACCATCTCTAATGGTATTCTGCACAAAAGTGAAGACCTGGCTGTTTGAGCAGGCGTTCGAATAATTAGTGCAATGATTGGTTAATGAACACTGGAATGGAACAATGGATGACGAATCTGGAACATGTTTTTGATGACGAGATGACAGTGAATGGGTATTGTAATAACTGTTTATTAATTGTGTAATGTGTTAGGTTGTTAACTGTTTTTATACTGTAGCACTGAATTTTTGCTGTTCGTATTTGTTGTGAACCGCTGTGAGTCGCCTTCGGGCTGAGAACAGCGGTATATAAGTAAGGTAAATAAATAAATAAATAAATAAATAAATAATAAGGGAGGTTGTGAAGGGAGGTAGGAAGAAGAGCGTTGGAAGAGCAGGGCAAGCGGAGAAGGGCAGTTGCCTGGCTGGGCTGCCTGTCTTGCCACTTGTGTGTTGTTGCTGTTGGGGTTTGGGATGGATGGGCGACACGTGGGTGGGTAATATTGGGGTGTGAGGGTGTGTGGAATGGCGTGGGTGGAAGGAAGGAACAGCACAGAGGAAACAAAGCACTCCAACATTTGAAAAAGCCCCAGCATTGTAGCAGGTCTTTCTGGCCTGGCCTCTGTGTTGTGTTGTTGTTGTTCATTCGTTCAGTCGTCTCCGACTCTTCGTGACCTCATGGACCAGCCCACGCCAGAGCTCCCTGTCGGCCGTTACCACCCCCAGCTCCCTCAAGGTCAGTCCAGTCACTTCAAGGATGCCATCCATCCATCTTGCCCTTGGTCGGCCCCTCTTCCTTTTGCCTTCCACTTTCCCCAGCATAATTGTCTTCTCTAGGCTTTCCTGTCTCCTCATGATGTGGCCAAAGTACTTCAACTTTGTCTCTAGTATCTTTCCCTCCAGTGAGCAGTCAGGCTTTATTTCCTGGAGGATGGACTGGTTGGATCTTCTCGCAGTCCAAGGCACTCTCAGGACTTTCCTCCAACACCACAGCTCAAAAGCATCGATCTTCCTTCGCTCAGCCTTCCCTAAGGTCCAGCTCTCACATCCATAGGTGACTACAGGGAATACCATGGCTTGGACTAGGCGGATCTTTGTTGCCAGTCTGATGTCTCTACTCTTCACTATTTTATCGAGACTGGACATTGCTCTCCTCCCAAGAAGTAAGCGTCTTCTGATTTCCTGGCCACAGTCTGCATCTGCAGTAATCTTTGCACCTAGAAATACAAAGTCTGTCACGGCCTCCACGGTTTCTCCCTCTATTTTCCAGTTGTCAATCATTCTTGTTGCCATAATCTTGGTTTTTTTGACGTTTAGCTGCAACCCGGCTTTTGCGCTTTCTTCTTTCACCTTGATTAGAAGGCTCCTCAGCTCCTCCTCGCTTTCGGCCATCAGGGTGGTGTCATCTGCATATCTGAGGTTGTTAATGTTTCTTCCAGCAATTTTCACCCCAGCTTTGCATTCATCCAGCCCCGCACATCGCATGATGTGTTCTGCATACACGTTAAAAAGGTTGGGTGAGAGGATGCAGCCTTGCCGTACGCCTTTCCCAATCTTGAACCAGTCTGTTGTTCCGTGGTCAGTTCTGACTGTTGCTACTTGGTCCTTGTACAGATTCCTCAGGAGAGAGACAAGGTGACTTGGTATCCCCATACCACCAAGAACTTGCCACAATTTATTATGATCCACACAGTCAAAGGCTTTAGAATAGTCAATGAAGCAGAAGTAGATGTTTTTCTGAAACTCCCTGCCTTTCTCCATTATCCAGCGGATATTGGCAATCTGGTCTCTCGTTCTGTGTTGTACATTACCTTAATAGAACTAGATCTCCCATCAATTCAAGCTACCCTTTGAACACAAACTATCCTTTCTAAAGGTGTGAAATAAACTTCCAAAACCACAAAGGTCTCTGCTGTTTTTTTTCCCTTTGTTTGACTTGCGTTGCAAGAAAAGACACTACAAATCCCATAGTCAAAATCTCCTTCCTAAAGGTGTGATAAAAAGGTAAAGGTTTTCCCCTGACATTAAGTCCAGTCATGTCCGACTCTGGGGTGTAGTGCTCATCTCATTTTGGGATTTTCCCAGTAAACAGAATGGTAGTGGTGGTGAAAGAGTTGTGAAAAATGGGACCGAAAACTGCACTTTTTTGCCAAGTTGCACATCCCTATTCCTTACCAGAGTGCATGCTAATTGTTGGATGGCCAGCAGAGGGCGGAAAGCCAAAAGTAAAAAGTGCAGTAATTGAAGGAGTCCAGTGGAGCTGCTTTCAAAAGTTAGAAGGGAGGTGGTCCTGAAAATCAGAATAAAATTCAAATTAAAAAATAAAATAAAAATCAATATAGGTATAGTCTATTAAAGTATATATACATATGTTTTCATGTTCTGTATCAATAGTGATTTGATTTTATTTTTTGCTTTTGCTTTTGGGTTTTTTTTTCCTTATATGCATGAATGAGCACAAAGAAAAAATTGCAAAAGCAGGTTTACCGTTGAAGATGCAAAACAAAGAAGTAGACTGGGATCATTAGATGTTAAACTATATTTTTCTGCTTGTTCATTCGTTTGGTTCAAAAAACAGATTACGCCGAGTAATAAGAAACAATGGTCTAATAATTATTGAAATTTGCTTTTTAAAGGATATATTTTAAAAAGATGTATCGATTGGCTAGAATGAATAAAATGCATGTTTCAAATGAATGCTGGAGGTGTGGTCAACATGTTGGAACACTTTATCATAGGTGAAAAGTTATTTAACAGATAGACACAGGTGCTTTTTTAAAAACAGCAAAAAATTAAATAAGGCCCCCTCTACACTGCTATATAATCCAGATTATCAAAGCAGATAACCCATATTACCTGCTTTGAATTGGATTATATCAGTCAACACTGCCATATAATCCAGTTCAAAGCAGATAAACTGGATTTTATATGGTAGTGTAGTAAGTGCCTAACATAATTGTGGATAGAAACAGAGTAAATAAATAAATAAATAAATAGTTATCATTATTAGGTTTGAATCAGAAGACGTCAATGAATTAATTCTTTTTCTAGCAATAAAAGTAAGATCATATCCATTTAAACCTGTAACTGCTGTAAAGAAAATGGGAAGTCATCTTAATTTTTCTATTGTCTCTGACTGTGCTTTCTTTCTTCTTTTCTCTGTATACCAGTGTTTCTCAACCTGGGGGTCAGGACCCCTGTGGGGGGTCGCGAGGGGGTGTCAGAGGGGTCGCCAAAGGCCATCAGAAAACATAGTATTTTCTGTTGGTCATGGGGGTTCTGTGTGGGTAAACTATAAATCCCAACAACTACAACTCCCAAATGGCAAGATCTATTTTCTCCAAACTCTACCAGTGTTCACATTTGGGCATATTGAGTATTTGTGCCAAGTTTGATCCAGATTCATCATTGCTTGAGTCCACAATGTTCTCTGGATGTAGGTGAATTGCAACTCTAAAAACTCAAGGCCAATGTCCACCAGACCTTCCCAGTATTTTCTCTTGGTCATGGGAATTCTGTGTGCCATGTTTGATTCAATTCCATCATTGATGGAGTTCAGAAGGCTCTTTGATTTAAGGTGAACTATAAATTCCAGCAACTCCAGCATTACCAAATGACAAAATCAATCACCTCCAACCCACCAGTATTCAAATTTTGGGCGTATCGGGTATTTGTGCCAAATTTGGTCCAGTGACTGAAAATACATCCTGCATATTAGATATTTACATTACAATTCATAACAGTAGCAAAATTACAGTTATGAAGTAGCAATGAAAATAACGTTATGGTTGGGGGTCACCACAACATGAGGACCTGTAATATGGGGTTGTGGCATTAGGAAGGTTGAGAACCAGTGCTGTATACCAATATATCTTTCAAGGTATTTGGAAATTCTTAATAAAAACATTTTAAAAATAAGGAAAATACCTTTTTTCGTGTCAGGAGCGACTTGAGAAACTGCAAGTCACTTCTGGTGTGAGAGAATTGATCAAAAATAATGACCAGAAATGATTTACTCTCGATTTAAAAATAGATATGAAAGCATTGAAATGGTTCAAGAGTTTCCATAGCCCATATAAAAAGCAATCGCCTAACATAAAATCATTTTTTTGCAAATGAACAGTACATTTCCAATATATTTCAAGTTCTTTCATGACAATTCTAGGATATACAGTGGGGCCTTGGTATCCACTGGGGTATGGTTCCAGGATCTCCACAGATCCCAAAGTCCATGGATGCTCCCATTAGATACAATGACATAATTAGTGATATGAAATGGCAAAATCAAAGTTTGCTTTTGGATCTATCTAGCACAAAAGCCGGGTTGCAGCTAAACGTCAAAAAAACCAAGATTATGGCAACAAGAATGATTGACAACTGGGAAATAGAGGGAGAAACCGTGAAGGCCGTGACAGACTTTGTATTTCTAGGTGCAAAGATTACTGCAGATGCAGACTGTAGCCAGGAAATCAGAAGACGCTTACTTCTTGGGAGGAGAGCAATGTCCAGCCTCGATAAAATAGTGAAGAGTAGAGACATCGGACTGGCAACAAAGATCCGCCTAGTCAAAGCCATGGTCTTCCCTGTAGTCACCTACGGATGTGAGAGCTGGACCTTAGGGAAGGCTGAGCGAAGGAAGATTGATGCTTTTGAACTGTGGTGTTGGAGGAAAGTTCTGAGAGTGCCTTGGACTGCGAGAAGACCCAACCAGTCCATCCTCCAGGAAATAAAGCCCGACTGCTCACTGGAGGGAAAGATACTAGAGACAAAGTTGAAGTACTTTGGCCTCATCATAAGGAGACAGGAAAGCCTAGAGAAGACAATTATGCTGGGGAAAGTGGAAGGCAAAAGGAAGAGGGGCCGACCAAGGGCAAGATGGATGGATGGCGTCCTTGAAGTGACTGGACTGACCTTGAGGGAGCTGGGGGTGGTAACGGCCAACAGGGAGCTCTGGCGTGGGCTGGTCCATGAGGTCACGAAGAGTCGGAGACGACTGAATGAATGAACAACATCTATCTATCTATCTATCTATCTATCTATCTATCTATCTATCTATCTATCTTTTCAAGTCATGGATGGTTGAAGCCATAGATACAGAATCCATGGAGGAAGAGGGCCAACTGTAAAGTTACTTTCATGTTTCTTAACAAAGCAAGATTTGACAAAATACACAGCAGCTAAATATATAATTTAGTAGCAAAAGTGCAGGTTAGTTGCTCTTATGACAGTAAGTCATAACAGGATCAAGTATGTGTGTGTTAAAGAAAATTATTATGTGCAGCTGCTAATGTAGGTCAGCTAGTAAGTTTGGACCACACCTGGTGGGATATAACTGTCTGGTTTTTAGAATACAGTTCAGCTTTTGCTCTGAGGAGCATTTGCTCAGGCATTTTGCTCAACCATTTCTACTGCTCTCTCATTTGGATGAAGATGAAGAAGCCTTATTCTGTATTGCTTACAAAGATTATGTAAGTTTGTTGCACTGTTTGTAACATTGCAAGTTTATGTTTTAATAAGAGTAAAGTTTTTCTGTTTTTCCCCCTCTTGCCTGGGTGCAACATTATTGTGTCTTCTGCATCGGACTTGACTGAAATATACTTAGCGTGACAGGATAGACCACATCAGCTCTAGTTTCTTTGATATGGTCATCATAGTTTTTTATGGGCAAGCAGTTGGCAACTGGTAGATACCATCTGTTCTCAAAAACTAGATCCATGAAACTGAGGATTGTGACCCAGAGTTTAGAGGCTACTTTGGTTAAGAACTGGGATAATGGCTCAGGTAGGACTATGTATCCCAGGAGGCGTTGCCAGTGAACTGAAAAGGTGGTGGGGTGAATCCGTCACTCTGTGTACGGCTACCTCGCACCACTGCTTCCCCATCACACAGGGGAAATGTAGCCAAAGCTACGCAGATCTTTGAAACCAACACAGCACAAGCAAGCTCCCGCATTTTGAGGGGAGCTTCTGATGACAATTATTTGTGTATTTAAAACATTTATATTTGGCCCTTCGCACCCCACAGGGGACTCAGGGCGGAGCACAACATATATACGGCAAACATTCAATACCGGGACATAAAACTATAAATGTATATACAAACATTAAAATCGCTGATATCGACTTTAAACTCAGTTCCACTCTGGTTGTGGGTGGGGTCTCTGCTGGAAGTCCAGAGATGTAGTGATGAGCTGCATGCCTATCAATCTGTGGACTGGTGGGGAAGCATCCTAGGATGTGATGATGTCATAATTTCCCGGTTTTACAGGAGGGAACAAATGCTTCAACATAGGAAAAGGACTGGTTGAACTCAGTTTAGGAGCTGAGTCTTCTGTTTCTGAATACTAGAGCTGGGAAGGAGGGTTCATTTTTCTAAGTGGGAGAAAAGTTATCCAGCAGTTTCTTTGAAGTAGTACTCAATACTAGTGGTTGTAGTCCAGTGTTTCTCAACTTTCCTAATGTCGCGACCCCTTAATACAATTCCTCATGTTGCGGTGACCCCCAACCATAATGTTATTTTCCTTGCTACTTCATAACTGTAATTTTGCTGCTGTTATGAATTGTCATGTAAATATCTGATATGCAGGATGTATTTTCATTCACTGGACCAAATTTGGCACAAATACCTGATATGTTCAAATTTGAATACTGGTGTTGGAGGAGGGGCGTATGATTTTGTCATTTGGGAGTGGTAGTTGCTGGGATTTATAGTTCAAAGAGCATTCTCAACTCCACCAGCAATGGAATTGAACCAAACTTGGTACACAGAACTCTCATGACCAACAGAAAATACTGGAAGGGTTTGGTGGGCATTGGCCTTGAGTTTTGGAATTGTAGTTTACCTACATCCAGGGAGCACTGTAGACTTAAACAATGATGGATCTGGACCAAACTTGACACAAATACTCAATATGCCCAAATGTGAACACTGACAAAGTTTGGGGAAAATAGACATTGACATTTGGGAGTGGTAGTTGATGGGATTTATAGTTCACCTACAATCAAAGAGGATTCTGAACCCTACCAATCATAGAATTGGGCCAAACTTCCCACACAGAACCCCCATGAGCAACAGAAAATACTGTGTTTTCTGATGGTCTTTGGTGACCCCTCTGACACCCCCTCATGACCCTCCTAGGGGACCCAACCCCCAGGTTGAAAAACGCTGTTGTAGTCAAAGGCCTTCTTTCTTTTCTTGGTTCTATTGTAAGCAGTTAGTAGAAAAACTGGAAAATATCACCTTTTTTGGATTGCAACTCCCCAAATTCACTGCCAGCTTTTAATGGTGGCAGTTTACAGTCTGGCCATCATTTTGCACCTTCTCCCCAACATAGTCACAGGTACTTACCTTATAAGTTAAAACAGAAGAGTCCCTTTTCGTACCATTTCCACCTGGCTGGCTTTGCACCACCATTTTCAGACCCCCCATTTTTGTTCTTTCCTCAGAAATCTGTCTTGTAGGCAATTCCAGCTGTTTGTATATTGGTTCTAGTTAATGGCTCTGGACGATCCACGTGGCCTTTGCTGCTCATCCAAGCGTACAAAGGAGAAGGTTGTTTTTTTTCTTCTAAATGGCTCTAGATTTGGTTACAGCCTGCCGTCATGTACAAAGAGATCTGGTACTTCTGCTTAATGCTCCCCTGAAGCACACACACACACCACTGGCCGGACTTTATATATACCCACACACTTGGAAATGTACGAACACGTGCCTTGTGACTCACACCCACTCCATAAGTGCCAGGAAGTGGCAAGAAGAGGAAATGACTGGTGGGGCCTTTCGTTCCCTTACAGATGCCCGGCATGCCGCACGCCTGGTGTTGTGAAGCATCCGCCATGAAGGTGAGTGACCCTCGGTCTCTTTAGCGTAGACTAGACCACCCAGGTCTCCCTTCTAATAATAACTTACATCCCTCCTCCCATTTATTTCCTGTCTCTGGAACAACTTACCAGCCAGAAGAAACGTTTCTGCTGGGAATGAACCCTTTGGGCTGGAATTGTCGGTACAAGAACGAGGCCTTCGGAAATGAAAGCCACATGTCCCCAATTAGGATGGGAGGGAGCCTAAAATAAGGGGAAAGAGTGTAAGATAGGTAGGTAAACTATATGGTAAATGCCGCATTATGTTTGTTGGCACCTTGGTCTCTCTCTTTCAAAGACACTCTGCCATGGAGAGAAACGAAAGACATAGTGTTATACATTTTGGGCAGGGACATAGGGCACACATTGCCAAATACATCTTCTCTCAAAGACTCCCTCTGCTCCCAACTATGGAGAGAAACTAAAGACATACTGTTACAAATCGTGGAGAGGGATATAGGGCACACACAGCCATATACAGCTCCTCAAACCCTACTGCTGGCCTCATCGGTTGGGATATTCTAATAGTTACCATCTCGAAACTTAACTTTTCCATGCTTTGCACAAAGTTTTGATTCTAAAAGTAGAAGCCTCAGACCAGTTGGAAAGTTATAAAGTGTTGGTATGAGCCTGTGGGATTGTTAAGTGTGGGAGAGAGGAGAACAAGGGATTCAGCTTTTGTTCCAAAGCCAAGAAGGAGGGGGTGGCTGGTTAATTTCAGCTATGTTGGGACTACAGCAGACTGGATCCAATCCAGTAGGAGAGGCTTAACAGTCGAAAACACCAATTTCTTTTCACGATGCAGTCAGAATGAGCTCTAAGGGACTCCTTTCTAAGAGAAGAATGGCTGGATAGCTCAGCACTACCTGCTCAGATATCTGCATCACGATTCTCACATTCTTTGAAGTTTTCTTCCATTGTAAGCAACCATGTCACCAGTTCTCAGAGTCAAAGAAGGAGATCTTTTGTTGAGAGGAAGTGTCAGTATTTTTCCATCTCTGGAGACTGGATCGAGAGCTTGAGACCTCAGCTGAGCAGAAATGCCCATCAGGCTGATGATATGGTCATCTAGAACAGCAGAGGGCAACTTGTAGGGTAGGGTTCTGGCAGGTATGTTTGTGTGGTTGTTATTCCTTGTGGCTGTTGCATCAATTTATTGTCAAAGGCTTTCATGGCCAGAATTACTGGGTTGTTGTAAGTTTTTCGGGCTGTATGGCCATCTTCCAGAAGCATTATCTCCTGACGTTTCAACTGTATCAATTGTTTTTACCATTTTGTCTAGGTATGGCAGTGGTTCTCAACCTTCCTAATACTGTGACCCCTTAACACAGTTATTCATGTTGTGGTGACCCCCAACCATAAAATTATTTTTGTTGCTACTTCATAACTGTAATTTTGCTACTGTTATGAATCATAATGTAAATATCTCATAATTTTGGCACCTGAATTTGAATACTGGTGGCGTTGGTGGGGGGATTGATTTTGTCATTGGAAAGTGCTAGTTGCTGGGATTTATAGTTCACCTACAATCAAAGAGCATTCTGAACTCCACCAACAATGGAATTGAACCAATTCTGGAACACAGAACTTCCATGACCAACAGAAAATACTGGAATGGTTTGGTGGGCATTGACCTTGAGTTTTGGAGTTGTAGTTCACATACATCCAGAGAGCACTGTAGACTCACGCAATGATGGATCTGGACCAAACTTGGCACGAATGCTCAATATGTCCAAATGTGAACACTGGTGGACTTTGGGGACTTGACATTTGGGAGTTGTAGTTGCTGGGGTTTATAGTTCACCTACAATTACAGAGCATTCTGAACCTCACCAATGATAGAATTGGGCCAAACTTCCCACACAGAATCCCCATGACCAACAGAAAATGTTGTGTTTTCTGATGGTCTTTGGAGACCCCTCTGACACCCCTCATGACCCCACCACCACCACCACCACCACAGGGGTCCCGACACCCAGGTTGGGAAATACTGATGTATGGTAACATTTCATTTGTATTTGGTAGTGGTAGAATATTGAACAAGGAGACTCATGTGGCACAGTTTTAGAAGTTTGATACTGCTTTAACCGCCATGATTCCAAAAGTACACAATCCTTGAAGTTGTAGTTTGGTCAGGAGAGACTCCAAATTCTCTAATTTAATCCCCTGACCAGTAGCACTAGAGAAGCTCTCTGTCTGAGAATTCTGAGTATACAATGAAATCAAAAATCTCAGAATTCCATGAGATGCGGCTAAGAAAGTTAAAGTGGGTTCAGAGTGGTTTAAGTGTGCAGTGAAGATGTTTATTATTACAGGCAAACAAACTTCTGTTAAAGGCTATGGGTGTTCAGTAATAAGATCTAAAGAGGCAGATGGTATCATACAATGTAGAAATTAGCACTGATTAGCCCTATTAGGCCTGGTGGTGCAGCGGGTTAAACTGCTGGCCAAAACTTGCTAACGGAAAGGTTGGCGGTTTGAATCCGGGGAGTTGGGTGAGCTCCCACCGTTAGCTCCAGCTTCCCACTATTAGCCCCAGCTTCTGCCAACCTAGCAGTTCGAAAACATGAAAATGTGAGTAGATCAATAGGTGGGACAGTAACGGCGCTCCATGCAGTCATGCTGGCCACATGACCTTGGAGGCGTCTACTGACAACGCCGGCTCTTCGGCTTAGAAATGGAGATGAGCACCATTGCACAGAGTTGGACACAACCAGACTTAATGTCAAGGGGAAATCTTTACCTTTTAGTCCTATTAGCTCACTGTAAAATTTGGATTCTCTAACTAGAAACTACTTGAAGGTTGCAACAGTTGGTGTCCATATTGCTCAGTGTATTTCTCTGATGTACAAGGACCGACATGGGACCAATCAATGCAAAATGCTATTGTATGTTTACAACAAGAAGAGTGTTCACTCAGATTTCAAAATAGGTGACGGGGCTTGTTGTATGCAGTATTGGGATGATTCTGTGGCTTTAAAAAATCAATGCAAACAATGCAAACATGACTGACCAAGAAATAGTTTCTTGTTAAATAGACTTATTAAGAATTAGATTCTATTTGCACACTTTATATTATTCTCTTCATTACAGTCAATTTTCCTTTATATGGAAAAATATGTCGTATGTGACTGTTACATACAGATTTTCATTTTAAAAATAACTGACCTAATCTATGTCAGAGATAAGCAACTATAGGTGTTGTGACTAACAACCTCATTATTACTTACTACTAAGAATGACTGATAGGAGTCACAGTCCAACACATTTGGATTGGAGGGCCACTGTTGCCCTCCCCATCATAGATCATGAACTTGTCAGGAAAATTAAAATGCTGTCCTGGCAATCAAGAACAGGCTATAAATAAGCCTTTATGTTTGCTCTGTCCTAAAATAATCTTCTTCATCCAGGAAACAGACATTCTGCAACAGGACAATTTAAAAGTCTGGGACCAGCATTCATTGTGCAAAATGGATAAATATGTATATGTCTTTCATTGTTGTGCAAAAATGTGTTCTGATACATTCACAAATTTGCACACCTTACGTTGGTTTACTTTTCATAAGAGTAGCTGTAATTCCTTACCAGTTTACTGAGCTCTAAGGATTTATCTACACTGTAGAATTGATGCAGTATGGAATCATGAGAGTTATAGTTTTACAAGGTCGTTAGCCTTCTCTCACAAAGAAGGTTGGTGTCTCACCAAACTCCCACATTTCTGTCAAATTGAGCCATGGCAGCAGAGGTAGGTAATTTTCAATGGTAAGCAAACAGTACTTTGCCCCCCCCCCCCCAACCAATCACTTATTTATTTTATATTTATTTATCATGTCAGGGGTAACCAGACCATTCACTGATATATATTTTCTGTTCGTCATGGGAGTTCTGTGTGCCATATTTGGTTCAATTCCATCATTGGTGGAGTTCAGAAAGCTCTTTGATTGTAGGTGAACTGTACATCCCAGTAACTACAACTCGCATATGTCAAGGTCTATTTTCCCCCAAGAGCGTCTCAAGAGCACCCCTGGGCAAAATGAACTATACTGCAAATGCTTACTTTGCGTAATGGGTTGAGCAACCCCTGTATGGGAGTTAAAGTGGAGTCAAATTGCATTAATTCTACAGTATTGCTGTACTCCATGTTAGTACAAGTAAAGGTAAATATTTCCCCTTGACATTAAGTCTAGCCGAGTCCAACTATGGGTGGTGGTGCTCATCTCTATTTCTAAGTTGAAGAGTCGGCGTTGTCCATAGATACCTCCAAGGTCACGTGGCCAGCATAAGTGCATGGAGTGCTGTTACCTTCCCACCAAGGTCACGTGGCCAGCATAAGTGCATGGAGTGCTGTTACCTTACCTATTGATCTACCAACATTTGCATTTTTTCGAACTGCTAGATTGGTAGAAGCTGGGGCTAGCAACAGGAGCTCATACCGTCCTGCGGATTCGAACCACCAACCTTCTGGTCAGCAAGTTCTGCAGCTTAGCAGTTTAACCCTCTGTACCACTGCAGCTCCTGTTAGTATAAGATTGTACAGTAAATCTCTCTAATAAGATGAAAAACTGACAGCCAGTTCTTGGACTGGTGTGGTTTTTACAAGCATACATACCATTGACTACTTTAGGATGAGAAACTTGGATTTCTATGTAGAAAAGATAAATGTTCTTTGGAAGCTGAATGTGCATCTGCACAGTCATACTGAAGAAAGGAGAAATTCAATTAAGGCAGCATTAGACATCTGTTTGAGCTGAACTGTCTGGTTTTCTAACAGAAGGTCAATTAAATGCTAACAACCCTGGGGAATGGAATACCAGAATATAGTTCCTGCTCTAGCAGAGTTTGGAAAGAGCAGTGCAGAATAATTTGCTAGTTCAGATTTGCTGAAATACAAACAAACAAGGGGAAGCAATTCCGCAGTTTTGTTTTCTAACTTAATTAGGATTTTTAAAAAAATCTGTTATTCTTCTACTTGTATCTCTGATCCGAGATTGGAGGTAAAAACTCATTTAAGGGCTGGGACGGTTTATTATGAAACAGGTTCTGGTTTGCTATCCTGAAAGGTTTTGCATGAAAAGAACTTCTCTAGGCTAAAAGGTACCGCTCCGGCGGGAAGGTAACGGCGCTCCATGCAGTCATGCTGGCCACATGACCTTGGAGGTGTCTACGGACAACGCTGGCTCTTCGGCTTAGAAATAGAGATGAGCACCACACCCCAGAGTCAGACATGACTGGACTTAATGTCAGGGGACTGCCTTTAGCTTTACCTTAGGCTAAAAGGCAAGCATTTGCATCGCAGAGAAAAAAATAATGATTAATGCAATGATCAACATAATGAATAATCAACATAATGAACTTTAACAACAGCAAATTAGTTATTAGGTGCATGCCGATAATTATCAAAAACCAATTAATATTTAAAGCTAATATCCTGATTGTTATTGTTTTATTTAATACTAGCTGTACCCACCACACGTTGTTGTAGCCAACTTACCCTCCCTCTTTCTCTCCTCCTTTCTTTCCTTCCTTCCTCCCCTTTTATTTCCTTTCTCTTTCTCCCTTCTCCCTTCTCTACCCATTATTGAACTGCAACTCCCAGCAGTCCCTCCTGATCAATCTATCTGCCTATCTATCTCTAATCTATCTATCTTATCTATCTGGAGGATTGCTGGGAGTTGCAATCCAGGAATAGGAAATTGGAAATATGTAGGGATTGTGATGCCTTCAAAGAAATCCAAGGAGAAGAAAGCTTGCAGCTTGAAAACAGTGCATTTGGTTCGCCCTCCTTTCCTAAAGGGCCTGGTCTAGGAGATGCTGGGAGCTGTAGTGCAGAAGAGAGTGTGGATATGCTATTGTGTTTTGTTTGCCGGATGTGCGGGGAGTAATTTCTGCACATACGCTGTAGTATCATTTTGCTTTTTTGGCTTTTTAAGTCCCTCCTGTTGTGTTTTCCCGTGTTTTTATGAGTGATGGTCACTTGTTGACCTGATAGGTGTCCAAATTTCGTGTCAATTCGTCCAGTGGTTTTTGTGTTATGTTAATCCTACAAATGAACTTTACATTTTTATTTATATAGATGTATGTGGTTCTTGATGTGTATTTTTATGATGCTGTGAGCTACTTTGTGGACTTTTTTTTATTTGTCGTGTCAGTTCAACCAGTCAATTATATTACATTTCTACTAGAGAAAAAGTTGAAGTACTTTGGCCACATCATGAGGAGACAGGAAAGCCTAGAGAAGACAATTATGCTGGGGAAAGTAGAAGGTAAAAGGAAGAGGGGCCGACCAAGGGCAAGATGGATGGACGGCATCCTTGAAGTGACTGGACTGACCTTGAAGGAGCTGGGGGTGGTGATGGCCAACAGGGAGCTCTGGCGTGGGCTGGTCCATGAGGTCACGAAGAGTCGGAGGCGACTGAACGAATGAACGACAACAACAACAACAGAACAAAGCAAACAAACAGATAAAATACAGCATTTGTGAGTTTGGTAATTGGTTAAATGTCCTTTGACCAGTATCTGACCACTTCGAGTACTTCTGGTGTTGCTGCAAGAAGGTCCTCCATTGTGCATGTTGTGGTAGGGCTCAGGTTGCATTGCAGCAGGTGGTCAGTGGTTTGCTCTTCTCCACACTCGCATATCGAGGATTCTACTTTGTAGCCCCATTTCTTGAGGTTGGCTCTGCATCTTGTGGTGCCAGAGCGCAGTCTGTTCAGCGCCTTCCAAGTCGCCCAGTCCTCTGTGGGCCCAGGGTGGAGTCTCTCATTTGGTATCAGCTATTGGTTGAGGTTCTGGGTTTGAGCCTGCCACTTTTGAACTCTCGCTTGCTGAGGTGTTCCAGCGAGTGTCTCTGTAGATCTTAGAAAACTATTTCTAGGTTTAAGTCGTTGACGTGCTGACTGATACCCAAACAAAGGATGAGCTGGAGATGTCTCTGCCTTGGTCCTTTCACTATTGGCTGCTACTTCCCGGCGGATGTCAGGTCGTGCAATACTGGCTAAGCAGTGTAATTTCTCCAGTGGTGTAGGGTGCAGACACCCCGTGATAATGCGGCATGTCTCATTAAGAGCCACATCCACTGTTTTAGTGTGGTGAGATGTGTTCCACACTGGGCATGCATACTCAGCAGCAGAGTAGCACAGCGCAAGGGCGGATGTCTTCACTGTATCTGGTTGTGATCCCCAGGTTGTGCCAGTCAGCTTTCGTATGATATTGTTTCTAGCACCCACTTTTTGCTTGATGTTCAGGCAGTGCTTCTTGTAGGTAAGAGCACGATCCAGAGTGACTCCCAGGTATTTGAGTGCGCTGCAATGCTCCAGTGGGATTCCTTCCCAGGTGATCTTCAGAGCTCGGGATGCTTCTTGAGATGATAGGCACATGTCTGTGTTTTAGATGGGTTGGGGATCAGCTGGTTTTCCCTGTAATAGGCAATAAGAGCACCTAGAGCTTTGGAAAGCTTCTGTTCTACCATCTCAAAGCTCCCTGCTTGAGCGGTAATGGCACGATCATCAGCATAGATGAAACTCTCTGTCCCTTCTGGCAGTGGCTGGTCATTTGTGTAGATGTTGAACATGGATGGAGCAAGCATCCATCCATGTTCTGGACTGTAATCATTGCATAATCTCAGTGTAAATAGATAGAAAGGAAATCTACAGCACCTTTGACAGTAAACTGAATAAAACATATTTCTAGCATAAGCTTTGGTGGACTCCAAAGCTTCATCCAACACAATCTCAAAGCTGCGACATTCCTTCATATCTTTCCGTACTGTAATAGACAGCAATGCCTTGAATTATGTCAATGTAATAAAATAAACAAGTAACAAAACAGGCAAATTAACAATTTCCCAGTCAAAGAAATATGATATTATATTATCTAAGTCATGTCTTCATTTATACTATACATGTTTATTTGAAGTTAGGCACTGAAAACTTTGGGCTATGTTGCCTTTAAGGGTGGAACATTTGGAATATTGTTTCCAATTCTGGGCACCACATTTAAAGAGAGATATTGACAAGCTGGAATGTGTCCAGAGGGGGGCGACTAAAATTATCAAGAGTCTGGAGAACATGCCCTATGAGGAGCGGCTTAAAGAGCTGGACATGTTTAGCCTGAAGAAGAGAAGTCTGAGAGGGGATATGATAGCCATGTATAAATATGTGAGAGGAAGTCACAGGGAGGAGGGAGCAAGCTTGTTTTCTGCTTCCCTGGAGACAAGGACATGGAACAATGGCTTCAAACTACAAGAAAGGAGATTCCATCTGAACATGAGGAAGAACTTATTGACTGTGAGAGCCGTTCAGCAGTGGAACTCTCTGCCCCGGAGTGTGGTGGAGACTCCTTCTTTGGAAGCTTTTAAACAGAGGCTGGATGGCCATCTGTCAGGGGTGCTTTGAATGCAATATTCCTGCTTTTTGGCAGGGGGTTGGACTGGATGGCCCACGAGGTCTCTTCCAACTCTATGATTCTATGATGGCTTTTTGATCCCTTATTTCCCATGAAGAGGATAAATAATTTATATAATGTACTTGACAGATTATGTTTTATATTAATTTTTAAATGTTGTTATATTTTGCTTTATATGTTGGTTTATTATTTTTGCTATTGTGTATGTATTGGTTGTTGTATTCAGGCATTGTGATTGGAATCCTCCATGAGATCCTTTGGGGAGATAGGGCAGAATATAAATAAAGATTATTATTATTATTATTATTATTATTATTATTATTACTATTATTATTACTATTTATTTATATTTATATTTATTTTTACTATTACTATTAATCAGGAGAAACAACATTATCTGAAAACCAAGAGATCCTTTGCCCTACCCAGCTCACCTTACATTAAAGGAGACTGACACCACTTTAAAACCACTTCTTTCCATGGGATTCTATGGTTCTGCATCAAAGCCCATAGGTTACAAGAGACAGCGATCCAGGTTAAAACCATTGCTTTTCATGGGATCCCATTGTTCTGCATCAAACCCCATAGGATAAAAGAGACTGCTGATGGTTGGGCAATCAAACAGGATGGGAAACTTTGATGGTTCCCATCCAAGCTGTTTTTCAGTTGTAAAGATGTGAGTAAAGTGTGATAAGAGGTAGGAGCTCTAAGCATGATTGCTGGTCCATGTTCAGAGTTCCCTCCTTTCAGAACATTTCTACCTCTTTTAATCTTGGAACATGTGATGAGCTCCGTGCCTCTCCATGCTTGAAAAGCAGACAGACTACTAATTGATGTAGCACTCAGGGAGCACACAACTCCTTGGTTACGCCAGCTCCACTGGCTGCCAATCTGCTACTGGGCACAATTCAAAGTGCTGGCTTTAGTCTATAAAGCCCTAAATGGTTCTGGCCCAACTTACCTGTCTGAACCCATCTCCCCTTATGAACCTGCTAGGACTTTACGATCATCCGGGGAGGTCCTGCTCTCGTTCCCACTTGCGTCACAAATAAGTTTGACGGGGACGAGGGACAGGATCTTCTCAGTGGTGACCCCTCGGCTATGGAATGCCCTTCCCAGGGACATTCGTTTGGCCCCCTCCCTCTTAAGATTCTGGAAAAGGGTCAAGACATGGCTGGTTGAGCAAGCATTTGAAAATGCAGTGTAAAAGACATAGGAATATGGAACGACTGGATAATGAGATTGGACAATGTTTTTAATTAGGAGATGCAAAATTGATTTAAGTTTTTATTGTTCTTGTTATGCTTTTTATATTATGTATTAATGCTTTTAAATGTTTTATGGTGTTGTTGAGCATTGAATTGTTGCCTCTGTAAACCACCCTGAGTCGCCTGAGGGCTGAGAAGGGTGGTATACAAATTTAGTAAATAAATAAAGAGGTAAAGTCCAGTCTGTCTGACTCTGGGGTGTGGTGCTCATCTCCATTTCTAAGCCAAAGAGCCAGTGTTGTCCATAGACACCTCCAAGGTCATGTGGCTGGCATGACTGTATGGAGCGCTGTTACCTTCCCACCGGAGCGGTACCTATTGATCTACTCACATTTGCATGTTTTTGAACTGCTAGGTTGGCAGAAGCTGGGGCTGACAGCAGAAGCTCACACTGCTCCCTGGAATCGAACCTGTGACCTTTCGGTCAACAAGCTCAGCAGTAAATAAATAATAACAAATAAATAAATAAATAAATTGGGCTAGTTTGTTTTTTGCCTCAAGCAGCAAAATATTTTGGTCCCCTCTGTCTTAGAAGTTATGATGTTAACCCCTTCGGCCTACATTGGAGGTATTTTGGAGATTCACAGTTGGGACTATGGGACTTGGGTAATAACAATTGCATAATACAAATAATATCTCTGTACTTATTTCACAGGTTTTTCTTCTGCTTGGTTTTATGAGCCTTACAACTTCTTTGGATGCAGAAGGTGAGATGTTATCTCTTCATTACATTTTCCAGGTGTTTCCAACTATTATGTCTACAGCAATAGACAACAATGAAGTCGCACTTCCATGTTCTCCATGAATTACCATTTTTCACCTGAGCTGACTTGCATGAGTCATCCTGGCATTAGGGATATCCTTCTCGTAGCTGGATGAGTCAGAGCTGCTTTATAGAGTAGTCGCCTAGAAATTGGTTATTCATCTACACCAGTGGTTCTCAGCCTGTGGGTCCCCAGGTGTTTTGACCTACAACTCCCAGAAATCCCAGCCAGTTTGCCAGCTGTTAGGATTTCTGGGAGTTGAAGGCCAAAACATCTGGGGACCTACATACAGGTTGAGAACCATTGATCTACACCGTTGAACTTTAGCTTGTAGATTTTAATTCTGTAGCCAAAATAACACTGCTAGTGTGCAAGAGGAAGCTATCAAAAGCTTGAAGGAATTCCTAAAGAGCTTAAATTAAAAAGGGGGGGGGGGATATGAGAAAAACATTGGTCTACAGAGCTTTAGACCATTAATGTCTGAAGATGTTCATGGTCGTGGTATGCTGACTGACCTCATGCTTGCTTTGATTTTATAGCAAGCCCAGCTTCAGTTATTGAACAGAAGGAGGATGCTGCAGGTGAATCCACAATGGAACCCCAGTTGTTTTCAACACGTGAGTTTTATGGCTTGGTAAATAATCTCTGGTCAATATGGCTAAGGCCCTTTCCACACATCTGCATAAAATCCACATTGAACTGGATTATATGGCCGTGTGGACTCAGATATTCCAATTCAAGACAGATAATTGTGGATTATCTGCCTTGATATTAGGAGGGCCCTTCCACACAGCCCCATATCCCAGAATATCAAGGCAGAAAACCCCACATGTGGACTCAATAACCCAGTTCAAAGCAGATCTTGTAGGATTTTCTGCCTTGATATTCTGGGATATAGGGCTGTGTGGAACGGCCCTGGGTTATACGGTTGTGTGAAAGGGCCCTGAGGATATTTGGCCCTCTGCAGAAAGGCTGTATCTACATGCCAGCCCAAAGATAGTTGTTTTGTAGTGCAGCTAGCACCTGCATGCTCCTTCCTTGAAGGTATTTGCTTCCCTTACCATCCTTCCCTACCACATGCTCAGCTGTTTAATGAAAGGAGCAACATAACTGAATATGTGTATGATTTTAAGTGAAGAGGAAAGGGTCAAGTATTTTCTCCTTGTGCTGTATTTCCACTCTAAAGTCATCCCTCTTAAAGCTGCTTTTCATTTTAAAACAAGCCTCTGCTTCAAGCGTTTGTGAGACAACTTCTTAGCAATGTGTGATGCTGTTTCCTTCTTGTGGTATCAGGGTTTTAATGTCCATTAGCTGGGATGGAGAAATAAGATCCTTTTACAGAGATGTGGAAAGGGCACATTTCCTGCGCTATGCCCATATATTTCTTCGTTACCACACCATTGCTGGTTACATTAGTTTGGTAGGTTTCTGAAACTGTACAGAAGCCTTAAGAACCTGTTTGATGAGAGACAGACATGGGAAGTGTCCTCACCACCAGCGGCAATCCTTTTTTTCAAACAAATGTCACAAAAACAGGAGGGCCCTATCTTTCTTCTGATAGTCCTACTGTGGATAGAATTGGTACACCATTTGGCTGATGAAACAGGCTTCTAAACTTAATTTCTTCTGATATTTGCATATCACCTGTTATCCCATGATGACTTCCAGGCAGGGGCGGCTCAACCATTACGCAAAGTAAGCCTTTGCAGTATAGTTGTTTTTGCCCAGGGGCGCTCTTGAGGCGCTCTTGGGGGAAAATAGACCTTGACATATGCGAGTTGTAGTTACTGGGATGTATAGTTCACCTAAAATCAAAGAGCATTCTGAACTCCACCAATGATGGAATTGAACCAAATATGGCACACAGAACTTCCATGACGAACAGAATTGATTGGTTGGGGTGGGGGGGGATGGGGGGGCAAAATACGGTTTCCTTACCATTGAAAATTACCTAGGGCCGCCTCTGCTTCCAGGTAATTGTTGTAGATCGGCCACCAGAGGCTGATGGTTTAACTGATGATTTAGACAGGATTGTGAGCTTTCCTGTGGCACAATAATGGGTTCTCAAGTCTGGAAAATTCATGTCTGGGAAATGATTGTTCTCTGAGAAAAATAGCTTGGAAAGTGCAGGGCCTAAAGGGCATTCAGGGGAGTCAGAAGAAGCAACAGCAGATAAGGAATCGAGTGAAGAGCTAAGGAGGATTCCCATGGGAACCCATTTGTAGCTACAGAGATCAACAAAGGTCTTCATTTACAAATTGGAGCTGAAAATAGATTGCGTCGTTCAGATAGATTACGTGGGAAAACTGTGAAGGAAATTCATGGGAAATGGAATAATTTCATGGGTGTCTAAAACAACAAGTCATTTACTTTAAGGTCAGTTCAGGCAAAGCTGCATTAGAGTGAGAAGCTAAGCGTGAGTTCTCTTGTTCCTGGTTCAAGTCAAGCTTTGATTTTAGATTTTATATATATCCTGAAGTATTCTATGTTTCTGTTCATGTACTCCTTTGTTATACCTTCTTGATTGTGGACTTATGCTGTATTATTATTATTATTATTATTATTTCGGTTGCTTCTACCCCGCCCTTCTCACTCTGAAGGGGACTCAGGGCGGCTTACAAAAGCAAGGCACAATTTGATGCCCGCATCACATAACAACAAAAAGACAAAATAACATCAATTAACAGAAAACAGCAATTCTAGCAATAACATCAATTAACAGAAACAACAATTCTTGCAAGGCGAAAACAACCATAAAACCAGTAAAAGCAATAAAACCAATACAAACCATTTCTCCTCATTGATGGTCAGCGTTTCGCAATCTCATAGTTCAAATTCCAATTCCACAATTGTCAGTCCTGTCAGTCCTATCCATCTGGTTGTCCATATCTAGTTGTCAGATTGCCCGAAGGCCTGGTCCCACAACCTTGTCTTTACCTTCCTCCTGAAGGAGAGGAGGGATGTTGATGCCCTAATTTCCCCTGGGAGTGAGTTCCACAGGTGAGGGGCCACCACTGAGAAGACCCTGCTCCTCATCCCCACCAACCTCACTTGTGTATCTGTGATTTCTACCTATTCCCGGACTTTGTCACCTCTGGAACTTTATGAGACCTTTGGATTATTGTTTGGCCATTACCTGTTGCTAAATCTTTTTGGATTATATAGCTTCCTTTCTTATTCCTGAATATTTATATGCTGTTTATATGTTTTTACAATAAACTGTTTCTTTATATTCCTGGACTCTTGTGTGGTGTGGTGGTCATAGGTGTTTCCGGGCCTGGAGCACAACAGTAACAGACAGAACTAAAAACATTTATTTAAAGCAAATTAAAATTTAAAAAACAGGTTAAAACACACAATAGGCAATTAAAACCAAGAGCTACCCTGGTTTTCTGGTTGAAGTTATTCTAAGGCAGTTTTTCTCTTCCATAGCCTCATCTTATATGGCAGAGGGATTGGCAGATGCAAGTACTGAGCTGAACTTCCTGCAAGAACTTGAGACAACAAATGGTATGTGGCAGAGAACATATCTGGGCTGGAATCCTTTAATAATATTGATCTCAGTTCTCTATGGAACTTGGAAGGGTTATTGCTTTGGAGGCCACCCCCCTTCCATACCACAAGAAAGAAACAGCATCACAAGAAAGAAACAGCATCACACATTGCCAAGAACAAGTACTTCCTAGCTGTGGACCTTTCAGTCAGCAAGTTCAGCTGCTCAGGGAAAGACTGTAGTCAGGCTAATAATGTCATGTAGAGTAGAGGTATCTCCCAATCGTAAGTGCTTTTGTAGTCTGAAGGCACCATCAAGGTAAAAGTGGGAGGCAAAAGCAAGAACTCTCAAGATGCCAGAAGACCAAAAATATTTATAGGGCAAAAGTTTTCAGGAGGATGGAAATACCCCTTAAAATAGACCACTGAAGACTGATGTTCAGTGTTCATAAGGAATTATTCTTGGGATGGAGAATAAAATGGAGTATCTTGGCAGAAGGCATGGCTGGCTGGTTGTAACTGTACTCTACATGACATTATTAGCCTGACTACAGTCTTTCCCTGAGCAGCTGAACTTGCTGACTGAAAGGTCCACAGTTCGAATCCAGGGAGTGGGGTGAGCTTCCACTGTTAGCTCCAGCTTCTGCCAACCTAGCAGTTCGAAAACATGCAAATGTGAGTAGATCAAGAGGTACCACTTCGTCATGGAGACCACATGACTTTGGAGGTGTCTATGGACAATGCTGGCTTTTCGGCTTAGAAATGGAGATGAGCACCCCCTTCCCTCGCCCCAGAGTCAGAAACAATTAGACTTAATATCAAGGGGAAACCTTTACCTTTACAGTCTTTACAGATTTATTATCAGGATCTTTTTCAAATTTGGCTCATATGGCAATTGTAGTCATACCTGGATGGAGGCAGCCTGACCACCAAGTTTGTATCATAGAATGGCAGAGTTGGAAGAAACCTCATGGGCCATCCAGGCCAACCCCCTGCCAAGAAGCAGGAAAATCACATTCATAGTTAAAGGGTTGGTTTAAAAGCAAGTCTATATTATTCGGCCCCAAATCTCAGAATATTTTTTCTTCTTAAGGATTTCTGTCTCACCTCTACATTTTTTCATATTCTTTCCTTGGCTTATAATCAAAATCACAAAAGCAAATGAAGCGATAACTACATCTGAAACTGAAACATCAACAATGGCAATTGTCACCACCAACAATATGAAGACCCCAAGGTTTGCAGGTGAGCACTTGAAACCAGCCAGGAGATTGGGGAATCTCTGTGAGAAAGACTGGGGGAGAGAACTGACCAAACAACCTTGGTATTCCAAACTCAACCGAATGGCTTCTCTGTATTGTCTTTTTCAGGAGTAACTCCAGCTGAAGTGCCACCTGATGACCAGAAGATGAAAACAGGTATATTCAAAAGAAAGAGGGAAAACTTGGCTGCTTTGGGGTTGCTTTTCCTTCAGAAACAGTGGTTGTGCCTGTTTGTATCTTTAGAACAGTGTTCCTCAACCTGAGGGTCGGGACTCCTGGGAGGTCGCAAGGGAGTGTTAGAGGGGTCACCAAAGACCATCAGAAAACACAGTATTTTCTGTTAGTCATGAGGGTTCTGTGTGAGAAGTTTGGCCCAACTCTATCATTGGTGGAGTTCAGAATGCTCTTTGATTGTAGGTGAACTATAAATCCCAGCATCTACAACTCCCAAATGTCAAGGTCTATTTTCCCCAAATTCCACCAGTGTTCACATTTGGGCATATTGAGTATTTGTGCCAACTTTGGTCCAGATCCATCATTGTCTGAGTCCACAGTGCTCTCTGGATGTAGGTGAACTACAACTCCCAGACTCAAGGTCAATGCCCACCAAACCCTTCCAGTATTTTCTCTTGGTCATGGGAGTTCTGTGTGCCAAGTTTGGTTCAATTCCATAATTGGTGGAGTTCAGAATGCTCTTTGATTGTAGGTGAAATATAAATCCCATCACGTACAACTCTCAAATAACAAAATCAATCCCCCCCACCCCACCAATATTCAAATTTGGGTGTATCAGGTATTTGTGCCAAATTTGGTCCAGTGAATGAAAATACATCCTGCATAGCAGCTAATTACATTATGATTCATAACAGTAGTAAAATTACTCTTATGAAGTAGCAACGAAAATAATGTTATGGTTGGGGGTCACCACAACATGAGGAACTGTATTAAGTGGTCACAGCATTAGGAAAGTTGAGAAACACTGATCTAGAACAAAGATGAGGATTTTGGACTGTGACTGCCAAAATCCCATAACCATGACTTTGGGATTACAGAAACACTGGAAAGAGCCTCATCCCCTCAATACATATTCAATTTCTTTGTAATTAAGTAATTTTTTATTGACATTGAGAATCAGGGTGATATTGAACTAAGGGTAATTGGGGAAAATTGGAGACTGCTCCTGAGATTCTCTGAACTTTGGGAGCTGGCTCCGCTGCTTACAGATTCACAGTGCACGTACCCCCCCCCCCCCCCCCCCCGGGATTGCCCTGTGTAGATGTGCCCAAAGACTCCAAGAGACAGATTTTCAATCCCTGCTCAGGTATGGAAATCCATGGTATGGCTTGGGCAGCCATGGGGGAAGACTTACATTACTTAGGCGATCCCTCTTAGCTCAAGGATGACCAAGTCCACTGTCTTGGTCTTGGCAGTGGGTTCTTAGGTGGTCTTGGCGGTGGGTTCTTAGGTGGTTGTGGAGCCCTATTCTTGATCCACATGTTCTCATGCAATGAGGACATTGGTTTCCAGGTGGAAAGCAGTCCCAATCAGGGTTAGCTTGATGCGCCTTCCTCTTGGTATGTTTCTCCCTTTCGCCCTCCATTCATCCCTCTTCAAATTCTGCAGCACTGCTGGTCACAGCTGACCTCCAGTTAGAGCATTTAAGGGCCAGGGCTTCCCAGTTCTCGGTGTCTATGTCACAGTTTTAAAGGTTGACTTTAAGCCCATCTTTAAATCTCTTTTCCTGTCCACCAATGTTATGTTTCCCTTTCTTCAGTTGGGAGTATAGTAACTGGCTGCTTTGGGAGATTGTGATAGTGTATTTGGACGATGTGGCTGGTCCAGCAGAGTTGATGGTGTAGGAGCATCGCTTCAATGCCGGTGGTCTTTGTTTCTTCCAGCACGCTGATATTTGTCCACCTGTCTTCCCAAGAGATTTGCAGGATTTTTCAGAAGGCAATGGCCAATTAACCCAAATACATCTTGCCTAGAAAAGCCCATAATAGAGTTGTTGTAAGTTGTAGCTGGCTTGAAATCGTGTAGCAAAAAAACAAAAAACAAAAAACACTCCCCCAAACTCCCCAAAACCTGTTATTCATTACAAAGCAGAAGCAGTTCCATGCAGAAATCCATGTCTGTTGGGATGGACAGGAATCAATGGTTGCCAATTGGATATAAATCCGCCACCCCTTTCCATTGAAAATAATAGGATTTACTATTACGGTCTGAAGTATCACATATCTGTGCTGGACGGGGTTGCACTCCCCCTGAAGTCACAGGTTTGCAGTCTGGGTGTCCTCCTGGACCCGTCATTTACGCTTGAAGCTCAGGCGTCGACGGTGGCCGGGAGGGCCTTCGCACAATTAAGACTAGTGCGCCAGCTGCGACCGTACCTTGTGAAGCCAGATCTGGCCAGGGTGGTCCATGCCTTAATCACCTCCAGTTTGGATTACTGTAATAAAGTCTACGTGGGGCTGCCCTTGAAAACGGCCCAGAAATTTCAATTGGTACAACGTGCGGCAGCCAGGTTACTAACTGGTGCAACTTACAGGGAGCAGTCAACCCTCCTGTTTAAAGAGCTCCATTGGCTGCCATTCATTTTCTGGTCCCAATTCAAGATGCAGGTTCTTACCTACAAAGCCCTGAATGGTTTGGGATCCGCCTACCTGTGTGACCGCATTTCTGTCTACAAACCTGCACGATCTCTTCAATTATCTGGTGAGGCCCTGCTCATGCTCCCACCTCCTTTGCAGGCGCGATTGGTGGGGACGAGGGAGAGGGCCTTCTCGGTGGTGGCCCCCTGACTCTGGCACTCACTTCCCAAGGATATCAGACATGTTCCAACTCTGGCAGTCTTTGGGAGGAGCCTGAAAACGTGGTTGTTCCAGTGTGCCTTCCCAGAATAAGGAAAGCTCTCAGCAATATGCCCTCAAAAATGCACTTTACCACTGATTTAGGACTGACAGTGTTCCCTCATTTCTCTTTGAAAATCCTATCCCAGTTATATTCTACCTTGTTCATGTCCAGTATTATTTTTTAAATTTTAATCTATTACATTTGGCCCAGCCATTGGTTTTTTAAATGCTCGTGCGTCACTGTTGAATGCTTATTGTTTATTTTGTGTTTATGTGATTAATTGTATTGTATTGATTGTTTTTGTTATTGCCTTTGTTTACTGTTGTATTGTGGGCTTGGCCTCATGTAAGCCGCACCGAATCCCTTGGGGAGATGGTAGCGGGGTATAAATAAAATTATTATTATTATTATTATTATTATTATTATATCTACATGAAGTCTGGAAGTATATTTCCTTCAGATATTGGGATTGTACTGTATATATGTTTCACTGTGTCTAGATATTAATAAATGCCCACATATAGGAAATTATATACGAGGCATTGGGAACTGGTACCGTCATTTATATGAGGAGGATTGACCTGAAGTTCTTATGGTAGCAAAACTGCAATTTTTTCCATCTAACATTCTTTTTTTATTTTTGCAGACTTTGAAAAGATCGATTACAATCATGATTTTTTCCATTATGGTAAGTCTCAAGATAAAGAAAGTGATGTTTCCTATTGAGTCCCCAAAGGGTTTGGAATAAACGATGCCTATGCCTGGTGCTTTTCATCCTTGCTGGCTTTGTTTTTGGGAAATAGATTTTGCAGGCTTTGGGATGTCTAAAAGGGCTGCACAATTTGTTTGATTAGAGACAATCAACTGTGCTCTCTGCTTCCTTGCTGTGATCTCTTGTGTTCCTGGAAACAGCTAAACAATCTGCTTGTGGCTGAGAAGCCGGGCAGTGTGCCCGCACAGCAATTTGTCATGAGCAGGCTTGCACCTAACAAAGTGGTGATATTTGGGAAGATGAGCTGTCCTTAATGTCTCAAAGTTTTTAGACCTTCTAGAATCACTTCACCTGAACCCTGGGCATTTGGAATACATTGATCTCACAAGCCGAAGTGATACGCCTGACATTCAGTACTATCTCTTGCGAGTTACAGACGCTAGAACAGTACCTGGTATCTTTATTGGAGATACCTGTATTGATGGTTTTACAGACCTAGATGCTCTGAATAAATCTGGAGAACTTGAGTCCCTGTTAAAGAAAATTGGAGCCTTGTGAAGAACAGAGATGCCTGTAGACTGGGACTATCTCATGCCACAACACAAGACTTTGGAAACAGACCTGCAATTGCCTTCCTCCTGTTTTCCTCATTGACTGTGTTGTTTAATGCAAGTTTCAAAGCAGAACTAGTGGTGGTGGGTGCTAAAATAGGATTATAAACTTTTATACATGTCAGTTAAACCACTGAGCTACTGAACTTGCTGATCAAAAGGTTGCAGGTTCAAATCCGGGGAGCAGAATGAGCTCCCGCTGTTAGCTTCAGCTCCTACTGATATCGACCTGCTTTTAGTGGGGTCTCCTTGAGAGAGAGAGAGACCCGAGGACCACGCCTAAAGGGCTCTGGGTCCCTTGGTGAGGCCAGCGAGAGCCAATCCAAAGAGTAAAAATATTACAAATAATAGTGCCTCATCCAAGTGGAAGAAGTTTCTAGCAACCGAGGTTTATTCGTGATTCAGCTGAGATCAGATGCATTGCAGGAATAATTCCACTGCAAGCATGGTTTTACAGAGTTTTCTAGGCATTTTTATAGTGTACAGACAAAGGAAACATTTTTAAAAAGCCCGCCCGCCCTCTGCCGGCCGGCTTCGCCCCGATTGGCTGGCCACGGAACAGCTGAGAGGAGGCTTGGCTGTGCGTCCCGCCTCCTGTCCAATCAGCGAGCTCCGCTGCCTCTAGGGGGGAAAATCGGCGCCTTCCTAGCGCCTCCGAAGATGGTCCAATCAGCAGCCAGGAGGCGGGATGAAACTTGACAGCTCAGGGGAAATGGTGTGCCCAGGGGGCATCCGCCAGCTGTTATTTGAGGCTTTGTCCTCACCGGCGGGGTGACAGATAAGGGGAACAATGAGTTTCCTGGTCTATGATTGGATTTGGGAGGAAGTATGAAAAAGGAGCTATTGATGGTATTTGGACCTCAGGGCCTTGTAAACAAGGGGGATCAACAAATACCTAAAAATGAGTCAATCAGCCTTTTTTCCCTAAGTTTCTGTTGACCCTTCTCTGGCTTACTGTCTGCTCTGAAAGTTAGCAAGGAGAAGGGATCAATCACGGGCCCATGCAAATGTAAATATGGACCTTTTCGGGAGGACAAAGGATTTCCTCCCTATTACAGTAATCCTTAGGTCACATTCTTTTTGGGGCAAGGGTCAGAGAGGAGAAACGGGAAGGGGAACCAAAGTACATTTCATTCCATTACATACATTTCATATATTTTATACATTTCATAAGGCAATCCCATCCCCATCCCAAGCAAAGTTTATTACAATATTGGATCTTTATTATAACGCAAACTGGAGATCTCATAGTCCTTTGGCAAAGGTGCGTGGAAACGGAGGGTGCTTGCATTTCAAGGCAAGCACCAGAAAGAGGTTCGTGGCCAAAAACAGTTCAGAGAGTCAATAAGAAAAGGCAGAAGTCCAGTGATGGGCGCTGGGTTGATCAACAACAGAATCCATCGCTCAGCCCTTGGGGAACTATAAATACTTGGGAGGGGGGGGGGAAGATGCTCGGCATCACTACCAACATAGCAGTTCGAAAACATGCAAATGTGAGTGGATCAATAGGTACCGCTCCAGCGGGAAGGTAACGGCACTTCATGCAGTCATGCGGGCAACATGACCTTGGAGGTGTCTATGGACAATGCCGGCTCTTCAGCTTAGAAATGGAGATGAGCACCAACCCCCAGGTTAAGACACCACTGGACTTAATGTCAGGGGAAAACCTTCACCTTTACTTATTCCTGCTAGTAAGCAGAATGATCAGACCTGACCTTAAAAAAATCATAGTGCAAAAATACAGTTGAACTGTGAGAAAAACTGGGTGTCAGGATCATATGCTTATGCTGTAGTGTACCATGGTATCCATGTGCAGGTTATATTTGTTAGTATTTTGCATTCTATATTTCATTTGTTCACTTGTATGTAATGGGAATTAAGAGTACATGAGAAAAATGCTTCTTGGAAACTAATTTCCTAGCAGATGATAGTAACATTTATTTATTTAGTTTCCCCTGGCACTACGTAGGAATCACTGCACTTAGCAATATGAGCCAAACCCAGCAATTTGTTGTACAGCCATGATATTGTTTTTAATTTTTTTCAATGTTTGTTTTTTGTTTTGATATTTGATAGTGACTGTTTTTCAGTGCTTGTTTTAACCTGTATTTGTTGGGCATAACCCTTTGTAAGCCGCCCTGAGTCCCTTCGGGGAGATGGAGGGAGGGTATAAAAATAAAGTTGTTGTTGTTGTTAGTAGTAGTAGTAGTAGTAGTAGTAGTAGTAGTAGTAATATTAGTATTATTTGAAACACAACAAGATGAGTCTACAGCAGACAAGTTCACTCTGCTGGCTGTTGTATTGGATCACACGTCAGACACTTCCCAAGTGTCTAGGACTGTGTGATGTATCGGCAAATAATGCATGCAGATCCCAGTAAGGTGGCCTTTTGCAGCTGGAAGATGGTAATTTTGTCAGCGCCGATTGTGTTTAAGTGCAGGCCAAAGTCTTTAGGCACTGCACCCAGTGTGCCGATCACCACAGGGACCACCTTGACTGACTTGTGCCAGAGTCTTTGCAGTTCGATCTTTAAATCCTCATATCGTGTCAGCTTTTCCAGTTGTTTCTCTTCAATCCTGCTGTTACCTGGGATTGCAACATCGAAAATCCATACTTTGTATTATTATTATTATTATTATTATTATTATTATTATTTTGTAGAGATACAATATTTAGACTGATTGGTAGTTTTCTGGTGGTAAAAATGACCCAAGGCCTTTCTCTTGTGAAAGATGGAGAACTGGGAATGAGATCATGTTTAAATTATTTGACCAGTGGACGAAAAGACAACAAACTGTATAACATATATAACACATGACAAATGGGAAAATAGCATGCAAAGTATTTGGAATGTTTAGTTTTTCAAACTTTGACAGTTGCGACAACTGAGGTATAGTAGCTTTTTCCTACTTTTTAAAGTAAAGTAAAGCTTTTCTACCTCAAAGTGAGCTTATTGTGAGACAGATGGGACCTGCATCTGACACTGGGCATCTCCTCTTACAAACCAGCCCAAGCATTGCGGTCATTGAAGGAGGCTCTGCTCTCGATCCCACCCCCATCCCAAGCACGGCTGGTGGGAACAAGAGGGAGGGCCTTTTCTGTGGTCAGACCCCACCTCGGGAACTTCCTCCCTAAAGAAATAAAGCTGGTCCCCTCCTTCCTCTACTGTAAAAAACTACTGAAGACCTACTTTTGCACATTAACATATGGAAAGGAGGAGGATTAGATGGTTGAGAGATCATTGCCGGGCCTCTGGTTGAGAATTATTTTTATTTAGGTTTCCCTGGTCCAACATCGGCCCAACGTCCACAAAACCAAACCGCACTGTTCAGTGAACCCTTGCTGGCTGTTGTACACCAGTGTGGATGTTTTGTTTAGATTTATTGGCTTATTGGCCTATGCATTTTGACTAACCCTGTATTATTATAGAATTTTGATTGACTATGTGTAGTTTAGTTTATTGGGCCAGAGCGAAGAGAGAGGGGGCCAGGAAGGCAGTTCCACCTTGTTTCCTGTGCTATACAAATAATATAATATAATATAATATAATATAATATAATATAATATAATGTATATACATATACTATTTATAATATTATAATGTAATACAATATAATAATACTAATAATAATACATTATTATAATTATATATTTTTATTACATGTAATATTACTAATAATATTACAATATAATTGTATAGTACAATATAGTAATATACAATAATACTGATATTGTGCTATGCTAATAATGTAATATATTGTATGTATGTATATCTTGAAAGATCCACATAGTTAAAGCAATAGTATTCCCCATAGTCACCTACGGACGTGAGAGCTGGACCATAGGGAAGGCTGAGCGAAGGAAGATCGATGCTTTTGAACTGTGGTGTTGGAGGAAAGTTCCGAGAGTGCCGTGGACAGCGAGAAGATCCAACCAGTCCATCCTCCAGGAAATAAAGTCCGACTGCTCATTGGAGGGAAAGATATTAGAGGCAAAGTTGAAGCACTCTGGCCACATCATGAGAAGAAAGGAAAGCTTAGAGAAGACAATGATGCTGGGGAAAATGGAAGGAAAAAGGAAGAGGGGCCGACCAAGGGCAAGATGGATGGATGGCATCCTTGAAGTGACTGGATTGACTTTGAAGGAGCTGGGGATGGTGACGGCCGACAGGGAGCTCTGGCATGGGCTGGTTCATGAGGTCATGAAGAGTCGGAAACAACAGAAGGAATGAACAACGATACAACAACAAGCCACTCTGAGTCCCCTTCGGGGTGAGAAGGGTGGCCTATAAATGTCCTAAATAATAAATAAATAAATAAATAAATAAATAAATAACTGATATCAGGTTTAATTTACTGATGCTAGGTTTTTAATTTGATGTTAGGTTTTAATATTATTTTTATATGTGGGGTTTTTCTGGGATATTATGTTAGTATCATGAATGTTTGTCATTGTTATGTTGAAATCTACCCTGAGGGAGATAGGGCGGAATGCAAAAATTATTATTATTATTATTATTATTATTATTATTATTATTATATTTCAAATGTCTTTAAGTAATATTAAGAATTGGTTCTTGCTCCAGATATTGTTTATCCACCAGCATTAATGCATTTCAGCATGCTATTTGATGTTCATATTAAAGGCTCTGTTTTTGTTTTGTTTTTTTCTATTGCAGATTACCACTTCCTGCGCAAATGGGGTTTAGTAGCCGCTGCCATCTTGTTCATCCTTGGCATTCTCATTCTCACCTGTAAGAATGGATGACTGGCATGAATGCATCTGAAATCATCTAACATGAATGCATAAGAAATTTCGGTTTTGTTGTTATGGGGGTGGGAACAGTGTAACAAGCTTATTTCATTCATTCATTCATTCATTCATTCATTCAGTATTGCCACAGGACCAAGGGCAACTTACTTGGCTAAAACAAGGCTGAAAACCTGATGGAAAAAAAAGGTTACAACACAATGAAAGAGGCCATGATTAGATTTAAAGTGATTAAGTTTGACATGATCTTACCAAAGTGTGAAATAATTTCAAACATGCCATTAAAGATAATATTAGAATACATTACACATGCACATCATTAAAAAAAAACCCTCCCTGCAACCACATAAGGATCAAGTACTTTTGGTTGCTGGTAAAAGAATAGAAAGTGTATTTCAGGATTTTGAAGCACATATGAACATAATCTGGTATGTTGGGATTGGATCCTTCATAAAGAGAGAAAGGTACTTCATGGAATGTACAAATATAGGCAATACATGACTATTTTATCGTATCAGGAGCAGACCAAACAGTTGTATTGTATTTAAAAACAAAAAATAAAACAAAAAAGCCCCACAAAGTTTGCAAACTTGGCATTCTATTAAATGTGCTTGAACTGTAGCTGGCCACTTGGAGTGCCTCTGGGGTTGCTATAAGAAGTTCCTCCATTGTGCATGTGGCAGGACTCAGGTTTCATTGTAGTAGGTGGTCTGTGGTTTGCTCTTCTCCGCATTTGCATGTCGTGGACTCCACTTTGTAGCCCCATTTCTTAAGGTTGGCTCTGCATCTCGTGGTGCCAGAGCGCAGTCTGTTCAGCGCCTTCCAAGTTGCCCAGTTTTCTGGGTGCCCAGGAGGGAGTCTCTCATTTGGTATCAGCTATTGATTGAGGTTCTGGATTTTAGCTTGCCACTTTTGGACTCTCGCTTGCTGAGGTGTTCCAGTAAGTGTCTCTGTTTCTTGATTTAAGTCGTTGGCATGTTGGCTGATATTTGAACAGGAGATGTCACTGCCTTGGTCCTTTCACTGTTGTTGTTGTTCATTCGTTCAGTCGTCTCCGACTCTTCGTGACCTCATAGACCAGCCCATGCCAGAGCTCCCTGTCGGCTGTCACCACCCCCAGCTCCTTCAAGGTCCTTTCACTACTGGTTGCTATTTCCTGGCAGATGTCAGGTGATGCAATACTGGCTAAACAGTGTAATTTCTCCAGTGGTATAGACACCCTGTGATAATGCGGCATGTCTCATTAAGAGCCACATCCACTGTTTTAGCATTGTGAGATGTGTTCCACACTGGGCACATGACTGTATTTGCTATTTAAGTAGAAAATAAATTAGTCAGTGGCTTATTCCTGATGGCATCATTTTCAACTGTCCCTAATTGATATTTTGAAATCTGGCAGTATCACTTTCAGAACATTATTTCCACTCTCCGAGACGTCAGGGTTGTGGTTGCTTAGACATCACTGGCTGTCCATTTCATTCCCTTCAGTTCTTGACATATGAATTATAACTCTTTGTTGTCTCTCCATTTCCAGGTGGTAAACACGGGAAATTCCCAAGATGCCGTGGAAAGAAACGGGCAAGGTAGGATGCCATCCACCCTGGCCCCCTTTCCCCTTTCCTAATCCATTATTATAAGGAGCTCTTGGTGGTGCAATGAGTTAAACCCTTGTGCCAGCAAGACAAATCCGGGGAGAGTAAGTTGAGCTCCCTCTGTCAGCTCCAGCTTCCCATGCAGGGGCATGAGAGAAGTCTCCCATTCGGGTGTCCCCTGGGCAACATCCTTGTAGATGACCAATTCTCTCACACTAGAAGCGACATGCAATTTCACACACACAAACACACACAATCCATTATTTCTTGAATGAAGCTGAATGGCAACATATAAATAGAAGCTAAGGAACTCCTTTCACACAAATCCCATATTCAATTTCAGAAAGATTCCTGGAGGCTGCATTCCACTGATGGGCAGGGTAAATGAGCAGAACAAAAAATACCAGTATATATCTGCACAATTCTCTTTGTGCCACAACTACGCACTGGGCAAGAAATGTCAGCTTCTTCAAACCAGGATACTGCAAACCAAAAGCTGAGAAACCATCAACAATGAAGCCATGGGGAAATGTCCACGGCCATTCAGAAAAGCCCAAAGAAGTTGATTTGATCCCAGCATGTGAAGTTCAACACTCCCAAGATAAATGGACCACATCAATACTTCCAAGAAGCAGAATGTAACAGTTGCTTCACTTAGCAAAGTCCAAAGTGAAGCAGGAGCAGACCCCTGGTTTTTCCTCATGGACCCTCTGGCCATCCCCCTGCCTTCTCCATCTAAACTAGTTTGCTGCTGTCAGATGTATTGGAGGATGCAATTCTGTTGTCAATCGTCATACTCATGGGTGATCACTCATAATCAAGTACGATTGTCTTCTCGGGATGGTCATGGTGGTGGATCCATAAATGACTGTGAAGACCTATTCTGGATTTTATTTATTATTTATTTATTTAAAACATTTATATTCCACCCTTCTCACCCCGAAGGGGACTCAGGGTGGAATACAGCATATATACGGCAAACATTCAATGCCGGGACACAAATTCATATACACATACATAAACATTAAAAACATTTATCTCAATATTAAAATACACCATTTAAAACCATTGTAGACATCAGCATCAAATCTAATTGGCCTGTGTACAGTTATGAACACAACGATGGACAGGGTATAGGGATTTTATCTTTGAAGATCCCACCGCTGCTACCAATTGTACAGGTGTGGATGATTATGGAGGGAATTAATCTCAGGCCTCAATTGTGTATAAGAATATATTATAGAGGAGGCCAATTATTACTTGTAAATTAAGGTAACTGCCACCAACATGAGGTATTTGAGGTACCACCGATGAGATCTGGCTTTACAGACGCAGATTAATTGAGATGAGACGGTCTTCAACAAAAGATAACAAGTTTATTGTGTACAAAGCGTATGGTTGCAGGCTGTTAAATAACATATAGAACTTCGAATATCACTTGGTTTGTAATACAGTCCACCCTTCCAAATAACACAGCTCGTGGCTAACTTTTACTGAGGTGAAGCTCTTTAGTGAACAATGTTTCCTACTATGAATAGCCTTCCAATTTGATCTTTCCTTGATCAAATCTCTGATCTCTAGTCTTTCCTTGACTAGGGATCTTAACAAGCTTCCTTTAGTCTTCCTTGACTAAAGAAACTGACCAGGTTTTTGTCTTCAGCCCTTCTAAACTGAAAATCCTCCAGCTGCTCACACACACCTCTCTCCCAGGCTTTTCAAGCCTCCACACTCCTTCACACACTCACACACTCCCACTCTCTGCCCCTTTTCCAAAGACGCACATAACTTTTCCTGCTTGGCTCCGCCCACTTCTCACTCTCCTGAGCTAGCCTGCCTGGTCTCCTTGGCAACGCTCACTGTGGATTCGAACCAGATAACTCTAGTTTTAGCTACTGTTACAAACACAAATATATACTCTAACAGTTAAACACATACATAGTATCAATGACTTCTGCACAGCCTGGTAATTAGAACACAGAAATGCTGGACCACTCTCACAACCACCATGTCAGACTACACAGAGAAGCCATTGAAATCCACAAGCATGTGAACAATTTCAACAGAAAGGAAGAAACCATGAAAATGAACAAAATCTGGCTACCAATATTAAAAAACTCTAAAATTGCAACAGCACAACAACTTACTTACTTACTTAGGCGATCCCTCGTTGGACGAGTAAGATGGTCTTCCATTATGGATTTCCCTGTGGGTCCGTAGGTGGCTGTGGAGCCCTATTCTTGCTCTGCATCTTCTTCCGCAGTGAGGGCATTGGTTTCCAGGTGGAAGGCGTTCCCTGTCGGGGTTGGCTTGACGCGCCTTCCTCCTGGCACGTTTCTCTCTTTCACCCTCCACTCGTGCCTCCTCGAATTCTGCAGCACTGTTGGTCACAGCTGTCCTCCAGCTGGAGCGCTCAAGGGCCAGGGCTTCCCAGTTCTCGGTGTCTATGCCAGAGTTTTTAAGGTTGGCTTTCAGCCCATCTTTAAATCTCTTTTCCTGTCCACCAACGTTCCGTTTTCCGTTCTTAAGTTCGGAGTAGAGCAACTGCTTTGGGAGACGGTGGTCAGGCATCCGGACAACGTGGCCGGCCCAGCGGAGTTGATGTTGGAGGACCATCGCTTCAATGCTGGTGGTCTTTGCTTCTTCCAGCACACTGACGTTTGTCCGCTTGTCTTCCCAGGAGATTTGCAGGATTTTCCGGAGGCAGCGCTGATGGAATCGTTCCAGGAGTTGCATATGACGTCTGTAGACTGTCCACGTCTCACAGGCATATAGCAGGGTTGGGAGGACAATGGCTTTATAGACAAGCACCTTGGTCTCCCTACGGATGTCCCGGTCCTCAAACACTCTTTGCTTCATTCTGGAAAATGCTGCACTTGCAGAGCTCAGGCGGTGTTGTATTTCGGCGTCGATGTTGACTTTGGTGGAGAGGTGGCTGCCAAGGTAGCGGAAATGGTCCACATTTTCTAATGTTACACCATTAAGCTGTATTACTGGCATTGGAGAGGGATTGGCTTGTGACTGCTGGAACAGCACCTTGGTTTTCTCAATGTTCAGTGACAGGCCGAGCTTCTCATATGCTTCTGCGAAGGTGTTTAGAGTGGCTTGTAGATCTTCTTCTGAATGCGCACAGACGACATTGTCATCAGCATACTGGAGTTCTATAACAGATGTTGTTGTAACCTTGGTTTTGGCTTTCAGTCTGCTGAGGTTGAATAGCTTGCCATCTGTCCGATAGATTATTTCCACTCCGGTGGGAAGCTTCCCATCAACAAGGTGAAGTATCATAGCGATGAAGATGGAGAATAGAGTTGGGGCGATAACACATCCCTGTTTGACACCGGATTCCACCTTAAATGGGTCACTTTGGGAGCCACTGCTGTCCAAAACTGTTGCCATCATGTCATCATGGAGGAGCCGCAGGATGTTCACAAATTTGTTAGGGCACCCGATTTTGTGGAGGATGGTCCAGAGAGCGCTGCGATTCACTGTGTCAAATGCCTTTGCAAGGTCGATGAATGCCATGTACAGGGGTTGGTTTTGTTCCCTGCATTTTTCTTGGAGTTGTCGTGCAGTGAAGATCATGTCCACGGTTCCTCTGGAGGGGCGGAAGCCGTTCTGGGATTCTGGGAGGGTGTCTTCTGAGAGGGGCAGAAGGCGGTTTGCAAGGATTCTTGCGAGGATTTTCCCAGCGGAGGTTAGAAGGGAGATACCTCGATAGTTTCCGCAGTCTGTTCTTTCCCCTTTTTTGAAGAGGGTGATGATGGTGGCGTCCTTGAAATCTGCTGGGATTTTCTCGGTCACCCACACTTTTTCTATGAGCTGGTGGAGTTGGTGTGTTAGCTCAGGTCCTCCCTCTTTAAAGATTTCAGCAGGGATCCCATCTGGTCCACTGGCTTTGTTATTCTTCTGTTGGCTGATGGCATTGCTGACTTCTTCCAAACTAGGCAGTGCTGCAAGCTCATCCCTGGTTTGTTGTTGTGGGATTTGTGAGAGGACCTCGTCGGCCACATTGGAGCTGCGGTTCAGGAGGCTTTGGTAGTGTTCTTTCCAACGTAGTGCAATTGAGTTTTGGTCCTTCAGGAGTTTGGTTCCATCTGATGAGCGTAGAGGCTGTATGCCATGGTTTCTTGGTCCATAGATGACCTTTGTGGCTTTGAAGAATCCCTGAGCATTATGGGTATCTGCCAGGTGTTGGATTTCTTCGGCCTTCTTTGTCCACCAGATGTTCTTGAGTTCTCTTGTCCTTCTTTGGACCTCAGCTTTTGCACTAGCATAGATCTTTTTCTTAGCAGCACAGTTGATGTCTCTCTGCCATGCTTGGAAGGCTTTCCTTTTCTTGTCAATTAGCTGTTGGATCTCGATGTCATTTTCATCAAACCAGTCTTGATGTTTCTTGGCTTGGTATCCAATAGTTTCTTCGCAGGCTTGGATGATGGAGGTCTTCAGTTTGTTCCAATGTTCCTCAACATTTTCGGGGTGTTCTGTGGGTAGATGGTCCTTGAGTGCTGTTTGGAGATGGGCTCGTCTGGAGGGCTCCTGAAGGGCTTGGGTGTTCATTTTGCGCCTTGTCTTCCTTCCTTGGAGTCTGCGCTTGGGGGCGATCTTGATAGCCATCGAGGATCGAATTAGCCTGTGGTCAGTCCAGCAGTCGTCAGCACCTATCATGGCTCTTGTGAGGAGCACGTCACGACGGTCTCTGGCACGTGTGATTACATAGTCTAAGAGGTGCCAATGCTTTGACCGGGGGTGCTTCCATGATGTCTTGAACTTGTTTTTCTGGCGGAAGAGCGTGTTGGAGAGGAAACAAACAAGGACATCTAATCACCTCTCAACAAAAGTTTGCTCCAGGCACTACCAGGCCATTATATGCTAATCAAGGTGGTCAGTTGAAACATTCACACCTAGCTCCAGCAGACAAGAGTCCTTTGTCATTCCATAGATATATAAACCCTTTCCCCTAGCTCCAACAGCCCTCACTACCCCTGAGGGTGCTTGCCATAGATGCAGGTGAAACGTCAGGAGAGAATGCCTCTAGACCATGGCCATATAGCCCGAAAAACCCTACAACAACCCAACCATCTGATACATTTCCTGTCTGAACTCTGTCCCCTTCCTTTTACAGGACCTATGATGTGGCCCAGGCCTGAAGCCACTTCATATCCTGAGGAGCATTTGCACTGACACAAGCGCACCAATCAGCGTCACCCTGGATGTATCATATGGAAGCCTTTCCTATTCTTCTCCATGGAAAAAAAATAGCTGCTTAGCTTCTCTCAACGCAGTCCCCAACATCCTATCTATCTGACCTCCCAATATATATATTTCCCCGCTTTTCCTACAACACCTATCCAATTCTTTTTGGCTCTACACCTAAGATATATTTTCATTAAACTAATTTCCCTGTGGAACCAGAAAGATTGAAAGAATCGTGGACTGAACTTTCATTTCTTTGTGCGGCCTCAGGTTGAGAGAGACTTGAGTTGCCAAGAGAAACCTCATTGTGCCAATTCTGTTCCAAGAAGTCTCATGTTCTGTACTCACAATAATACTTTTGGGCGTGTTTTTTCTTCCTCCTATGTTTTCTGGCTTCGTTTCTTTGTTCTTTTGTTACCCTTTGCATACGAGGCCATGATAATATGAAAGGCCTGAATTGTGACATAAATACACGCTACCAGATGAAGTTACGACTGCCTTCATTTGTACCTGAGGACTCCAATTCTTGATTTAATGAAGACAAACGTGGGATTAGTGCTGGTATTTAAACAACTTGAAATATGAGCTCTTTATACCGGGTATCTTATATTATTCTTTGGAATAACAAAGATTCAGTGCCATTACTTCACCATCACCTCTTTGGTGCAACATTTTCAACCCTAAGGACAGCAGATCTCATCTGATCTTGGAAACAAAGAAAGGGGCCCTCTAGTGGCGCAACGGGTTAAACTGCTGAGCTGCTGAACTTGCTGATCAAAAGCTTAGTGGTTTGAATCCAGGGAGCAGAGTGAGCTCCTGCTGTTAGCCCCAGCTTCTGCCAACCTAGCAGTTTAAAAACATGCAAATGTCAGTAAATTAATAGGCACCGCCTCTGCGGGAATGTAATGGTACTCCATGCCTCCATGCAGGCCACATGACCTTGGAGGGGTCTAGAAAAAACACCGGCTCTTCGGCTTAGAAATGGAGATGAACACCACACCCCAGAGTTGGACATGACTAGACTTAATGCCAGGGGAAACCTTTACTTTTAAATACCCCAAGGACAGAGATCTCATCTGATCTTGGAAACAAAGCAATATAAGCCATTATTAGTATTTGGATGGGAAACCACCAATGAAAACCAGATGTTATAGGCTATATGTCAGAGGAAGGAACTGCTCCAAGTATTCCTTGCTAAAGAAAACCCAATGAAATTTGTGAGGTTGGAATAAGTCAAGAGGTGGAGTTCTGAATCCTCTTTGGTTGTAGGTGAACTATAAATCCCAGCAACTACAAATAACACCAGTGTTCACATTTGGGCTTATTGAGTATTTGTGCCAAGTTCGGTCCGGATCCATCATTGTTTGAGTCCACAGTTCTCTTTGGATGTAGGTGAACTACAACTTCCAAACTCAAGGCCGATGACCCCAAACCCTTCTAGTGTTTTCTGTTGGTCATTAGTTCTGTGTGTCAAGTTTGGTTCAATTCCATCGTTGGTGGTGTTCAGAAGGCTCTTTGATTGTAGGTGAACAATAAATCCAAGCAACTACAACTCCTAAATGTTAGGTCTATTTTCCCCAAACTTCACCAGTCTTCCCATTTGGGCATATTGAGTATCCGTGCCAAGTTTGGTCCAGATCCATCATTGTTTGAGTCCACAGTGCTCTCTGGATGTAGGTGAACTACAACTCCAAAACTCAAGGTCAATGCCCACTAAATCCTTTCAGTATATTCTTTTGGTCACGGGGGTTCAGTGTGGGAAGTTTGGCCCCAATTCTATCATTGGTGGAATTCAGAATCCTCTTTGATTGTAGGTGAACTATAAGTCCCAGCAACTACAACTCCCAATTCCAAAGTATATTTTCCCCAAACTCCACCAGTGTTCACATTTTGGCAAGTTGAGTGTTCGTGCCAAGTTTGGTCCAGATCCATCATTGTTTGAGTCCACAGTGCTCTCTGGATGTAGGTGAACTACAACTCCAAAAGTTCAAGGTCATTGCCCATTAAACCCTTCCAATATTTTTTGTTGGTCATGGGAGTCCTGTGTGCCAAATTTGGTTCAATTTCATTGTTGGTGGAGTTCAGAATGCTCTTTGATTGTAGGTGAACTATAAATCTCAGCAACTACAACTCCCAAATGTCAAGGTCTATTTTCTCCAAACTCCATTTGTGTTCATATTTGGGCATAAGGAATATTCGTGCCAAGTTTGGTCCAGATCCATCATTGTTTGAGTCCACAGTGCTCTGTGGATGTAGGTGAAGTACAACTCCCAAACTCAAGGTCGATGCCCCCGAACCCTTCTAGTGTTTTCTGTTCGTCATGGGAGTCCTGTGTGCCACGTTTGGTTCAATTCCATCATTGGTGGAGTTCAGAATGCTCTTTGATTGTAGGTGAAGTATAAATCCTAGCAACTGCAACTTCCAAATGTCAAGGTCTATTTTCCCCAAACTCCACCAGTGTTCCCATTTGGGCATATTGAGTATTCGTGCCAAGTTTGGTCCAGATCCATCATTGTTTTGAGTCCACAGTGCTCTCTGGATGTAGGTGAACTACAACTCCAAAAGTTCAAGGTCAACACCCACCAAACCCTTCCAGTATTTTTTGTTGGTCATGGTAGTCCTGTGTGCCAAGTTTGGGTTAATTCCATTGTTGGTGGATGTCAGAATCAGGGCCGTAGCCAGAAAAATTTTTTGGGAGGGGTTGAAATTTTCGGGGGGGGGGGGGGAGCGGTTGAAAATTTCATGGGGGGAGGTTGAAACCTGCCTCCTAGGTCACGCTGAAGCAAAGAGCGCAGCAGGGGGCAGAGCAGCCTTCAATAGCCTGCAGCTCCGCCCCTGTCAACCACCTCCACCAAGTCTGGCCTCCTTAATGAGAGCATTCAACACACACACCCCACAATGACAGTAATAATAATAATAATAATAATAATAATAATCCTTTATTTGTACCCCACTACCATCTCCCGGAGGACTCGGTGCAGCTTACAAGAGGCTGAGCCCAAATACACAACAGTAAAAACAACAATACAGCAAAATAACTCAAAAACAAGGCAATAACATTAACAACACACCATGACGTAATTAAAATCTGTGGCAGGGCCAAATGTAATAATTAAAATTAAAAAGTGCTGGGCATGACCAGGTGAAAAGGGTAGGTGTTTGGAGGGGGATGGGCATGCAGTTATCCTGGCCTGGATGACATCAGTCCCCCCAAAAAGCCTGATGTCCTTAGGGAGAGAGTTCCAGAGTTGAGGGGCCACCACCAAAAAAGCCCTATCCCTTGTCCCCACCAATTGCACTTGCGATGCAGGTGGGATCGTGAGTAGGGCCTCTCCAGATGAATGAAGAGATCGTGTGGGTTCGTACACAGAGATGCGGTCAAGCAGGTAGGTGGGTCCCAAACAGTGTGAATAAATTGTCAATATTTGCTTGAGATAGTGCTTGCAGTTCTGGAGGGACTCTTAATTTTTTGCATCTCATAGACTTAGCAGCATGGGGATTGGGTTAACCAGTTAAAATTCATGAGTAAACCAGGTTTTTTAAAAAATCTGAAACATTTCGGGGGGGGGGGGGTTGAACCCCTAAAACCACCCCCTCGCTACAGGCCTGGTCAGAATGTTATTTGATTGGAGGTGAACTATAAATCCCAGCAACTACAACTCCCAAATGATGACATCAGTCCCCCCAAAAACCCACCAGTGTTCAAATTTGGGCCTATTTGTGCCCAATTTGGTCCAGTGAATGAAAAGACATCCTGCAGATCAGATATTTACATGACGATTCATAACAGGAGCACAACTACAGTTATGAAGTAGCAAGGAAAATAACTTTATGGTTGAGGGTCAACACAACATGAGGAACTCTATTAAGGGGTCGCGGCATTAGGAAAGTTGAGAAACACTCGTTGAGGCAGCCATTCAGAGCTTTCCCCTCCGAGTTCGTGGGCAGAAGGACAAGAGAGGCGGTGCCTGGCTGTTGTGCTCGTCTCCTTCGCCCTGCAGCCTCCAGCCCGGGGCCCTTTGAGCGGGAAGGGCTTCTTCGGAGCGTCGGGAGGTGAGTCTTGGCTGGGCCCCCCTTTTCCCTTCGTAAAGGTCGCTTTCCCCTTGGGCAGCCCCTTCTCCTTCCTGGCTGAGCCTCTCGCCGGGCTTCCTGGCAGAGTTTCTGCCTCTCCAGCCATTTCAATCGCCCTGGCTGCCTTTGCCTGGAATGCTGACTCAATGCAATCCTCGAGGCAACCAATCTCGATTCAGAAACGGGACGATATGGAAGTAGACGCCACACTGTTGGCATTTGCAAGACACCGTTTCAACTAACGCTAAAGTTGCAACAGCGTTGGCAACTCCCAGGACCCTATTGGATGGAATCTTGACAATCAGATTCCACTCTTGCCCCCGTTTGACAGGAGGAGGGACCAATCACAGGAGAGGGAGGGCACAAAGCGGAGGCCTGATTGGCTCTAGGGGACCCCTCCAATAAAAGGCCTTGCTCTCAGGAGAAAAACAAGCAAAGCCCGCCCAACAGATGCACCAAGCACTAATGACCTTTTGGGTATTGTCGAAGGCTTTCATGGCTGGAATCACTAGGTTCTTGTGGGTTTTTTCGGGTATAGAGCCATGTTCTAGAGGCATTTCTCCTGACGTTTCGCCTGCATCTATGGCAAGCATCCTCAGAGGCAGTGAGGTCTGTTGGAATTAGGACAATGGGTTTATATATCTGTGGAATGGCTGGGGTGGGGCAAAGAGCTCTTCTCTGCTGCAGTTAGGTGTGAATGTTTCAGCTGATCACCTTCATTAGCATTCCCTGAGCCTGGGAAAATCTCTTGCTGGGAGGTGTTAATCTGTGCCTGGTTGTTTCCTCTTTTTGGTTGTTGTTGTTGCCAAACAACAGAGAGGAAACAATCAGGCACAGATTAACACCTCCCAGCAAGAGATTTTCCCAGGCTCAGCCCTAGACCCTGAATAACTGGGATAGAAATCTATATAAATAAAAATGCAATGTTCATTTGTGGGATTAACATAACTCAAAAACCACTGGATGAATTGATACCAAATTTGGACACAATACATCTAACAACCCAATGAGTGATTATCACTCAAAAATTGATTTTGTCATTTGGGAGTTGTAGTTCCTGGGAGTTGTAGTTAACTTACAATCAAAGAGCATTCTGAATTCCACCAATGATGGAATTGAACCAACTTGGCACACAGAACTCACATGACCAACAGAAAATATTGGAAGGGTTTGATGGGCAGTGTCCTTTGGTTTTAGAGTTGTAGTTCACCTACATCCAGAGAGCACTGTGGACTCAAACAATGATGGATCTGGACCAAACTCTACACAAATACTCAGTATGCCCAAATGTGAACACTGGTGGAGTTTGGGGAAAATAGAATCTTGACACTTGGGAGTTGTAATTGCTGGGATTTATAGTTCACCTACAATCACAGAGCATTCTGAACCCCACCAACGATGCATTTGTCCCTGTTGAACTTCATTTTGTTCATTTTGACCCATCTCTCTAATCTGTCAACGTCGTTTTGATTTCTGCTCTTGTCTTCTGGGGTATTAGCTATCCCTCCCAATTTGGTGTCATCTGCAAACTTGATGATCATGACTTATAACCCTTCGTCTAAGGCAGCAGTTCCCAACCTTCCTAATTCTGCGACCCCTTAATACAGTTCCTCATGTTGTGGTGACCCCCAACCATAAAATTATTTTTGTAGCTACTTCATAAATGTAATTTTACTAGTGTTGTGAATCGTAATGTAAATATCTGATATGGAAGATGTATTTTCATTCATGGAACCAAATTTGGCACAAATACCCGATATGCCCAAATTTGATTACTGGTGAGTTTGTTGGGAGGATTGATTTTGTCATTTGGGATTTGTAGTTGCTGGGATTTATAGTTCACCTACAATCACAGAGCATTCTGAACCCCACCAACGATAGAATTGGGCCAAACCTCCCACACAGAACCCCCATGTGGGCCACAGCAACACGTGGCAGGGGACGGCTAGTCTATATAAATAAAAATGTAATGTCACACCTAGCCCAACTGACAAAAGTCCTTTGTCTCACCCTGGTCATTCCACAGATATATAAACCCCTTTTCCCAGTTCCAACAGACCTCACCTCTGAGGATGCTTGCCATAGATGCAGGTGAAACGTCAGGAGAAATGCCTCTAGAACATGGCCATATAGCCCGAAAAAACCCACAAGAACTTAATGTAATGTTCGTTTGTGAAATTAATAGAACTCAAAAACCACTCGACGAATTGACACAAAATTTGAACACAATACACCTATCAGGCCAACGAATGTCCATCACTCATAAAAACATTGAAAAACACAGCAAAAGAGACTTAAAACCCAAAAAACAAAAAAAAACCATTATAACACATGCACAAAACCACATATATACACAAACATACATACACAAATACACACACACACACATATGCATATATACACACACAAAACACATATACACAGAAAGGGGGAAGGAAGGAAGAAAGGAAGGAGAGAAGGAGGGATAGAAAGAGGAAAGGAAAGGAGAGAAGGAACGAGGTAGTGAAGGAAGGATGGACAGAAGGAAATAAAAAGTGAAAGAAGGAAAGAAAGAGAGGGAAGGAGAGAAGGAACAAAAGAGAGAAAGGGAGGGAGAGAAGGAAGGAAGGAAGGAGAAGGAAGGATGGAACCAAAGAGCAAAGAAAGGGAGGAAAGAAACAGGTAGAGAAGGAAGGAAGAAAAATGGAAAGAAGAAGGAAAAGAAAAAGAGGGAAGGAAGGAAAGAGGGAGGGAAGGAAGGAGAGAAAGAAAGAGGGAGGGAAGGTTTTGCCATAATCACTCATAAAAACACTGAAAAACGCAGCAGAAGAGACTTAAAAAGCCAAAAAAACAAAACAAAAGAAACGCCCCAAAACCCCAAACATTACAATGCATGCGCATAACCACATTAATACACATATACAAAAATATGCGTGGCAGTGGACGGTTAGTCTATATAAATAAAAATGTAATGTTCGTTTGTGGGATTAACATAACTCGAAAACCATTGGATGAATTGACACCAAATTTGGACACAATACACCTAACAACCCAATGAGTGATCATCACTCAAAATTTTTTTGATTTTGTCATTTGGGAGTTGTAGTTGCTGGGAGTTATAGCTAACCTACCGTCAAAGAGCATTCTGAACTCCACCAAAGATGGAATTGATCCAAACTTGGCACACAGAATTCCCATGACCAACAGAAAATACTGGAAGGGTTTGGTGAGCATGGACCTTGAGTTTTGGAGTTGCAGTTTACCTACATCTAAAGAGCACTGTGGACTCTAGCAATGATGGATCAGGACCAAACCGCACGGATACTCAATATGTCCAAATATGAACACTGGTGGAGCTTGGGGAAAACAGACCTTGATATTTGGAAGTTGTAATTGCTGGGATTTATAGTTCACCTACAGACAAAGAGCATTCCAAACCCTACCAAGAATAGAATTGGGCTAATCTTCCCACACAGAACCCCCATGACAGAAAATACTGGGTTTTCTGATGGTCTTTGGCGACCCCTCAGACACCTCCTTGCGACCCCCCCCCCCCCAAGAGTCCCGATCCCCAGGTTCAGAAACACTGGTCTAGATCCAGGGGAGTCATGCTACCCCTTTATTCTGCCTTGGTTAGATCACACCTGGAATATTGTGTCCAATTCTGGGCAGCAGAATTGAAGAAAGAGATTGGCAAGCTGGAATGTGTCCAGAGGAGGGCAACTAAAATGATCAAGGGTCTAGAGAACAAGCCCTATGAGGAGCAGCTTAAAGAACTGGGCATGTTTAGCCTGAAAAAGAGAAGCTGAGAGGAGACATGATAGCCATGTATAAATATGTGAAAGGAAGTCGTAGGGAGGAGGGAGCAAGCTTGCTTTCTGTTTCCTTGGAGACTAGGACGCGAAACAATGGCTTCAAATTACAGGAAAGGAGATTCCATCTGAACATGAGGAAGAACTTCCTGACTGTGAGAGCTGTTCAGCAGTGGAACTCTCTACCCCAAAGGCTCCTTTGGAGGCTTCCAAATGGAGGTTGGATGGCCATCTGTTGGGGGTGCTTTGAATGCAATTTTTCTGCTTCTTGGCAGGGGGTTGGACTGGATGGCCCATGAGGTCTCTTCCAACTCTATAATTCTATGATTCTATCCAAGATCGGTGTACTGACGGTGGGTCTGTAGATGGCTGTTAAGCCCTATTCTTGACCTGCATCTTCTCCTACAGTGAGGGCATTGGTTTCCAGGTGGAAGGCGGTCCCGGTCAGGCTTGGCTTGATGTGCTTACCTCTTGGCACATTTCTCTCTTTCGTCCTCCATTCGTGCCTCTTCAAATTCTACAGCACTGCTGGTCACGGTTAACCTCCAGCTGGAGCGGTCAAGGGCCAGGGCTTCCCAGTTCTCAGTGTCTATGCCAGAGTTTTGAAGGTTGGCTTTGAGCCTATCTTTAAATCTCTTTTCCTGTCCACCAACATTCTGTTGGAGTAGAGCAACTGCTTTGGGAGACGGTGGTCATCGGGCATCTGGACATCATGGCAAGTCCAGCGGAGTTGATGGCGGTGGACCGTCACTTCAATGCTCATGGTCTTTGCTTCTTCCAGCACTCTGACATTTGTCCACCTGACTTCTCAATAGCTTTATAAAAAAGCACCTTGGTATCCCTACAGATGTCCCGGTCCTCAAACACTTTGTGCTGCATTTGGAAAAAAACTGCACTCGCAGAGCTCAGGAGGTGCTGTATTTCAGTGTCAATGTTGACTTTTGTGGAGAGGTGGCTGCCAAGGTACACCATTAAGCTGCATTTCTGGCATTGGAGAAGGGTTGGCTGGTGACTGCTGGAAAAGCACTTTGGTTTTCTCGATGGTCAGTGAGAGGCAGAGCTTCTTGTATGCTTCTGCAAAGGTGTTTAGAGTGGTTTGTACGTTTATTTTTTATTTAAATTATTTTATTTAGAGCCTTTTTCTTGCCCAAGTCCCTAAATTGTGGTTTAATTAGGGATTGATACTGCTTCCACTGCGAGGCTAGAAAGGATTTTTTTTAATGTGGAGCTTGACACATTTCGCATGAATTGGGTGTGGAGTGAGTGCCAGGAAGTTGTGCAATATAAGCCACATGTCTTGTTCCGTTATGGGCTGCTGTATATGAAGCTGGGGGACTAACTGGGGTGGCACTTTCCAGAAAATAAGAGGTGAGTGTTGGTTTCCCCCAGGATCATGCACTGTGATTTTAGCAATTTCCACACAAAGTTCAAATGAGGCTAACAATGAATGCCTTTTTCTTCTTTAATCTGTTTTAATCTGTTTTGTGTAGTGATTCTCTGCCTGAATGCCTTAAAGGCAACAGATCCTGAACGATCTTGGAAGCGAAGCAGGGTTTTGGATGAGGAAACACCAACAACAGAAGAAAACCCTATAACATTTGTGGAGTCATAAATTCACAGGTAACTTGAATGCACATACACGCAAGCTTGTTTTGAGTAATATGCATTATATTTTGATTGTATTTATTTTCAGTCTTGCGTACAGACAATCCCAGAGTTACAAAGATCTGACTTGCAAACAACTCATAGTTAATAATGGGGATGAGACTTTTTTTTTATTACAACTGTTTCCTTTTTTTATTATTGTTGTTTACTTTACAAAATACAGAGGTACAGGAATAATATTAAATATTTATACCTCGGTATGATCAAGCATGTAATCATTTCCCCCTGGTTTCTCCAGCTATTCTATAGTATAAACACAATACAAATAGATTGACTGTAGCTCAGAGTCTTGTTGATCTTATACATAGCCGTCTGTCTAAAATTCTCAAAAGTACTCATTTTGTTTTCTTCGTCATCCTGTATCTGCTGAACTGATTCCTGGTTTTGTGGCTGTTTATTTATTTCATATCAAAAGCATTGCATAAATAAGTATAAAACTGATAAAAATAAAATGAGCACAAGTGGATAATTATTTTTTTGACCAAGAATGGACAACGATGACCACATTGTCTGTAGTTTTAAACAGTTGCACATGAGGCAGAACATTGTGGACAAGCATAGAGATGCAGAGTTGTCTGTTCTCCTCCACAGTCGCACAAGGCGAGGATGCTCTTGCTGTCGGTGGGGGAACATTAAGAGGAGTGGTGGTTCTCATGAAGCTTTTTCTTGATTTGAGTCTAATGGAAGGGGGCTGGTAGTGGATGGTTTTCACAGTGTTCAACCTTACATCTCCTATAGTTATGGGGGCAATGTCAGATAGCTTGTAGTGTTTACCAACAGGTGTAGGTTTAAGACATCCTGTGATTATTCTGCATGTTTCATTTAATGCTTTGTCCACTTGCTTCCCGTGGGTAGACTTGTGCCAAACAGGGCAGGTATATTCAGCAGTTGAGTATGTCAAGGCCAGGACTGGTGTTCTTATTAATTTTGGGTCTGCACCCCATGCACTGCCAGCAAGTTTCCACAGGATGTTATTGCGTGCCGCTACTTTGTGCTTCGTTTTAGAATAATAGAATCATAGAGTTGGAAGAGACCTCATGGGCCATCCAGTCCAACCCCCCTCCAAGAAGCAGGAAAATTGCATTCAAAGCACCCCCAACAGATAGCCATCCAGCCTCTGTTTAAAAGCTTCCAAAGAAGGAGCCTCCACCACACTCCAGGGCAGAGAGTTCCACCGCTGAATGACTCTCATGGTCAGGAAGTTCTTCTTAATGTTCAGATGGAATCTCCTTTCCTGTAGTTTGAAGCCATTGTTTTGCATCCTAGTCTCCAGGGCAGCAGAAAACAAGCTTGCTCCCTCCTCCCTATGACTTCCTCTCATGTATTTATACATGGCTATCATGTCTCCTCTCAGCCTTCTCTTCTTCAGGCTAAACATGCCCAGTTCTTTAAACCGCTCCTCATAGGGCTTGTTCTCCAGATCCTTGATCATTTTAGTCACCCTCCTCCGGACACATTCCAGCTTGTCAATATTTTTCTTCAATTTTGGTGCCCAGAATTGGACACAATATTCCAGGTGTGGTCTAACCAAGGCAGAATAGAGGGGAAGCCTGACTTCCCTGGATCTAGACACTAGACTCCTATTGATGCAGGCCACTTTTCATACAGTGTGTGTGAAAAGAATAGCATGTCATTCAGGAGAAGGATAGAGTGAGGACACTCCACATTTCTTAATTCAGAAGGTGCCTTGAGGACTTTGGAAGGTGTTCCTTCAAAAGATGACAGTGATATCCCCCCCCCCACTCCGCCTGTAAAGTGGACATTTTTCTGTTTTGCAAGACAAAAGAAGCCTGCTTCCAAACACAACCATGGATACAATGCCAGTCTTGCCCCAGCTGTCCAATCCTTCCTCAAGCCATGAGACAAAATCTTCCTTGCCGCGACCATTGAAGAAGTTCTATTTGGGAGAACCACTTGTCCTAGGGGTAAGTACCCGTATAAGAAACATTACGTGTGAATTATTCTGTGAGCACTATGCACGTCTTTCCAGACAAGAAATGTTTTCAGGGTTCTTTTTAGGCAGCTGAGTGGTTTTGTAATAGAAGAATGAATAACAACAGATTTATTTATTTATTTATTTACAACATTTATATGCCGCCCTTCTCACCCCGAAGGAGACTCAGAGCGGCTTACAAGATATACATACATGCAACATTATTAGCATAGCACCATATCAGTATTATATATTATTATAAGATATAATTATAATATCATATTATTATTATTATTATTATTATTATTGGCATTATATTGTATTACATTATAATATTATAAATATTATATTTATATACAATATATTATAATGGTATATATTATATTATATTATATTATATTATCTTATATTATATTATTAGCATAGCACAGGAGACAATTTGGAACTATATTCCTGGCCCCCCTCTCTTCCTTCTGATTCCAGAGCAGCAGTTGGTGCGGGGGGAGGAGCTCATGTATGTATGTATGTATGTATGTATGTATGTATATGTATGTATGGCTGGAGTTACACTTAAAAATGCACCTGTTCCAACTTACATACAAATTCAACTTAAGAACAACCGTACAGAACCTAGTCTCAACACTAGGTACAAAGGTGACCTATAATAATATAAGGAATAAGCAAGTTTCCTATCTTGAACAGAATTTAAGACCATTTGGAGACCACGGCTAAAAATGTTTCAGAATCAATAACATGATTTGCAGTTGCCAAGACTACCCATGTATAAGTGTGCATGCATATGATAGATATAAGGGAGTTTTGAGTGTGACTTCAGAGCTATACTGTTACATTGTTTACCTTTCATTGAAGTTATGACAGTGGACGAAATCCTTCCATTTGTCAAAATCCCCCAGACTATGCATTCCACCACAACCATGGCTGTTGGCCTAAGGAAGAAATTGCACTTTAGAGTCAGTAGTGCATTTCAAGTCTTGGTGCAATGGGTTAAACTGTTGTGCCGGCAGGACTGCTGACCAATAGGTCAGCGGTTCGGATCCAGGGAGAACAGATCAAACTCCCATCTGTCAGCTCCAGCTTCTCATGCAGGGACATGAGAGAAGCCTCCCACAGGGCATCCCTTGGGCAACATCCTTGCAGACGGCCAATACTTTCACACCAGAAGCGACTTGCAGTTTCTCAAGTCACTCCTGACAAGAGAAAAAAAACAAGTCTTGTTTAGTTTGGTCTTCTCTATCTATTTATCACAAACAATGGAAGAGGACAATATTGTGGAGCAGTGTTGAGGCTGAAACTTGGAAGGTGTGGGTGCATGGAACCATAAACAAACACACTGAGTGACTTTGGGATTACACTGTCTGTCTAATCTGCTTTGTAATGTTGTGAGAATAATGTGGAAGAGCCATATATGCCACCTTGGGTTTGGTGGACAAATAGACTAGAAGTTAAGCGAAACAAAATCATCATCTCCGCAATAACAAACTCTATGTATTCAGTCTTTTTAATGGGTTGCTGTGAGTTTTTCAGGCTGTACGGCCATATTCCATACTACTGAAACATTGCCATGCAGCCCGAAAAACGCACAGCAACCCAGTGATTCCAGCCATGAAAGCCTTCAACAATTCAATCTTTTTAAATATTAATCTGACATTTATATTATTGATGATCTGTGCCCTGCCACACGTTACTGTGGCCCAGTCTGTGTATATGTATTTTGTGTGTTTATATATTTGTGTATATGTGTATATTTGTGGTTTTGCACATGCGTTGTAATGTATTTTTTGTTTTTTGGCTTCTTAAGTCTCTTCTGCTGTGTTTTACAGTGTTTTTATGAGTGATGGTCACTTGTTGGCCTGATAGGTGTATTGTGTCCAAATTTGGTGTCATTTCGCCCAGTGGTTTTTGAGTTATGTTAATCCCACAAACGAACATTACATTTTTATTTATATAGATGCTCTTAATTCATTGGTGTTTATCCTTCACATACCATGTTGTTTAACCTAAACCAACTTGTTCAATTCTCTCCTTTCAGATTACCCAGATACTCACAGGAATTATTGGGATAGTTTTTGCAATTGTGATGGATGCCACTGATACAGACTATGAGATTTACGTTATTCTTAAGGCATCGTACTGGACGGGAATATTGGTAATTCTACTTGACAGCATGTCCAAATTATATTTTCACAGAATTTGTTTTAGAATTTGGTTTGTTAAACTTGCGCCACCCACTGATCATGTCCTCGAGAGCTTGTGTCTTAATCGCTATTTCCAGTGTGCATGTGGCTTTCTGTGAATGAGGAAAATGGTGGGACCAATAGCACAGTGGTCCAGATTCTCTGCCAATTGTTATGAAGCTTCTCCATAGATAAATCTCATGATTAGTAGGGATCAGTCCTCAATACCATGCCTTAAGAAGTGCTGGCAGAGGCCCTTTCCACGCAGTTGAATAAAATCCCACATTATCTGCTTTGAACTGGAATATATGGCAGTGTGAACTCAGATAATCCAGTTCAAAGCAGATATTGTGGGATTTTCTGCCTTGATATTCTGGGTTACTGTATATACTTGGGTATAAACTGACCCGAATATAAGCCGAGGCACCTAATTTTACCACAAAAAACTGGGAAAATGTATTGACTTGAGTATAAGCCAAGGAAAATGCAGCAGCTATTGGTAAGCTTCAAAATAAAAATAGATACCAATTAAATTACATCAATTGAGGCATCAGTAGGTTAAATGTTTTTGAATATTTACATAAAACTGTCATTTAAGATAAGACTGTCCAACTCTGATTAAGCCATTATTCTAACCTTCTTCAATGTAAATGTGCTTATGTCTTTTTCCAATAATAATAGAGTAAAATAATAAATGTAATAAAAAATAATAATAGAGTAAAATAATGGAAATGTAGTAATAACAGTAATAAATAGAGTAAAATAATAAAAATAATAAAAATAATAATAGAGTAAAATAATAAATGTAATAAAAATAATAATAGAGTAAAATAATGGAAATGTAGTAATAACAGTAATAGAGTAAAATAATAAATATAATAAAAATAATAGAGTAAAATAATGGAAATATAATAATAACAGTAATAATAAAGTCAAATAATAATTGTAGCGATAATAGAGTAAAAATATGTAAATGTAATAATGATCAGTGCCCCCTGGTGGTGTAGCAGGTTAAACCGCTGAGCTAAAATTGCTGCCCGAAAGGTTGGCAGTTTGCATCTGCGGAGTGGGGTGCGCTCCTGCTGTTAGACCCAGTTTCTGCCAACCTAGCAGTTCGAAAAAAATGGAGTACCATTGCATTCCTCAGGCAGGAATGCAATGGTACTACATGCAGTCATGCTGGCTACATGACCTTGGAGTTGTCTACGGACAATACCAGCTCTTCGGCTTAGAAATGGAGAGGAGCAGCATCCCCCAGAGTTGGGCACAGCTAGACTTAATGTCAAGGGGAAACCTTTACCTTCACTTTTAATAATAATAATAATAATAATAATAATAAATCAAATAACAAATGAAATAATATTAATAATAACTGAGTCAAATAATAAATTATTTTGACTCGAGTATAAGCCGAGGGAGGGGGGTGTTCAGCCTAAAAAAGGGCTGAAAAGCCCATCTTATACTTGAGTATACACAGTATATGGCTGTGTGGAAGGGCCCTGAGATCCAAGTTGATGATTTTCTGATGAAGATCTAAGAAAGAATGGGAGGAATGCAAAACAGTCACTTGAATCTTGTTTGTTGCCACTTCTGACTTTTTTATCTCTCCTAGTACATCATTTCAGGATCTCTGTCTGTGGCAGCTGCCAGGAATCCAAAGATGTCACTGGTAAGTGACCTATTTGGAGAATGAGTGATATGATTGAGAGGATGGGCCTCATGGGCGAGCAGTGGCTCACAGATGCTTTGGGCTCAAGCCAGCATTGCTCATGGAGAAGGATTCTGGGAGATGAATTATAGAAGAATAGAGTTGGAAGAGACCACATGGGCCACCCAGTCCAACCCCTTGCCATGCAGGAAAAGCACATTCCCCAAAAGTGGGTGTCATGCATCTAATGTAGTGATTTATTCCTGTATTCCTGTATTCAGCAGTGCCGAGAGTACAGAGAAGTCCAGAAATGGTAAGAAAGATGTATACTGAAGGGGCAACCATAATCAATTTGGGAGTAGTTTGTGTAGCTACTAGGCTTGGTTGATCCAGAAAAAAAAAATGGTTCAATTTGGTGATTCAATTCTAAAGTCACTTCTGGATTTTTTTTAAAAAAACGAAACTTTCCGAAACTTCTGAAACTTCCAAATCAATTCGTTAATGCAGATGCGCATGCGCAGTAGGGAATAACAGCAGACACTGTGGAAATTACATGGGATTTTTCCTCCCTCATTTTTAGACCAATTCTGATGAAACTTGCTACAGTGGTAGAACACATTAACTGCTGTTAGGTCACCAAATTTCATAAACTTTGACTTATCCATGGATTTTTGGCAAATTTTCAAAGTTATTATAAAAAACATTTTTAATAAAGAAAATCTGTTCCTCATTTGAAAGTGTTATTTCCTGTTTCATTTAATGGTTTTTACTTTGAAAGTAGTTGTTCTACTCCAGAAACTTTTGTTTGTTTTTATGGCACAAACTGTGTTAACTTGGTGGAGAACAGAAATCATAGTACAGACCCCATCAAGGGACATCTAGACTGACCCCCTTCTTCTGGGCAGAAAGTCACCATTCAAACTCTCCTGACATCCATTTGCTTCCTCTACTGAATTGGAAGGGATCCTCAAGACACATCCATCCATTTATCCTTATTTGCAGATGCAATCATCATTTTATTTTGTCATTACTTACTGACTGTAAAGGGCTGACTGGCTTTCCCAGTGCCTTTTTCATGGCAATGTGGCCAAAGTAAAAAGGATTGGTTTTTAAAGCAGTTTATGTTCTCTTGACTTTGCAAAAGTTGCTTATTGCTTTGCTGCCTTCTTTAGACTCCTTTGTAGATTCAATCAGTTTATTTTATATTTAGATGAAGACTGCTACAAACAGCTATTTTTGGGCCCTTTAGCCATTTTGGTTAATGAGCAAGTGTGCATTGTGGGAAATGTAGTTTAATAGCAGGGACTTTTGCAGTCTCTACTAGGGCTGGGCGGTTTCGTTTCGTTAATTCGTAATTCGTTAAAAATTCGTTAATTTTCTTAATTACGAAGCGATAACAAACCATTCTGGAGCAACTTAAAAACGAAACGAATTTTTAACTTCGTTTCGTAAATGCTTCGGATTTTGTTATTGTATTTGTTTCGTTATCGTTTTGAGGTCGTTTCGTTATTTTTTCCGCATGTCTGGGGCAAGTTTTTTGTTTAATTAGTGAAAAAAATTTATAATATCACACCAACAGTCAACAACAGAGGGAGAGGGAAGCTTCAGAAGTTCCCCCTGTCCCATTTGGAGGTTTTTTAGCGTATTGCGCGGTCGCGTCCGCCATTAACGAATCGATTCGTTATTGTTTCGGAAATCGTTTCGTTAATGTTTTGTAATTTTTTTACATTTACGAAATTTCGTAAATATCGAACTTTTTTAGAGAAAAAATTTGTAATTCTTTTAAATATCGAAACGCAAAACCCCCCAAAAAACAAATCGATTTTAGAAACAAATTTTTCCGTTGTTACCCAGGCCTAGTCTCTACCATTGGGGGCCTGGCCTTCCCAAACTACAGTTGCGATGGCTCTAATTAGCCACGCCCACCGCTTCCCTTCTTGCAGTGCTGACAGAAAGAATGAGATTTTTTATAATTCTCTTGCCTTCACCAAAGTTGCGTAATTGTTGTGAAAATTATAATAAACTTGGGTGACATCCGGACATTATAGAATATTACTGGGGGGAAAAGGTAAATGGTTCAAAATCGGATTCCCCCACACCTTTCCTGCATGGTTCAAAAACTGCTTCGGATGTCCAAATTCGTATGTTTTTTTTTCCGAATTTCAGTCATTTACGAGTGAACCTATCCAACCCTAGTAGCTATGTTTCACTGCTCAGCAATCCCAAAGATAAAGGCAGGACCAGAGATACCTCAGTTTGTTAGTTAGCCAATAATCAATCCTTGCAATAGGCCCTTCAACATTTTAGAATGGTAAAAAGCCTATATGAAAACGGAAGCAGCAACCTAACAACTGGCAACTAGCAAAATATTTTGCTCAGGTTTTTCTCTTTATCCTGCTCCTTATCAAGAGAAATCTATAGGTAGAGCACTAAGGTTGCATTTCTAAGAGATCTAGCATCAGGGAAAATATAGTGTCTAGATCCAGGGAAGTCATGCTACCCCTCTACAGCAATGTGCTCTACGTGAGGCTGCCTTTGAAGACAGCTCGGAAACTTCAGCTAGTTCAATGGGCGGCAGCCAGATTACTAACTGGGGTGGCATACAGGAAGCATACCACCCTCCTGCTGTGCCAGCTCCACTGGCTGCCGGTCCATCTCCGAGCCCAATTCAAAGTGCTGGTCTTGACCTATAAAGCTCTATATGATTCTGGCCCAGCTTACTTGTCCGAACGCATCCGCCCCTACGTCCCACCTCATAACCTAAGATCATCTAGGGAGGCCCTGCTCTCGCTCCCGTCAAGAGCACAGATGCGCCTGGCGGGGATGAGAGACAGGGCCTTCTCGGCTGTGGCCCCCCGCCTGTGTAACACACTCCCAAATGAGGTAAGATCCACTCCCTCCCTCCTGGCTTTTAGAAAAAAAATAAAATCATGTCTTTGGGACCAGGCCTTCGGGCAGTAGAAGTAAATGTATGCAGCATTTCAGGAAGACAATGACTGCAACGGCAATTTGACAAACGAGACTGTTTTATTGTTTTAATGATTGTTTTACTGCTTATGGATGTATGGTTTTAATTTGATTTATGTTTAATTGTAGTGTATAATTGTAATTGTTTGTACTGGCATTGAATTTTGCCATTACTTATGTGTAAACCGCTTTGAGTCCCCCTCGGGGTGAGAAAAGCGGTATAGAAATACTATAAATAAATAAAATAAATAAAATAAATATTCTGCCTTAGTTAGACTGCATCTGGAATACTGTGTCCAATTCTGAGCACCAAAATTGGAGGGAGATGTTGACAAGCTGGAATGTGTCCAAAAGAGGGCGACTAAAATGATCAAGGGTCTGGAGAACAAGCCCTATGAGGAGCGTCTTAAAGAGCTGGTCATGTTTATCCTGAAGAAGAGAAGGCTGAGAGGAGACATGATAACCATGTATCAATATGTGAGGGGAAGTCATAGGGAGGAGGGAGCAAGATTGTTTACTGCTGCCCTGGACACCAGGAAGTGGAACAATGACTGCAAACTACAAGAAAGGAGATTCCACCTGAACATGAGGAAGAACTTCCTGACTGTGAGAGCTGTTCAGCAATGGAACTCTCTGCCTCAGAGTGTGGTGGAGGTTCCTTCTTTGGAGGCTTTTAAACAGAGGCTGGATGGCTAGCTGTCAGGGGTGCTTTGAATGCGATTTTCTGCTTCTTGGCAGGGGGTTGGACTGAATGGCCCACGAGGTCTCTTCCAACTCAATGATTTGATGATTCGATGATTTTATACCTGTACCAAACTTAATGAAATAATATTGTATTGTTTCTCATTATCAGGTGAAAGGCATGCTGGGAATGAATGTTGTGGGTGCCGTCACAGCTGGTGTTGGGATCATATTGCTTTGCATTTCATTAATATTTGACCGAAGGTATTACTATTTTGGATGTGACTTCTCCGAATCGGAAGCAGATATAAAAGAGTGTGCTAATAAAATGATTTATCACGTAAGTAAATATCTCATTAGGATGTTGCGTATCCAAAGGGACATTTGCAATTAGTCCTCTTGTGTTTGCTCCCCCCCCCCCCCCCCAATGCTCTTAAAGGAGTACAACATTTTGGGAGTCTTCAAGTTATAATCATGTTTGGCTGTTCTTTTTAGTCTTGAAATTCACTCTAAATGCATATGTGTTGGTTGGGCTATCTGCTTCCTTGCCTGGGAATAGTGTTTGAAGCCCTGACTGTTCTCCAGCTGTTTGCCATCCTAGTACGAGGGTTGAATGAAAAGTAATGCCTCCACCTTCGTTTCTTGTGTTTGGATGGGAATATTTTAATAAATCAAATGCAGAAATAATCCTTAGAATGTGCTCTACTATTCACTTTTCCACATAATCACCAGACAATTGGATACATTTCTGCCAACGATGAACAGGTTTTCTGAAGCCATCACGGAAGAAGTTGACACTCTGTTTCTGCAACCAGCATCTCACCGTTCTCTCAACGTCTTCATCAGAAGCACAATGATGTCCCCACAGATCTTCTTTCATTATCGGGAACAGATGGAAGTCAGAAGGTGCTAAATCTGGACTATATGGAGGATGCCGTACGGTGGTGAGATCCAGTCTCTGAAATTCTGCTGTGTACCCATCGTGCACAGATCTTCCGATAGCCAAGCAAAGCAATAATGTGACCCACACGTTCTGGTGAAATGCCGATTATGCTTGAAATTTTTCTCTGAGTGATATGATGATTGTCCTGAATCAATCTGTCAACCTTTTGCTTGTGAAGCTCTGTGGTTGCTGTCACAGGACGTCCAACTCTTTGTTTGTCATGCAAGTCAGATGTTCCCACCTCAACATCTTTAAACTTACTTGCCCATCGACTCACAGTATTCACATCAACACAATCACCATAAATAGATTGCATTCTCTGATGAATCTCCTTTGGGGTGATGCCTTCTGCTGTCAGGAATTCAATGACTGCACATTGCTTAAGTCGCATTGACCAACCATCTGCGCAAGGTTTCATACTTCACACTTTAACAACACAACCATTCAATGCTAAGGCTTCCTGCCAAAATGAAACTGTAGAGGAGAGTCTACTGAACAAGCTAGTACCTGCCGCATGCCAGTACTCCCATCTGTTGAGGAGTTGCGAAGGTGGAGGCATTACTTTTCATTCAACCCTCATATGAGTGCCTTCCAGTTTAGCTTAGTTTGTGTTTCTTTCTTTGTTATTAAATAATGTTTGGTTGCATGAAACTTGGATCAGAATCTGGTTATATGTTCAGCCCTGAAGAATGAATCCTTTTCCTGTATGTTTTATTGGCAGAATACCAGATATGGGATTCTTGCAGTTTTACTGGTTTTCGCCATCCTCGAGTGCTGCATTGCCATTTCTACTGCTGCCTTTGGGTGCAAGACTGTGTGCCGAGATGCCTATACTGAAACGGTAATATTCAGTCTGGGGGCGCATCATCACGGCAGCATTAATGCAACACCACTTTAACTATCATGGGTTATTACTCTGGAATGATAGTTTTATAAGGTCTTAAGCCTTCTCTTAGGCCTTCTCAGGCCCCCTGATGAAACAACTAAGTCGCTGAACTTGCTGACTGAGAGGTTGGTGGTTCGATTCTGGGGAGCGGGGTGAGCTCCCACGGTTAGCCCCAGCTTCTGCCAGCCTAGCAGTTCAAATTTTCAAAAACATGCAAAGATGAGTAGATCAATAGGTACCGCCTTGGCGGGAAGGTAACGGTGCTCCATGCAGTCTTGCTGGCCACATGACCTTGGAGGTGTCTACGGACAAGGCCAGCTCTTTGGCTTAGAAATGAAGTTAAGCACCACCCCCCAGAGTTGGACATGACTGGACTTAATGTCAGGGGAAACCTTTACCTTTACTAATATATAGAAATAATAAACATTGTAATAGTGCTGCTATATTGTATGTAGTATTTGTGTGTGTGTGTGTGTGTGTGTGTGTGTGTGTCAGGAGCGACTTGAGAAACTGCCAGTCGCTTGTGGTGTGAGAGAATTGGCCATCTGCAAGGACATTGCCCGGGGAAGCCCGGATGTTTTGATTTTTACCATCTTTGTGGGAGGCTTCTCTCATGTCCCCGCATGGGGAGCTGGAGCTGACAGAGGGAGCTCATCCGTGCTCTCCCCGGATTCAAACCTATGATCTGTTGGTCTTCAGTCCTCCCGGCAGAAGGGTTTAGCCCACTGCACCACTGAGGGCTCATTTATTTAATATTAATAACGGTCTATTATAATATATTGTATATTGTATATACTACAACTTATGATATGGTACAATATATATATTACCATGTAAGCAGCCATTTGTTCCTTTGGAATAATAATAATAATAATAATAATATATAATAGTAATAGTGTATAATAGTGTAATATACTGATAGTGTATTATATATATTGTGGTATAATAATAAAGTATAATATGATAATATATAATAATATGATAATTGTACATTATATATTACATATAATATTACTAGTAATATTGCAGTATGGTATATTATTATTATTATTATTGATGTAGATGTGAATTTGTTTTTGGAAATTGGGGGTTGGTTATTTTTGTCTTTGTTCAACTTCTCATGGCATTGAATGTGTGCCAATATCTGTTGTAAACCTCCCTGAGTCCCTTGGGGAGATAGGGCAGAATATAACTAAATTGTTGTTGTTGTTGTTGTTGTTAAGAGTGCTGTGGGCAGAAGCAAGCAGCTGTTTAGCTATTGAAGAGCAGAATAAGTGGCTAAGGAGATGATTTTGTCCATGGCCTTTTCCTTCTTCAGGTTGTGGTGGTTTATCAGAACATGGCCCCCAGCAGCGCTGATACCCAGACAGCTGTGTCCAAGGATCCCAAGACTTTCTGAACTCTTGTTTCTTCAACTCTGCTCTTCTGAACTTCCTTCTCATACTTCAACTCCCAGGGGAAGAAGATGAAATGTGTATCTATGAACTAAAGAGCTTTCTTAACTAATCCTTATCTTCTCAATCATTCAAATACAGTGGATATCATGAACAATGTGGAGAGATGTTGATAATGTAGACAGCTTTTAATATTTCAGCCAAAATTTAAATAGAGCAGAAACATGGAAGCTCTAAAACGGGGCACTGGAATAAATGGAAATATTTTAAAATTACCTCTATAGCAGCGTTTCTCAACCTGGGGGTCTGGACCCCTTGGGGGGGGGGTCGCAAGGGGGTCGCCAAACACCATCGAAAACACAGTATTTTCTGTTGGTTATGGGGGTTCTGTGTGGGAAGTTTGGCCCAATTCTGTCATTGGTGAGGTACAGAATGCTCTTTGATTGCAGGAGAATTATAAATACCAGCAACTACCACTCCCAAATGTCAAGGTCTATTTTCCCCAAACTCCACGAGTGTTCACAGTTGGACATATTGAGTATTCGTGCCAAGTTTGATCCAGATCCATCATTGTTTGAGTCCACAGTGTTCTCTAGATATAGATGAATTACAACTTCAAAACTCAAGGCCAATGCCCACCAAAGGCCTCCAGTATTTTCTGCTCGTGATGGGAGTTCTGTGTTCCAAATTTGGTTCAAATTTGGTTCAATTTGGTTGGTGGAGTGCCGAAGGCTCTTTGATTGTAGATGAACTGTAAATCCCAGCAACTACAACTCCCAAATGACAAAATCAGTCCCCTCCCCCCACCCCAACACCACCAGTGTTCCAATTTGGGCATATCAGGTATTTGTGCCAAACATGGTCCAATGAATGAAAATACACCCTGCATATTGGATATTTACATTACGATTCATAACAGTAGCAAAATTACAGTTATGAAGTAGCAATGAAAATAATGTTATGGTTGGAGGCCACCACAACATGAGGGGTCGCAGCATTAGGAAGGCTGAAAACCACTGTTCTATAGGGAGACAGTGAACCACGGACCTCCCATATGTTTTGCATTACGCATAATGTAATCTCTTCCATGGTCTGGGAGTTGGAGTTCCAGTAAATGTATATAAGTTTAGTTAAGGGTTAAGGGTCTATCCCTTTTCTATAGGATTGGGAAGCTGGAGGCAAGAGATGGGGAGCTGCTACAGCTTCTGATCTTCCTTTGGGAGCAAACACAGTCATGATGAGGAGAAAGAGAAGGCGGTGCATTTTGAGTTGTTGAATCTGTATCCACACTTCTATTATTATAGAGCAGCTCCTTAATCATTCAGCCACGTCGTAATTGGGCACACTACGTAGTATGTGTCCACCAACAATTCACCACCAACGCCCAAGCTATAGGTTTTAAATCATTTTTTAATCCTAGTCACTATTTACATCTTTCTGTATCTATTTATATTCTACTCTACCCCCTACAACTATATAAAGTGCTTTTGAACCTTTGGCTTTAATGCCACTTCATCAGTGCATCTAAAAATTGCATTAATATCCACAAAAACATGTACTAAAATATATATTTTTAAATTGTATTGACTTGTTTTGTAAGTTGTTTTGAGTCTCATTTGAAGAGAGAAAAACAGGTTATAAATAAACATAATGCTAAAATTATTGTTAAGGTGTTCCTGGATTTCTTTCCCATTTTTATTCGTTTTGTGCTACAACAGACTGTTTCTTTGAACACAATATCTTCTTCATCTCTGTGGACACTGAGTCATATCGAGAGCTATATGGGATGGATATAGTTAATGTAATCACACTGTGTCCATATTAAAGACTTGTTCCTCTCTCCGTGAACGAGCAGGGAAGACCCAAGGTGTATCCACATTGCATAATTATAGTGCTTTGACACCACTTACCGGTCATGCCTTTGTCTCATAGAGTTCTGGAATTTGCAGGTTGTCAGGGGCACTTGGAATTCAGAAAGTGAGCTCTAATGATCTAAATTCCAATTGAGATCTCTAGCAAGGAATTAAAACTATCTCTTTTACCCAACTGCAAGTCCCATTATTACATTATTACCTTTTTATTAATGACTTAGATCAGTGTTTCTCAACCTGGGGGCTGGGATCTCTGGGGGGGGGGGGGCGTCAGAGGGGTTGCAAAAGACTATCGGAACACACAATATTTTCTCTTAGTCATGAGGGTTCTGTGTGGGAAATCTGGCCCAATTCTATCGTTGGTGGGGTTCAGATGCTCTTTGATTGTAGGTTAACTATAAATTCCAGCAACTACAACTCCCAAATGTCAAGATCTATTTCCCCCAAACTTCACCAGTGTTCACATTTGGGCATATTGTGTATCCATGTCAAGTTTGGTATAGCTCTATAATTGATTGAGTCCACAGGGCTCTGGATGTATGAACTACAACTCCAGAACTCAAGGAGTTCTGTGTGCCAAGTTTGGTTCAATTCCATCTTTGGTGGAGTTCAGATCGCAGGTTAACTATAAATCCCAGCAACTACAAATCCCAAATGACAAAATCAATCCTCCCAACAAACCCACCAGTAATCAAATTTGGGCATATCGGGTATTTGTGCCAAATTTGGTTCCATGAATGAAAATACATCTTCCATATCAGATATTTACATTACGATTCACAACACTAGTAAAATTACATTTATTAAGTAGCTACAAAAATAATTTTATGGTTGGGGGTCACCACAACATGAGGAACTGTATTAAGGGGTCGCAGAATTAGGAATGTTGAGAACTACTGCCTTAGATGAAGGGTTATAAGTCATGATCATCAAGTTTGCAGATGATATCAAATTGGGAGGGATAGCTAATACCCCAGAAGACAGGGACAGAACCAAAACAATATTGACAGATTAGAGAGATGGGTCAAAACTAACAAACCGAAGTTCAGTTGGGACAAATGCAAGACACTCCACTTAGGCAAAAAAAAAAAAATGAAATGCAAAGATACAGAATGGGGACATCTGGCTCAACTGTATGTGTGAAAAAGGTCTTGGAGTGCTTGTAGACAGCAAGTTAAACATGAGGTAACAATGTCATGTGGCAGCTAAAAAAGCCAATGGGATTTTGGCCTCCATAAATAAGAGTATAGTGTCTAGAATCGGGGAAGTCAGGCTATCTCTCTATTCTGCCTTGGTCAGACCACACCTGGAATCACACTTAGTCCAATTCTGGGCACCGCAGTTTAAAGGAGATGTTGACAAGCTAGAATGTGTCCAGAGGAAGGTGACTAAAATGATCAAGGGTCTGGAGAACAAGCCCTATGAGGAGTGGCTTAAAGAGCCAGGCATGTTTAGCCTGCAGAAGAAAAGGCTGAGAGAAGACATGATGAGGGCCATTTATAAATATGTGAGGGGAAGTCATAGGGAGTAGAGAGCAAGCTTGTTTTCTGCTGCCCTGGAGACTAGGACGTGGAATAATGGCTTCAAACTACAGGAAAGGAGATTCCACCTGAACATTAGGAAAAACTTCCCAACAGTGAGAGCTGTTCAGTGAGAGCTTGATCATTTTAGTCGCCCTCCTCTGGACACATTCCAACTTGTCAATATCTCTCTTGAATTGTGGTGCCCAGAATTGGACACAATATTCCAGGTGTGATCTAACCAGAGCAGAATAGAGGGGTAGCATGACTTCCCTAGATCTAGACACTATGCTCCTATTGATGCAGGCCAAAATCCCATTGGCTTTTTTTGCCGCCACATCACATTGTTGGCTCATGTTTAACTTGTTGTCCACGAGGACTCCAAGATCTTTTTCACACGTACTGCTCTCAAGCCAGGCGTCCCCAGTTCTTATACAGTATTATCCAGAACTTTGGCAAGGTGTATTGGGACTTTACTGTACTTGATTTCATATAGGACAGCAGGCATGAAGAAAATAGGAAATACATATAGGATTTTGCTGTTTTGGGGCATACTTGAGTTATGAATCCAATGTGATATATGTCTGCCCATTTTTCAACTTGCATTTCTCCCAGCATCCAGAAAGTGGCACTGCTCACTATAAAGAGTGCGTATAATCTATTTAAAAGATTGGAAGTTGGCTTCTTTTCCAGAGATTATTTCCAATTTAACTGTCCCCCAGCAATAAAAATAAAAATAAAAATAAAAAAATAAAGGAAAAAAGCAAGCAAACAAACAAACAAAACAAAACCCCACCTTGTTGGATTCCAGGCTGGTTTTATTTATTTATTGTGTCATAAGTGAATTGAGAATACAGTTATAATGTATCGAAAAACCACAAAGAAAGTTAAAAACTTGGCATTATACTAAATTTCCTTTGACTAGAAGTTGGCCACCTGGGGTGCTTCTCCAATGTGCATGTGGCAGGGCTCAGACTCCATTGCAGCAGGTGGTCTGTGGTTTGCTCTTCTCCACACTCACATGTCATGGACTCTACTTAGTAGCCCCATTTCTTAAGGTTGGCTCTGAATTTCGTGGTGCCAGAGCGCAGCCTGTTCAGTGCTTTCCAAGTTGCCCAGCCTTCTGTGTTCCCAGGAGGGAGTTTCTTATCTGGTCTCACTTGCTGAGATGTTCCTGCAAGTATCTCTGTAGCTCTTATAAAGTTGTTTCTTGATTTAAGATTTTGGCATAGTGGTTGGTATCTGAACAGAGGATGGGCTAGAGATGTCAATGCCTTGACCCTTTCAGTACTGGTGGTGCAATACTGATGACAGCCCCTGCTTTAGGGTTGCCAGGCATGACCAAACCTTCCATCTCTATGTCCATGAATGACAGGGAATAGCTGCTGGAGTCCTCACCCAGATATTGGGTAGCTGGAGGAGGCTGGTGGCATATTTCTCCAAACAGCTCAATCCCACCAGCCTAGGGTGGCTGGCATGTCTGAGGGCAGTGGCCACTACAGCCCTGATCGCAGAGGAGGCAAGAAAGTTGACTCTGGGACAGTCCACAACAATCTACGTTCCCCACAGTGTCCTGACTGTTCTGGATGCCAAGGGGACTGGCTGGTTATCACCCAGCCGGCTCACCAAATACCACACTGTCCTCCTGGACCAGGGAGACCTCACCATCACCACCACCTGCCTCAACCCAGCCACCCTGCTGTCAACTGAAAAAGAGGAAGACACCCCCCACGACTGTATCCCTACAACTGAAGAGGTCTATTCCAGCCGGCTGGACCTCAAAGATCAATCCTTATCCAGGGTTGAAATGGAACTTTACACAGATGGCAGTAGTTTTATGCTGGATGGGTGGCGGTGGGCAGGGTACGTGGTCGTAACTCTATGGGAAACTGTGGAGTCAGGACCGCTGCTGCCAGGAACTTCCATCCAGAAAGCTGAGCTCATTGCCCTCCCCAGGGCCCTTGAACTCGTGGCCGGAAAGATGGCCAACAATACTAGCTAAACAATATAATTTCTCCAGTGGTGTAGGGTGTAGACATCCTGTGATATACGACATGCTCTGGTTCCATTACAGTAATATTTGCTTGAATAAACATTAGACTCATAATGTCACTTTAAGGTGCCAAACCTGGCAGAAGATCTGGTTACAGAATCAACCACAGACTCCCATTAGCAGCTCATATCATCACCTGTGAGGTGTGCCTCATATTTATGTCACACGGCTTGTCTCTAGCCTTAAGCTCTACATCCTGCTTAATCTTGACATGCTCTGCAATGTAAATGTTAGCACATCAGTGGCGTTAAAACAGGTGTAAGCTGAGATCTTGTATTGCGTAGGCAGAGTTCATGCATTTCTTCAACGCTTCCTCCCAATATGTGCTACAGTAAGGCCTAAATACCCTACTAGCATATATCCTGTAATTTAATAGATTTCTTTCATGGTTTTATTGCTTTTAGTAAAGGTAAAGGTTTTCCCCTGACATGAAGTCCAGTTGTGTCCGACTCTGGGGTGTGGTGCTCATCTCCATTTTTAAGCTGAAGAACCGGCATTGTCCATAGACACTTCCAAGGTCATGTGGCCAGCATGACTGTATGGCGCGCCGTTACCTTCCCACCGAAGTGGTACCTATTGATCTACTCACATTTGCATGTTTTCGAACTGCTAAGTTGGCAGAAACTGGGGCTGATAGCAGAAGCTCATGCCGCTCCCCGGATTTGAACCTGCGACCTTTCAGTCAATAAGCTCAGCGCTTTAACCCACTGTGCCACCGGGGGCTCCCAGGGTTATTGCTTTTAACTATGTATTTTTAATATTTATATGTTTAAATCTATTTTAATCTTTATATGTGTTAAGTTTTGATTCACACATTATTATGCTTTTTAGTGTTAGCAACATTGACTCTTCTTTGGCAGAGAAAAATTATCAATTCAGTTTGCATCAGTTATTGGGCTGTGTTATCAAATGCTAGGTGGAAGGATGCTATTAAAAAAACAGGGGAAAATGGGGCAACCCTTACTGGAATGTATACAGCAGTAAGAAAAAGAAAGAACATTCATATGGGGCCAACACTAGTAGTTCAGTGGAACTGGGGCTAGAGTCAACGTTCTTGTGTTTTTGTATTAGCAGTGGATGGTGTTACCTTTGAACTTTGCAGTTCTCTTGAAGTCTAGTATAACCTAAACAGTAGCTGAAAGAGAAAAAAGATTTTTGAAGCAACAATGCCTGAAAATTGCATTGAATCAGCACTTGGAACCAGTCTGAAAAAATATACTCAGCATCTGGAACTAATTTGTAAAGCACCATCATCATCATCATCAAAAATATATTGGGAGGCATCATCTGGAGCGGGCAAGACCCATTAACCTCATAAAAGTCTCATTTCAGCTGGAGATAAACAGTGCTATGTGTTTTTTAAAAATAGATCAACAGAACCATCTGTCTTTTGGAGTCTCTGGATATATTTTCTCGAGAAGGGCCTGCATCTCAAAATATCATTGGTTATCACAGTGATCTGTAGCTAGGAGAGTAAGAGGACATGACTCCCAACTGAAAGCTCAGTAGACCTCTACTCAAAAGAAAAACACACATGCACACTTCAGCACTTGCATTGGTTTTTATCAGACAACTTGACCATCTCAAACCATTCAAAAACCGGATCTGAGAGAGCAGTAATCTGAGCACAATTGTTTATTGCTATACTACAATGATAGTCATTCCAGAAACCTCCCTGACTGTAGGAGATAAAAGAGAGATTGTTGCAAGGGTTTGCGTACTGACTGTCTTGATGCCGGGATACAAACAGGAGAACCTTGAGTAAAAGGATGTCACCTAGTGAAAAGAAACAGAAACTTTTAATAAGGCCACCACTTCATGCATAAGGCTGAAATCTAATACCTTTGCCTGGGAGTAAATGCCACTAAACTCAACTGGGTCTTAGTGTTAAGCAGAGTTGGTAAGAGTTAGGGTTTGTCTGTTTGGACAAACCCTAACTCTAGCCAGTGCAGTCATGGCCATGCTCATTAGAAGAGTCAACTAAAATCATGTTGGGACACCACATTAGTGCAACTTAATTTTTAGAGATTTAATTTGACCAAAGAAAAGTGTTGAAAAGCTATATATTCATTAGGCTTGTGCATTTTGGCTGAACTTTGATCCATTTCTGCTGGCCGAATTTCAGGAGACCCCCAGATCCATTTTCACATGCCTCCCGAAAACTGACAGGTAACCGAATAGCCAGTTTTGGTCTGCAGCTGAACAATGTAGCCCATTGACAGCAAGCGGGGAGGGCTTCCTTTGCTCCCCTTCCCATCATTTTAGGGCTATCAGGATGAAAATGACAACACTTGGAGGACACACGTACCACTGTTAGCCCATCAAGTTTAATAACATTTGAGTCATCCCCTGATTTTTAGGAAATTATTTTCTTTTTGAAGCACAGAGAGAAATATAAAGAGAGAAAACTAGTTTGCAAAGGAATGAGATTATAGGTAGGTAGGTAGGTATTTTTCTGAGAATATGGCTTTTCTGTTTGTTTGTTGGGATTATTGTTATTATTAATTATCTTTTGAAAGTATTTTCTGAAGGAGAGGAGGGGAGACGATGGGTTCTGGTAAAGTTTCTCCACAGTGTTGTAGTTTTTCTAACTATTGGCAGCAGTCAAAGGATTATTACTAATATTTATTATTATTATTATTTGAAATTCAGCACAGAAAGAAATATAAACAGAAAGAATTTGTTTGCAAAGGAATGAAATTATAGGTAGATAACTAGGTAGCAGTTTTCTGAGAATGATGCTTGTTTTTTGTTTGCTGGGATCATTATTATTATTATTATTATTATTATTAATTGTTGATCTTTTAAAATATTTTCTGAAGGAGAGGAGGGGAGGAGAAAAAGAAGCTAAAGGGTGACTCAAGCCTCTTAGAGCCATCCAAGTATTTTTTTTTTAAAAAAAAAGCACACCAAGGGCAAAGAGATGCTCTTTCTTTCTCCCAAGTCCCCAAATGTGTGCGCACACCACCCACCTGTCCCGCAAAGTTCCCAACTCCCAGTTTCATTAAATAAAAGAATAAAAAAAAACAAATAAAAGAAAATAAAGGAGAAACAAAAAGATTCAATGCAAGAGAGAAGCCAATCCAAGCAAAAAATAAAGCTGAGAGTGAGCGGCAAGGCAATCGCACCTCTCTAGAGCCAGGATGCAATGGAGGCACTTGCCTCATTAAATAGACACAGCTTGTGTAAGACACATCACTGTGTTCTTCTATTCTGATTGGCCCAACAGGCAGGGCTCACAAGGAACCCCGTGCGAACATGCAGCAGCCTCTTCATGAGCCTCGTAAGCCCTTACCGTTACAGTCAGTCCAACAAGCCGAACAAGTCGGATTGGCTGATGGGAACCAACCAAACTGAATCCCTGCATAAGCCTAATATACATCCTGGGAACACTTGTCTCCAACTGGGACTCTCAGTCTATAAAAGAACTTCTCCAGAGACCTTTAGTTTGTTAAAGTCCTCCTGAGACCCTTGGCTTATAAAAGTGTATTTTGTTTCCTATTTTAAAGTATATCGTGTTTATCTCCAGATCACATATCAACCCAATTTGGACAGTTTATTTGGAAGTCACAGCCCTCATGCAACAGTAGCAATGTCATGTATCTCTTGATATGTGATTGTGATCTGTGGTATGTTGGTAAAACGACTAGACCCCTAAGAATCAGAATCTCAGAACATATATCCAGAATTAAATGTCTTTCTACCGAATCCTCTTTATATTCACACTTTACACAATGCAATCACTTGCCTAATTCTTTTAAATTTTGTGCTCTGGAATGTATTACTCCAAAACCTCATATGGACTTGGAAAAACTATTATTCGAAAGGGAACTGTACTGGATCTTTAAGTTTAAAACCTTTTCTCCCCAGGGACTTAATGAGTCACTTAACTTTAGCTGTTTCCTTTAAGTTCCTCTATTCTCTATATAAGCTTGTGGAAGGATCTTTAACATTAGTCGCAATTCGAATCACCTTTAGCAGAGTCACTCTATGTAAAGCTTCAGGCATTATGTAAGTAACTATCTTTTATATGGGTTATCTTCACTTCTTTAAATTTGCTGGTAATTATTTGTTATTCTATGTTTTGTTATAGACATGAGCCAATCTCACTGTGTTTAATAACTCCTGAAGAAGGGGAATTGGACCCCGAAAAAGGGTATATAATATTACCTGGGCATCCCTGTAGGATTTTCCCTACGAATATTTCTCTTGAGAGCTAAGCTCCATCATCATTTGGATACTACTGCCATTTGAGCTCTCTTCTGGATTGTAGACTTTATGACTCATTGTCTTCTCACCTTATTTGAAAAGAGTTTGTATCACATATGCTTCCCTGAAACCTGTATATATTGGGATCTTACAATTGTAATGTCTGAGAGTGGTTGCTCCTTTATCATTTACTTTATATGATTGTATTACAATTATTATTTTTGAGAGCAGTTGCTCCTTTTCATTTCACTCTATGTGAATACATTGAATTACACTAAACTATATACTGAATATCATATATTTTATGCTCCTTGAGTTTTTTCCTGACATAGATTATTTTGTGTATTTTGACACCCTACAAGTATTCTGGGATAGTGTATAGTAGAAAGAAATAAAGACATATTACATTGTAAGTAATTATAGATCTATGAATGATTGGATAGTTATTAGCATACTGTCTCTTGTTGGTATACTGCACTGGCTTTCTTGGGTTATTTCTGCATTGATATTTAGACTATTACTGCATCATATTTTTTCCTCTACACAGAGATTGGTGCTGGAATTTGACAACCACTTTTGTGTATGTCTGAAGGTTATACATGCTTTTCAGTAGTCATTGGAAGTCTGCATAGCCCTCACCTTCTTTATTGTCTAAAGTTTAGAAAAATGCAAGCTATGTGAGTTACAAGCAAAATGTAGAGCTGTACCTTTCACAAAGCAGTGAGAAGAGAAGACCTGGTGCTTACTCCAAGCAGTTTATTTTCTCTGTAGAGACTCCAATCACAAATTCATCCACCTGGAACGCCCAGCGACCTGGAGTTTTCACATTGGTGGTTGCTGCAATGTTGATGATGTCAGAGGTGCGGGAACCTGGGATGTTGTAATAATTGATTTTGTCTCCGCTGTCAAATCCAGCCTGGGCAAGGGACACAAGAAAATCACCTTGAACTATGAACCACCCAGTCCCGCAGTAGAGTAGCAAACCTATTCAGTATAACTTAATTTGCCATTTTTGATTGATTTTAATTATCTTATAGCATAAAGCAGGGGTCCTCAAACTAAGGCCCGGGGGCCGGATGCGGCCCACCAAGGTCATTTACCCGGCCCTTGCTCAGGGTCAACCTAAGTCTGAAACTACTTGAAAGCACACATCAACAACAATCCTATCTCATCAGCCAAAAGCAGGCCCACACATCCCACTGAAATACTAATAAGTTTATATTTGTTAAAAATGTTCTTCATTTAAATTAGTGTATTGTTTTTAAGTGTTTTTCGCACTACAAATAAGATATGTGCAGTGTGCATAGGAATTCATTCATGTTTTTTTTTTCAAATTATAATCTGGCCCTCCAACAATTTGGGGGACTATGTTTAAAGGAATAGAACTACAAGTACTACAGCAACAACTATCACAACCTCCCAGCATATATGTCCTAAGCAGAAGAGTATTAAATTTAGATTCAATCCAGAGATTGTTGTTTCTAATTATAGTGAAGCATCATGCATCTAATTCTCAGGTGGTCTTTGCCATCCAACAGGTTTTAGAGCTGGACTATACATGTACAGCAAAGCTGCTTACTTCTTACTGTGAAAAACAGCTGGGCTAAAACTGTTTGTTGCCCAAGAAAATGCAGAGATGTTACTACTCTCCATTCCCATATCTAAAGCAGTTAGACTGGCATGGAAAAAAGGTTTTCCTCTGCTAGAGTGTGGGTGTCCTGCAGAATCTGCTGAGACTGGCATTAGAGCTGTGATGGTCTAGATGAGGGTGAACAAATTGAAATTGAATCCAGACAAGACAGAGGTATTCCTGGTCAGCCACAAGGCTGAACAGGGTATTGGGTTACAGCCTGTGTTGGATGGGATTACACACCCCTGAAAACACAGCTTGGGAGTGATCCTGGATTCATCGCTGAGCCTGGAACCCCAGGTTTTGGTGGTGGCAAGGGGGGCTTTTGCACAATTAAAACTTGTGCACCAGTTGGGAAGTCAGACTTGGCCATGGTGGTCCACACTCTTATTACATCCCGAATAGAGTACTGCAATGCACTCTAAATTGTGGTGCTTCCACAGGACTCTGAGGCAGAGAGTTCCACTGTTAAATAGTCTCATGGTCAGGAAGTTTTTCCTAATGTTCAGATGGACTCTCCTAATTTGAACCCATTGCTCTCAGTCATGGTCTTCAGGCCAGCAAAAAAAAAGCCTGCTCCCCCTTCATTATGATATCCTTTCACATATTTACACATAGATATCATGTCTCCTCGCAACCTTCTCTTCTCGCTCCTAAGAGGGTATGGTCTCTAAACCTTTGATCGTATAAGTTGCCCTCCCCTGGATACTAGGCTTGGGCGATCAAGAAAAAAAAATGGTTCTAAACTTGTTTTGTATATAGGGGGCACTGGTGATTCAATTTTAAAATGATTTCTGAAATTTTCTTGAAAAAAAGATCAGAAATAGCAGGAAATCCGAATCGCTTTGTTTGCTTCGTTAATGGAAGGTGCCCCTCCCTCCCTCCAGAACCATTAAGTAACTTTGACAAAGTCAGCCTAAACAAAGAGTTTTAAAATCTCGCAGTTTCCCTTCCCTGTTAGTTTTTAAATCTCACAGTTTCCCTTTCCTGGCGGCGAACTGCCACGCAGAGGGACAAGGTGGGCATGGCTAAGCACAGCTCTCCTTGAAGGCCACGCCCCCAGTGACCTTCAAGGAGAGCTGTGCTTAGTCACGCCCACCTCGTCCCTCTGCGTGGCAGCTTGCCACCAGGGAAGGCCTTCAGGAAGAGCTGTTCTTAGCCACGCCCACCTCCTCCCTCTTCAGCGCCGTGTTCACCGCCAGCCGGGGAAGGGAAACTGTGAGATTTTAAAACGTGGCCTTCAAGAATGGAAACCTCGAGGCTTTGCCAAAGTTGTTTAATTGTTCTAAAAATCAAAATAACTGTGGGAGACATCCAAAAATAATTCCAAACAATGGGTAAGTGGTTTAAATTTGGAATTACTCTTCCCACTATTCCTGCATGGCTCAACATCGCTTCAAAAGGTAATTTTTTCTGAAATAATAATGATTTTAGAAGATAACGACTGTACCTACCCATGCCTACTGGATACATTCCAGCTTGTCAATATAGGATGGGGTTACACTCCCCCTGAAGACACAGCTTGGGAGTGATCCTGGATTTATCGCTGAGCCTGGAACCCCAGGTTTTAGCAGTGGCCAGGGGAGCTTTTGCACAATTAAAACTTGTGCACCAGTTGGGAAGTCAGACTTGGCCATTGTGGTCCACACTCTTATTACATCCCAAATAGAGTACTGCAATGCACTCTACAAAGACGTTGCCTTTGAAGACTGTTCAGAAGCTTGAATTAGTCCAACGGGTGGCAGTCAGATTGCTCACTGGAGAGGCATACAGGGAGCATACAACTCCACTGCTGTACCAGCTCCATTGCCTGCCAGTCTGCTACCAAGCACAATTCAAAGTAAATTCGAAGAAGATTCAGGTTGTTGTCTCTGTCTCTGTCTCTGTCTCTGTCTCTGTCTCTGTCTCTGTCTCTCTCTCTCTCTCTCTCTCTCACACACACACACACACACACACACACACTTGGCACAATAAATGATTCTGGCCCAGCTTACCTAACCAAATGTATCTCCCTCTATGATCCACCTCGGATGCTAAGATTGTTGGGGGAGGCCCTGCTCTCGGTCTCACCCCTCTTGCAAGCATGACTGATGAGGACAAGAGACAGGTCCTTCTCAGTGGTGGCCCCTTGTGTATGGAACTCTCTCTCTAGTGAAATTAGATCAGCCCCCTCCCTCCTGATGTTAAGGAAAGAAACTAAAGCCATGGCTATGGGAACATGCTTTTGGTCAGTAAGCAGCTACAAATAATGGAATGATGACTCAGATTGGCCCTGGAATATGATTTGGATTTTGTGATTTTAACTGATGTTATTAATTGGATTTATTTTAATGTAGTTGTTTATTTACCAATATGCATATGTATATATGTAAAGGTTTTCCCCTGACATTAAGTCCAGTAGTGTCCGACTCTGGAGGTTGGTGCTAATCTCAATTTCTAAGCCAAAGAGCCAGCTTTGTCCATAGACACCTTCAAGGTCATTTGGCCGGCATGACTGCATGGAGCGCCATTACCTTCCGCCAGATCAGTACCTATTGATCTACTCACATTTGTATGTTTTCGAACTGCTAGGTTGGCAGAAGCTGGGGCTGACAGCGGAAGCTCATGCTGTGCCTCAGATTCGAACCTGTGACCTTTCAGTCAACAAGTTCAGCAGCTCAGTGGTTTAACTCACTGCGCCACCGGGGGCTCCAGTATATACAGCACTGAATTTTGCATTTGTGAGACTGCCCTGAGTCCCCTTCGGGATGAGAAAGGCGGGGTACAAGTGTGGTAAATAAATAAATAGATAAATAAATAAATAATTGTTACAGCCTAATTTTCAAACCATCAAATTACTGTTTACAGTTATTTCTCAGACAGAAGCATGGCTGTTTGATCTGAAACTGCCCATGTTCTGCATAATATGAGATCTCGCCAGACCGACCTGTGCTGGCGTTCCTCCAAGACCAGTCTTGGCATTCCCTCCGCTTGCAACCCCTGTGGTCCACTGAATGTCAGCATAGTTCAGCATGATGAAGGAGAGTTCTCCATTGGTAATCAAGACGGCCTGGAAGGTATTGACCTGTGACAAGAAAGAAATATTGGCTGACTGTGCAGTTAATAAAAGTACAGGAAGATAACACTATGTTCCAGGGTTATAAATGTCATTTCCTAATTGGTTCTATCATAAAAACATGGAAGAGGTTTATTAAACTGCAAAAACTTTGCTTTTGCGGTTTGCACATTGAACGGTAAAAAATGGCATATTTTCATGAAGGAAAATTACAAACCAAGTGCCTAGAGACTGATATAAATAATAGTATTATCCTCAGCCACAAAAATGAAGTTTCTGGAGTATAATAACTACTTTCAAAGAAAATAACATTTTCAAAGCAGGAACAAAAACATTTTCAAATTTTGTTACATAGTGTAATCTTTCAATGTCTTGGTATGTGTTCACCTTGGCATCACTCAAAAGTTCAGGGAGCTCCACTGGCTGCAGTTTATCTACCGAGCCCAATTTAAGGTGCAGGTGCTTACCTACAAAGCCCTGAACGGTTTGGGACCAGCCTACCTGCGTGATCACATCTCCGTCTACGAACCCACACACTCTCTTCATTCATCTGGAGAGGACCTGCTCGTGATCCCACCTGCGTCGCGAGCGCGTTTGTTGGGGACACGAGACAGGGCCTTTTCCGTGGTGGCCCCCCGACTCTGGAACACCCTCCCCAAAGATCTTAGACAGGCCCCTACATTGGCAGTCTTCAGAAAGAACTTGAAGACCTGGCTGTTCCGATGTGCCTTTCCCGAATAGGAAACCTCCATTACCAAGTCCCACAAGCACTTTATTAAAGCCAAGATCACCGCACACTGCACTTGTCCATAAGCCTCATTTCCACCTGTCACATCAGCACTTTTAACCCTTGTACCCTTACTCTGGCCCGGCCCAGTTTTATTGTGTCTTAGTGGATTGTTCATTGCTTGTTGTTTTAGATTGCTTTAATTGTTTTAATTTGCCTAGGTTTGTATTGTTGTATTGTTTGTTGAGGCCTTGGCCTTTGTAAGCCGCATCGGGTCCTGCGGGAGATGCTAGCGGGGTACAAATAAAGTTTAATAATAATAATAATAATAATAATAATAATAATAACAGATAGTATTCTTCAGGCTAATTGAGTAGGATAGAGGTTGCCCAATACCTCTGGAGGGCACAAGGCTGTGGCAGAGGAATCACAGTGGCCTTTTTCTCATCTTGGTATACTTAATAAGAAGGGAATCCACTTGTGACAAAAGAAAAGGACAGGGAAATTCCAGACAGGAATCAATCAGGGCCAACTAACTCCTCCCAACAAGGATTCCCACAGGGAGGAAACAGCAAGGCTTTGAAGCTGCAAGGCCATTCAGTGGCCATTTGCAACATTCACACCTGCCTCAATCAGACAAGAGTTCTTTCTCCCACCCTGGACATTCCACAGATATATAAACCTCATTTACCTAATTTCCAATATACCTTACAACTAGGCTTGGACAGTTTCGTTCGTTAATTTCGTAATTCGTTATTAATTCGTATTTAAATTAGCTTACGATCCAATATTGAGCCATGCAGGAATAGTGTGAGGAGTAAATTAGATTTGAAACAATTTTTTCAATTTATTTCGTAATTATTTTGTAATTATTTCGTAATTATTTTGTAATTATTTCGTAATTATTTTGTAATTATTTCGTAATTATTTTGGCATTTCTGGTGCAAGTTTTATAGTTGTTGTTTGTTTTATCACACTAACAGTCAACAACAGAGGGAGAGGGAAGCTTCAGAAGTTCCCCCTGTCCCATTTGGAGGTTTTTTTAGCATATTGCGCAATCGCGTCCGCCATTAACGAATCGATTCGTAATTATACAAAATTTCGTATATTTCGAAATTTTTAAAAGGAAAATTTCGGAATTATTAAAAAAAACGAAACGCAAGGGCCCCCTAAAAACAAAAAGAGTTTAGAACCAAATTTTTCTGTGGTTACCCAAGCCTACTTACAACCTTTGAGGATGCCTGCCATAGATGTGGGTGAAACGTCAGGAGAGAATGCTTCTAGAACATGGCTATACAGCCCAGAAAATGCACAACAACCTAGTGATTCCAGCCATGAAAGCCTTCGACAACACATTAAAGTACTGAACATTAAGAGTTGAAGAAGATTCAGGTTGTTCTCTCTCTCTCTCTCTCTCTCTCTCTCTCACACACACACACACACTTGGCAGCATTAGTACAAATCAGGTAAGTGCAAGACCAGGGAGCAAGAGAGAAAGCCCAACAAGGATAGAAAAGAACAAAGATGGGAGGAACAGGGGGTCTGAAACTGAATGTTTACATCATTTCTAAATGTGCAGCTACACATGTAAAATAGAAGTCAACATTTTGTGCAAAGCCATAACATTCACTGCCCCAGTCTGGAAAGGACACCTTGATTGATCCCCTGTCATTCCATATTTTCAGCTACTTTAAAAATGACCCATTTTATCTCACCTCCCATTTCCCTGCTTTGGGCCTCATCTTACTCCAAGTGCTGCAAATTTATTTAAAAGTAGAATAGTGGTTTGCATCCAATTAACTCAGCAGCAGGAGAGGAAAAAATGGGTGGAATCTTGTTCATCTCAGGCTGGATCTACACTGCAATATAATCCAGTATCTGATCCAAGATTATCTGCTTTGGACTGGATTATATGATTCTGCACTGCTATATAATCCAATTCAAAGCAGATCATTAGGGATCACATACTATGAGGGTTATCCGTAAAAGGTTAGAAGGCACGTGCTCTCACGGGGATTTTTTGCTGGGGAAGTTGATATCACTGTTGTGCCAGCGGAAGTGAATAAGCAGTGCCAGTCATCAGTAGCTCAACGACTGGCATTGTGGTGAAGGTTAGAGATGAGCATTCTCATTCAATTTTGTGAAGTTTGAGCTGTAATACACTTCCTAAATGCTAAGGGCATGAACGCTGCTGCGATTCATTGCGAAATTGTTTCAGTTTATGGAGAAGATGTACTGTCAAGACAGCATGTGACAAAATGGGCATGGAATATATTGTGAGACCATGAAGAAACTTTGCAGAGCCATCCAAACAAATGTTGTGGAATGCTGACAGCAGGAGTCTGTCTCCTTCATGACAATGCGTATCGGCACACCGCTCATGCAACACAAGAGTTGTTGACTTCATTTGGTTGGGATATTTTTAGCCACCCCTCTCACAGCCCTGATCTTGCACCCAGTGACTATCATCTGTTCACTGAATTGAAGGAACATGCTTTTCTGACAAGGAGTAGGTGAACATTGAAGTGACAAACTGGCTGAAAAAGGTGGAGGGAAACTTCTATGACACAGGCATCAAAAACTTGTTCCACAGATGGCAAAATATATTGAACGGATTGGTAATTATGTAGAAAAAGAATGTAATACCTATGCTACACCCCATGTAAGTTTTATTAAAATATATTCATTCTTTGTATTTTTAAAATATCTTGTAACTTTACTTTCCGGATAGCCCTCATAGATTATATGCCAGTGTAGAAGGGGCCTCAGTAGGTTCAGGCAACAGGAAACTGCTGCAACTTGTATGTTTGTCCTATTAATAATTTTGCTATCTTGACTATACTCTGATGATGCTTGGCCACACAGGTCCTAGTTTTCGACTGAAAAATTGTAGAAGGTATACAAAGTTTCTTTTGATGCATTGCCTCCTCTTTTTCTTTTGGCAACATGTAAGCGAGCATCTTATTTAAGGGTCTGGGGATCTTCCTCACTATGCAATCCAAACATTTGGGTCACTAAAACGTTCTTCTTACCACATGGGTATGTTTTCCACATGGGCATGTAAAAGCAGTCAAACCCTATCCCAATGTGAAGGTCAGTGAGAGATCTACCTTCTTTGAAGCTGTTCCGAAGTAGGCCACGCGGTCCCAAGTAGCAACAAGGGCCCAAGTAGTTGTGAAAGGGATGTCAGGGAAATAAAGGTTGATGTCTGCAGTGCAGCGGCTAAGCAATGCTGGCTGCTGGGTTTGCCTCCACAGAATGTCCCCACCTTTAAGATTGTTAACATCTCCCCAATACGGAGCAACAAAGGGAGATCCACCATCCAGGGGGAAAGGATCAGGTGTAAACTGTGAGACATTCACACCAAAGGAGACCACACCGTTGTTGTTTACCTGAAGAAAAGGGACAGAAGATGAGAATGACAATAAGTAGGTAGCAGGGGTGCCTCTTATTTATTTCATGTCAAAAGCATTGCATGCATAACTATAAAACTGATAAAAATAGAAGGAGCACAAGCAGCCAAATAACTTTTGATCAAATCCAGGCAGCAGTGACTGCATTGTCTGTAGCTTTAAAGATACAGGGGTGTCGCTGTGTGGGGGTAAAACCATGATACAAGGAACAATCATGCCTTCCAATGAAATTTTCTCCCTGTGCTCAAATTTCTAGCATTTCAATAACGTAAGCATTTAAGTGCAGTTCACCTAATCATTGAGAAATATAATTTTGACATCCAAACCAAATAGGCAGGCAAAGGGACCAAGGGGTTGTGAATAAATACAAGAGTTGTAAGTGTGAATGATCTTCATCCTCTCTCTTTCTGCAATGCTAGAAATGTTGGAACTCAAGGAACTTCCATTTGGGGAGGTTCTTATTTGAAAGGGGAATAGCTTCAAGGGCACTATGAGATGTTTGATATTTCATTATAACAACAACACTTTATTTATATTCCACTCTATCTCCCCAAGGGGACTCAAAGCGGATTACAACATACACTTTCAATACAGTGGAATGGCAATGACATACAAATACACAGAACAAAGGTAAAGGTTTATCTTTTCATCTCCGGCTTTCTGGAGGCAGTGCTTAATTCTGGCCATGGGGAGATGCTCTTGTTCCATTTCCAAGCCAATGAGCCTGTTGTCCATAGACACCTCCTGGTCATGTTACCAGCATGGCTGCATGGACACCTTTATTACCTTCCCGCCGAAGTGGTACCTGCTTACATTTGCATGTTTTTGAACTGCTAGGTTGGCAGGAGCTAGGGCCAACAGTGGGAGCTCGCCCCAACCCACGGCCTCGTACTGCCAACCTTTAGGTCAACAGATTCAACAGTTCAACAGTTTAAATTGCAAGCTGCCAGTGATCCCATACTGAAACGATATGTAGATGCTGATTGGGCCAATGATGTCAATGACAGGAAGTCTACAAATGGTCATTTTTTTAATGGAAATGCACTGATAGACAACGACAACACAAAAGCCAAAGGTAGTTGTCGCATCATTAATAATTGAAATTATTTGTTTTCCTTGACTGTACATATGTTTGTTCTTTTTATGTGTTAAGTACTTAGCACAATGAGATAGCTTGCTTTTTTCTGGCAGTTGCTTATAAAGCAAGGGGTCAAAGTGTATTCAAGATTTATGTAGGTCAGGCTGGCAGCCTGAGTTCTGTACCTGCTTCCCTTCTAGTAATGGAACATGGAGGCTTGTTTTGCCCAAGTGTTACTTACGTAGAGGGAGTTGTATTTCTTGCCATAGAAGGTAAAGGGTACTGGAATATTGATTTTTGAAGACGTCCCATCATCCGACTTGGGGTTCTTTGTGTCACCTTGGTCTGTCCCATAAGGATACATCAACGATGCTAGAATAAGAGACAATGGCTTGTGAAATAGAGTTTTGGCTAGCAATCAGCAGTTTAAAACAAAAATAACTGTGATGCATTGGATTAAGCCTAAACTGTGCTGGTTGATGACAATTTAGTGTTGCTAGGAAAACCAATGCAAGATCCTCAGTTGTGAAAAAACAAACTATATTGACATAGAAATAACAAGTCTGAGATATGGCAGATGATGCCACTGCTATTAAAACATTAGGCATTTCCTAAAATCTGAGGCACAGATTTATATATATACTAGCCACCCCCTGCCATGCATTGCTGTGGCCCAGTCTGTGTATATGTTTTGTGTGTGTATATATGTGTATATATGTGTGTGTGTATATTTGCGCATATGTGTATATATATATCTGCATGCGTAGTAATGTAATTTTTGTTTTTTGGCTTTTTAAGTCCCTTCTTCTGTGTTTTTCAGTGTTTTTATGAGTGATGGTCACTTGTTGGCCGGATAGGTATATTGTGTCCATATTTGGTGTCAATTCGTCCAGTGGTTTTTGAGTTATGTTAATCCCACAAATGAACATTACATTTTATTTATATAGATTATATAGATTTAAAAGGATGTTCACTCTGTTTTGGTTATAGTGTTAGCAAATAGGGAGACCCAGGGTACAACTAGCTCTTGGGCTATATTCCTCAGCTCTACTTCATGGCTGTAGAAGGAAGACATACTTTTATTATTATTTGGCATAATTTATTCAAAATTCAAGGACTCCAGTTAACCAGACTTTACCTTTTGCGTTCTCAGCAGAAGCCAGTGCTAATCCTAAGAGAAAAACAACAAATAGACAGTCAGATATGTAACATATGAGCACACACATCACTTACTGTAATGATGCTAGTAGCTTCCGTGGAGTTTTGTTGAGTTTAGAACAGCTTAAGAGTGAGTTGCTTTGAGGAAAAGACCAAGAAGGTTTCATACTAAAGAGAGAACTGATATGGAGGGTGAATACCATCAGGGATCCTGTACCCTTGATTTTACTCAAATTTAGCTGGCTAACTTGGATATCCATGCAGCAGATCTGTCCCCTCTTATACTTTGCTGCCACCTCTGAGTGTCTGCCACATACTTCATTCAGCCTTGCAGTAGAGACAGCACTTCACTGAGTCTCAGAACCACAGAGTTTCCCTAAGACGCTACAGGGAATCATAGAGCCATAGAATAATAGAGTTGGAAGAGACACATGGGCCATCTAGTCCAACCCCTGCCATGCAGGGGTTTATTAAAACTAAGATTGCCGCACACTGCACTTGACCTATAAGCCTTATATACCACCTGTCACATCAGCACTTTTAATCCTGTACCCATTACTCTGGCCCGGCCCAGTTTTATTGTGTCTTAGTATATTGTTTATTGCTTGTTGTTATATTGCTTTAATTGTTTTTAATTTGCCTTAGGTTTTGTATTGTTATATTGTGTGTTGAGGCCTTGGCCTTTGTAAGCCGCATCGAGTCCTTCATGAGATGCTAGCGGGGTACAAATAAAGTTTAATAATAATAAAAAAATGCAGGAAAAGCATAATCAAAGCACCCCTAACTGATGGCCATCCAGCCTCTGTTTAAAAAACCCCAAAGAAGGTGCTTCCACAGGACTCTGAGGCAGAGAGTTCCACTGTTAAACAGTCTCATGGTTAGGAAGTTCTTCCTAATGTTTCGGTGGATTCTCCTTTCCTGTAGTTTGAACCCATTACTCTAAGTCAGGGGTCCTCAAACGTTTTAAACACAGGGCCAGGTCACAGTCCCTCAAACCCTTGGAGGGCCGGATTATAATTTGAAAAAAAAAAGAATAAATTCCTATGCACACTGCACGTATCTTATTTGTAGTGCAAAAAACACTTTAAACAATACAATAATTAAATGAAGAACAATTTTAACAAATATAAACTTATTAGTATTTCAATGGGAAGTATGGGCCTGCTTTTGGCTTTTGAGATAAGATTGTTGTTGTTGTTGTTGTTGTTGTTGTTGTTGTTGTGTGCTTTCAAGTCATTTCAGACTTTGGTTGACCCTGAGCGAGGGCTGGGTAAATGACCTCGGAGGGCCGTATCCGGCCCCCGGGGCATAGTTTGAGGACCCCTGCTCTAAGTCATGGTCTCCAGGGCAGCAAAGAAAACAAGCCTGCTCCTTCTTCCTAATTACATTCTTTCACGTAGTTAAACATGGCTATCAAGCCTCCTCTTCTCACTCCTAAGTGAGTATGTTCTCTAAAAACTTTGAACATTTTAGCTACCCTCCTCTGGACACGTTCCAGCTTGCCAATATCTCAAATTGGGGTGCCCAGAATTAGACACAGTATTCCTAGTATAATGAACTTTCTGACTACATCAGTGTTTCTCAACCTTCCTAATGTAGTGACCCCTTAATACAGTTCCTCAATACAGTTTTGGTGCTACTTCATAACTGTAATTTTGCGACTGTTATGAATCATAATGTAAATATCTGCTATACAGGATGTATTTTCATTCACTGGACCAAATTTGGCACAAATGCCTGATACACCCAAATTTGAATACTGGTTGGGTTGGGGGGGAATTGATTTTGTCATTTGGAAGTTGTAGTTGCTGGGATTTATAGTTAATCTACATCCAGAGAGCACTGTGGACATTGATGGATCTGGACCAAACTTCGCTCGAATACTCAGTATGCCCAAATGTGAACACTGGTGGAGTTTGGGGAAAATATACCTTGACATTTGGGAGTTGTAGTTGCTGGGATTTATAGTTCACCTACAATCTAAGAGCATTCTGAACCCCACCAGTGATAGAATTGGGTCAGACTTCTCACACAGAACCCCCGTGACCAACATGTGTTTTCTGATGGTCTTTAGCGACCTCTCCGGCATCCACTTGCAACCCCCCTCCCCCCCAGGGGTCCTGACTACATGTTTATTTATGAACTATGATGACCAACTAAAAAAGAAGGATTCCATCACTTTTCTTCATCTGGCAGTAAAAACGGAAATTGTACACACCGGCAATTGGAAAAGCTCTGCAAATCTCTCCATAGATAACAGGAGAAAGAGACTATCAACACTCACTCTAACAGACCAAAGATGGGGTTAATCAAAATATTATTCTAAAGTGCTTGATCTCCATTCCTAGACTATTATGTTAATTCTAATATAACATGGAGTTATCTTCTGATTGCATTATGCAGTCCCTTTATTGGATACCACTATGGTGAATCATATGTGGATCACAGCTAAATATTAGTCCTGGGTAACAACGGAAAAATGTGTTTCTAAAATCGATTCGTTTTTTGGGGGTTTTTGTGTTTCGATTTTAAAAAGAATTCCGAATTTTTTCTTTTAAAAAGTTCGATATTTACGAAATTTCGTAAATGTTAAAAAAATTACAAAACAATAACGAATCAATTACGAAACAATAACGAATCGATTCGTTAATGGCGGACGCGACCGCGAAATACGCTAAAAAACCTCCAAATGGGACAGGGGGAACTTCTGAAGCTTCCCTCTCCCTCTGTTGTTGTCTGTTGGTGTGATATTATATTTTTTTTTCACTAATTAAACAAAAAACAACTATAAAACTTGCCCCAGACATGCGGAAATAATAACGAAACGACTTCAAAACGATAACGAAACGAATACATAACGAATCCGAAACAATTACGAAACGAATTTAAAAATTCGTTTCGTTTTTAAGTTGCTCCAGAATGGTTCGTTATCGCTTCGGTATAAAAAAACCGAATTTTTAACGAATTACGAATTAACGAAACGAAACCGCCCAGCCCTACTAAATATGCATGGTTGACACTCCTTTGTGTATCATTGGTTTGGCTGCTGCTTTTTTCTGTTGGGCCTCAGACCCCATTATGGAATGCCCAAAGACCACTGCAGATTGTGTATGCCCTGCCTGATGCACATTGGTTCCTGTTCCACATGCACTTTTTATAGCTGTCCACATGATATGGTCATTAGCAACCTCCTTTTTTTTTTGGTGGTGCAATGGGTTAAACCGTTGTGTTGGCAGAACTGAAGACCAACAGGTTGGAGGTTCGAATCCAGGGAGAGTGCGGATGAGCTCCCTCTGTGAGCTCCAGCTTCCCATGTGGGGACATGAGAGAAGCCTCCCACAAGGATGGTAAAACATCAAAACATCAGGGCATCCCCTGGGCAACGTCCTTTCAGAGGGCCAATTCTCTCACACCAGAAGCGGCTTGCAGTTTCTCAAGTCATTCCTGACATGACAAAAGCTATCAAATTACTGACTACTGAGAATAGTGAATTTTATCTGTGTTTATGGCAAAGAGATGGACAGCCCGTTTTCCTCTGGCAGTCTCATAGTATTGACCTGATCAGGATCCAAAACCTACACATTTACAGTGAGCAAAGTTTCCCTCTGAATCTGTTGTATTAAATTTTTTGTACACTGAATCAATCTCAATCCCAGCATCTTTACAATTAAGTTACAATCAGTCTTGATCTCCCATTTACAAAAAGAAAATTTTGTAAAATAGACTGAATTTATGGAACTTACCCACTGCCAGAAGGAGGAAGACATAGAATATTTCCATGTTAACTGCTCGTTTTTAATTGAGCTAATTTGTGTAAGACCAGAGTGGCCTTAACTGCGGGTTGTTCTGTACCTAGATTGAGTAATGGATTGAATAGGTATGTGTGTGTGTGCATATATATATATATGCTCCTCCATCCGTCCACACCAGTCTTTACAGAGTGAGAGCAAACATTTCACACAAAGGTAAGGGGACATAAGCCAAACAACATTCTCATTCCATTGGATTTCTTTGCACATCTTATGTGAGATACAGATCAAGACCACAATAGATGGGCAGGGCCAGCTCCTGGACCAAATCGGGACATATTCATAACTCTGCACCTTGGCAAATAAACGTAGCACTAGTGTTGTTAAGGTGTTGCTTAAAATGCTAACTGGATCGCAGCCCAACTCAGATGGCATAGTGTTGACTTTGGGTGAAAGAGATGAGGACAGTGATGGAACTGTGCACACATGAAACAGGAAGGAAAGACCTATACAAGTAGAAGGCTGTGGAAAGAGTAGTATAATTAGGGAGATGTTCAAGGAAGCCTTCCTTAAAGGAGTCAACCTTCCAACTGTCCCAATTTGACCAAGATGGTCGCACATAATCCCCTTTTGTCACACATCCCAAAAGATTTTAAAATGTCTTTTTCTCTCTCCTACTCCCAATTTTCCCCATTGTCCTCTACGCTGAGCCTGGAACCCCAGGGGAGCATTTGCACAGCCAAAACTTGTGCGCCAGCTGCACCCGTACCTTGGGAAGTCTGATTTGGCCATGGTGGTCAAGCTCTGGTTAAATCCCATATAGACTACTGCAACACGCTCTACGTGGGGTTGCCTTTGAAGACTGTCCGGACGCTTCGGATGGTCCAACGGACGGCAGCCAGATCAATAACAGGAGCGACGCTCAGGGAACATACAACTCCTCTGTTATACCAGCTCCACTGGCTGCCAGTCTGCTACTGGGCACAATTCAAAGTGCTGGCTCTAGCCTATAAAACCCTAAACGGTTCTGGCCCAGCTTACCTATCTGAACGCATCTTCCCTTATGAACCTGCTAGGACTTTAAGATCATCAAGGGAGGCCCTGCTTTCAATCCCACCTGCGTCACAAACACGGTTGGTGGGGACGAGAGACAGGGCCTTCTCAGTGGTGGCCTCTCAGCTATGGAAGGCCCTTCCTGGGGACATTAGATTGGCCCCCTCCCTCTTAACATTTCGGAAAAGAGTCAAGACTTGGTTGTTTGAGCAAGCATTTGAAAATGCAAGGTAGAAGACATAGGAATTGGAACGACTGGATGACGAGATGGGACAATAATTTTTATTAAGAGACACAAAGGATCTATGTTTTAATATTCTTGTTATGGTTTTATACTATTTGTTAATGTATTTAAATGTTTTATTGTGTTTTTGGGCATTGAATCATTGCCATTGTAAACCGCCCTGAGTCACCTGAGGGCTGAGAAGGGCAGTATACAAATACAGTAAATAAATAAATAGGTTGTTGTAGGTTTTTTCGTGGTATATGGCCATGTTCTAGAGGCATTCTCTCCTGACATTTTGCCTGCATCTATGGCAAGCATCCTCAGAGGTAGTGAGGTCTCTTGGAACTAGGAAAGTGGGTTTATATATCTGTGGAATGACCAGGGTGGGACAAAGAACTCTTGTCTGTTGGAGCTAGGTGTGAATGTTTCAACTGACCACCTTGATTAGCATTTGATGGCCTGGCAGTGCCTGGAGCAATCTTTTGTTAAATGTCCTTGTTTGTTTCCTCTCTGTTGTTTTGCTGTTGTAATTTTAGAGGTTTTTTTAGAAAATAATGGTAGCCAGATTTTGTTCATTTTCATGGTTTTCTCATTTCTATTGAAATTGTCCACATGCTTGTGGATTTCAGTGGCTTCTCTGTGTGGTTTGACATGGTGGTTGTGAGAGTGGTCCAGCATTTCTGTGTTCTCAAATAATATGCTGTGTCCAGGAAAAAACCTACAACAACCCAGTGATTCCGGCCATGAAAGCCTTCAACAATAAATAAATACTTCACTTACTCCAAATTGAGTTCAAAGTGTAAAGTAATTAACTCAACAAAATGGAGAAATCCAGTCTTTCCTGGTAAGCCCAGACATTTCCAACCTGCCTGTTCTTCCTCATAAATAACATTTACCATCTTGACCAGACTCTGATGTTACTTGGCCTTGTATTGTCAAAGGCTTTCATGGCTGGAATCACTGGGTTGTTGTAAGTTTTTTGGGCTGTATGGCCATGTTCCAGAACATGGCCATACAGCCCGAAAAACTTGCAACAACCCAGTTACTTGGCCTTATTTATTCTGGTTTTCATCTGTGAAATGTTGGTGAGTACATCTCAAAGGGCATACTCACGAAGTTGCTTAATAGGTATTTGGATATAATCTGTTTTGAAGATGATTTCTTTATTGTGTCAGAAGCGAATTGAGGATACAGTTATAATGTATTTCAAAACACAAACAAACATGTGTTTCACAACATGTTATAATGTATTTCAAAACACAAACAGAATTAGAAACTTGGCATTATACTAGATTTTCTTTGACCAGAAGCTGGCCACTTGGAGTGTCTCTGGTGTCACTGAGAATGTCCTCCATTGTGCATGTGGCAGGACTCAGGTTGCATTGTAGTAAGTGGTCTATGGTTTGCTCTTCTCCACACTCAAATGTCATGGACTCCACCTTGTAGCCCCATTTCCTAAGATTGGCTCTGCATCTCGTGGTGACAGAGCACAGTCTCTTCAACGCCTTCCAAGTGGCTCAATCTTCTGTGTGCCCAGGGGGGAGCTTCTAATCTGGAATCAGCTATGAATTGATGTTCTGGGTTTTAGTCTGCCACTTTTGGACTCTCGCTTGCTGAGGTGTCCCTGCAAGTATCTCTGTGGATCTTAGGAAGTTGAGTTGCTGTACGTTTTTTGAGCTGTATGGCCATTTTCCAGAAGCATTCTTTCCTGACATTTCACCTGCCATAGATGCAGGTGAAACATCAGGAGTGAATGCCTCTGGAGCATGGCCGTACAGCCCATAAAACTTATAGCAATCCAGTGATTCCGGCCATGAAAGCCTTTGACAATATATTGAACATCTTAGGAAGCTGTTTCTTGATTTAAGGTGTTGGCATACTGGCTGATATCTGGACAGAGGATGGGCCAGAGATGTCAGTGACTTGGTCTTTCATTACAGGCTTTGAAGATGATGTGCCTTTATAATTCCTGATTGAGCCATGGGTTCTACTATTTACACATTTTTCATAAAAAGGTATCCAATGCCCTCTGGTGCAAGATGTTTTCTCGCTTGCCTTCAATACAGTGGGTCTTAGTTTGAAAGAGTTAAAGATAAAGAAATAAAGTTTAACTTCAATGTATTGTCGATGGTTTTCATGGCTGGAATCACTGGGTTGTTGTAGGTTTTTCGGGCTATATGGCCATGTTCTAGAAGCATTTTCTCCTGAGGTTTCACCTGCATCTTTCATAAGCATCCTCAAAGGTTGTGAGGTCTCACAACCTCTGAGGATGCTTGCCACAGATGCAGACGAAACGTCAGGAGAGAATGCTTCTGGAACATGGTCATATAGCCCGAAAAACCTACAACAACCCAAAATTTAACTACACCTTAGTGACATATGTAGTGTATATTGTGCTGTGCTTGCAGAGTGATTTCTTAGACAAATCATAACAGTTGCATCTAGTTGACAGCAACAGAAACAGAGTTGTGCATGTCCCTGCTGTGCACACAATGCTTTAAAATATGCAAGGTGAATATGCATTGGCTGTATGCACTGCCCTTTCACAATGGGATGTCAGTCATGCAACTTGCCTACTAATTTAAGTATGTTACACTGTGTTAACTATATTCAGTATAGGGCTTGCATATCGTAATTTAGACAGCTATTATTTATTAGGATCTTATGTAGGATATTGGACTTTGTGCCTAGAATTCACACAATTTCGCAACAGTGGAGAATTGAAATCATATGGAACAAAGCAAACAGATGTAAAAGGAAGAGGCGTAGAAGATTATTTAATTAGTGACTGTAAAATCAATAGAAAAAGTAAACAAAACAACTTGGAAATAGCAGAGGAAAGGGCTGTTCAGGAAAATGTCTTTTACTCCTTCTTAGTTTAACTGGGAAAAGTTATTTGGGGGATTACTGGAATCCATTATGAAGCATGGCCACTTTTTGTATAGTCGCAAAAAGTAACATCTCTATGCTATCCTTTTTCTTCTAGGACTAAGTCCAAATTTCAGCTGTAATAATTACACCTGCATATATTGCAGCAGTTAATCTTTGCACCAGGAAGACAACTCTGTGATTGATAAAGGAAGGCAGATACTAGCCTTGTGCTTTCAGGGTAAAACTTGCCCCGTTTTATGTCCTGGCTTTCGTTGGGGGGGGGGGGGAATCATTTTTTTTTGAAGCCCCCCAAAATCAGGTCATCAAACTTTTTAAACAGAGGGTCAGGTCACAGTCCCGCAAACAGTTGGAGGGCCAGATTATAATTTGGAAAAAAAAGAATGAATTCATATGTTATTTGTAATGCAAAAAACACTTTAAAACAATACAATAATTAAAATGAAGAACAATTTTAACAAATATAAACTTATTAGTATTTCAATGGGAAGTGTGGACCTGCTTCTGGCTGATGAGATAGGATGGCTGTTGTTGTTGTGTGCTTTCAAGTCGTTTCAGACTTATGTTGACCCTGAGCAAGGGCCAGGTAAATGACCTTGGAGGGCCGTATCCAAGCCTTAGTTTGAAGACTCCTGCTATGAAGTATATATAGTAGATTCCTATTTGTATCGAATAGTCCCCTGGTGGTGCAGAGGGTTCAACCACTGAGCTGCTGAACTTGCTGACTGAAAGGTCGTAGGTTCGAATCTGGGGAGTGGGGTGAGCTCCTGCTGTTAGCCTCAGCTTCTGCCAACCTAACAGTTTGAAAACATGCAAAAGGGAGTAGAGCAATAGGTACTGCTCCCGCATGACCTTGGAGGTCCATAGACACCTTGGAGGTGTCTATGGACAATGCTGGCTCTTGGGCTTAGAAATGGAAATGAGCACCATCCTGGACATGACGAGACTTAATGTCAGGGGAAACCTTTACCTTTACTTTAAACCTAATTTTGGCTGTTTGGAAGTAAATCTATAGGACTCCAGAATTGTGAAATCCATTGGACATCTAAATTTATTTTATTTATTAATTACGGCATTTGTATGCTGCCCTTCTCACCCCGAAGGGGACTCAGAGCGGCTTACAAGATATATTTTCATACAATATATTATGTTATTAGATTAGTACAATATCAGTATGATATATTACTATATTGCACTATAACATTATATTGTAATATTATTAGTAATATTACATGCAATGTAAATATATAATTATAAATATAATATTGTAGTATTATTACTAGTATTATATCATATTACATTATAATATTATAAATATTATATGTATATACAATATTATATTATTAGTATATAATATTACTAAAGAGTACATTGATTAAAAGCATATGGGTTTCCAGACTATTTATGGAACAGACTGGATACATCTCCAAGCCATAGTACAACAAGATCAAGCCAACAGCAACAGTTGTGCAAATGGGCATCCCCCTTTCCTCAAATGGGGAAAGAAAAAGAAGTGGGGAAAAGTGGAATGAGCTTTCAAAGCAGATAATCTGAATTTCTGGATTCTCCTCCATGAAGGATGAATTGAAGTATACACATCTTCCTTCTCTCATGTTCATGATGACTTTATTAGTGGGGTGCTTTATTACAGAGCCGCAACATCTGTCTGTGCAAAATCAATGAACATAAAATCTCCCTTAATTAGAATAGATGGCAGAGGTTGCCTATCCATTCAGCTCTGAAAAGAGTTGGCAGAGAAAGCATGAAAATTTTTCAAACATTTTTTATTACATTTTAAAAGAAATGCTTACAAAATCCCAATCACTTTGGAGTCAAATTTGTGAAAGGCAAAAGAATACAGAGCAATGTAGATCTACATTTGGCATCGTAGAATTCTGTCATCCTGGGTGATCAGCCATAGAATATTCGCATCATACGTCAAATGCTTGGCACGGGCATTGATGTTGTTGACTTTAGTCCATCTGGTACCTGAAGCTTTGCTGTCTGTGATCCCATCCCTAAAATAATAGATAGAGAAGTGAAAATAAGAATGATTTCATGGGCAGTTGACATTTATTTTTTCATAGACTACTGCAAGATGCTTTACGTGGGATTGCCTTTGAAGACTGTTTGGAAGCTTCAAGTAGTCCAATGGGCGGCAGTCAGGTTTCTAACTGGAGTGACACACAAGGAGCATTCAACCCTCTGCTGAGCCAGTGCCACTGGTTACCAGTCTGCTACCAAGCACAATTCAAAGTGCTGACTTCAGCCTATAAATTCCTAAATGGTTCTGGTCCAGCTTACCTATCCGAACATATCTCTTTCTTTGATCCACCTCAGAGGCTAAGATGGTCGGGGGAGACCTTGCTCTTGGTCCTAACCCTCTCACAAGCGTGACTGGTGGGAACAAGAGACAGGGCCTTCTCAGGTCCAGCTTACCTATCGGAACGTATTTCTGTTTATGAGCCAGATAGAGCATTAAGATTGGCAGAGGAGGTCCTGATCTTGGTTCTGTCACCCTCGCAGGCATGACGAGAGATGGGGCCTTCTCGATGGTGGCCCCTCAGTTGTGGAACTCCCTCCCTAGCGAGATCAGATTGGCCCCCTCCCTTTTGACATTTAGGAAACTACTTGAAATGTGGCTTTCTAAACACACATTCAGGGAGTAAGATGAAGTAGTCAGGATATCCTGGGATTGATGCAGTGGTGAATGTCTTATACTTTATGTTTGTTTACATTTGATGTTTTATAGTTTATTGGTTTTAATCTACTGTTATATGTTATTTTAGTTATGTACTGCATTTTATATTGTGCGGCATTGAATTTTGCCATTTGCTTTGTTGTGAACCGCTTTGAGTCCCCCTAGGGCAGTGGTTCTCAACCTTCCTATTGCTTTGTGTGTGTGTGTGTGTCAGGGGCAACTTGGGAAACTACAAGTTGCTTCTGGTGTGAGAGAATTGCCCATCTTCAGGGACGTCACCCAGGGGATACACAGATGTTTTGATGTTTTACCATCCTTGTGGGAGGTTTCTCTCATGTCCCCGCATGGGGAGTTAGAGCTGATAGAGGGAGCTCATCCACACACTCTCTGGATTTGAACCTGCGACCTGTCGGTCTTCAGTCCTGCTGGCACAAGGGTTTAACCCACTGTGACCCCTTAATACAGTTCCTCATGTGGTGACCCCCAACCATTAAATTCTTCCAATTGCTACTTGATAACAGTAATTTTGCTACTGTTATGAATCATAATGCAAAAACCTGATATGCAGGATGTATTTTCATTCACTGGACCAAATTTGGCACAAATACCTGATACGCCCAAATCTGAATACTGGTGGGGTTTGTTTTTTTTTTTGGGGGGGGGGGGATTTTGTCATTTGGGAGTTGAAATTGAACAATGGAATTGAACCAAACTTGGCACACAGCACTCCCATGACCAACAGAAAATACTGGAGAGTTTGGTAGGCATTGCCCTTGAGTTTTGGAATTGTAGTTCACCTACATCCAGAGAGCACTATGGACTTGAACAATGATGGATCTGCACCAAACTGTTATGAATTGTAATGTAAATAGCTGATATGAATGATGTATTATCATTCAGTGGACCAAATTTGGCATAAACACCTGATACGCCCAAATCTGAATACTGGTGGGGTTGGGGGGGATTGATTTTATCCTTTGGGAGTTGCAGTTGATGGGATTTATAGTTGACCTACAATTAAAGAATATTCTGAACTCCAACAAGAATGGAATTGAACCAAACTTGGCACGCAGAACTACCATGACCAACAGAAAATACTGGAAGGGTTTGATGGGCATTGACCTTGGCTTTTGGAGTTGTAGTTCACCTACATCCAGAGAGCACTGTGGACTCCAACAATGATGGATCTGGACCAAACTTGGCACAGATACTCAATATGTCCAAATGTGAACACTGGTGGAGTTTGGGAAAAATAGACCTTGACATTTGGGAGTTGTAGTTGCTGGGATATATAGATCACTTACAATCAAAGAACCCCTTGAACCCTACCAATGATAGAATTGGGCCAAACTTCCCACACAGAATCCCCAACAGAAAATACTGTGTTTTTGATGGTCTTTGGTGAACCCTCTGACACTCCCTTGCGACCCTCCATGGGTCCCAACCCCCAGGTTGGAAAACACTCCACTAGGGGTTGAGAAAAGCAATAAATAAATAAATAAATGTTCTGCTGCACATCCTAAATCAAAAGGCTTGAAAACAAGCCGGACCGTTTTTCAGATGTGATTTACAAAAATGGCCCTATTCAGCGTACGGTAAGTAAATGCCGGTTATCATAACTTGCTCAACAAGATAATGCAGAGGATTTCACTTACTTTTTTCATCTTGCCTATGTGGATTTGACTAGTATGTGAACAGAGTCAAGATTCACCTTCTGGTCTTTATACATCAAATGCAGGCAGAATAAAATGTAACTCAACTTAAATACAATTGTATTCACAGATTCCTATAACAGAGTCCTGTCTGATGAGATCGTAAATCAAAATAACTCCCTTAGTTCTTTTAAGAGTCCAATATGTCTACTTTTTTTCTATTTTCACTTTCTTTGCAAACATCATCTAGGCCAGTGGTTCTCAACCTGTGGGTCCCCTGATATTTTGGCCTTCAACTCCCAGAAATCCTAAGAGCTGGTAAACTGGTTGGGATTTCTGGGAGATGTAGGCCAAAACACCTGGGGACCCACAGGTTGAGAACCACTGATCTAGGCAAATGCAGTATGGTACTTCCCACAAGTCATATATTCTAGTTGCTCTCACCTGTAGAAGACGTCCCCTCCTTTCTTCATTCCATAGACCTTTCCATCACTTCCAACATCAATCATGGAGAATGTACTAGGAATGTATTCCCAGCGGGTTCCCTGGCATCTCTGTGGCTCGATGCCAGTACGAAAATAGACACTGCCTGCAGTGTTCACACCCCAGCAGCCTTGCAAACCACAGCTCAAGGATTTCATAGTTCCACTCATAACAGTCCAGGTTACTGAGGAGGTAGGCTTCATTGCAAGGAACTCAGAACTTGAAAGACACATGGGATGATTGCCTGATTTAACACCAGCCACGAAGAGATTTCCACCTGCATTGATCTGTTCAAAGGATTCTGAGGAAGAAGAATGGATAAAATCAGACTGGAAAAAATAAATAAAATTGCAACTGGAGAGAGAGACATGGCATTCTTACCCTTTTGCTTCATAAAGACAGGGACAATTGCTCATCTCTCTCTCTCTCTCTCTCTCTCTCTCTCTCTCTCACACACACACACACACACACACAAAGGGTTGAACATCTACTTGTAGTTTCCCTCAGAAACATTACTTGCTCAGGTGATCCCTTGTAGCTTGAGGATGATTATCTTCCAGATGCAGTGTCATGGCAGTGGGTCCGTAGGTGGCTGTGGAGCCCTATTCTTGATCCGCATGTTCTCCTGCAGTGAGGACATCAGTTTCCAGACAGAAGGTGGTCCTGGTCAGGGTTGGCTTGACGTGCTTTCCACTTGGCACATTTCTCCCTTTCGCCCTCCATTTGTGCCTCTTCGAATTCTTCAGCATTGCTTATTTATTTATCGTGTCATCCGCAACCAGAACATTGTATTACATTTCTAACAGAACAAAACAAACAAACAGATAAAAAAACCACAAATTTTGCAAACTTGGTAGCTGATTAAATGTCCTTTGACCAGTATCTGGCCACTTGGAGTGCCTCTGGTGTTGCCGCAAGAAGGTCCTCCATCGTGATGTGGCCGGGCTCAGGTTGCATTGCAGCAGGTGGTCAGTGGTTTGCTCTTCTCCACACTCGCATGTTGTGGATTCAACTTTGTAGCCCCATTTCTTAAGATTGGCTCTGCATCTCGTGGTGCCAGAGCGCAGTCTCTTCAGCGCCTTCCAAGTCGCCCAGTCTTCTGTGTGCCCAGGGGGGAGTCTCTCATCTGGCATCACCTGATATGGGGCTACAAAGTTGAATCCACAACATGCGAGTGTGGAGAAGAGCAAACCACTGACCACCTGCTGCAATGCAACCTGAGCCCTGCCACATGCACGATGGAGGACCTTCTTGTGGCAACACCAGAGGCACTCCAAGTGGCCAGATACTGGTCAAAGGACATTTAATCAGCTACCAAGTTTGCAAAATTTGTGGTTTTTTTATCTGTTTGTTTGTTTTGTTCTGTTAGAAATGTAATACAATGTTCTGGTTGCGGATGATACGATAAATAAAATAAATCCCCACGAGAAACTATTTGGTTTGAAAAAATCTCCACAGAGCCTGGTAATGATGTATTTCCAATTACTTTTTTGACATGACAATTCCAGTAAAACATGATGCATATCAAAGTACCTGATACTTTTTCCAAATTGCTTCCTAGAAGACGATAGATGTGCTTGTCATAATCAACCATCCATATGCCACTAATGCCAACGGACACATGCTGCATCCCTCCTGCCAAATAAAGCCAGTCTTCTCCATTCAGCATAAATACATTGCCAGTAGGCTCCAGGCCAACCACAAGGCCATTGCCGGCATCAATCTGTTTTAGAAGCCCAGGATTAGGGATTTCTGTGCAGAGTTGAGCTGCAAACAATAGAACACAACAATTACCAAACAGTTTTTATATAGGAAAAGAACATAGTCAAAATTTAGCATTTCAATGGCAGAGCATAAAGTCAATTTACCTTCTAATGACCAGTTGAAACAAGGCACAGTATATATGATATAGGTGAGGAAGATCATATCCTATAAAAATAAATCTCTTTCAACAGTTGAAGGAAAACTCTACAATTATCTTGGTTGATCTTCAGTCTTCCACTTCCAGTTTATTTATTTATTTTCATGTCAGGAGCGACTTGAGAAACTGCAAGTTGCTTCTGGTGTGAGATAATTAGCCATCTGCAAGGATGTTGCCCAGGGGACACCCGTATGGGAGGCTTCTCTCATGTCCCCACATGGGAAGCTGGAGCTGACAGACAGGAGCTCACCCCACCTTTCAGATTCAAACCACCAACCTTTTGGTCAGCAGCTTAACCCACTGCGCCACCAGGAGCTCCATTTTATGAACAGTATTACCCCGTTAAACTATTTAATTCCAATTTATGAACGGTATTACCAAACTATTTTGTTATAGGGAGAGCCTTCATGTAAAATTTTGCCAGTCATAGTTTTATGTCCACCCAAATAAGCAGTCCTTTAAACTCTGTTTAAAGTTCATCATTGCCACCTTTTTCTTTCTGAACTTCTAGTGATCGAAAGGAACAGATGAAGGCGCAGAAAGATGAAACAACTTAGTATTAATATTTTGCTTGAAAGACATCCTAACAATCCCTGCAAAGATGATTAAAAGTAAAGGTTTTCCCCTTGACATTTAAGTCTAGTTGTGTCCAACTGTTGGGGGTGATGCTCATCTATAATTCTAAGCCAGCATTTGTAGACACCTCCAAAGTCATGTGGCTGGCATGACTGCATGGAGTGCCATTACCTTCCCGCTGAGGTGGTACTTATTGATCTACTCACATTTGCATGTTTTCGAACTGCTAGGTTGGTAGACGCTGGGGCTAACAGCAGGAGCTCACCCCGTCCCTCTGAATCGAACAGCTGACCTTCTTTTTAGCAAATTCTGCACCTTAGCAGTTTATTTATTTATTTATTTACTATATATGTATACCGCATTTCTCAGCCTTATCGGCGACTCAAGGGGGTTTACAACAAGTCAGTACACATAACAACAAAATACAAATTAAACATTGAAACAGTATAAAACCGCAATGGAAGCAATAAAAACAATAAAAAAACCAACATTATCATCACTGCACATTATCATCACTATCATCACTGCACCACTGCGGCCCCAACAAAGATGATTAGGGAGGGCAATTGAACTCATTGGTCAGAAAACCCATACACACTCACAGCAGTTTCCGATGAGTATCATGAGATTTTGAGTTTTAATATTTTGGCAGTGTTAAACTGACTTTGTCCTGCTTTAGGCAAAGTCGGGAGAGACAGGGCAATCTGGACAGTTGGACTAGATTTAAGCGGGCCCAGTCAGTCTCCTGCCTAAAGGGACAGCATTGCCATTACATAGTGCCTGCCCATGTTTCTGCCGCTGCTGTTGCATCCAGGTTACTCACCATTTAGGAGCAATAAATCAGCCAAAAGAAATAGAATCCTCCTCACCGCCATGTCTGCAAATTGAAAAATAAAGGACATATGAAGATTTTCCACACTTTTGTTTGTTTCCAGATACATTACAAGCCTGGAGAGCTGTTGACAATCATTCTATTGAGAGATGAATGTGACTTCGTGTACAATCTTTCTCAAACAATGTGTGCATGCCTTCAAGTCACCCATTAATAATTTCAGGTTAGGATGCAAAATCCAAAAATTGATATATTTTATTAGAGCCAAGAAGAATTGTGCCTGGGTCAGCCGGAGTATTAGAGTTGCAGATGACCCAGGAGTCAGCAGCAGTAGCTGTCTCCCAGCTGCAAAGCCTCTAAACCCTCTGCAAAGCTGCATATATCACATGATCTGTCTCTGGACCCCTAAACTTAGCTCCCCAAATCCCTTTCCACTACTTGTGCTAACTAGGACTAGGAACAAAGATGTGCAGTGCCATAGGACCATGGAAGTTGCCATAATGTGGGGACCAAGTAACAGAACAATTTGTCCTATGTGTTGTCGAAGGCTTTCATGGTCGGAATCACTCGGGTGAAACTTCAGGAGAGAGTGCTTCTAGAACATGGCCAATTGGCCATATAGCCCGAAAAAGCTATAAAAACCCACAATTTGTCCTGTTAGGAGACAAAACTGTTCTGCCAGTTCATGAGTTTCTCAGGAGCGAGAAAGTCACTTTTTTTCTCTCTTGAAAGGGAGAGGTTTTGCTGCCATTTTCCTACGATGTCTATGTGCCAAAGTAGAATTTGTACTGTATTACAACCAGGTTTCTTTAGAACAGCTCAGCAATATCTAGAAGGCTAAATGTTCCCTATGTTTGCATTAGATCAGTGTTTCTCAACTTGAGGGGTCGGGCCCCTGGGCGGGGGGGGGGGGGGGGGTTGCGAGGGGGGGGGTTCAGTGGGGTCGCCAAAGATGTTCAGAAAACACATATTTCTGATGCTTAGTAACCCTTTTGTCAGAGAAGGCTGACAATCTCTCTGCCTGCCCTTATCTTCCTTTTTGGTGTTGGTGCACTGCAACTCCCAGAATTCAAAAACAGCCCACCACCAACCCCTCTAGTATTTAATGTTGGTAGTGTGCCAAATTTGGTGTAGATCTATTGTGAGCTGGGTTCAGAGTGCTCTTTGATAGTAGGTGAACTATGAATCCCAGCAACTACAACTCCCAAATGTCAAGGACTACTTTCCTCAAACTCAGACCATGTTTGCATTTGGGCATATTAAGCATCTGTGCCAAGTTTGGCCCAGATCCATCATTATTTGAATCCACAGTGCTTTCTGGACGGAGGTGAACTACAACTCCAAAACTCAAGGTCAATACCCACCAAACCCTCCCAGTATTTTCTGTTGGTTATGAGAATTCTGTGTTCCAAGTTTGTTCAATTCCATCGTTGGTGGAGTTCAGAATGCTCTTTGATTGTAGGTGAACTATAAAGTCCAGCAACTACAACTCCCAAATAACAAGCTCAAACCCCACCCCACTAGTATTCAAATTTAGGCATACTGGATATTTGTGCCAAACTTGGTCCAGTGAATGAAAATACATCCTGCATATCAGATATTTACATTACGATTCATAACAGTAGCAAAATTACAGTTATGAAGTAGTAACAAAAATAATGTTATGGTTGGGGGGTCACCACAACATGAGGAACTGTATTAAGGGGTCCCAGCATTAGGAAGATTGGAAACAACTCGTGTTAGATTTACAAACAAAACATTTAAATAACTACTACCAGTAGGACAGGAGGGCTTCAGAAAGCAAACAAGGTCAGAAGGGGGTCATGGTCATAGAAAGCTTGCGAAACCTAACTTGCAGACCCCTTAGGTCAGTGGTTCTCAACCTGTGGTCCCCAGATGTTTTTGGCCTTCAACTCCCAGAAATCCTAACAGCTGGTAAACTGGCTGGGATTTCTGGGAGTTGTAGGCCAAAAACATCTGGGGATCCCAGGTTGAGAACCCTAGCTATTGATTGGGAAGACTGGTAAATAGGAGGGCTCCTTGTCTACAAAAGCCCTGCAGACAGCTGGATCAGGAGAAACTGAGAAGATAACAGAGTTACAATTGGAAAGGGGGAGTAGAATCATAGAATCATAGAGTTGAAGAGACCTCATGGGCCATGCAGTCCAACCCCCTGCCAAGAAGCAGGACAATCGCATTCAAAGCACCCCCAACAGATGGCCATTCAGCCTCTGTTTAAAAGCCTCCATAGAAGGAGCCTCCACCACACTTTGGGGCAGAGTTCCACTGCTGAACAGCTCTCTACTCTTACCTTCAGCTCTTTTGTAGTCCTGTCTTGTACTGAGAAAGTGAACAAAAAACACCTTTCCTCTCCCTTGTCTCCAAGCTGTCTTGTCTATTTTATAGAAGAATATAATTGACCCCTGTTTCCAAAGAATTTACAAAGAAGTGTACATAGTCCCAAAGGTTGGGTTTACTGGCAGGACAAACAGAAGACCCATATGACCTTCTTTATGAAGTAAGAGAACCACGAGGGATATGAGCTTAATTCCCCCCCCCCCCCAATAAAAGTCAGTGGTTTTGGCGTGAGGACGAGATGGCCTTGGAGAGATCCCAGTTGCATTTCCGTTTAAGCCAGGAAATGACAATATTTATTTGTCTCCCAAATTCCAAAGAACCCTGGAAAGCAGCCAGCCTTATAGCAAGAGCAGCCCAATTTAGGGCTTTTCAAACAAGTGATACTGAGGCAGTTTCCAGAGAATTAAAATATTGTGCCCTGACCCATCTGCTATCTGTCTCCTATGCTGTGATCAGTGTCATGCTATGTTTTCTGACTAATTTTAATCCTCACAGCAGCACTCTGATGTTGGTTAGGTTATCTGGAATAATAATGTCTAGGCCAGAGTTTCTCAGCTTTCCTAATGCTGCGAGCCCTTAATACAGTTCCTTATGTTGTGGTGACCCCCAACCATATAATTATTTTCATTGCTACTTCATCATTTTGCTACTGTTATGAATCATAATGTAAATATCTGAGATGTATTTTCATTCACCAAATTTGGCACAAATACCCAATACGCCCAAATTTGAATACTGATGGGGTTCGGGGATTGATTTTGTCATTTGGGAGTTGTTGCCTGGATTTATAGTTCACCTACAATCAAAGAGCATTCCGAACTCCACCAACGATGGAATTGAACCAAACTTGGTACACAGAATTCCCATGACCTGGTGGAAATTAACCTTGAGTTTGGGTCTGGTGTGCATTGACCTTGAGTTTGGGAGTTGTAGTTCACCTACATCCAGAGAGCACTGTGGACTCAAACAATGAAGGATCTGGACCAAACTTGGCATGGATACTCAATATGCCCAAATGTGAACACTGGTGGAGTTTGTGGAAAATACACCTTGACACTTAGAGCCGTAGCAAACTACTGGAAGCGAGAGCGAGCTTGTGCTCGAGCTTGCTCCGAAGCCCCGCCTTTTTTCCCCGAGGCTGCTCTCTCTCTTGCTAGTGTGCCTGTTTTCCCTTGCTAGGGAAGCGATGCGAGTGTACTCTCGCAGTTGGCAGAATTCAACTGTGAGCGTACGCTCGCATCCCTGCCCTCTGCAATGGAAAACAGGCACGCTAGCAAGAGAGAGAGCAGCCTCGGGGGAAAAAAAGGCGGGGCTTCAGAGCAAGCCCGAGCGCAAGCTTCCTGTAGTTTGCTGCGGCACGAGCGTATGCTCGCAACGCTGCCCTAGCAAAGGGAAATAGGCGGAGAAAGAGGCAGAGCATCGCTCGTGCTGGCTTAGTTTGCTCTCCCAAAATCCTAATTTGCTATGGCTAGGAGTTGTAGTTGGTCCTCTCACTACAGAGCCCAAGCTGTTTACAGGAATGTAAGTAGACTAACATGGGTTTTGAAAATCCCCTTAAACATTGGGGTGTTTGGGCATTTTGATATACCTTTTTTGTTTATATATTGTCTTATTTCCTATCTACTGGATCCAAAGGCTATAAATGCAGATAGGGACTTACAACAGAGCCAATAGCTACTCATTAGAATGTAAGTAGTCAAGTGTGTGCATCAATAACCTTTTCAAAACTGTCAATTTGGGGATTTTAGTATATCAGTTGTCTGTATGTTGCTTTATATTTTATTTAGTGAATTCAAGCATTATAGATAAGAATAACACCCAAAGAAGATATTATGAAACAAGGGAAACGACCTGGGAGACCTTGTTGTGTTACTGTTCCTGACGTTACATATTGATGAAGAACCTTCTACAACATAGAAATTGTTATTTTGGAAAATGAAATCTCATTATATTGCATTTAACAATATTTGCGTTAGTATTTCTGTCATTATGAAGAATTTCCTGGTATATAGTAATTGTTATTTTGGAAGCTTAAGTTTCATTGTGCTGACAAAAAAATTGATAAACAATTTTTCATTTATAAACAGTTACTAATTAATCATGTTAATGTTCCCAAGTTACGTTTAATGAAGAATTTCCTATGCCGTTGCGCCTGGGGGCTATAACTCTTAGTGAAAGAGACATAGACGTGACATCTTTTCCCCAGGGGATTGCTTCTTGCCTTCCTTTAGAGAGTTGGAACTCCCAAGGACCAAAACACTGTAGATAACTCAAAATAGGTTTTATTGTTCACAAAGAGTTATCCCTTTAAGGCAATAAGCTGGAAGTTTCAAAAAGGGTAAAGGAAATATACATTGCAGTCTCTGGTTGCCTTGGGTCCAAGGAGATTTCGCAGCTGATAAGCTTTTCCAGGTTAAATGCCTGAACATTCACAGCCCCAATCCAAATGGCCTATATTTGAAGACACGAAGCCTTCCTCTGGTGCCACAGGATCGGTTTGAAGGTGCTTGGGTCTCCTCAACGTTGTCCAGGGCGATCTGGGCATGAAGTATGAGTCCCAAGGGTAAAAACCTTAAAATTTGTGATGAGAGGTAAATTAATTAAGGACTTTAGAGCCAAGTCCCTTTCTCTCGTCTATCTGATAGAAAGTTTGATGGTAAAATGGAAAAGGAAAAGCTCTGCCCTCCTCCAGGAAGAGGTGGAGCCAAGCAATTGAGCCGAGGAAGCAATATAACTGGTGCAAACAACATTGATTGACAGCTATAAATAACCAATCAATTCAACGATACATTTACAAAATAAGCAAGTATGGGCATGTTATACAGTTTAAACCTTTGCACTTTAAAGTTCTACACACAGGTGGCACCACATGCACCATCACATTTCCTGTAATATAGAAATTGTGATTTGCAATCTGCAGTTTTTGTATTTGGGATTTATAGTTCACCTACAATCAAAGAGCATTCTGAACCCAACCAATGATAGAATTGGGGCAAACTTCCCAAACAGAATTCCCATGACCACCAGAAAATACTGGTAGGTTTTGGTGGGCATAAGGAAGACGGAGCAGGCTTTGCTTTCTGCTGTCCTGGAGACTGGAACTCAATGACCTTGAGTTTGGGAGTTGTAGTTCATTTTGAATCCCACCAATGATAACATTGGGCCAAACTTCCCACACAGAACTGCCATGCCTTGAAGAAACTCGGTGGCACGAAGCTCCCTCCAGCCTCACACACACTCCCTTGCCCACACATGTGCACCATGCTGCCATGTACCAAGCACGCCTGCTCTCCCATCCCTGCTTGGAATCTTAAAAACAGCCCTCCCCTTAGCTAAGAGGCTGGCTGAGAGGCTGGCCAATCACAGTGGAGGAGGGCTTTTGGTGGAAGGATTTGCTGTCTGTTTCCAAAAAGGAAGAGAAGGACAGGCAGAGAGATCGTCAGCCTTCTCTCCCAAAGGGGTTCCTAAGGCCACCAGAAATATATGTTTTCTGATGTTTTTTGGTGACCCCTCTGAAACCCCCTTGCGACCCTCCCACAGGTTCTGACTTGCTGGTTGATAAATGCTGAAATAGAGGAATAGGGTTGACTCCTGTTTTCAGTGAATTCATTGAGAAATTTACATTATAAATAGACTGAATAATGAGTATGAATAAATCTGGGCAAAACAGAAATATTCACAATAATTTATAAGGAAGATCCAGAAACAGGGGTGTGGCTTGACTTGGAATAGATTACCGCCTCCCCAAAATCTTAGGTTCAAAGATATGGCATACTTCTGGACTGTGACTTCTGGACAGTGTAGACTCACATAATCTAGTTCAGTCTGCATTATAGAAGTCTACACTGACCATATAATACAGGTCAAATCGCATTATATGGTAGTGTAGATGAGGCCTCAGTTTCCAACCAAAAACCCATGCCAATCTCCAGATCTAAGTCCTATTTGAGCTGTTTTGTAAACCTTCAGCTCAACAAGGGATTGTGCTTCTGAATTAGTAGCTAGAGGGCATTAAAAGTTAGTAAGAAAGCACTTTATATCATAAAAATAATGAGTCCATTCTTGCTAAATGAAAACAGAAAGCATGGTGGTATCTCCAAGATGCTATCCTATTTTTTGAACAGAGTTGGTTAAAGTTTAGATTTTGTCCCCAGCTTCCACTGCAGCTCACACTAATGGAATTACAGATCTTCAAGACCATTTGTGTGTTGTTCATGTGGTTGTTTTTGCATGTTACTGTGCACCTTCAAGTCAACAATATAGAGAACATGGGCCCATCCAGACAGTACCTTTATCCCAGGAGCTTCCACAGCAAACAGGAGGGTGGCCAGACGCCATTCCCTGCAAACATAGAAGCAATTGCTACAAAAGGCAAAATATGCGACATTTCCAGGTGTGGGAATATTGTAGTTTTGATACGAATGACTGGGCGGTGGTGCAGCCAGTTAGTAGCCAGTTGCATTAAATCACTACTGACAAAGAGGTCAAGAGTTTGAAGCCAGCCTGGGTCGGAATGAGCTCCCAGCCATTAATAGTCTAGCTTGCTGTTGACCTATGCAGCCTGAAAGACAGTTGTATCTATCAAGTAGGAAATTTAGGTACTGCTTTATGCGGGGAGGCTAATTTAACTAATTTATGATGCCATAAAACCTTCCAGCAGCATGCAGATGAATGGGGAAGTGCTCTATCAAAGGACTCGGTGTCATAAATGGATGGTGAAGCAGCAGCTCCCCCGTGGCCAGAATTGAGCATAACCTCATGAAGCCGGAAAAGCTGGAATGTTAAATTGCCTCTGTGTCTGTCTATATATGTTGTATGTCTAATGACATTGAATGTTTGCCATGTATATGTGCATTATAATCCTCCCTGAGTCCCCTGCGAGGTGACAGGAGCAGAATATAAATACCGTAAATAAATAAATAAATAAATCTTCGAATGTCTGCATGTCCCTGTAATCAGAAATCAAAGGATTTTTTAATCTAGGTTTGTTCACAGGTTTTAGATGTTTGTTCCTGATTGGTTTCTAAAAATAAGGTGACATTGAGCAGAGGCGGCCCTAGGTAATTTTCAACGGTAAGCAAACAGTATTTTGGTGCTCCCCACCAATCACTGATATATATTTTCTGTTCATCGTGGGAGTTCTGTGTGCCATATTTGGTTCAATTCCATCATTGGTGGAGTTCAGAATGCTCTTTGATTGTAGGTGAACTATACATCCCAGTAACTACAATTCGCATATGTCAAGGTCTATTTTCCCCCAAGAGTGCTTCAAGAGCGCCCCTGGGCAAAATCAACTATACTGCAAATACTTACTTTGCGTAATGGGTTGAGCCGCCCCTGCACTTGAGTGGAACAGGAAAACTTTGTGTGTTTATAAAACATGTGGAGGGCACATTTTCTCTGGCCAGGACAAAGTTGTGGCCCCGAGTCAATGGTGTACATCTTTTCACAAGAAGAGCAATCAGGAACAAGCATGTATAACCCAGGAACAGCACCCCATTGTTTGATGCCACAAATACACAACCAAATCTGTCTGGACAGATGGCCAGGCAGCCAGGCTCTAAAAAGTGTCAATAATGACAAAGTTCTGTTCCTGGCTTGAAAATGTGTATTCCTGTTTGATTGTGCAGTGCTGATTTGGGCAGAAGAAGCCACATATCTGCATCTTGAATTTTTAATTTAAAAAAACCCAAAAAACACTGAAGTCTCTGGCAGAAGTCCCACAGCGGGAGTCTCTAAATCTCGCAACAAAACACCAAGTCCGGACAATGAAGGCAGAAATCTTGGGACCAACAAGTCTGTATGTGGACCTCTTCTGAAGTCCTCGGATTTTTCCCCCCCTGTTTAAAACCCGTGATTTAGTTCTCTCTGGAAGCACCCCGTATCAGGTTTATTGAGAAGGGTCAGGTTCATTCAGAAGAGGTTATAGAACTGAAAAACATTCAACTATAGCTTCTATAAATAAATAAATAAAAGGTTTATTTACAAGTAGATAAGCATGTTTCAAAGGTTGTGGATTCTTTTGATTGCGACCCCTTCCACACAAACTGAATAATATCTCACATTTACGGCTTTGAACTGGAATATATGGCAGTGTGGACTCAGATAAACCAGTTCAAAGCAGATATTGTGGGGTTTTCTGCCTTGATATTCTGAGTTATAGGGCTGTATGGAAGGGCCCTGAGAAAAATCACATCCCAATATCTAAAGCTGATTGGAATCTAATGACTTATTTTGCAAAATAGTCTCTAACTTCTCTGCAAACAGCTATATAACTTCCACCATTTTGATTCCTGTCATATGGAAGTCATGCTCATCTTTTTTACTCCTTAGTTATGCGATATTGCCAGTGATGAGAATGCTTCAAAAATGAGACACACTCAAGTGTGACAAAATTCTTTGTGTTTCTGAATGATATCAGTTGGTTGATGGTGCTTAGGACTTTGGATACTTTCCTGTATTACTTTGGATATTATTTCCTATATTACATTACTATTCAGATTTTGTAAGTCAAACTGAATTATTTCTGATCCTGTTAGATTGCTCTGTTTTAATGATATTTCCTATGCTATTATACATCCACCTGGTTGAACCAATTACTCTTTAATCAGCCCGTATTTTGGCCTCCCCCCCTTTTTCAAATGAGTTCTTTTGTTGCTTGATGCTTGTCTATTATTGTTGTGTTTGTTTTATACTTTAAAATTGCATTTTGTTATTGCTCTGGTTTTAATTTTATGTTCCCTGGGCTTGGCCCCATGTAAGCTGCCCCGAGTCCCTTTGGGGAGATGGAGGCGGGGTAGAAGAATAAAGTTGTTGTTGTTGTTGTTCTTCTTCTTCTTCTTCTTCTTTCATTTTAATCCTTCCAAAGTTTTTCCAATTTTTCATTGCAGAAAGTAGGGGCAACCCTTAAGGACATATGGAGAGTGGGATGTAGCTTCATCATTTGAATGAGCTGTAGAAGATACAGCACCAAATGCAATTCCCTCTTGCAGCTAACCATAATCTTAATTATGGTCAGTTCCAATGGAAAGGAAAGATTGGGATTATCCACCCAGGTCACAAAGCCCGAGGAGATCACTAGGAAAGAAAGATGAAGACATGGTTCAAAGATTGAACGTACAGTTGGCTGTCCATATTTAACCATCCACAGCTTGAAAGTAATAATTTCAAAACAAAAACCTTGATTTTGTCATTTTATATGAGGAGTGTAGTGAATTCCCTACCTGTTAGGCTAGGAAAATGGCTAGGAAAAAGTAGGCCCAAGAAGTTTGGCAGCCATTTTGGAAAGGGTGCCGGAGGAATCTCTTTTAGTTACTCATTTCCTGAAGGGGGCGTGTGACGATGAGTATTTTTTATTCCTATGGCTGTGTGTTGTTTGAACAGTGGTTAATAAATGGTAAGTATGTAGGATTATATTTTGTTAGAGATGGTGGCTGGCTTGACCTGAGTTGCCATAGCAACGGGGGTGGAGCCAACTGTCACCTAGCTGCACAGCTGTTTGAAATAGGCAGTCTGTGACCATTAGAGTTGCAGGAAGGACTGATTTCTCTAGTGGGAGAATCAGGGAAGAGTCTGTAAGCCGATGGGCTACAGAGAACACTGAAATCTCTGGGTGGGAGATTCAGGGAACTAGTCTGTGACCAAAGAGTTACAGGAGAGGTAGTTGATCCTGTGGTGTGTGGAAAACCAGCAGGAATCCTATAGTTAGAGAACTATAGGAAAGACTGATTCTTTAATATTAAAAATCAGGGTTTGGCTGTGAGCCAATATAGTTAGATAAGTCAGGTGACTTATTTATGTTAAATGAACCATCATAAAGCAAGGGTAGCGTGTGCCTGTACCCATCTGTAAAAGAAAGAACCATCTTTTTAAAGAAACTGTTTGAAACCTGTTTAGTGGAAGGAAGAGCCCTTTCCAGAGTTATTCAAGAACCATTATAGATGTAACCTATCAAGATTTGTGCCTCTAGAGAACTAATATTGAATCTGTTATACCTTGCTTGTTCCAATAAACTTGTTACTGTTTTCCTCAAGCCCTGCCTGATACAGTTTCTCCTAAATCAAACAGCCTGCATAAGTAGTAAAACCAAACCAGGGACATTAAACGCTACGCTATCAAATAAATAAATACTTCTGTAAATAATAGTCCCTTTATAAACCAGCTCCTAAGCTGATATTGATCATTGCCCGGCTTTCCTCACAAATTTGGTGGCAGTAGTTTTATGCTCCTTTACAGGGCGTGTCAAAGGGAGAGGGTGTCAGGAGGTTGGAGTGGTGTAGTGGGTTAGTAAGAGAAAGGCCTGAGATTGGCCAGTTGGTTAGCAAGGATAGCTAGTGGAAAGAATTCTACAGCTATTAGGGAAATGGCTGGTAGAGGAGGGAAGAGATAGATCCAGGATAGGACTATCTGTGCTGCTTGAGATTTACTGTCAGAGAAGCAAGCCTGTCAGTATTTCTGAGGAGGGAGAGAGAAGTGTGTCTGTGTAACTAAGTCTGAACTGCTTTATGTAATCACACGCTTTCTAACACAATACTCTGAAACAGCCAAGCTTTTTACCTGAATTGTTCCTGTTCTGTTAAATAAACATCATTGTTTTGTGGTTCACAACAACTGTCTCACGTGTGCCTCTGTGGGTGAAGCTTTCAAAGCAGTTCCCTGAAGTATTCAAGAACTTAATGGTGGCAGCGTAGATTTTAAAGAACAATCTTTAGTGTAACCTCAGAAACACAAGCCTGAGGGCTAATCCAACACACTCTTGCCTCAGATACCTCAAGTAAGCCAAGGGCTTACCAGTGCTTCTAAGTTGTTGGGTGCCAGAGGGCTTTCAAAAGGGGTATTTCAGCCAGAAAAAAGTTCTAGCTTTCTTACCGCTTTTTGTTTTGGGGGCTTTTAGTCGCAGAAGCCTCATTTCCAATCTAAGTGGTGTTCTGCATTTGTTTTGGGGGATTTTTATTTCCTCAAAGAAGTCCCTGCTTGTTATATCTTGGTGGCACGCACTGGGAGTTGTCCAAAAATAAATCTCTATCTTTTATAAGGAGCATCATATAAGGGACTTAACATGCTATTGCATGTAATGTGACAAACATCCAGAGATTTTGGCATCCACAGGGGCCACTGGAACCAAATCCCAGTGAGAACCAAAGGCCTATTATATAGGCTGGGTTAAACTCTTACAACTGATATTCTTTGCATTCTTACTGAGGAATACGTTCTCCTGAATTGAACTGAAATTTGCTTCTGGTGAGGTCATGGATGCAATATATGGTATTTTCTTTTGAGTAAAAGTAATAAAGTCTGTACCATAAACCTTTTCCCTTCTATTTAAAAAAATGGTAATAGATGTCAGAATAGATACATTTTTGACAATTCCCTTGCTGGGAGGATCTGGGTGTTGAGATCAACAAAAGTAACTTTTACAGACTTGCTCTCAGAACCACCAGACATGGGAAGATTATTTGTGCAGTTTATAATATGCAAGTAATTCACCACTCTTCCTGAAAGACATATATTCCTTATGACAAGTAATGACTTTTCTCTTCTCTTGAAATAAAGATAAATGAATCTTAAGCAAAACAAATCTAAAATGTTTCTCCTTTCTTCATATTTGAAGGACAATTCATTCTGATATTGTTTGGCTGCATACTGCAAGTCGCTTCTGGTGTGAGAGAATCAGCTGCCTACAAAGACATTGCCCAGGAGACACCTAGATGTGTTACGATCCTGCAGGGAGGCATCTCTCATGTCCCTATATGTAATATATTATATACTTGCAGGAACACTTCAGCAAGCAAGTGTCCAAAAGTGTCAGGCTAAAATCCAGAACCTCAATTAATGGCTGATACCAAATGAGAGACTCTCTCCTGGGCACACAGAAGACTGAGCGACTTGGAAAGCACTGAACAGACTGTGCTCTGGCACCATGAGATGCAGAGCCAACCTTAAGAAATGGGGCTACAAAGTGGAGTCCACAACATGTGAGTGTGGAGAAGAGCAAACCACAGACCACCTATTACAATGCAGTCTGAGCCCTGCCACATGCACAATGGAGAATTTTCTTATAGCAACACCAGAGGTACTCCAAGTGGCTAGCCACTGGTCAAAAGACATTTACTATAATGCCAAGTTTTTAACATTGTATTTTTAAATACACTACAACTGTACCCTCAATTCGCTTCTGACATGATAAATAAATATTCTGATATTTTTTTTAAAAGTTTGTGCGAAAATTTGTACACAGTTTTGTGTGAATGTCATATGATCCCTGCATTTATATATACTGTTCTTCTGACTATACACAGTTTTTTTTCTAACAATTTCGTAATATATAGTTTTTTATAAGTTATTTCCTCTAACATAAGGTTATGTAAATAAGACACATTATATCGAGTGAAAATGTAAAGCTTAATTTATTTATTGGATTTGGATTACTCTTCTTGTGTGAACAATTAATCAATTAATAAAACACTTGGGGGGGGGGGTAGACTGTCTCCCCATGCTTCATATGTTAAGAACCACTCATTCTGATATTTTAAAACGTTTGTATGAAAATTTGTACACGGTTTTGTGTGAATGTCATGCATTTATACATACTGTTTTTCTGGCTATACACTGTTTTGTAAAATATTTCATAATATATAGTTTTTAAATAGCAATTTATATGTCATTTCTTCTAATGTATCCATTTTTAAAATGTAAAGGCATTCCATAGGACATTTGAAACTAATTTAGAAGGAAAAATTCTTTTCTAAATCCAGTCCACTTCATCATCTGATCAAAGTTTTTGCTACAAATTCCTTTATTGTAGTTAGTCTCAAATCCTTCAGGATTCCTTTATGCATTTAGGTGAAAACCTTGAATAATATTATTTTTTGTCTCTACTTTCCCCAGGTGTGCATATTTTTTTAGATCGGGGAGATTTATTCCAGAACTTGGAGAAGTGTAAAGTTTGATTCACAGGTGGGGTTTTAATTTGGACATTGGTTTGAAAATGTAGAATGCTGTAAATTCACATTAAAATGAACATATAAATCAAAATGTGAATGTCTTTCTCTCCCATTTGGTCTTTCAGCTAGTTAGGTTCAAATGCAGCAAAGTAGGTCTTTGCTCCATCTTTGAATGAAGGTTGAGTACCAGTAGGTCACATGAGGGTTAAGTAGCTTTTTCCTGAAGATGGATCATTCCAAATATCCATAGCTTTGAAAATCAAAGTGAGACTCTGCCTTAAGACCTGAAATGAGGCAGGTCTTCTTAATGTCACGTAGAGTACTGAAGTGAATGATGAATCTCCCACAGCCTTCTGCCCAGCCATCTCCTACAGTTCTTCCAGACTGAGCCCAGGTGGAGCCGGGAGAGTTATAAGTCCCAAAAAAAGCTGTCCATGGAATGTTCTACCAATGTTCCTAGACTTCAACCTCCCAGGCATTGAGGACTTCATCAAATCTCTTTGCGGCAACCCCGTTGGGCAGCTTCAGATCATCGGATCTGTCTCCATTGAAGTTTCCACATGCAGCACAAAGCTTCCCGCCGAGGTCCCCGTTGACTTTCACAGTCACCTCCCCATCAGGACAGAGGTGAATCTGCACCTGAGAGTCCTGGTCGAAATGGATTCCAGTCATGTCTTTCTTCAGAGAAACAGAACTTCCCTCACAGGTTTTCTTGAAAGGTAGGGTTACCAGGCGTCCATTTACCTGGAAAACATTAAAAAGTTCGAGATGAAATGTTGATGTGCAGAAGCCCATAAGCCAGTAAAACCCTGAAATCTAGAAGTAGACACCAGCATCCCCATAAGGGAAAAATGCAGCCTAGGGTCAATGTCCTGACAGTGGTATGCTATGCATAAATGTAGCTTGCACATACACAAGTCCTGTTTTGGACAGGGCACAGAGGACTATTTACATGCTTACAAACCCCATCACACTTACCAAATTCAGCATCCTTGTTTTTGAGAGGACTATTCATATGCTCACAAATCTCACCACACTTACCAAACTCAGCATCCTAGAACACTTTCTGCCTTTTTGGGGGGACAGAGCCCCACACTGGCCATCTGGTGTGACTTCTGGTGGAGGCCCTGTCCTCAATCAGGAAGTCCTTGGATGCTTCCCCCCAAACACGGGAGTTCTTGTGCTAAGCTGGCTTCAATGGAGCTAGCACACTTCTGTCCTTTTTGGGTGGTACTTCCCCCATGTAATAGGGGAAGTGGCATGTGGGGCAACAGAGCCTGCAGGTTTAATAGGCAGGACAAAACAAAAAACCCCAGAACCTGAGAGCAAGTCTGCACACAGACCTGTTGGTCCCGGGATTTTTGCCTCCATTGTCCACACTTTGCCATCCACATGTTTAACGAAGTTTCTGGCACACAAACAAACTTTATGGTGTAGGACCATTACTTTTGAAGGCAGTACTACTCAATCAAACAGGAATACACACTTTCAAGCCAGGAACAAAACTTGGTCCTTCTTACCACTTCTTAGAAGCTGCCTGGCCATCTGTGCAGACAGGTTTTGTTGTGTGCTTGTGGCATGGAACAACAGGGTGATGTTCCTAAGTTATACGTGTCTGTTCCTCATTGCTTTTATCGTTAAAACATGGAGAAAGTTGATTACATGGCAAAACCTTTGTTTGTGTGTCAGAAACTTAATTTAACATGTGGAGCATGAAGTTTCTCTGGCCAGGATAAAGTTTTTGCCCTCTAGTCAACTGTTGCCATGTTTTTAGGATACAACCAGTCAGGAATCAACATGTGTAACCCAGGAACAAACCAACATAAAAATCCAGTATTTTCTGTGAGTAGGGACATACAGAGATTCAAATATCCACATTTTAAAGCCAGAACTGGGATATTCCTGCACCTGAAAATCTTGTGTTTTTTGGGACATTGTAGCGATTGCTCCTATGTTTGGGAACAGTGTTTGGCCACCCTCCATTTTGATGTGGGAACTCCTGGGATAAAGGTACTGCCTGGACGGGCACTCAGCTGCATCTCATTTTTAGAGATGTTTATATTGGGTGAGGAGTGCATCTTAGATTCAAAGCAATATAGTAATTAGCAATAGGATCTACTGGCAAGAGAACTAAAGCTGAAGAACAAGGGCATAAAGTTGTCAAGAAAGAGTCATCAATGTCCTTTATGTGATCATGGCAACGTTAAAATAGTATGAATATATTCTAGAGAACTGTTCCTAAAAAGAAGACATGCTGAATGTTATGTTGAATTCTAGAAGTTGTACATATTATTCCCCATGCCTCTACTTACCCATATGTGTTCATTGTTTTTGACCAAGATGGTTCCATGTGGGAAGTAAATGTAGACATCTTTCCCAGCTGCCACACCAGCATGATTCTGGTTGATGCTCACTAACACTCTGAACCAGGTGACGGCATCTCCATCACAAGCAACGGCCATTTCATAGATGCCACTGGCCATGTATTTCCCCGAGGCACCATCAAAAGAAATAAGCTGGGCTTGTGGGGTGAGTTTGCACTCTCCATCCTTCTTCACACAGCTTGGCACACTGTCCCTGAGTTGGCAGGCCGCCCCAGCAGGACAACTGGTTTTCCTGCAGATGAGTTGGCCTGAGGAGCTGCAGGTACATTTTTCTGTGCAATTGTTTGAGAGATAGCTCTCTCCGATCTGTTGGGAAACCCCAAAGAGAACAGTTGTCAGCAAAGGAAAATATTTCCATTTATTATTCTTTGATTGTGCAATAGCACATAATAATTAATCTTCACATTTCTCATCCTTGCATGCAAGGATGAATACTTTCATTAGTTTTATCTCTACTAAAAGAGGAAGAGACGTTAGGAGAGAATGCTTCAGGAATATGGCCGTACAGCCCGGAAAACTCAAAGGAAAGTATTTTCATTTATTGTTCTTTGATTGTAGAATGCCACATAATAAGTTACCTTCACATTTCTCATCCTTGAATAATTGTGTTAATCTTATCTCTACTAAATGAGGAAGAAAGAGATGTCAGGAGAGAATGCTTCTGGAATATGGTTGTATAGCTCAGAAAACTCACAGCAACCCAGAAAGAAAGAGACATTGCAAAAGCCTGTCAAGTAATTATTCTGCCAAGAACACATTTGTTTCTGCACAAAACTCCATAATTTTTTTTGCACAGAAATTGTATTTTTGCAGCAGCAAACAATGTTTTCTCTGTACAATACATAGTTTCCTACACAGGAAATAACCCATCACTATTTATCAGTGACATATTAATTTGTTTGTTTGTTTACAGTATTTATATTCCGCCCTTCTCACCCTGAAGGGGACATGGCAAACATTTAATGCTGTTTTCTACAGACAGACAGACAGACAAAGGTATTTTTGGCATTTCCACTTTAATGCCTGATGCCTGGAAGTTATGCTTGATTCTGGCTGCAGGAGGAGCTGTCGCTTCATCCACTATGACACTGAGTCATTTGATCATATGCCTCCCCACTTTAAGTGCTTCCTAATTTCTCTACTCACAGCTTAGCTGTTTTTGAACTGCTTAGGTGGACTGTAAGCTACGTTTAACAGTCGGGTGCTCAATTCGACTCAGGCTTCGACCCTGTCACCTTCTGATCAGCAGTGATCTATTGCAGCTAGTGATTAACCAGCTGTGCTACAACCCGGCCATTGAATTCCTTCATTCAAGCATTCATAAACAAGAAGGTAGGGATAAGTTTATACAGTCCTCACTAAAGTTGAATGGACATGTCTGCTTCAGTTCTCCAGTGTAGATACAATTCAGCTTTAATTTAGGGTTTTTTCCCCCTATTCTTAGGACTTTATCTCAAAAAGCAGGCTAACTATAGGTAAAACCCATCAATAGTTCTCCAATCCTCCAATGTTTCCATCACCGATCTTGATGCAACCAATTGAAGCATTTGGCTGCATTAACTCTGAAGTTTTGAAGATTTTCTGAAGCAAAGGGTGGAAGCAATATCTCTGGTTTACAGTTTACCTTGTGATAGATTCCATCCCGCATACAACCACATCTGTCCATTGGCACGCATGTGGCTCCATCAAACACATAGCCCTCATCACATTGGCAGCCTTCAAAGCACCTCTTTGTGCACTGGATTGGAGTGGATAGACTGGCACAACTGAAATCACAAACTGAAGTGCAGGTCTCGTAGTGGCTGTTAGCTGGGCAAGTGGGAGCTGTGGAGACATTGGGGATAGGGAGTGACATTTGCTCAGTATTATCTTTTCCATAGAAAGGGAACTTGGATTGTAATCTTTATGATTAACTGTGAGGAAAAATGTATTTCCATATTCTGAACTTACGGCAGAAAAAGGTTGTTCTCCAAGCTGTAATCTTGGCTCCTGATGCTTGGCATTCAGTCACATAGGCCTGAAGACTCCGACAGAGAGATTCTTGTGTCCCATCAGTTGCACACATAGCATAGAGGCAGTGTGCATAGTACTCAGTAGGTCTCACCAAAGAGTGACAATCTCTGAATGGGCCTGATTTGGATAGGATCATTCCACAGGAGGTCTCAGCCTTGTATGGTTCAGTCTTGGCTGCTGAACAGGTGGGGCATCTCTCCCCACAGCCATCAGAGCAAATGGCGCCATCCACAGGGACCTTCCAGGAGGCCCCAAACTCTTCCATATTTTCAGTGACTACTCCATTGGGTAGCATGAAATCATCCCTCTTGTCTCCATTGAAGTTGCCTCCCAAGCCACACATGTGTCCCTGGTAGTTGTTAGGGACAGACACATGGACAAAAGAAGAAGTGTCATAGAGGACTGTGAGGCCAAAGGAGGATTGGACAATGATGTTATTCCCCTCCTGAGTGATCCAGAGTTTTCCATTTCCTTTGTTCACTGGCAGAGTGTAGGATTTTCCATCTAACTGTAGAAATGACAGAGAACAAAGCTAGGCCTTAGACTTGGGGAAAACAACATGGAACAGTATACTTATATACATGTTAGTACTAGTGATACATAGATTGATCTCCTCCATCCATTAATTTTGTAAAAAGGACACTATACAAGAAGTTGAATTGAGCTTTCGACTTGCCAGTGTTGTGCATTCTACTTGACCAAGTGCTAGCATCTACAGGGTACCTACTTCAGGTATCTAACCTTCACTTTTTTCTTACATATAAGAATGAAACATTTCAAAGAGTTTTCCCTAGTTTTGTGAGATTATAAATGTTTCTTGCAGTTTTGCATTTTGGATTTCTTTTTGTAAAAAAAATCAAATTTTCTTTGGCTTTGCACTAAATTGTAATTGTGTTTTGTGCAAATCTAAATATTTTCCATATTGCCCAACATCTTTTGATGTGTTCTCCAGCATATCAAAGCAACAGATCTCATCAGCAGTAGGAGCATTTCTGACTAGCGAGGAGTCAGATGTGTACCTGTGTCCTCATTGAAGAAGCCAGGGACAACACACAAGCAAGCAGGGGACAGCACGGAAATGGCATGGGATAGCACCCCACGACCCAAAAGGGGATGAAGCTGGCATCGCCCCACAGTTTCCCATGCTATCCCCTGCTGTCTCCAGGCTTCTGGACCTCCATGTGATAAGGTCCTCATCCTCAGTAGGTGCAAGCATTGTTCTGAATGTGTCGAGTAAAAAGGAAGGTCAAGAGTGCAGTGATAAGGGAAAACGTATAAATGTACATTTGTATTGATGCTGGTCTCTTTACTTTTTCCCTCTTTTTTCTCTTTTTTCCTTCCCATACACTCTTACATTCCTACTGTTCTTTTTACGATGTTCACCTACTTTCACTGTACCAAGAACCAGTATCATAGGTATGTCTAGGTTATTTTAATCATTTGTTTGTCCAAGATGTGCTTGTTTAAGGTTGTTGATGCCATTTACCAATAAAAATTATTTTGGAAAAAAAAGAGTGCAGTTCTGCTTCCTATCAGTAGTTTGATGTCTCTTTCATGAACGGCTCTGGTCCAGCTTACCTGTCTGAACATATCTCCCTCTACAAATTCCCAAGGACCTTAAGATTGTTTGGAGAGACCCTGCTCTTGGTCCCACCACCATCACAATCACAGTTGGTGGGAATGAGAGGCAGGGCCTTCTGGGTGGTGGCCCCTCAGCTGTGGAACGCCCTCCCTAATGGGATGAGATCTGCCCCCTCCCTCATGACCTTCTGGAAAAAGCTAAAATCTTGGTTAAGGGATCAAGCATTTGCACAATAAATGGTTTTAACCGACTGTTTTTGTGGATGGCAATGGATTGAAGATGGCTTTAATGGACTATTGAACTGATGGCTATGGATTATTCGGAGGATGACAAGAAATGGTCAATTGTTTTTATGTATTTATAACTGTTTTTAATCTAGGTTAAATGTATTTTATGTTGTATATTGTTTGGCATCGAATGGTGCCTGTTGGTAGCCGTCCTGAGTCTCTCCTCGGAGGTGAGAAGGACGGGATAGAAATTCTCTTAATAAATAAATACATTTCATGACAGTGTTGCATGAAGTAGTCTACTGCCTTAGCATTAAAGTCACTTACCACTGTTTCCCATTGTATACCCCTCTGAAGGACTACCCTATATCCATGTACTGAGATTACGACAGTTTTTATCAGAATTAAAGGTCTGTCATCAAGTTTCTCATTCTCCACCAACACAGAGAAATCCATTAGTCGAGGATTCTTGTTGCAAACTTGAGCTAAGATGTATGTGCAGGAGCCATGGAAATCAAAACCTCTCCCATCAAAAGAAATAAAATGAGGATCATCAAAGACTTTCATGGTGCCATATGCAGTGGGATAGCAGCCTTGGATGCCATTTTCTGTCCTACACTCTTCCCCAGCTCCACAGGAGAAGTCTTCGCACATGATTGCTCCATTGTCATTGCAACGACACTTATTTTCACAGGAACTTCTGCTGGGGAAGAACGTTTCTCCTTGCTTGTAATACTGGCCTTCATGTAAACATCCACACTTAGCTTGAGAAACACATTGGCTCCCACTTAAGAGGAATCCTGGGTCACAAAAGCATCCTTCAGTACATGGAATATCACATGATTTTGGATTGGAGAGACTCTGGCATGTGGTAGGGCAGCCACTTCCACAGAGTTCATAGTGGGAATGAAGAGGGCAAGAAAGGCCTGGAAGAGAGGGGTAAAGAAAAAAAGATTTATTTTTTTTACTGATGCTTGGAATATAAGCACCAGAAAATACAAAGATGAATATATAATATTTCTGTTGGGGATATCATATACAGTAAGATTCCCTAGTAGGTTAAATGTTTTTGAATATTTACATAAAATTGTAATTTGAGATAAGACTCTGATTATACCATTATTCTAACCTTCTTCAATGTAAATGTGCTTATTTATCCTTCCAATAATAATAGAGTAAAATAATAGAAATGTAATAATAACACTAATAAATAAAGTAAAATAATAAATGTAATAAAAATAATAATAGAGTAAATAATGTGAATGTAATAATAATAAATAGAGTAAAATAATACATTTAATTAAAATAATAATAATAATAATAATAATAATAATAATAATAATAATAATAGTAATAACAGAGTACAGTAATAAATAACATTGACTCGAGTATAAGCCGAGGGAGGCTTTTTCACCCTTAAAAAGGGTTGAAAAACTCAGCTTATACTTATGGTAGTATAGACTCCCAGATCTCACAACCTCAGAGATCTATTGCAACTCAATATAATCCCATACATTCATCCTCAAAAATAATTGCATTGAATCCAATAAGGTTACTTCCAGGAAAGTGGGACAGCATTTCAGGCTTAGGGTGCAATTATACCCAATAGAAACTAAATCTACTGAACCTAAGTGAACATCCAGAAAACTGTACTCTGGACTCATGACACAATCCAAAACATATTCTGAAAACTTACATTATAATATATTAAGATATAAACCCTGTAAAATTTAAGTATTCTAATATAAAGTGGTTTCGCTAAATATGTTGCACACCAGCTTCAAGAAACTGCAGAAAACAGGGATACTGGTAAGGGATTATGAAAGTTGCAATCCAAATATTTGGTCTATAGGTTATGCACTCTAATTAATCTAATATCATAATTTAATCGACAATAGGGTTTCAGCTTTAAAATATCCCATGTTTATTTTCTGTCTTTAAACAGTGCTTTCTTTAGCCCAGTCAATCTACTTAGTACAGTTTAGAACTTGGAGGCAATACTTACTACAGAAGGAAGGTGATCTCCACTCCCCAATCAAGATTCCCTGATTTTGGCATGCAGTCACATAGGAAGTGATGGCTTTACAGAGCGTTTCATAGTGGCCTCTATATGCACAGGTATCAAAGACACAATCATCAAAGTAAGTTGTTGGGTCAATGGCTTTATGACACTGTCTGAAAGGGCCATCCCTTTTGATGAGTATTCCACAATAATGGTCGCCCTTGTAGGTCTCTTTCTCCGCTGTACTGCATGCAGGATGATCACTGGTATAGCCTGCTGAGCATCCTGGGATATCCTTTAGCTTCCAGCTATCTGCAAATTGGATTTCTTCATTTGTTTGTGTTCCATTCCTCATGGCAAAGTCATCACTGGGATCCTGATTGGCATTGCCACAGAGTCCACAAACAGCATTGATGTAAGTACTGGGAAGGATGACTCTGGCATAACTATACCAATCAAAGCTGACTCTCAGATCAAAGTCGGTTCTGATGAAGCCATGGACTCCACTGGCATAAACCTTCAATTTGTTCTTATAGAAGAATGGCAGGTCCACAAAGACTCCATTGACCTGGAAAACACATGGAAGACATCAAGAGGGGTAAACACAAGGATCCAACCTATTATCATTAGTGCATGAAAGGTCTGACTAATGCATAGTTTTGTAGTTATTGGTTAAGATTCTGCTAGCCCAAGCAAGAGATGATATGAAGAAATTAAATGGCAATGCCTAAGGACAGGGACTTAGAGCAAAAACAAATTTGCACATCCATTAGTAAAAATATAAAATATAATAATTCCATTGAATTTTAATGACTTCTTATATTCCATGCCCCTCTGCTATGCTATTGACTCTCCTTTGGATTTGTGTAAAAGCCACAAATCTGCATTAATCTCAAGGGCAATTTCTGTTTCATTTATCAGATTTTTTAGATTGCAAATTTGTGTCTGCTGCCTTTTTCATGCAATATTGTCCAACAATGTCCAACAATACGCTTTGGGTCAAACCTATCTTTGAGACTGCTTCTCCTTCTATGAATCGGTTAATTCCTGTACCCATTACTCTGGCCCGGCACAGTTTTTGTGTCTTAGTGTATTGTTCATTGTTTGTTGTTTAGATTGCTTTCATTGTTTTTAATTTGCCTTAGGTTTTGTATTGTTGTATTGTGTGTTGAGGCCTTGGCCTTTGTAAGCTGCATCGAGTCCTTCAGGAGATGCTAGCGGGGTACAAATAAAGTTTAATAATAATACTAATAATCGGTGTGGGCATTAAGATCTGCTAGAGAGGCCCTTCTCTTGGTCCCACCATTGTCTCAAGTATGCTTGGTTGGGACGAGAGAGAGGGCCTTCTTGGTGGTGGCTCCCTGGCTGTGCAATACCCTCCCTAAAGAAATTATGAATGAATAAATGAATGTATTGTCGAAGGCTTCCATGGCCGGAATCACTGGGTTGCTGTAGGTTTTTTCGGGCTATATGGCCATGTTCTAGAGGCATTCTCTCCTGACGTTTCGCCTGCACCTATGGCAAGCATCCTCAGAGGTAGTGAGGTCTGGTCTAGTGAGACCTCTCTACCTCTGAGGATGCTTGCCATAGATGCAGGCAAAACGTCAGGAGACAATGCCTCTAGAACATGGCCATATAGCTCGGAAAAACCTACAACAACCCAATAAATGAATGAATTGTTTATTGTACCAGCCATAGGCCATGACATCACATAATATGCAACCTTTAAAAGTACAATAAGCACTTTCCAATATAAACATTAAAACTTATTCCATATAATGGCTCTTTAAAATTATAGTAGCAGTGACATGATAACAATCACAAATGTCTGATTTCTATCATCCCAAACCATTTCTAGTCTCCACTGTGAACTTTACCAATTTAGCTCGGATTTCCCTAAAAAAATTAGATTAGCCCCCTCTCTTCAAGCCTTCTGGGCGATTATAAAAACATGGCTCTTCAGGCAGGCCTTTGATCCTATGTAATCCATGGTCAACAGATAGCCGGCTTACCCGCAGATTCTACTGTGTTTTAGGAATTTTATAATTTTATATTTTTATTTTTATAATTTATCCGTGGGATGTTTATGTGCTGTTGACTGTACTTATGTCATTGTGTTTATACTCATGTGTTGTTGTTTGTATGTAAGCAGCTCCGAGTCCCTTTGGGGAGATGGTGGAAGGGTACAAATGAAGATGATGATGATGATGATGATGATTATTATTATTATTATTATTATTATTATGTGAAAACACTAAATCTCCCAGGGTTTAAGATTTGCAGTGCTTCTTCTTTAAAATCTTACCACTTTATCATTTCTCTAGCAAACCTACCTGAATCTTGTTTGGATACTCTTGGCTCATACTGATGGTCATGTTGTATACCTCCAGAGTTACCACTTTAGTGAAGGACACTGCTTTGTTGCCTCGGTTGTTATTCTCCACGCTGACCAAAAACGGGGTGAGGGTAGGATCTTTTGAGCAGAGCCCCACCATCTGGTAAATACATGTTCCCATGAAATCGTATTTCTTCCCATCGAAGGTGGTGTAGTGAGGATCTCCAGTTCCTATACAGGTATAATGCTTGAGAGCATGACAGCCCCGGACTCCATTGACCACCACACACTTTTTGTTGCCTTTGCAAGAATCTTCTTGACACACAACCTTGCCTAATGTGGGGTCACACTTGCAGAGAGTATGACAGTCTTCATCATCCCAGAACTCCTCCTTTGCCTTGTAAGTTGCACCTTTATAAGTGCAATTGCAGGTCTCCACTGGGACACAGTCACCAGCACTAAGAATGTAGTCCTTGTTACATTGGCAGGTGGGAACACAGGTATCATCGCATGTCAGGGGAGCCGTGCGGTCAGAACAGGTTGCAGGGCAAGCAGTTCCACAGGCCTCGTAGTGGCTGTTCTCAGGGCAGGATAAGGGGGCTGGGACAGGAATTGCATCTGTGCAAAACAACAATCAAAAGTCATTGGGACAGTTCTAATATGAAAGCTTTCTATTTATTTATTTGTAACATTTATATTCCATCTTTCCCAACCTCCAAAGAGGGACTTAGGACGGCTACCAACTGGCACCATTCAATGCCAACAAAAATAAAACATAGCATAAAATACAGTTAGCACAAATTAAGACAATTATAAATATACATAAAAACAGTTGCCAGTTCAAATCGTCATCCTAGACATTCCCCTTGTAGTCCATTAAAAACATTGTCTTTCCCAGCAAGTCAATCTATTCTACAAATGCTTGATCTCACATGCAGAATTTGAGTGTCTTCCAGTGGGTCAGGAGGGAGGGGGCAGATCTGATCCCATTAGGGAGAGAGTTCCACAGCTGAGGGGCCACCAGTGAGAAGGCCCTGTCTCTCATCCCCATCAAACACGACTGCGATGGCGGTGGGACCCAGAGCAAGGCCTCCCTGGACAATCTTAGGTTTTTGGTGGTTTATAGAGGGAGATAAGTTCGGACAGGTAAACTGGACTGGAACCATTTAGGGCTTTAGAGGCTAAAACAGGATTATATGCTCTCTAATAGAGTAAATTGTCTGAAACCTTATAGCATTTAATAGGAATGTTATCAGCACATTATAAGTAACATATAGATTATCTTGTCAACATAGAGAAATAAACAGTAGAATAAGGGTAATAAAGTCCATCTTTTCCTGGAGTTGGATTTCAGTGAAGGAATTCAAAAGTCTCTGTCTTTATCCTCAAAAGAATTCTTCTTTTGGCAACACAGTCTTAAGGAGTACTTTTTAGGCAACAGAGTCTTCCTTAGGTAACACAATTTCAGGTAACACAATTTCAACAAGGTCTCCCGGTATGTTCTCCTTGTTTCGAATAATTAAAAAGTACTCCTTAAGACTGTGTTGCCAAAAGAAGAATTCTTTTGAGGATAAAGACAGAGACTTTTGAATTCCTTCACTGAAATCCGACTCCAGGAAAGGATGGACTTTATTATCCTTATTCTACTGTTTATTTCTCTAGGTTGACAAGATAATCTATATGTTACTTATAATGTGCTGATAACATTCCTGTTAAATGCTATAAAGTTTCAGACAATTTACTCTATTAGAGAGCATATAATCCTGATTTATTTACTTTCTTGAGAGTCTTATAAAATATACATACATACATTCTTGTTTCTATGATACTATAGATATTTGTGCATTGTTTGCTTTAGAGGCTAAAGCCAGCACTTTGGATTGTGCTCGGAAGCTAATAGGCAGCCAGTGGAGCTGGCGTAACAGGGGAGTTGTATGCTCCCTCTACCCTGCTCCAGTGAGCTACCTAGCTGCCATGCATTGGACTAGCTGGAGCTTCTGAGCAGTCTTCAGAGGCAACCCCATGTAGAGTGTGTTGCAGTAATCTATTCAGGATCTAACTAGAGCGTGGATCACCGTGGCCAAGTCCGACCTCCCAAGATATGGGCGCAGCTGGCGTTTTTAATAAGGCTTTCTATTTTTGATCTGAAATAAACTAATAAGAACTCGATTTCATGTCTTTAAATACCAGATGCCTTTGAGACAACATAGAGGTGAAGGAACCAGAATAGGACAGAAATGTAATAGAATACAAGGGAACATGGAGAAAGAAAGATTTGGATGCAAATCTAGATCTAGAACCTTCTCCACTTAGCAAGGTTCTAACACAATTCCTTCCCTGTTGTGTTATTATGCTCATTAAAATTGTGATAGAATACAAGTGAACCTGAGAGAAAGAGTGAAATAGCCTTTGCTTTCCACCTGAAGCAACATACAGTGTGTTGATGTGAGTTTTCTAGGCTGCAAGCCATGTTCCAGAAGCATTCTCTCCTGATGAGAAGCCATTGAAATCCACAAGCATGTGGACAATTTAAACAGAAAGGAGGAAACGATGAAAATGAACAATATCTGGCTACCATTATTAAAAAAAACTCTGAAATCAGGATAGTAAATAAAGAGGAACACTCAGAAAACAGGGGAAACCCAGACAAGAAACAATCAGGGCCAGTTAATACCTCCCAACAAAGCATTCCCCCAGGCAGGAAGCAGCCAGGCTTTGAAACTGCAAGGCTATTCAATGCTAATCAAGCCGGCCAATTGCAACATTCACGCTTGTTTCAGGCAGACAAGAGTCCTTCCTCCCACTCTGAACATTCCACAGATACATAAACCTCACTTGCCTAGTTTCCAACAGACCTCTCAACCTCTGGGGATGCCTGTCATAGATGTGGATGAAACGTCAGAAGAGAATGCTTCTGGAAGATGGTCATACGGCCTGGAAAACTCACAGCAACCCTGTGATTTCGGCCATGAAAGCCTTTGACTACACATTGAACATACAGTGTGTTTCTTGGTGCCCATCCACTGAAGACATTTTTAAAACACTTTAGGTCAGGATATGGAGGAACTTAAGTGATTGATTCAATTAAGGGCCTCATCACACTACAGAAAAAATCCACCGTTTCTGCCTCCTGCAGAATTCTGGGGTTTGGAGTTTAGGGAGGAGCCTTTAACAGCCTCACTAAACTACAAACCCCAGAATTCTGCAGGAGGCAGAAACCGGGTTTTAAGTGGATTTTTTCTCTAGTGTGATGAATACGTAAGGCCAGTACTCAGTCATTTAATTTTCTTCTTGTGTGCCATCCTATCTGTCAAATTCAGACAACTTATATAGTTAAATGATTTATTTGAAACTTTTTTATAGCAAAGTAATTTGATGGGTTTTATTTAGTAAAGTATATTGTCATAAGCTACTTTAAAGAGTTTGCCCCAAGGAAATATAGATAGCCATGAAAATACAATAAATACATGACTCATATTAAAACAATTTTTTAAGGATAGCAGGAAGGCAGAGTAGTAGAGAAGATTTTAAATAATTTGAATTTATCAGACAGGGAAAGATATGAAAATAATCCCAATGTTGCTTCCCCAATTTATAAAGGATATCGCACCTATCGCAACCGTTGTACCACCTTTTATAAGGAATATCTGGGGAAACTATACCAGCCGATTGCCACTAATTATAAGGAATTTAGCAGGGAATTTTAATATAGTTAATACCACAAGCTGCCAACCAAATTATATAGATGCAGGGAGATTTCTAAAACAGGGAAGAGGCAATTTGATATATATATGAATTACGCCTGAACTGGGAGGTTTTGAAACTGTTTCTTCAATTGTTTTCGCTGCCACCTTTTGTTTGGTATTCAGGCTGAGTTGTATGTGGAGAGGATACTTAGTAACACCCTTTTGTGTTACAATAGTGTTTATTTTCTTCAGAGGGTTTAAATCCCAATGATGTTCACACTAAGGTTGTTATAAGGAACTAACAATAATAAAATGTTTATTTAACAGGCTTAAACTTCTTCTGGTACAAATGCGTACTGGTTTCCGTACGTTACTGGTACATAAGCTTCTGGTTATGTTTGATGTACAATTCTTAGATGGGTTCTGGATTCAAATCTTGATGTTAACAAAACAGGAGATTATCTCAGGAAATTAATCGCTGATAATAATTCCAAACAAAATCCCCCCTTTCTGGAATCTAGCCAATAATCTTTTCCCTAGCCTTCCTCAGGGACAAAAAAAACAGACAACAAGCAAGGTCCTATTCCCACTATCTGTATTCTTGTTATCTATTTCTATAGCTCTTGAATACCACAAAAGATTAACTCAGCTCTCCTATCTAACACCAACAAACTAAAAGTTATCACCAACTGCTTAGGCTGACAGGGCTTCGCCAGGCCCACATTCTAGCTGCTTAAGGTAAGGAGTTCTTTTCAAAATACTTACCACAAGAGCAGAGAGCCACAGAGCCGTAACCTTCAACTTGTGAGCCTCCAAAGATGAAGAGCCCAAAAGGAGAGCTAGGATGCTCCATCGTGACAGCCTGATCCTCTTTTTTCAGACTGTATTCAGCCCAAGAATATTCTGTTCCTGGGACTGGTCTCCACTGGATGTTTCCTAAGGGCTCCTTCCCTAATTTGATTCCACTGATTTCTGAGGCTTTGGCTATGATGACAGCATAACTATCAAACTGACTCATTCCATCAATGTAGTATGAGTTACAGTAGCTTGTTAAGGCTGGGAAATTTATAAGGAATGGGTCAATTGCCAGACCTTCATTTGTGTCTCCTGTGAAAAAAAAGACAACCTGGATTCCAGCATCAGCAGAAAGATATAATGGCTCAGGGCTCTGCACTTGAAATTGGACAACCTCCCCTGCTTCCACGTTCCGGGTATCAGTTTTGGTCCCAGATTGGTATTTGATCAAAGTGGCTTTGGAGGCAATCACATACACAATGTCAAATGTTTTCTGCAAGGACAATGGAGGGACAATGAAGGTGGTTCTCCAACTAGAAACAGGCAAGAGCTGTTCAACAACATGATCATACACTGTGTGTTGCACCGCAGAGCTGTGTCCACTCAAGATAGCCACAGGCTCTGTGGATTCTACTCTGGTGCCAGATAAATCATCTGCACTTTGGATCTGAAGTGTTTGCAAAGCTTCCAGGTTAGCAGAAAGTCTGGTTCCTGCACCATAGACCTTTCCGTTGAATGTCACAGGTCCTGTCAGATCAATCTCAACTCTAGTCGGGTTCTGATGGGCTACAACAGCAAATTCCTTGAATGTTTCTGATACAGTTCCTGGTGGGGTTATGATATAATGCAATGTGCCAAGCTGTTGGACTGGATACACTACAGTGGTGCCAGGAGAATAGGGCTTGTAACTGAGGGAGAAAACGGAGATGTCTTTGTTAGAATGTATCAGCACAGTTGCATCGAAGATGTCTGTTCCGATCATCTCTACAGAGGTAGGGAGTTCCACTGACACCACCTGTCCCTCGTTAACTTCAATAGTTGTGTGATAAGCAGGAATTTTCACGGTTACTGTGACTGAGGTTGCAGGATGATGTCCAGTTATAAGCAACACAAACCTAGTGTTTGGTACAGGTTGCCAGTTGTGAAGGAATGCTGTGACAAATTCCTTTCCCTTAGAACTCGATGCACAAGAGCCTAAAGGAAAAGAAGGAAAGAGTTATTGTGAAAATTCAAGATTCAAAACGGTTGTGACCTTTCAAGTCAACCTCAATGTCTGAGGATTTTTTGAAAGACAGATCATAAGATTGTGCTATTATTTATTTGTAGCTGTAGTCTGTTTTAGGAAATTCATGAATATGGCTTCCTTTTAAACATTTCCCCCTCTTTTTCTCTTAGATTGAATGTAGGTCGTTCAGAATGAAGCAATTTGAATGAATTTCAGGACACTAAATAAAAGGCCTGAAATTCATCATGAGACATATAGCTTTGTAAGTAGGCTTGCATATGTGGCAAATAATGTCAGAACAATGTTACTACTTCAACAATATAGTCTGCCTAGCAGAGTACGGAAGCTTATGAGCACATATCCTTTTAGAGCAGTGGTTCCCAACCTGTGGTCTGTGGACCACTAGTGGTCCGCAAGAACTAAAATATGATCTGTGGCCTCAGTTACTACACCACTGCAACGAGAGTGACTAGTCTCGCAAAACCCTCTTATAGAGCCGAGGGTTATTAAATACGTTTTTTCTGTGGGTGAACAGAATGCAACTACTGGATGGCATATGTTTTGTATCAGAAACTAGTCGTGATGTTGTCTATCCAATTCAATTTTCTGAATCAGCACCCCAAATAATCAAACCGAATCTAAAGTTGACCAAAATCTAAAGTTGCCCCCTGGTCAAAAAAAGGTTGGGAACCACTGTTTTAAAAATATACTAGCCTCTTCTTATGCAGTGTGGCCCTGAATTCAAGTCCTGGCTAACAAAAATGCACTTGAGTCAGTTGTGATTTTGAAGTAGAAATTAAAACAGTTCATTCACTAAGAATAACAAAGTTACAAAACAGTTCACAGTAGTTGCTCTCACCACTGGAACAAAACAAACACTTTCTTCTCTAAGTAGATTCCTTCTTGTTATGACAACAGGAAACTAAAGCAATAAACAGTTTTATTTCGTTCTTCTTCACGAAATCAGGATGCCCTTGACTGGTAGTGCAGTGAGATAGACATTCACTCTTGGCGTTGATATCAGCTTTCAGCTACCAGTCGTCAACTACCAGCAACACCTGCTAGCTCAGAGTTCGATTTTATATAGTATGCCTAATAACAAACCCAACTAACTAACTAACTAACTAATTAACTAACAACAACAACTTTTTTTATACACCACCATCATCTCCCATAGGGACTCGGGGCAGCTTACAAAGCACACAATAGTGCTATACAACAAATAAAATGCAATATATCAACATTAAAGCTAAGAAAACATTCAAAAGCAGCCATATAAAATTAACAAGAGCTATTAAATAAATAAAATATGGCAACAGTCGTTAATTGAAAGATCCATACAATCAATTTAGCCTTCACTGGCTAAAGATAGTAGTCTGGCTATCTTAAACATTATCAAAGGCCTGCAGAAAGAACCAAGTTGTTAGCTCTTTCCAAAAGTGCTGTAGTGTGGGGGCTTGCCTAAGTTCCCTGAGGAGGCCACCACTGAGAAGGCCCTCTCCCTCGTCGCTACCAATCACATTTGAGATGGAAGCGAGACCAAGAAGAGAGCCTCCCCAGCAGATCTTAGAGTCCATACCAGTTCATAAGATTTCACTGCATTTCTGCACCATGGCTATGGTTTTGAAAGTTACAAAACATAAACCATGGTGTAGAATCTAAGCCAACCTTTTAATATGATACACAATTAACTGAATTATCTGAATGAACATGCTATCAGGTTATGGCTATCTTCCTTAGACTAACAAAAAGACCTCAAGTATAGAAATCACTGCGTCGCAAGTTATGAAGGAAAAGGAATAATTCATGCAAGTGCTAGTACTCTTGCAAAATAGCCCAGGGTCATGTTTCAGACGAGAAAAATGTTTGCTGTTGTTGTCAGATGATAAAACAAGACAAAGAAGAATTTACATACTTCTAGGCAGCCTACTGATGTGAATGTCTCTTTGGATATCCTTACCAAAGCAAGCCATTGTGCCATCTCGGATCTCACAGATTTCATCACTGGCACAACTGTGTGTCTCACAGGTCACCCCCCGACCAGGGGTACAATGGCAATGCTCCTGGCACCCATTTAGTAGAACTTGTTCATTAGGCTGATGGGAAATAATGATAAAGAAATTGGAATTATGAGGCTGTGCATAGTAAGTATGGCATGGTGAGTAGTTATTTGCATGAGGAAAACTGTAAAACAAAGGGCACAGAAAAATGGATGGTAGAAGAACACAGCTGAAGGGATGGCCAAACAGGGAAACTTCACATAAATATTTCATTGCAGATTCTACATGCAAAAATAAAATGCATTGGTTAGTCCGGAAAAACATATTAATTACATGAAAATTCTTGTTCAAATGTTAGAACAGTTAGTACCAACCCCCTCAAAGCTTGGCTGAAAATTATTTCATTTATTTATTTACAGTATTTATATTCCGCCCATCTGACCCTGAAGGGGACTCAAGACAGATCACAGAACATACATATACGGAAAACATTCAATGCCATTTTATACAGACAAGACAATTGTACATAGAAGGAGGTATATATAGGCTTTCCCCATACTCGGTATCTCGGTGGTGTGTGCTCGATTCTGGCCATGATGGGGTGCTGTCGCTCCATCTCCATGCCATAGATTTGTAAACTTCCTCCTTTTTTGGTTGGATCATCTGGCATATTCTGGCATTTTTCATTTTAGGGGTGCCTTAAAATACCGTCCCCACTTTTAAGTGGTTCCTATTTATCTACTCACTTTCTTTTTTATTTTTTTATTTTGCTTTGGAACCACTAGGTTGGCAGAAGCTGGGCTAAAGGCCAGAAGATCACCCTGATCTGGGCTTTGAACTGTCAACCTTGCATTGACAAGACTGACTGCAGCTGGTGGTTTTTAACCTGGTGTGCTAAAGCCCCCCCCCCCCCCCAAGACAAAGCTAGATTCAAAATGCTATGGCTAAATGGTCACTAATTCACGGCTAGAATCCTGTTGGTGACACATACGTGCACAATCTGAAGTTGCATGCAGGTATATCCATGGTCTTTTATTGATTTGGGGAGGAAAGAAAGAGGAGTTGCCTAGGCAAAACCAGGCAAGTTACAGTTCTATCATTTAGTGAAGAAAGCTGATGTCATCCTCTCTTGTCTCCGGCTTGAGACTGACATCAGCTCTTTTCACTTGGCTGTCACATTGCCTCTTTGCTTTCTACCCAACATTTAGTCGATAGTGATAGTAGCACTCTCTATGCACATGAATGTTCTCTTCCATGGCGTGAGAAGAATGAAAAGTTGTATAAACAGAGCATTACCCCTCCTCCAAATCATCAATATCCTGACTTTTTACTACTTCAAGATTCAACGTGCCAACAGATTTTTAAAATTTGCATAATACTCAAATTAAAAACTGATTAAACCATCAAAATTAAACCAGTAAAAAAACATAAACCACAAAAACAATCAACCGAATTGCAGCCGGAGAGAATGGAAAAACCATGGCAACAATTCAACTGAAGTTTTTAAAAAGTCTGAAACTGATCACAAGGGTAGTCTATAAAAATGAATGGTATTAAGGAAAGCATAAACACTTCAAAAATACTCGACCTGATCCAAAACGACAGCAAGCCAAAAGAAGCTGGGAAAATAAAAATTGAAAGGTTGGTTTACCTTATAGTATCGTCCATTCTTGAAACACCCACAGCTTTCCTCAGGAACACAGGCAACACCATCAAAGAAATAGCCATCATTGCACTGGCAGCCTTCTGCGCAGCTCTCTGGACACCCTTTTGGGTTGGCAATCTTAGCACAACTGGTAGAGCAGAGGTCAGCACAAACCTCATAGTGACTGTTGACGGGACAGCTAAGAGCTAAATTCAAAGAAGACATATATTAAATGAAAAGGTTCTCAGGATGGCTGGGAAATAGGGAGAACAGCTAGATTTCCCCATCATCCAATGAAATCAAATTGTGGACAGTTCAGGCAAGATATAAGGAAGTTTTTCATATATGCCATATAGCTGAACTATCCAATGATTTCCCCAAAGATGATGTAAACAAAGCAGACATGAATCAGTTCATCATGGAGAGAGCTTTGTTCAATAGCTCTTCAATTTAATGGCTTTGTCTTAAAATACTATGCTTCTCAATTTCTGCAGGACATTCTGCAGCACATTTTGCCATAGTTTTCATTGTATGTCTGATAGAGTTTCAACTAATTTCAAGGACAAGAGGGATCCTCTCACGCCTGTAGGAGTCTACCGTATATAGCAGGCATGGGGAACCTTCGGCCCTCCAGGTGTGGTGGACTTCAACTCCCACAATTCCTTGAGGCCAAGGTAAGCCTTTGGGGCGAATGCCGAGCCTCAAGGAATTGTGGGAGTTGAAGTCCACCACACCTGGAGGGCCGAAGGTTCCTGACCCCTGGTATATACCATGCAGTTGTGGACAAGTCTACACAATCTCTGAGAATGCCTGCCATATAAGTGGGGTGAAAGTCAGGAGAAAATGCTTCTGGAACATGCCCGGAAAACTCACAACACCTGCCTTAAGCAGACAAGAGTTCTTTCTCTCACCCTGGATATTCCACAGATATCTATATAAATAAAAATGTAATGTTCATTTGTGGGATCAAAATAATGCAAAAACCATTGGGCGAATTGCCACCAAATTTGGCCACAAGACACCTATTAGCCCAAGGAGTGACCATCACTCAAAAACATGGATTTCGTCATTTGAGAGTTGTAGTTGCTGGGATTTACAGTTCAACTACAATCAAAGAGCATTCTGAACCCCACCAACGATGGAATTGAACCAAACTTGGCACATAGGACTCCCACAATCAACAGGAAATTCTGGAAAGGTTTGATTGGCATTGACCTTGAGATTGAGAGTTGTAGTTCACCTACATCTGGAGAGCACTGTGGACTAAAACAATGATGGATCTGGACCAAACTTGGCACAAATACTCCATATGCCCAAATGTGAACACAGATGGAGTTTGGGGAAAATAGATCTTGACATTAGGAAGTTGTAGTTACTTGGATTTATAGTTCACCTACAATCAAAGAGCATTCTGAACCCCGCCTATGATAGAATTGGGCCAAACCTCCCACAAAGAACCCCCATGATCAACAGAAAATACTTAGGAGAAATGCCTCTAGAACATGGCTCTATAGCCCGAAAAAACCCACAAGAACCTAGAAAATACTGTGTTTTCTGGTGGTCTTTGGCAACTCTTCTGACACCCCTCACGACTCCCTCTCCAGGGGTCCCAACACTCAGGTTTAAGAAATGCAGCCTTAGGTCATCCAGTACAACTCCCTTCACCAGGGCAAGAAAACATAATCAAAGCCCTCCTGACAAAGAGCCATCCAGCCATAGTTATTGATAGATATATATGATTCACACACAGAGAGATATATGACAGATATAATATCATAGATTTGAAAGTGACCCCTAAAGAAGGACAATAATATGTTACATGTTCTAGAATAGGCAAACCAGAAAATCTCTGCATCAAAACTGACAAAGAAACAACAAGAAGTACTATTTACCCACAAGCATAAAGACATTACATATATTAGAAACCAACACTTTCTCATTACTTTATTTTTGGGATCACCAGACTGGGCCACAGCAACACGTGGCAGGGGACAGCTAGTATAAATATATAAACCTTCCTTGTTTAGTTCCCAATATACCTCACAACCCCTGAGAATAGATGTGGGGGAAATGTCAGGAGAAAATGCTTCTGGAACATGCTTATGCAGCCCGGAAAACTCACAGCAACCTAATTCAACATAGTTTGTGGCAGCCAGAAAAAAGGAAAATTTCTGGAGTATAACAACTACTTTCAAAGTAAGCACCACACAATGAAACAGGAAATAACACTTTCAAACCTGGAACAGAATTTTCTTCAAATTGTGTTCCATAGTTTTGTTGTTCTAATTTCCTGCTTGTGGTCTTTATCTTCCTTGTCTGAAAACCAATGGGCACGGCTACCTTTGTATTTCTCTATGACTATATTTGTGTGATATAAATAAAATTATACCTCACAGAAAAGGTGATGCTATTGCCATTTCACTTCCCAATGCCCACCTACCCCATTGCTCAGTCTTGGTAGCTTACCACAAAAGGATGGACTTCTCCAACGCACAACAGAGACCCTGGCTTCTTGGCAGGCAGACATATAACTTTGGATGTTTCGGCACAAAACTTGGCTGTCTCCATTGCTCAGGCACAAATCATAGATACAATTATTGAAATATACGCTGGGGTCCACCTTGCTGTGGCAGGCTTTGAAGGGGCCATCAAGTGCAATGATGATCCCACAGTAGTTGCGCTGCTTGAAAATATCCTTCTTCCTTTCCTCACAGACTGGGCAGCTACTCCCAGAACATCCATGTGAGCAGGAGCTTTCTGCCTTGGGAATAAGAACCTTCCAGGAAGCCCCAAATGCAGTTGCATTAGAGATTACCATTCCATTGGGGAGGAGGAATTCGTCATCCTTCAGCCCATTGTAGTTCCCGCAAAGGCCTTGCACCTGTCCTCGGTAGGTGCCTGGGATGGTGACTGTCATGTGGTAGACTAAGTCATAGCCCACAGTGAGGCCAAAGTCAGCTTCTATCAATACTTTCATGCCATGCTGATAGGCTTTTAGCTTTCCTTCAGAAAGGGTCACAGGAAGTGGTTGGAAGACTTCATCCACCTTTGAGAAAGAAAATTAACGTGTTATAGTAATGACATTTTGTGAAGAAGTCATGTTTGGTGGCCAGAAAAAAAAAAGATGTATTATTTTAATTGAGCTCTGGCCCTTCACGCTTCTAGTATAATGTTAAAATAAAATTCAAGACATATTTATAATTTTTATTTCGTTCAGTTGTGATGCACCATACCTATCTAAAACATGCACTGAAAGAGATGGAGGGAAATGCCATTTAGTGACCTTTGAAAGAGCCTAAAAGAGACAGCTATTCTTCCATTCAGCTGTAGAATACTTACTGTATATACTTGAGTATAAACCGAGTTTTCAGCCCTATTTTTAGGCTGAAAAAGCCCCCCTCAGCTTGTACTTGAATCAAGGTTATTTATTATTTTACTCTGTTATTATTATTACTTTATTTCTTTATTTATTTACAGTATTTATATTCCGCCCTTCTCACTCCGCATGGGACTCAGGGCGGATTACAGTGTACATATACATGGCAGACATTCAATGCCATAGACACACAACATAAATAGACAAACACAGAAGCAATTTTAAGCTTAATGAGAGTATGCTTGAATTCCGGCCACCGGGGGAGCTGTTACTTCACGGTCCACCAAGTCCTTGATGGAGTACTTCCTCATTCTTTCGCCCGCTGCTGGAGATTTTTTTATGACGTCATAAATTAGTTAAATTATCCTCCCCGCATAAGCGGTATCTAAATTTCCTACTTGACAGATGCAACTGTCTCTCAGTTTGCAATGGTTGACAGCAAGCTAGACAAATGGTCGGGAGCTTACTCTGACTCGGGCTGGCTCATGACTTTTGGTCAGTAGTGATTTAATGCAGCTGACTCCTAGCTAACTGCACCACAACCCATTCCCTATTATTATTATAACATTTATTATTTTGCTCTATTTATTATTATTATTACATTTATTATTCACTCTATTATTATTACATTTATTATTTAACTCTATTTTGATCTACATTTATTATTTTACTTTATTATTATTGCATTTATTATTTTATTCTCTGTATTATTGTTATTATTACATTTATTATTGTTATTATTACATTTATTATTGTTGCATTTATTGTTTTACTCTATTATTGTTATTATTACATTTATTATTTTACTCTATTATTACTCTTATTGTTACATTTCTATTATTTCATTCTATTATTATTTTTATTGCATTTATTATTTTACTCTCTTTATTATTATTGGCAGGATGTGAACATTTACATTGAAGAAGGTTAGAATAATGGTTTAATCAGAGTTGGACAGTCCGACCTTAAATTACAGTTTTATGTAAGCATTCAAAAACATTTAACCTACCGATGCCTCAATTAATGTAATTGTATTGATATCTATTATTATTTTGAACTGTTTCAGTAGCTGCTGCATTTCTCACCCTCGGCTTATACTCGAGTCAATACATTTTCCCAGTTTTTTTGTGGTAAAACTAGGTGCCTCGGCTTATACTCAAGTATATACGGTACCAATTGCTTGCACAAAAAGAACAGCTAAAGAGGAGATTTTCCAAATATAATGAGAGTTCAATGATAACGAACTCTGTGAATATCATTCCAAAATACGAAGAGAGTTTAATGGCCTGCAGGCGAATGACCTAAAATTGCCTGTTTCTTTGTAGCACAGACTTACCTTCACTTGTCCTGGTTTGTTCTGCACTAATGTCACTGTAAGACCATACACCATGAGAGAGATTGCCTTGGTATCGGAGCTCTTCCCATCACCATAAACCTCATTGTCCACACTGACTGTGAATGGAATCAGTCCCTTGTTTTCAGTGCTACTTGCAGCCAAGGTGTATGTACATGAGCCTTGGAAATTAAAGTACAGCCCATCAAAGGAAACATAGTGAGTGGTGCCAAAAACTGAGCAGGTAGAGCTGCCAATTGAGTGACATTTCTGAACACCATCAAGCAGCCTGCATTCTTCATCAGGACCACAGGAGTTAGCTTCACACTTCACAGTCCCTCCAGGCTGACATATACAACGCTTCTCACATGTTGGGTAGAACGTTTCTTCTTCCAAGTAATAGCGATCCTCATAAAGGCAGCCACATTCGGATATGGGAACACACTGATCACCACTATGCACAAAACCTTCATCGCACACACAGCCTTCTTGGCATTTGGATGAACAAGGGACAGAGATGCTGCCACAGGAAGTCTGGGTACAGCCCTGAGCACAGAGTTCATAGTGGCTATTTGCAGCACAAGGCAGATCTGGCAAATGGAAAGAACAAGAAAAATTAAAAGAGGGGAAGAAATAAGGTGGGATTCCATAATAATGGTTGTATAATCAGAGGCAGCCCTAGGTAATTTTCAACAGTAAGCAAACAGTATTTTGCCCCCCCCCCCCAACCAACCAATCACTGATATATATTTTCTGTTTGTCATGGGAGTTCTGTGTGCCATATTTGGTTCAATTCCATCATTGGTGGAGTTCAGAATGCTCTTTGATTGTAGGTGAACTCATCCCAGTAACTACAACTCGCATATGTCACGGTCTATTTTCCCTCAAGAGCGCCTCAAGAGCGCCCCCGGGCAAAATCAACTATACTGCAAATGCTTACTTAGCGTAATGGGTTGAGCCGCCCCTGTATATAATAATGGTATGGAGTAATCTGGAGGCAACTTTCGGGCTTTTTTGTGCCAAGAGCAACTTGAGAAACTGCAAGTCACTTCTGGTGTGAGAGAATTGGCTGTCTGCAAGGACGTTGCCCAGGGGACACCTGTGGATGTTGATGTTTTACCATCCTTGTGGGAGGCTTCTCTCATGTCCCCGCATGGGGAGCTGGAGCTGATAAAGGGAGCTCAACCCACTCTCCCTGGATTCGAACCGCTGATCTGTTGATCAGCAGTCCAGCCAGCACAAGGGTTTAACCCATTGCACCACTGGGGGCTCCATCTACTTCTTGAAATTTTTGGCTGAAAACAAGTATTTAATCTACTGCTCAAAATTGAGTCCATGCTCAATGAAATGCAGACTTTCATGACCATTTTGTCCTTCAGGAGGCTAGTGAAATCCTGGTTATGGAATATATATATGTGTGTGTGTGTGTGTGTGTATATATATATATATATATATATATTCTTTCTTTCCTTTCCCCTACCCCTCTCACCCCTCTCCCTCCCTCTCGTACACCCCTATGATCACTCTCCCCATTTTTATTGCTGTATAAAGAAAATTTACTAATAAAAATTATATATATATATATATATATATATATATATATAAAAGAGAGAATGCTCCTGGAACATGGCCATACAGCCCAGAAAACCACAGCAACTCAGTGATTCCGGCCATGAAAGCCTTCATCAACATATCCCAATAGAGATTTTCCCTTTGGAGAGGTTGAATTTTAATGCACAAATAATGAAACGGCACTGCAGTATCTCTTTTAAAAATGAAAACACAAGGATTCCTGAGCTTAGAAAAACACATTATGCTGTATAAAACACACCATGCCTATTGTAACGTACTGGCCTACTGTGCAGGGCTGGTGTTTGGTTCCTTGAAGGCCAAGAATGTTAAGATCTTCCAGAGAGGCCCTGCTCTCTGTCCCACCACTTTTGCAAGCATGTTTGGTGGGAACAAGAGACAGGGTCTTCTCGGTGGTGGCCCCTCGGCTACGGAACTCTCTCCCGAGCGAGATTAGATGTGCCCCCTCCCTCTTGTCTTTCAGGAGGCTAGTGAAATCCTGGTTATGGAATGAAGCATTCCCAGAATAATGGCTGAGACTGGTTGCAGACCAAAGTGAGTGACCACATATGCGGACTGAGTTGAACATGATTTTACCTTGGCGATTTGGCATATATGTATTTTATCTATTTGTATTTTAATCTTGTATTGTTGTATGATGTTTTAACTTGTATTGGTAGCATTGAATCCTTGGTGTAAGCCGGTCTGAGTCCCTCTACGGAGGTGAGAAGATCGGGATAGAAAAGTTTTAAATAAATAAATAAATAAGAAGCCAGGCAGCCATTTTCTTAGCTCAGAACCAAGAGGGGGCGGAGCCAGCAGGCATCCATTTTGGTTAAAACAGAGCCAAGAGGGGGTAGAGCCAACAGGCACCCTTGAGGATATGTGTAGCCACCTGATTGGTTAATAGCCCTGGCGTGAGAAAATGGGCGGAACAAAGATGAGACAAGGAAAAAAAAGGAGCCATTTTAAAAGTCAGTTAGGGGTTTGGAATTTGGAGAAGTCAGTTGGGAGTTGGAGTTTGAAACTGACAGTTGGAGATTAGAGATGGCAGTTAGGAATTGAAAAGGGAGGAAGAAGAAAGTTTAGCTTGTGTTATATAATAGTTACTTCAAAGGAAGAACTATAAGTTTCAACAGACCCTGTAGGATTGGGCTGTTTGTATTTGAGGGGAATGTTTAGTAGAGTACTAAAAGTTTCTCAGTTTAAAGGTTTTGATTGAAACCTGTTATTCAAGCACGGAACTACTTCTGAAACTGTAATGCTCTGTACAAATTTACTGCAACCATAAAGCTTATGTGCCTGTTCTAAGTAAATAAATAAACATCTTTCTTTGTTCATACCAAACAAAAGCCTCTGCGTGCCTCATAGAACCTACACACATAAGATAGCCTGTTGAAGAGTTCTATATTTTGTGGCAGCGTATGACAAACTTTAAGAAAAATAAACCCACAGTTGGAGCGACACAAAATGAGGGTATTCTTAACAGCTATTCAGGGTATCCCCATTGCAAATGGTGGCAGCCCAGTCTGAAGATTTGCGTGTTGCCCTGTGCCTTGTGTTAATTCTTTACACCAGTGTTTCTCAACCTTCCAAATGCTGCGACCCCTTAATACAGCTCCTCATGTTGTGGTGACCCTCAACCATAACATTATTTGGGAGCTGTAGTTGCTGGAATTTATAGTTAACCTACAATCAAAAAGCATTCTGAACTCCCACCAATGATGGAATTGAATGAAACTTGGCAAACACAACTCTACGGCCGACATAAAATAGTAGAAGAGTTTGGTGGGCATGGACCTTGAGTTTTGGAGTTGTAGTTCACCTACATCCAGAGAACACTGTGGACTCAAACAAAGATGGATCTGGACCAAACCTGGCACAAATACTCAGTATGCCCAAATGTGAACACTGACGGAGTTTGGGGAAAATAGACATTGACATTTGGGAGTTGTAGTTGCTGGAATTTATAGTTAACCTACAATCAAAAAGCATTCTGAACTCCCACCAATGATGGAATTGAATGAAACTTGGCAAACACAACTCCATGACCAACATAAAATAGTAGAGGAGTTTGGTGGGCATTGACCTTGAGTTTGGGAGTTGTAGTTGACCTATATCCAAAGACCACTGTGGAGTCAAACAATGATGGATCTGGACCAAACCTGGCACGGATACTCAATATGGCCAAATGTGAACACTTGTGGAGTTTGGGAAAAATAGACCTTAATGTTTGGGAGTTGTAGTTGCTGGGATTTATAGTTCTCCTACCATCAATGACCATTCTGAACCCCACCAACAATAGAATTGGGCCAAACTTCCCTCACAGAATCCTCATGACCAACAGAAAATACTGTGTTTTCTGATGGTCTTTGGGGACCCCTCTCTTACACCCACTCAGGGGTCCCGACCCCCAGGTTGAGAAAGGCTGATTTACACCTATGCTCTCTTGCAACTAGAAAATCTATTCATGACAGTAGCACTCACTGCAGAAGGTATCAGATCTCCAAGGTCCAAGGGTTGCCCCAGCTGCCTGACAGGCTGCTGCATAGTTCCTGATGTTCTGGCAGATGAAAGCTTGCTGGCTTTTAAAGATGCAGGAATCATACACACAATCTTCAAAGTATTCTTCTGGATTAATTCTGGTATGACACATTTGGAAAGGGCCTCTCTTGGATAGGATAAGTCCACAGTCCCTTCCAAGACGCCGCTGACGGCTCCTAAGGGCTGACAGCCCAGGGCATTCTTCTTTCACCACCTCGGTACAGCCTGGTGTCCCCTGCACTATCCAGCTCTGACCAAAGGTAGATGGACTCAGAGACACTTTCCCATCTGTCATGGTCATCTCATCAAGTTTGTTGCCATTGAAGTTCCCACAGAGACCACAAAGGGCACCAGCATAAGTACTAGGCGTAGTTACAGTGATCCAGTTTTGTCCGTCGAAAGTGACAGTTAGGTGGAAGTCAGTCTGGACCACTGTCTCTTGCCCTCTCCTATAGAGGAGGATCTTCTTGTTCCTAGTTCTGTAAGGCAGGTTGATTAAAAAGCCATTCACCTAGGACCATTAAAAAAGGAGATAAAAATTTCAGGTGCGCCTTTCTAATATAAGATGGGGTCAGAATCAAAATAAGCAAAATCCTATCAGCAGAAGGATTTCTGTTTTTGCACTGCTTTGTTGTTCATTCGTTCAGCCGTTTCCGACTCTTCATGACCTCATGGACCAGCCCACGCCAGGGCTCCCTGGTGGCCGTCACCACCCCCACTTCAAGGATGCCATCCACCCATCTTGCCCTTGGTCGGCCCTTCTTCCTTTTTCATTCCATACCAAGACGTATGAAGATTGTTAATTAAAAACCCCATACCTACCAGAGGAGATTAAAAACAGTCTTCATATCTCTTGATAAGAGGTTTTTGCTTGGTTTACAGTCAGCTGCAGTGCAAAAACAGGTAGCTCTAGTCTTTCTAATTTAATTAATAATAACTTTATTATTATGAATTAGCATGGACTTTGGTTGAAAGCAGAGACATAGAAAAAGATTGCCATACAAAATATTCACTTGATGGTTCCAGGAGTAGGAAAATAAATGCATTGTTGAAGGCTTTCATGGCCAGAATTACTGGGTTGTAGGTTTTTCAGGCTGTATGGCCATGCTCACTCCCCGGGGAGATTAGAACAGCACCCTCCCTTCTCTCATTCAGGAAACAGCTGAAAACTTGGATGTGGGACCAGGCTTTCGGAAACTCTGGCAGCTAAAAAAGAAGGACCATAATGAAGGGCAAATAGTGTAGGAACCTATTTTAACCTATTGGACCTATGGAACGCGAACACTGACCATGAGATTGCTTACTGTTGTGCTATGGTGCTATATATTGATGTTTTTAATCTGTTAATTATTAATTACTGTTTTTATATCTGTATGTATTTGTATAAGGGCATCGAATTGTGCCGTTTGTGTAAGCCGCCCTGAGTCCCCCCTCGGGGGTGAGAAGGGCGGGGTATAAGTAGCAGAAATAAATAAATAAATAAATAAATTCTCTCCTGACATTTCGCAGGTGTAACATACTGGCCTACTGTGCAGGGCTGGTGTTTGGTTCCTTAAAGTCCAAAAAGCCAAGCAGTCATTTTCTTAGCTTAGAGCCAAAAGGGGGCGGAGCCAGCAGGCATCCTTTTTGTAAGCACAAGAGCCAGAAGGGGCGGAGCCAACAGGTAGCCTTGAGAGTGTGTGTTGCCACCTGATTGGTCAATAGCCCTGGAGGGAGAAAGTGGGCGGAGCTAAGGCGAGGCAAGGGTAAAAAAGGACCGTTTAAAAAGTCAGTTAGGAGTTGGAGTTTGGAATTGACAGTTGGAGTTTGGAGATGGCAGTTAGTAATTGAAAAGGGAGAAAGAAGGAAGTTTAGCTTGTGATATATTCTTAATAGTTGCTTCAACGAAGAACTATTGGTGTAAACAGACGCTGGAGAATTGGGCTGTTTGTATTGGAGAATCCGTTTAGTGGAATACTAAAAGTTTCTCAGTTGAACCTGTAATTCAAGCACTGAACTACTTCTGAAACCATAACGCTTTGTACAAGTATTGCTGCAACCATTAAGCTTCTGTGCCTGTTCTAAACAAATAAACAAACATCTTTCTTTGTTAATACCAAACCAAAGTTTCTGCACGTCTCATACAAACTACACACATAAGCAGGCCCGTAGCCAGGATTTTGTTTCGGGGGGGGGGGGTGTGATTTTTTTTCAGGGGGGGGGTTCGGGGGGGGGGGCTGAGTTTCGGGGGGGGGGGGTGGTGGTTGAGTTTTGTAATACAGTATTACAAAAAAAAAAACCTTTTAAAGAAGTGTGGGAAATTCCCTGCCCAGTGGCCTTTTGAGAGAACTATGGGAGAAGTTGTTCTATGGTGCTTCGCTGAAGGTGAAGAAGATTTGTTTTCATGTCAGGAGCAACTTAAGAAACTGCAAGTTGCTTCTGGTGTGAGAGAACTGGCCATCTACTAGGACATTGCCCAGGGGGTGCCTGGATGTTTCTTGATGCTTTACTATCCTTGTGGGAGGCTTCTCTCATGTCACTGTGTAATTAAAAATGTAGATTTTAGGTATGTTTATTATTGTCAGTTGATGGGTGGCCTCAGTTCCCTATTCTCATTTGCATTTTGGGCCACCCGGTCGCCAAGGGCCCAGAGGGGCCTCCTTGGCAAGTGAGAGACCTGTGCTCCTGCCACCATCTCACAAGTGCACTGGGGGGCAAGGAGTGTGGGAGGGAGGAGACCTGGCTGTGATTGTAATGCGGCAGGAGTGGTAGTGACATGGTGGAGGGGCTTTGGGTCCCTTCATCTGAGTCTGAAAGGCTCAGTCACTGGTCCTTAGAGAGCTTTGCAATGGCCTTCCTCTGAGTGTACCCTGCCCAAGTCCATCCAGGGCCGAGCGAGGGGGGCTGCAGACCCTCCTCTAAGCCACGTTCCCTCACTATAAAGAGAGCTTTGCCTGGCCTTCCTCTGAGATTGAGAGAGTATGGCTCATCCTCTAACACTTCCTCCCATTGAGAAATTTCTCCTTAAGCAGACACTCGAGCCTCTTTCCTGGCATGGAGAAGCACTGAGCTCATCATCCAATGTTCCAGGGTTGAAAAGAGACTGAAATGTCCTGAAAGGAGGGAGCTCTGAACAGGGGCCAGTGATCTATCTATATAAATAAAAATGTAATGTTCATTTGTGGGATTAACAGAACTCAAAAACCACTGGACGAATTGCTGCCAAATTTGGCCACAAGACACCTACTAACTCAAGGAGTGACCATCACTCAAAAAATGATTTTGTCATTAGGGAGTTGCAGTTTCTGGGATTTATAGTTCTGTTTTGGAATACATGTGCACATGGTAGGGTGGAAAGGATTCCTGAATCAACACGTATGGAGTCCTGGAATCAATTCTTCATGAATATGGCAAGCCAACTGCTTTAAGCAATCTTGGGAAGTGATACCACACAGATACAGAATGAAGAGAAAAAAGGTGCTACAAAATAATCTGCCATAAATAGATGCAGAAGACAAGTAGAGAAACAGAATGTGTGAATTAGAGAGAAATTAAATCTACCATAAAAAGGAAGTACTGTATATAAACTCACCATGACTTTTCCAGGGTGTTCTCTACTTATCACAATCACTGTTCCTTCCACCCTGACCTCCACCATCTTTGGGAAGATGACAGAATGGCTGACTGAATGGTCGTTTTGGACACGAACCTGGAAGTCCACCAGATCTTTTCGCTTCTCACAAAGCCCTGTTAACTGATATATACAAGTGCCCTGGAAGTCAAACTTTTGACCATCAAAGCTACTGTAATGAGTGCCCCTATAAGCAGAACAGGTGGCGTAACTGGTGGGATAGCAATTCTGGATGCCACCTTCCACCCTACATTGCTCTCCGCTCCTACAGCCTCTCGTCTTGCAGATCACACGCTTGGTCCCTGGGTCACAGGTGCAGCGACTTGTGCAGCTGGAATCCCCCCAGAATTGCTCTCCTGGAGAGAAAAGCTTTCCTTCAAATAGACAGCCACAGTCACTCTTGGGAATGCATTTCCCAGCGTCCCACACAAAGCCTTCATTGCACTGGCAGGTCTCAATGCAAGGCAATGAGGCACAGCTGCTGGGAAGAGCTTCGTTGTTGCAGGTAATGGGACACGCAGGTCCACAGGCCTTGTATTGGCTGTTTGCGGGGCAAACTAAGGACGCTGTGGAAGGAAGAAGACACAAGTTAAAAACATGAAAGATCTAATAGTGACAAAGTTACAAAGATGAACAGCTTTTGCTTTAACCCAGTCCATAAAGCAGTGGTCCTCAACCTGTGGGTCCTTGGATGTTTTGGATTACAACTCCCAGAAATCCCAGCTGCGCTGTGGCACAACTAGTTGCATTGATCAATACTGACCAAGAGGTCATGAGTTCGAAGCCAGCCCAGCTTGGCGTGAGCTTCCAACCATTAATAGTCTAGATTTCTGTTGACCTATGCAGCCCAAACGACAGTTGTATCTGTCAAGTAGGAAATTTAGGTACTGCTTTATGTGGAGAGGCTAATTTAACTAATTTACGACACCACAAAACCTTCCAGCAGCCTACACAGAATTAGGAAGTACTGCATCAAGGACACACAGGTCCACAGGCTTTGTATTGGCTGCTTGCCGGGCAAACTAATAAGGCTGAGGAAGGAAGAAGACAAGTTAAAAACAAAAAAATATTGAATGCAAATAAAGCTATAAAGATGAACAGTTGTTGCTTTAATCCAGTCCATATGGGTATACCTCTCATGGGCAATCTCTATTCCTAGCATTTCTATTTGTTCTGAATCCCACTACCCAGCATCTACCCTGGGATACTCACAGCAATCAGTGGGTGTTCTCCAGTCAGAAAGAGCAATTCCTTCTTTCTGGCAGGTTTCTGCATAATTCTTCAGGGATTCACAAAGCACTTCCTTCAGCCCGTCACTCAAACATACATCATAGACACAGTTTTCCAGAAAGATTTCAGGGCTGACCTCAGAATGGCATTGGCTGAATGGGCCATTCCCTCCTTTGCTGATCCAGCCACAGAAGGGTTCCGCTTTATATTTTTTGGCCAGTGCGAAGGAGCAGCTTTTGCAACCCTCTGGTGGACAGTCATCCCAGCAGAATCTGTCCTCGTCCTCCACCTTCCAGCTGCTCCCAAATTCCACGGGACTGGAGGTCAAAGCTCCATTGGGGGTGGTGAAATCATCTCTGGGGTCATTGTTGTAGTTCCCACAAAGGCCACACACATGATCTGAATATCTCTTGTGGATTTTGATCAGCAAAAAGTCACCCCAGTCATAGGAGACCTTCAGGGAGAATTCAGTCTCAATACGAACTGAACCCCCATTCTGGTAAAGACGGAGCTTCCCTTCGTTCAAGGAAATGGGCAGGTGGAACAGTTGGTTCTCCACCTGCAGGAGAGAACACACACAACCAAGGACCGTGGATGTTTTATTTTGTTATAAAGCCTTCATATATCAGTCTATTGACAGGGATAGAGTAGGGTTTTAAAAAAATACTTGCAGTGTATTGTCGAGGCTTTCATGGCCTGCATCACTGGGTTGTTGTAGGTTTTTCAGGCTATATGGGCATGTTCTAGAAGCATTCTCTCCTGACCTCACAACCCTAGATGCAGGCAAAACATCACAAGAGAATGCTTCTAGAATATGGCCATACAGCCCAAAAAAGCCTTCAACAACCCAATTACTTGCAGGTTTTTTTATTTATCAGTTATGGCATAGATTCTTTTTGAAAACAATTAATTCAAATTATCGGTACTCGACAACAAGAAATAACGCTAGAGGAAATATACAGCAAACAAAAGCACTGAATCTTGAAATGTCTGTTTGCCTTCATACATTTTGATTGAAAATTGGCTTCTGAAATCAAATTCAGATTATTATTATCATCGGCCAAGCCAACACTATGTTCTGCACAGAATCGAGAATACAAATTTTGCTCTTAATTTAGTTGGGAGACAGAACAACGTTTTTTAAAAAATTACATAAAAAGGGGGAGAGGTAAGGGGGGAGTTTTATGGGAAGGGAAAAATCCGTGGAAGGTTAAAGGGAGGAGGGGCAAAAGGGAGGGAGGATTTGGGATTGGGTGGGGGTAAAATATGAGGATAGATTTTTAGGATAGGAGGGGAAGGGAAAGGGATACGTTGTTGGCTTCCTGTCTTCTCATTTCTGGCATATTGCATCTCCTTTATTCTCCTGTACTTGATCCTCTTCTTCTTCAAAGTTAAAAAGGCTATCAGCCCTTTTCTTGTTCATAATTAAGTCCACATTTCCATTTTTTCTTTTACCATAAACCCTATTAGTCAACTCCAATTTGCTTTTATTTTGGTTTGTTTATTTCTTATTTGGTGAAATTAGAAATATAGATAGCCTGACTCACCAAATGAGACAGAACAAAGTTGTTGACATTGTTATAGTATTATCTTGAAAGGTTGTTCTACTATTGTTGTTCCAGGTAACTTCCTTTAGGTACTTGCCCCTGAGACTGAAAGATTAGGCCTATCTACACATCATTCACAGCAATGGTTCTCAACTTTATTAATGCCACGATCCCTTAATACAGTTCCTCATGTTGTGGTGGCCCTAAGCATAAAATTATTTTCATTACTACGTCATAACTAGTTATGAGATGCATTGTGTTGTTATCGTTGTGTCAATATTGTATATTGTGCTCTAATGGTTTTAAATTATATATCGTTGATTGATCTTATCCTTGTTGTAAACCGCGTTGAGTCGCCTGTTAGGCTGAGAAACTGCGGTATACAAGTAAATAAATAAATAAATAAATAAATAACTGTAATTTTGCTACTGTTATGAATCATAATGTAAATATCTGATATGCAGGATGCATTATCATTCACCAAATATGGCACAAATACCCCATACGGCCAAATTTGAATACTGGTGGGGTTGGAGGGGCAATGATTTTGTCGTTTGGGAGTTGTAGTTGATGGGATTTATAGTTAACCTATAATCAATGCGCATTCTGAACTCCACCAATAATGGAATTGAACCAAGAACTCCCAAGACCCAACAGAAAATACTGGAAGGGTTTGGTAGACATTGACCTTGACTTTTGGAGTTGTAGTTCACCTACATCCAGAGAGCACTGTTGACTCAAACAATGATGGATGTAGACCAAACTTGGCACAAATACTCAGTATGTCCAAATGTGAACACTGGTGGTGTTTGGGGAAAATAGACTTTGGGAGTTGTAGTTGCTGGGATGAATAGTTCACCTACAATCAAAGAGCATTCTGAACCCCACCAATGTTAGAATTGGATCAAACTTCCCACACAGAACCCCCATGACCAACAGAAAATACTGTGTCTTCTGATGGTCTTTGGTGACCCCTCTGAAAACCCCCTCTTGACCCCCCCCCCCCCGGCCGGCATCCCAACCCCTAGATTGAGAAATATTGATTCAGAGCATTTTGCCATTTCATTATTAAATCAGAATGCTTGTTCTTGTTACTATGAACATAACAGCTTGATATGTTACTGTGAGGAAGTTAATAATAATTTGCATGATTTAAACGGTATTTATGGGTTTGTGTTGGCTGCAGTAACACTGGAGCGGCCTATTTCAAAGGAATCCTCCATCTGTGTTGCCATGGAGACCAAGGCAAGCCGGCAGAGAGAGAAGTGGGAGGAGCCTAGAGGGGAGAGTTTTGAAAACAGACAGTTAGTGAGGCAGTTAAGATTGGAGGGTGAGGTAGAGGAAAGTATTAGGAGGTTGTAGCTGAAAGAGAGTGAATTGTCAAGCAATGTTTTGAGGCTTTGGAAAGCCAGATTAAAGCTACTGGAAGTTTCTTAGGCTAGAGAGGCTGATAAGGGAAACATAACCAGTATTCTTTTAGTCTAAGGAAGGGCTAAAGAATAAGCTTATTAAGTATCTGATCAAGGGAGGATCAGATAAGGGAGATATCCCTGACTGAAACTTTGTTTAGTAATAAGTGCTTCACCTCAGAAAGATACTGTGTAACCTGAAAGAGTGAAACGTTCATCTAACCAAGTATTGTTCTAAGTTCTATAACAAAAGTTACAACTTGCAACCACACGCTTTGTACTCAATAAATTTGTTAACTTTTGTTTGAAGACTGCCTCATCTCCATCAATTCTGCGTCCAGAGTGCCGTTTCTCACAATTATACATCTTACCTCACGTTGGTGGCCGAAATATAGAGAAATAAATAACAAAACTCCCTCTACTCTCCTGTTTCACATCAACACTTGTAATGTAGCTACTCCTCTGCTGATTACTTCTCAATTTGGTGGCAGTGATAATGAGTGCAACTTCGCAGTTATCAAAACAAAACAATGACAGATAATTGTAAGCAGCAAGTTAAGGAGAAGGAAATATTGCAAATGTGGGGTTGGAGAACTCACCACACTATGCAAACGACAGAGAGACAAATGAGATATAACAAAGAAGGAATTATGTTTGAGCTTGTTTTTAAACATGATTACATGAAATTATTTATAAATGACTCATATTCAGAATAGAAAGATACTGACATTTGGAATGATGTTTATCCAAGTCCCCTGGGCTTAGAATCCTGAAATTTGAAAACTAACTATGAATCTCTGTATTCAGAACCAATTCTGTTATGAATTAGGGTTGCCATCACCGCACTTTTCCTCCTGTTTACAACAATCTTCTCTAAGCTTAGACTAGATATACTTAAGGATTTCAAATACTGGAGAAAGATGCTTCATTCAATTAAACTTTCATCAGCCTTTTAACTTATATGATTCAAAATTTTTAAAAAATATGAGCACATAGAACAGATAAATTATTTTTCTTTTTTGAGAAGATTAATTGGACAGGAAGATACACATTTGGAACAGAAAAATATGCTTTTCCTTGTGCAATAAAAGAAAAAACAATTTTACACATAAAGATTGAGAAAAATGAACCATCAACATTCAATCCATTATAACATGCAAACAAAAGATGAAGCAAATAACCTAATTGGTCTTTGAAAAAAGGACATTTGAGAAAGCAAACATAAAATGGAAAATTGATTGTCTTCCTGCCTTACCCTCACAAATCCAATCTCATTTCTGGAGACAGAGATGGTGATGTTGTAGACTGTGATGGTCACATAACCAGCATAAGAAACATGAGGATTGCCCCTGTTTTCATTCTTGGCCTCAATCTTGAAAGAAGGGAGAGCTGCATCCAAGCTGCATGTCTTGGCGATAGTGTAGGTACAAGTGCCCATGAAGTCAAAGGTCCTCCCATCAAATGTGTGATAATGGTGATATCCTTGTGCCCAGCAGGTAGATTCAGATTTTGGCACACATACTGGGCGTCTCTCTATGATCTCGCACGTTTCCTCCTTCCCACATTTGATCAAGCTGCATGAAGCAACTGGGTCATCTAGAGAGGAACAAGTCCAAGCAATTTGTTTAAAATGGCTAATACTTGATAGCATCTCTAAACATGTTGTCAGTCAAAAGCTACAATTGGACAACTTTAAGGTGCTAACTTACTAATTATGCAAACAAGATAGAAATTGCGAAAATGAAATTGGTTTCCATTGATTTATCTGAAAGTGAGTGAATATGTGTGTGTATATATGTTTTGTTTACCACCTGGATATGGCACCCCCCGGTGGTGCAGTGGGTTAAACCCTTGTGCTGGCTTTTTTTTTTGCCGCCACGTCACATTGTTGGCTCATGTTTAACTTGTTGCCCTCTCTATCATCTATCTATCGCTATCTTTTCTAAACTGGAAAACAAGTAACACCATTTGAGGAATTGATAATAAAAGGATTAAAAAGAGAAAATGAACAACAAATAAAATATATAAAGGACACAGGAAAAAAAGAAAAGATACACATTAAGAGAATTATGGAAGGAGGAAGGAGGAACAAAGATAACTGAAAAAGAATGGGAAGAGATATGAAAAGCAAGACAATTAAAAAAAACATGTCAATTAGAATAAATGAAAATTATGTGCATGTGTACTTACCAGAAGAGGCTGGAAGGGGTCGTGGGCGGGGTCCAGGGCGGAGTGGGGGAGGTGGCGAGCCAGCGGATAGCTGGCAGCAGGGAGCGTGCCTTTGGGCCCCAGATGGTGGCTGGGCCCCGAGCGCTCCCTGTTTTTGCCACCTCCCTTGAGTCCTGGCCCTGGCCCCACCTCCATTCTGGATGGTCCTCGGGGCAGCTGGGAGTCCTAGAAGATTCCCCTCCATCGCTTCCTCCCTTCCCCTCTGGAGGAGGGGCTGGAGGGGGCCCTGCTTTCTTGGCACCTGGAGCTGCCTCCTCGTCTGGGGTTTTGGCCTGGCCCTGTCTGGGAATGGCACGCCGAGGGCAGGGAATATATGGGGCGGAACCAGGCAGGGCTCCTTTGCTGCGTTCTCTGTAGCCCGGTTCACTTTTGCCTTCTGGGCCCCCCTTTCCCCAAGGGCCCAGAGGGGGCACCTTGGCATAGGAGAGCCTTGACTTCCAGTCATCATCACAGGATATCACAGACTCACTGGGGAGGAGGGGCTGGAGGGGGCTCTGCTTTTTTGGGGGGGCGTGGCTGCCTCCCCACCTGGGGCACTGGGTTGGCCCCACCTGGTAGGAATGCCCCAAGGGTGGGGGATACACGGGGCTGAACTACGGTGGCTTTCCTGCCTCTATGTGATGTTATGTTTTGTTATAGATAAGAGTCTAGAGTTGCTGACTTTATCAACTCCTGAGGAAGGGGATTGCTTTCCCCGAAACAGGGTACTAAAATACCCTGGCACCCCTGTTGAATGCCATTTGGACTTTTCCTTTGAAGACTTATTTTGAGAAGCAGTGCTCCATTTTCACTGGACTTGAGTTGGATCTTTTCCATGAAGATTGTTTTGAGAGTGGCGCTTCATCCTCATTATTGTCTTCAGTTTACATATAGCCTCATGACTCAATGCTTACTTTGTTTATATGACTTTTCTTATTGAATATATCCCTGAAGCCTATATACAGTGGAATCCTTATCCAGACCTAGAACTGTTATGTTTGAGAGCGGCTGCTCCTTTTGATTTCTGTGTACCACTGAATTGAGCTATGTACTGGGGATTTTGGTAAATGGAATACTATATGTTCTTTTGATAATACACTTTGACATTACGCATAGATTGTTTTGTGTTTGTGCTGATACCTTACAAGTACTCTGGGATATTGTGTAGTGTGATTGTGATGTGGCAGGAGTGATAGTGATGTGGCGGGGGGCTTTGGGTACCTTCATCTGAGTCTGAGAGGCTCAGTCACTTGTCCTTAAAGGGCAGTGCCCAGAGTCCTCCGTATTTTTGCCGCCTCCCTTGGGTCCTGGCCCTGGCCCCGCCTTTATCTTTGGGGGCAGCTAGGAATCTATGGCCAACAACAGCCCCCTCCGCTGCTCCCTCCCTTCTCCTGTTCAGGAGGAGGGGCTGGTGGGGGCCTTGCTTCTTTGGAGGGGGCCGTGGCAGTCTCACCACCTTGGGCCCTGGGTTGGCCCCACCTGGTTGGGATTCCCCGAGGGTGGAGGAATATTCTGGGCTGTACCAGGCAGGGCAGCTTTGCTCCCTCTTCAGATACTTTTCGGGCCCAAATTAGAGCCTTTTTTTCACTTGCATTTTGGGCCGCCCGGTCGCCAAGGGCCCAAAGGGGCCTCCTTGGCAAGTGAGAGACTTGTCCTCCTGGCATCATCTCACAGGCTCACTGGGGGCAGGGAGCAAGGGAGGGAGAGAGGAGACCTGGCTGTGATTGTGATGCGGCAGGAGTGATAGTGACGTGGCGGGGGGCTTTGGGTCCCTTCATCTGAGTCTGAGGGGCTCAGTCACTTGTCCTTAAAGGGCAGTGCCCAGAGTCCTCCCTGTTTTTGCCGCCTCCCTTGGGTCGTGGCCCTGGCCCCGCCTTTATCTTCGGGGGCAGCTAGGAATCTATGGCCAACAACAGCCCCCTCCGCTGGTCCCTCTCTCCTCCTGTTCAGGAGGAGGGGCTGGAGGGGGCCTTGCTTTTTTGGCGGGGGCCGTGTCTGCCTCACCGCCTGGGGCCCTTGGTTGGCCCTGCCTGGTAGGGGCACCAGGCGGGGCTGCTTGCAGGTCTGCTCCATTTTCCGGGCCCAAATAAGAGCCTAGTTTTCGGAAACTTCCCCCCCCCCCCTTTCCCGAAGCTCCCAGGGGGGCCACCTTGGCCAGGTAGAGCTTTCACCAGCCCTATCTGCTCCCTTTCCCCGAGTGCCCAGAGGGGGCCTCTTGGGAATGCATAGCCTTCACTTGCAGCCATCATATAGCACGTCACAGGCTCACTGGGGGGCAGGGAGCAAGGGAGGGAGAGAGGAGACCTGGCTGTGATTGTGATCTGGCATGAGTGATATGCACGTGGCGGGGGGCTTGGGGTCTCTTCATCTTCATCTGGGAGGCTCAGTCACTTGTCCTTAAAGGGCTTTGCCACGGCCTTCCTCTGAGTGTGCCTTGCCCACATCCATCCAGGGCCGAGCGAGGGGGGCTTCAGACCTTCCTCTTTGCACTTCTAAGCCACGCTCCCTCACTATAAAGAGAGCTTTGCTTGGCCTTCCTCTGAGGCTGAGAGAGTATGGCTCATCCTCCAACAACCTCCTCACATTGAGAAATTTCCCCTTCATAGGGCACTCCAGCCTCTTTCCTAGCATGGAGAAGCACTGAGCTCATCATCCAATGTTCCAGGGTTGAAAAGAGGCTGAAATGTCCTGAAAGGAGGGAGCTCTGAACAGGGGCCAGCAATCACCCAAGTAGAGATAACAGGAATGCCGGAAATAGCACTGCTATCACTTATTGATAATGTTAAAATATGAAAGGAGCTAAAGGAATTAACTGCCAATCTGGTAACAGCAGCAAGATTGTTAATAGCGAAAAAAGGAGGGGAGTGCCAATTGGAAGACTGGTAGAGGGATCTGGGATACTGCAATAAACGATAAAGTGACAGGTAGTATAAAGATAAAGAGGAGTACTGGGAAAAATGAGTTTTTGAAGATATGGGGAAAACTGATAGAATATGTATATATAGGAGGGAAGGGGACCAAACCTGTAATAGAAACAATGGAATTTTGAAAATAAGTAATGCAATTGGCTGATCTAGGGTGAAGGGTCAGCACTAGGTGATTGGACAAAATGTAATAAAGTGAGAGGATGAAATATATATTATAGGTATTAAGACATATAAGTTCTGTATATAATTTGTTAAGGGCAAGTGATAAGTATAAGAATGTTTAAGCACTGAATATGTAAAACTGCAATAATAAAAAGTTAAAATCAATTGGCCACCTTGAAAAAATAAATAAATCACATTACGCAGCTCTATCCTAACAAAAAAAAAAATAAACAGGGGCCAGCAATATAATAATATGAATAATGTGTCATTTATACACTGACCTATCTCCCCAAAGGGACTTAGGGCGGTTTACGGACAAAAGAACCAAGTGGTAAACATTCATTGCCAAAAGGAACAAACATCAAAAAAGCAATAAATCACCGGGAGCCGCCACGGCCTTGAGGAGGGCGATGGGGAGGCTCTCCTTGGCCTGTTGGTGCTGTGGCGGCCTTGAGGAGGGAGATGCAGTCGGGCCAGCAATCCTGTTCAGAGCTTCTCCCTCTTACCACACTTTACTCCCATCTTTACACTTGAAAAATAGGTGGGGTGGGATCAGAGTTGCCCCATCCTGTTTCATTGTCCAACTGTCAGCAGTCTCTTGTGTCCTATGGGGTTCCATGCAAATGAATAGGATCCCATGGAAAGCAATGACTTTAACCTTGATCACTTCCTCTTGTATTCCCTGGGGTTCCATGCAGATCAGTAGGATCCCATGGAAAGCAATGGCTTTAACATTGATCACTTCCTCTTGTATCCTCTGGGCTTTGGGACAGAACCATAGGATCCCACTAAATAGGTGGTTTTACGACATCATAAAGTCAAAAGATCAGAAAATTCCAGTGACCAAAAGGAAGAAGTGACAAGTGACTGGATTCGAGCACAACTTCTTGTAAGCCGCTCTGAGCCTTAGGGGAGTGGCGGCATATAAGTTCGAATAATAAATAAATAAATAAACTTCCAAAGGCACCAAAAAGCCTTCGGTGGATTTTGTGGGGGATAGAGGTAAAGCGGATGCTCATGTCTAATCTGTGGCAGAAAACAGTGATGGGTTTACATTTTGGTGTACACCTAAGGCACTCCCTTTGTGGTGAAGGCCAGGAATGGAAACCCTTACCTGTGGTTGAAATAACCAGTGAGGGCAAACGAAAATGGCCTTGGAATGGACAGTTTCTGGCCTCAATAAATCTTTTTGAGCTAGTGCAGAATTCTCAGTTACATTTCCCTGAGTGCCCTGGAAAGGGTACAACTTATTACAGCTGGGGGGGCCCAGGTGTTTCACCCAAGTTAGCCGTGGAGTAGGTCCTAGATGGCCACTGCCTCAGTTTATTTCACTCCAAGTTCATGTGCCCTTTAGAAAGGTTTTGCAAGTCACAGAAGGTTAATTAGATAACATTAATAAAAATTGCCCATAGTTAATCCCATATTGTTGTGTGGTCTTGTTATTTTGGGGACTGGATGACAATAAATTACAAATGAAGAAATTTTTCTTAGTGCTTGTCGTTTGATAGCAGTTGGCAATTCAAAATGGATGAAGAACAAATCCATAAAAGATGTACACACTGGAAAATGTGTGCTTTAATTTAATACAGAAATGTAATAGATAATATAGACTAAAACTTTGTATATGATAACAGACACTTTCAATGAATGACTTGCTACTTAAGTTGACCAATGCTGGACATTTTAGATCTGAGAATGCAACAGGTGAAAAGACTCTCACAAAGTGCTTATATAGAAGCTGGGATGTCTCACATGGAAGAAGCAAAGATAAAAAGAAAGTCTTCAATCAATATGATTTTTAAGAATATATATTTATTAAGGGTTTATCATATATGGGACATTTTTGGTAAAAGTTGCATGAAAGTATTTTGTTGAATTTTTGCACTATGATATCTTTGAGTGCACTGGTCAGATTATTCTTGCATATACACAACAGTTCAAGAGAAGGCTGACTCAGTAAATATGCAAGCTGGGATATAATTGCAATTATTTTGTTTCCATGTGTGAACAAAAGAAAAATAGACAAACTTACTCCCTTTGAGCAAGAGTGCAAGAGATTAGAATTACTTTCATTAAGAGTTTAGGAAAGAGTTTAAGAGGGGTTAGCTATCACCATTACTGGCAAGAAAAACAGGCCAATTTCATATGGGGAGGACACAATCTTGGTATGGTTTATAGATTTTAAAATATTATATCCCTTTTTGTCAAGATCCCTTTTTCTTGTCAAGGGTGAGGGAAAAGATTGCAGTCATTTAATATTCATCATAGCCAGAGGAATTAAAAAAATGTTATTTACCTTTCTTAACGCAAGCCATGACTCCATTCTGGATCTCACAGGTTTCATCAGTGGCACAGCTGTGAGCCTCACAGGTTAATTCCTGGCCTGGGAGACAGCGGCAGCGCTCCTGGCATCTATTCAGAAGAACCTGCTCATTGGGCTAGAAGAGTAACAAAGAGATTAAGACTAAACGGGTGGATTTTTTCGAGAGACTTGAGAAACTGCAAGTTGGTGTGAGAGAATTAGCTGTCTTTAAGGATGTTGCCCAGGGGATGCCTTGATGTTTTGATGTTTTATGATCCTTGTAAGAGGCTTCTCTCATGTCCCCACATGGGGAGCCAGAGCTGACAGAGGGAGCTCATCCACACTCTCCCCTGATTCAAACATGCGACCTGTCGGTCTTCAGCTTTGCCACACAAGGGTTTAAACTATTGTGCCACCAGGGGCTCCAATGGGTGGTGGGAAGAGTAAATAAATTCTGCGTTATTGCAGTCTGTTTGAAGGAATTACTGGATGGACTGGATGGCCCATGAGGTCTCTTCCAACTCTTTGATTCTATGAATATACCCTCCAATATGTGCGAAGGCAACCAAGCCACCAGTCAATATTGAAGAAGAGAAAGTAGCCTTCACTCCAGAGACTACCTGGAGTGCACGGGTGGAGATTTCCACTCCCAATTTCTCAATAGGATCATGACTGTAGATGCCAAGATAAGCCTACCTTGTAATAGCGTCCATTCTTGAAGCATCCACAACTTTCTACAGGAACACAGCCATGACCATCAAAAAAGTAGCCGTTGTTACACTGGCAGCCCTCTGCACAGCCCTCTGGACATGCTCTGCTGTCAGTAATCTTGGTACAGCTGGTGGAGCAGAGATTTGCACAAACCTCATAGTGACTGTTGGCTGGACAGCTGAGAGCTAAATTAGACAAATAACTGAATTAGATGGAAAGATTGTCTACACAAAAAAGGACAGGGAAGGTGGGGAATGGGTAAATATTGCCATCATGCAAAGAAGATAAAAGGTTGATCTATTCCAGTTGGATAGAGTGTGCTGCATAAACATAACTCACGGCAAAAGGATGGAGTTCTCCAAGGCTGGACAGAAGCTCCGGACCCTTGGCAGGCAGACACATAGCTCTGGATGCTCTGACACAATGTGGAGTCATCCCCATTGGCCAGACACACATCATAAACACAGGTGTTGAAGTACACACTGGGGTCCACTTGGCTGTGGCAAGCTTTGAAGGGGCCATCGGATGCATTGAGGATCCCACAGTAGTTGCGCTGCATAAACCTATCCTTCTTCCTCTCCTCGCAGACCAGGCAGCTACTCCCAGAGCATCCATCCGAACAGGATGTTTCTCTCCCAGGAATCAGAACCTTCCAGGCAGCCCCAAATGTAGCTACGTCAGAGGTTGTCCTGCTGTCAGGGAGTAGAAACTCATCATTCTTCACTCCATTGTAGTTCCCACATAGGCCTTGCATTTCACCTCTGTATATGCCCGGGACAGTGACTATCATGTGGTAAATCAAGTCATAACCCACAATGAGGCCAAAATCTGTTTGTATCAATACTTTCAGGCCATGCTGGTAGGCTCTAAGCTGTCCTCCGGAAACAGAAAGGGTCATGGGAAGGGGTTGAAACACACCATTCACCTAAGAGGAAAACAATTTGTATTAAGTCACGTCTGTTTGTTTTCAAAAGTCATGCCCGATAGCCAAAAATCAACTGGAGGGAAAGCATATCCTTGCAGTTGAGGATATCACATTTTTAGAAACAACCAGGACTTTGAAGTAATTAGGCACAAGCAATGGGGGCATCTGCAGTGATTTACCTTTTGGGCAGAACACAGTCAAATTTCAGGAGTAAAGTATTGAGTGGGGAAACAATCCTTTTGATTTAAAATGATAACATTCCTAGTTAATTTTGCTAAGGGGATTCCAACAATTAAATAAATAAAATTAGAACTTTCCATTTTTATGGAAAAAGAGAGAAAAAAAAACGTGACAGAACAACAACATACAACCAGGCTGTGGTACAGTTAGCTGAGAGCTAACTGCATTAAATCACTACTGACTGAGAGGCCATGAGTTCAAAGCCTGCCCAGGTCAGAGTGAGCTTCCAGCTATTCATCTAGCTTGCTGTTGACCTATGCAGCCTGAACAACAGTTGCATCTGTCAAGTAGGAAATTTAGGTACCACTTATGTGGGGAGGCTAATTTAACTAATATACAACACCATAAAACCTTCCAGCAGCGTGCAGAAGAATGAGGAAGTACTCAATCAAAGGATTCGGTGTCACAATGGATGGTGAAGCGGCAGCTCCCCCTGTCACCAACATCGAGTCGGAATCCAGCATACCCTCATGAAGCCAGAAAAGCTTGGGCACAGCTGGAATATTAAATTGCTTCTGTGTCTGTCTATATATGTTGTATGTCTACCTTGTATAGAATGTTTGCCATGTATATGTGCATTGTAATCCGCCCTGAGTCTCCTGAAGGGTGAGAAGGGCAGAATATAAATACTGTAAATAAATAAATAAATGGTTACGGATTCACAGCAGGCCATTTTACCAACAATGATTGAAATGGAGGACTGCCTTCTAATCAATTACATCATTAATAACTTTTAAAAGTAACATTTTTGATTTGTTAATGTTTTTATTTGTAACTGCAACATGATCTAAATTTAACCATTTCCTTTCAAAACATACTCACCTTCACTTGTCCTGGTTTGTTCTGCACTAATGTCACTGTAAGTCCATACACCATGAGAGAGATTGCCTTGGTATCCGAGCTCTTCCCATCACCATAAACCTCATTCTCCACATTCACAGTGAACTGAGGCAGTTTCCCATTTTCTGTATTAGTTTTAGCCAAGGTATATGTACACGTGCCTTGGAAATGATAGTATAGTCCATCAAAGGAAACATAGTGAGGGATGCCAAAAACTGAGCAGGTAGCATTGCCAATTGAGTGGCATTTCCGGATGCCATCAAGCAGCCTGCATTCTTCATTGGGACCACAGGAGACAGCTTCACACTTCACAGTCCCTCCAGGCTGGCATACGCAACGCTTCTGGCATGTTGGGTAGAATGTTTCTTCTGCCAAGTAATAGCGATCCTCATAGAAGCAACCACATTGGGACACAGGGACACACTGATCTCCACTCAGCACAAAGCCTTCATCGCACACACAACCTTCTTGGCATTTGGATGAACAAGGGACAGGGACAGAGATGCTGCCACAGGTAGCCTGGGTACAGTCCTGGGCACAGAGTTCATAGTGGCTATTTGCAGCACAAGGCAGACCTGGTAGTTGGAAAGAAAAAGGTGAAAGAAAACATGAAACAGGCTGATCAATAAACAAATTAAAATGACATGCTAAATTCAGTCTATCCAGGGTGGCACACAAACTGCTTCTATTTGGTGGATACCATGGCCATAGAATCTTTCAGGCAGACAATAAGACAACTGGAACCTCATCTGGTTCCATCTTTCCTCAAATCCACTCTCCCACCCCAATTTTCTATTTTCCCAGATGTTTTTGAAGACGGATAAAGATGCTATAGCTTCAACTGATACAATTAGAAGGTTCGACAGATGGACAATAAGTAATATCTGCCCTAACCAGCAGGTGGAATGCTTGGAATTGTAGCTCAACAACAGCTAGGAGGACAATATGATTCTCTTGTCCTCTTTTGTTACTTGTCATCCAATCATCCTTCCTTGTAAACAACAAGTTAAACATGAGCCAACAATGTCATACAGCAGCTAAAAAAGCCAATGGGATATTGACCTGCATAAGTAGAAGTGTAGTATCAAGATCCAGGGAAGTCGTGTTACCCCACAAGGTCACTTCCAACTCTATGATTCTATGATTCTTCTCATCTCCTCTTCAGTGGTAGAATACATTTCTTATCTTTTGTATTCTTGCCTCATATAAAATATAAGGAATCCTGCTCCCTCCTGTATCTGCCAATCTGGCACCAAAGTATCTAAGTACAAATTCAGGTGGAGCCAGGTTTTGTCACTCTGGACTGTTAAAATACATATTTTCTTCTGTGGAAGGTTTACTTTAACCACAGCCTGAACAGAAAACACATAGTATCCCTTTCTTTTATTTTTCTCAGACATTATAGAAATGCTTTCATTCGCCCAGACAATCTACTCAGGATAGTTGGCACTTACTGCAAAAGGTTTTGGTTCTCCATGCCTCAAGGCTTGCGCCAGCCGCCTGACAGGCTTCTGCATAGTTGGCGATGGCTTGGCAAATCACAGCTTCTTGGTCTTCAAAAAAGCAAGAATCATAGACACAATCCTGGAAGTATTCCTCAGGTTCAATTGTGCTGTGACACCGTTGAAAAGGGCCCCTCTTGGCTAGGATGAGCCCGCATTCCCTCCCAAGGTGGCGTTGGTGGCTCTCAATGGCTGACAGCCCGGAACATGCTTCTTTGTCCATCTCAGTGCAGCCTGGTACCTCCCGCATTTTCCAGCTCTCACCAAAGGAGGATGGACTCAGAGCCACTTTTCCATCTTTCATGGTCATCTCATCAAGTTTGTTGCCATTGAAGTTCCCACAGAGACCACAAAGGGCATTGGCATAAGTGCTGGGCACAGTCACAGTGACCCGATTTTGCCAGTCGAAGGTGACAGTCAGGTGGAAGTCAGTCTGGACCACTGCCTCTTTCCCTTTCCGGTAGAGGAGGATCTCATTGCTTCTGATGTTGTAAGGCAGACGCGTCAACAAGCCATTCACCTGAGAACATTGAAAAGGAGAGCAATGGGGAAATAATTCTGGATGCACAAAAACAAATAATATTTTCACTTCCCTCCCTAGACAATGAATGTTTTTTTTCACACAGAGGATTGTTTTTTAAAATGAGGTATGGTTTTCTATGGTTTAGTTGACCCCAAATCTGTCCATGGAAAATATACGTGAGCAATTTTACTCTTGTTTTTGTTTTTACTTTTATTTATTTTGGGGAGTTGTTTATGTATGATACCAAGCCAGTGGATCAATGATAGATCATCTGACCTTTCAGGTGTGTTTCCTTCATATGTCATAGTACACATCCAGTCTGATCAAGACTCACAGGAACTAAGGTCCAACATTTGGGGAAGTGAAATGTTTCCTTAATCCTGCACTAGAGGATCCTGCTCTCCATTTAGAAAGCATCTCACTGAAGCTTAGAATAGGGATCAGCTGCCTTTATTAGATATTGTAATAGTAATGTGTGTGGCATTTGTAAAAGAAAATATGGGGGAAAGATCGTAAGAAAGGAAGTCATTCTTGAAAAGGAAGTAACTCACCATGACTTTTCCTGGATGTTCTCTACTAATCACAATCACTGTTCTTGCCATTCTGATCTCCACCATTTTGGGGAAGACTGCAGAGGAGCCAATTGGATGGTCATTTTGGACACGAACCTGGAAATCCACCAAATCTCTTCTCTTGTCACAGAGCCCTGTCAACAGATACACACAAGTGCCCTGGAAGTCAAACTTCGGCCCATCAAAACTACTGTAATGAGTGCCCTTTGAAGCAGAACAGGTGCCGTAACTGGTGGGATAGCAATTCTGGATGCCATCTTCCACCCTGCACTGCTCTCCGCTCTTGCAGCCTCTCGTCTGGCAGATCACACGCTTGGTCCCTGGGTCACAGGTGCAGCGTCTGGTGCAGGTGGAATCTCCCCAGAATTGCTCTCCTGGAGAGAAGAGCTTTCCTTCAAAGACGCAGCCACAGTCACCCTTGGGAATGCATTTCCCAGCATCCCACACAAAACCTTCGTTGCACTGGCAGGTCTCAATACAAGGCAATGAGGCACAGCTGCTGGGAAGAGCTTCGTTGTTGCAGGTAATGGGACACGCAGGTCCACAGGCCTTGTATTGGCTGTTTGCGGGGCAAACTAAGGAGGCTGTGGAAGGAAGAAGACATGAATTAAAAACATAAAAGACCTAATGGGGACTGTAATGAAATAGCTAATTATAATGCATGTTTGAAATGTGTTTATTGATGTTGAGATGTGATAAGTGCAGCCCAGCTTATGTGTCAGCTGTGCTGAGGCGTTGCCATAGAAACGGAACCATCAAGATTATTAAGATCGTCTGGACAAGCCCTTCTCTCGGTCCCACCGGCCTCGCAAGCTCGTCTGGTGGGGACGAGGGACAGGGCCCTCTCGGTGGTGGCCCCTCGACTCTGGAACTCTCTCCCACTGGAGACCAGAACCGCCCCTTCTATCCTGACATTTAGGAAACAGGTGAAGACTTGGTTATGGAGACAGGCATTCAACGAGTGAGCCAACACCCTGAGATATGGATGGAGGATGATGAGCAATGATTTTAGTATGACGACTGACCATTATAGTAATTGATTGTAATTGTTGTTTTAATGTTTTACTGTAATATGTATTATGATGTTTTATTGATTGTATGTGATATGATGGTTGGAAACCGGTCTGAGTCCCTCAAGAGAGGTGAGAAAGTCGGTATACAAAACTTTTAAATTAATAAATAAATTAAATAAATAAACCGTCTGTTAGAATGTATCCAAGTTAGAGAAGCCAAAGGGGTGGAGCTAATTGCCACCTGGGAGGGGCAGGCATTTTAAAAGAGTTGGGTTTTCCTTTAGTCAGTGGACAAAAGTGGAAGTTGGGTTCTGGTGTGTGGAGAAACTGAACCCAGGGGTTTAGGTCTTCAGCTTATGTGTTTACCGAGTCAATTGGACCTATTTAAATTAGTAATTAGCTCATGAGTAGTAGTAGTAGTAGTAGTAGTAGTAGTAGTAGAAATCCATAACTTCAGTGGGGGTAGCTGAAGGGAGAAAAAGGCAAGTCAGTGCCTTGAATTGTCAATTAAGAAAAGAAAGATACTTTGCAGTGAAATAAGTTAAAAACCAGTCTGGTGGAAGTAAAAGCCATACTGAGAGTTAGTGTTGTAGTTCAGCGTGTTGGTCGCGTTGCTACTCCTGGTAGCAAGGAGAACGGGTTTACTCTGGAGTCAGAGGGAGAACAGCGGCGTCAGCGCATTAGGGAAATCATTATGGCTCCAAGTGATACTGACATGTTTCCAGGCTTCTCCGATTGTGAGATGGGGGATGGGGAAGTGAGCAGAGGTGTAAAAAGGGCTGCTCGAGAGCCAGAGTCTGAGGGGGAATTACAAAGGAAACGTATTCAGGAAATACTTTGTGCACCAACAGAGGATGAAGATTTCCTTGGGTTTGAAGGGAGTTCTGGGTCTGGGAGTGATATGGAACAGCAGGAGGAATTAGATTGGACCCGTGTGCAACAAATAAGGGACATCTGTAACCAACCCACCTCCAGTGAGGAATTTGAGGGGTTCACTGGGGATTGGCAGCCAGGGGACTCTTGGCAGGATCTGAACCCTGACAATCGTTGGCAAAGGTGGAGGGATGGGCACTCAGCTGCAGGTTTGGGGGCAGCTGAGAGTGATGACGAGAGGGTGGGGAGCTCATCAAGCTCTGAGGAAGAACTTTGAGATAAAAGTGGGTTCTGTTTGGATTGTACTTCGCAGAAGGCAAAGTGTCTTTATAGGACATAATTCTTTGTGCTGCCAATTTTCAACCTTGGGTCCTGGGCTACAGCTTCGTGTCTTCCTAACCTCCTGCTTCCTCGTGAGTGCAGCGTTCCAGTCTTTGTTTACCAACGGATTGACCACAGACCGGTTTGACTACGTTTCTGGCTTTCTGGACTTTGAACTCTTATAACTTTGTGACTGAAACATTTCTTAGTTTTGGAACTTTGTTTTTCTATCTCCAGTGACTGTGTTTTTGTGCTATACCTTTTTGCAAGCAGTTTGCTTAACTTTATGTTTAATACGGATTATAAGGCAGCGCTATAATCCGGATTATATCTTTGTTCCTGATATCACCCTGCTTTTGATGCTAAGTTCTTACAGAGACTCTTTTGCACTGAAATTAAGTGCTTGAAGAACCTCTTTGATGTAATAAAGCTGTGTTTTTGAACTCTCATTCTGTGTTTGGCTTAATTAAGGCTTCTGGGTCTTGACAGATATATTGGAAACTGTTTAACTAAAGTCAACTGTAACAACATTTAAAGGAATACAAGACAACCATCAAACGTTGTACACCAGTGAATCCTTAAATAAATATTTCCTTGATCAGTTCTTTATAATTAAGACTCATGTCCATTTATTGAGAAGAAGATTTACCTCAGAAGAAGGCAGCTGAAGATACTGGAAGAAAGGATTCTGGTTGGGATAATAAGTTACTCCATTAAAAGTGCTTCAAGTAAAAACATTTCAAAAGTCACGCCTCAGCTACACGCACCACCACTACTTTAGTCTCCTCATGGCCCTGGTGATATATATATATATATATATATATATATATATATATATATATAATTAGTTCGTTGTGTTTTTACAGAGACAAAGCTATAGAGATGAACAGCTGTTACTTTAATCCAGTCCATAAAGGTATGCATCTCATGGGCAATCTCTATTCCTAGCATTTCCATTTGTTCTGAATCCCGCATCCAGACATCTCCCTGGGATACTCACAGCAACCAGTGGGTGTTCTCCAGTCAGAAACAGCAATTCCTTCTTTCTGGCAAATTTCTGCATAGTTCTTCAGGGATTCACACAGCACTTCTTTCAGCCCGTCATTCAAACATACATCATAGACGCAGCTTTCCAGAAAGATTTCAGGGCTGATCACAGAATGGCATTGGCTGAATGGGCCATTCCCTCCTTTGCTGATCCAGCCACAGAAGGGTTCTGCTTTATATTTTCTGGCCAGTGCGAAGGAGCAGCCTTTGCAACCCCCTGGACAGTCATCCCAGCAGAATTTGTCATCATTCTCCACCTTCCAGCTGCTCCCAAATGCCACGGGACTGGAGACCAAAGCTCCTCTGGGGGTGACGAAATCATCTGTGGGGTCATTGTTGTAGTTCCCACAGAGGCCGCACACACTCTCCGAAAACTTCTTGGGAATCTTGATCAGCAAAACATCATCCCAGTCATAGGAGACCTTCAGGGAGAATTCAGTCTCAATAAGGACGGAGCCTCCATTCTGGTAGAGACGGAGCTTCCCTTCGTTCAAGGAAATGGGCAGGTGGGACAGTTGGTTCTCCACCTGCAGGGGAGAACACACACAACCAAGGACAGGTTGAGTTTTATTTTGTTGTAAAGCATAATATACTAATGTATTGATGAGTTTAAGAGTGGGACATTTTCAGCTCCCCCTGAAACAAAATCCTGGCTACGGGCCTGCCCTGAGGTATTGTCTTGCCTTAACCCTTTGAGTTCCTGTTAGTATTCTAGGTGTCTAGCGCCACATTGGACGGATAACAGCAGGAGACTCCGTATTATCCAACTTTTTGTTTATCCGACGTTCTGCCCTGTATGTCGGATAAGTTAGACTCTAATGTTGATTAAAATAGTTGACATTATGTTGTTTTGCATAGAACAAGGACAAAATGTTTGTGTTTTTTACTATGTACATAAAAGGTTGATGTATTACCAAAGGACAAAAATGACAGGCAATTGTAGGGAGCAAGTTAGGAAGAGAGGAAATCACTACACAATCAAAACTAAATAGAAAAAAATCGGATATAAAGAGTGGAAATTTTATTTGGGCTACTTTATTACCAAATGATTACATGAAATTCTTGATGAACTATTCACGTTCCAGAAAGATTTTGAAATAGGAAATGTTGAAAGCACATTTTCCTCTATCCAAGTCTTAGAGTTAGAATGCTCAGATTGTAAAACTAACTTTGAAGACCTGCATTCAGCATCAACTCTGTCATGAATTGCAGTGGTCATGACTACATTTTTTCTTAACTCGCTCCTTCTCTTTACCACATATACTTAAGGAATAACAACCATCATCTTAAAGGCTGAGAAAAGAAATAATCAACATTCAATCTATTATAACATGCAAACAAAAGATGAAGCAATAACCTAATTGTTCTTTGAAAAAAGGACATTTGAGAAAGTGAGAATAAAGTGGAAAATTGATTGTCTTCTTTCCTTACCCTCACAAATCCAATCTCATTTCTGGAGACAGATATGGTGATGTTGTAGACTGTGATGGTCACATAACCAACGTAAGAAACACGAGGATTGCCCCTGTTTTCATTCTTGGCCTCAATCTTGAAAGAAGGAAGAGCTGCATCCAAGCTGCATGTCTTGGCAACAGTGTAGGTACAAGTGCCTATGAAGTCAAAGGTCCTCCCATCAAACGTGTGATAATGGTGATATCCTTGTGCCCAGCAGGTAGATTCAGATCTTGGCACACATACTGGGCGTCCCTCTATGATCTCGCACGTCTCCTCCTTCCCACATTTGATCAAGCTGCATGAAGCAACTGGGTCACCTAGAGAAGAACAATTCCAGAGCAATTTTTTGAATAACAAATACTCAATAGCATTTGTAAACATGTTCTGTGAATCAAAAACCACATTTGAACAACTTCCTAAGATGCTACCCTACTTGTTTTCAAACCAAGCTAATTTGGCGTTCATTTAAATGTAAGTTGTTTCCATTTATGTATTTAAAATATTCTTAAAATGATTTTTTTAAATCAATGTTTTTATAGTGAAATGCAAAGACAAGGTTTCTTACTTCTCATAACTTTATCCAAAAACATTTTTTAGTTAAGTAATCAGTAATGATATATTAATAGTGATAATAGTGGAAGAAGAAAGCCTTTCTTCTTGATTGACAAACTGCAATGTCAGGGAACATCAAGTATATGGGAGAATGTAGCCTCTGGTGGCACAATGGGTTAAAGCCTTGTGTTGGAAGGACTGAAGACAGACAGGGCACAGTTTCAAATCTGGGGAGAGCATGGATGAGCTCCCTATGTCAGCACCAGCTCCCCATGTGGAAGAAGACATGTGATAAAACTAAAAGCTATGGAGACAGATTCAGGAAGCATCTCAAAAAAATATTAAAATCTAGATCCAATTGAAACCAGAATATGTTTTACTTGGAATTACTGTCAGAGATTTACAGATTTGGACCAACACACAGAAATTTTCTTTAACTATCTGACAAAACTTGTGTATGTGGGAAACTGGAAAACAAAACTACCCAATAAACAGCATTGGTGAATCAAAGTCATGGAAATTGTGGATATGGACAAACTAACACAATTAATATCAAGAATACCAAAGAAACCCAAGAGGACAGCTGACTGGCAACTATTCAAAGACCATATGAACTAAGAGAGATAGATGATAATAATATGAAAATACTAGGTAAATTCATGAAAAATATTCCCAATAAAAATAGAGAAAAGGAGAAACATGCTAAAGATGAAAATGAAAGGGACTGAACATGAAGAGAAAAATTGGAATACACCAACTCCCACCTCCACTTCTTTTCCTCCCTCCCTCTTTCCAACCCCAGCATTCCCATAAACCCTAGCAACACCCCCCCCCCCCAGTAGTAACCCTTGCGATTTGCCTTCAATATTTTACCTACCCTATCCTTCTGACACTTCTTCTGATTTTTACCTACATGCATATATCGAATTTTTTTTAAAAAAAAACATGTTGCAATCACAGTTGCTTGCAGGGAAAGCACGGGTCTTTTCAGTCTCACATGGGGAGGACATAATTTTGTAAGAGTTCATATCTTTTTCAACAAGATGTCCCTTTATATCAAGACACCATTCCTTGTCAAGGCGGAGGGAAAATATTGCAATTGTTTCACATTTGTCATAGCCAGAGAAATTAAATGAATGTCAGTTACCCTTGTCAGTGCAGGCCATGATTCCATTCTGGATCTCACAGGTTTCATCAGTGGCACAGCTGTGAGTCTCACAAGTCACTTCCTGACCTGGGAGACATTGGCAGCGCTCCTGGCATCCATTCAGAAGAACCTGTTCATTGGGCTAGAAGAGTAATAAAGCGATTAGAACTAAGTGGGTGGTGGGAAGAGGAAAGAAATTCTGCATTATGGCTGGAATGCAGCCTCTTTGATGGAATATATCCTCCAATATGCATGAAGGCAACCAGGTAACTAATTAATAGTGAAAAAAGGAGTAGCCTTCACACCAGAGACTACCTGGAGTGCACTGATGGAGATTTGTGCCTTGCCAGTTTCTCAATAGTATCATTAGGGTCATAATTACCAGGCATATAGACAGAAAAAAGGGGAGGGGGGAATTGAAACAATTTTTATTTTTTAGCAAATCATGAAAAGTAGATCAATAACATAAAATAACTGAAACACGTTCTATATTTTATATAGACTAAATTAAATCAAATTTCTATTTTAGCTACAAAGTTTCAAGTAAAAAAAAACCTAGAACTGACACTTAATTGGTAATTTTGTGGTTACAAAAGAATACCACAACACCTGATGAGTCAACACACTTTGACAGAAATCAGGCTCTAGCAATAAACTTTGGTGGACACTCAAGAGTCTAAGTCCAGTCAGTCTTTCATGCTCCATTGCCTGACTAATGTATGTTTTCACATGTTTCATGTTTCAGAGCTTAAAACAACTTTTGATTTGTAGCGGTTGACACTGACAGTGTTGCAGAAATCTGAAGAAGTTTTCTCAAGTTCAGAAAAAAACTAACACACACAAGATATACTTCGAGTGCATTTGATTTTTTTTTTTTTTGCAGGTGTAATCTTTTTTTTATATCTCGGATCAAACTCTTCCATCAGTGTGTCAGTATCTTGAAGGCATTCGTTGTAAAGTCCTGTGCACTGGTTCAAGTTGGATTTTAAATGGCAACAATCAACAGAGAGGAACACTTGCAGTTCCTGAACTACTTTCCTGTGCTTTGTAAACCCTTCTTAAATCTGACTGCAGAAAAAGTCCAGAAATGGGATGTACACATATAGCTTATAATATTAATTGGTGTTGGGGAAGTGGCCTGGATGTTGCTTTTACAAGTCTGCCTTGAACAATTATGGCAGTCTTTAAGAGGAGCCTGAAAACGTGGTTGTTCCACTGTGCCTTCCCAGAATAAGGAACCCTAAGCAACATGTCCCTAATCACACTTTACTAATGATCTTGGATTGTCTGCTCGCTCCATTTCTCTCCAAATACCCATCCTAGTTATATGTCACGTTGTCATGCCCAGTATTTTAAAATTTTAATTATTACATTTGGCCCTGCCATAGGTTTTTAATGCGTCGTGGTGTTACTGTTATTGTTTATTGCTTTGTTTATGAGTTATTTATTGTCTGTATTGCTGTGTTGTTTTATTGATGTATTTGGGCTCGGCCTCTTGTAAGCCGCACCGAGTCCTCTGGGAGATGGTAGCGGGGTATAAATAAAGGATGATGATGATGATGATGATGATGATTATTATTATTATTATGAGGAATCCTAACTTCTCTACCCATAGAATTATAGAATCATGGGCTATCCAGTCCAACCCCTGCTAAGAAGCAGGAAAATCTCATTCAAAGCACCCCTGACAGATGGCAATCTAGCCTCTGTTTAAAAGCCTTCAAAGAAGGAGCCTCCACCACACTGCTGAACAGCTCTCATCATTAGGAATACCCATCCTATCTATCCATCTCTTAGAGCTGTGAACTGATCCGTTTTTCAAAACAGGCTCTGGCTGTTCCAGTTCTTTTGGCCAGCCGTAATGGAATGAGCCGTACCGCCATTTTTTTCGGCACCAACAGAACACGTGGTTGCCGAAAACGGCTGCCATTAGTTTCTTCTGGCTACATTTGGAGTGTAGAGAGGGAGGCAGTCATGTGTGCATGGGTTTCCCTGTGAGGCTGTGAGCACTGCTGCCTTCCTGAGCCAATTGGAATAAGAAAGCCGCTCACATGCTGCGTGTTCTATCTCAGTGCCTTTGCTGCTCTTAGGATCTTGCTTTTGGACTCAATTCCAATCATTTCCTTTGGTAATTTCATTTATGGGCTGTGAAAGGGCATTTTGGTGGTGGTGGTGGTTTAAATATTGGGGTGGTTTACTAAAGGGAGTGGATAGTTTGATTCCTTTGAGTCCCCACAGGTAAAATTCAGTTCCTCACCAGGTCTAGTTGAAGGATATTAGATGAAAGGATGCCAGAAATAGGGGTTTCTTAAGCCTGGTGTTTTAACCCAGGGCTAGCTGGAGGAGATTAAAGGAAAGCATGCCAGAAATAGATGTTTATTAAGCTTGATGCTTTAACCCAGATCTAGCTGAAGGAGATTAAAGGAAAGGATGCCATAAACAGGGGTTTCTTAAGACTGAAGCATTAAAATGGCAGAAAGGGGAGTCTTGTAAGACATAGACTTAGCATTGGGATTTAGTTAACCAGTTAAGATTCATGACTATAGGGTTTTTTTTAACCTGAAACATTTTGGTGATGGGGGAGAGGGAGAAGAATGTAAAGCCCTTGGCTACAGGCTTGATGACTGCAGATGCCAAGATAAACCTACCTTGTAGTAGCGTCCATTCTTGTAGCAACCACAACTTTCTACAGGAACACAGCCATGGCCATCAAAAAAGTAGCCACTGTTACACTGGCAGCCCTCTGCACAGCCCTCTGGACATGCTCTGGCGTCAGTAATCTTGGTACAGCTGGTGGAGCAGAGATTTGCACAAACCTCATAGTGACTGTTGGCTGGACAGCTGAGAGCTAAATTAGACAAATAACTGAATTAGATGGAAAGATTACCTACACGAAAAAGGACAGGGAAGGTGGGGAATGGGTAAATATTGTGATCAGGAAAAGAAGATAAAAGGTTGATCTATTCCAGTTGGATAGAGTGTGCTGCATAAACATAACTCACGGCAAAAGGATGGAGTTCTCCAAGGCTGGACAGAAGCTCCGGACCCTTGGCAGGCAGACACATAGCTCTGGATGCTCTGACACAATGCGGAGCTGTCCCCATTGGCCAGACACACATCATAAACACAGGTGTTGAAGTACACACTGGGGTCCACTTGGCTGTGGCAAGCTTTGAAGGGGCCATCGGATGCATTGAGGATCCCACAGTAGTTGCGCTGCTTGAACATGTCCTTCTTCCTCTCGTCGCAGACCAGGCAGCTACTCCCAGTGCATCCATCCGAACAGGATGTTTCTCTCCCAGGAATCAGAACCTTCCAGGCAGCCCCAAATGTAGCTACGTCAGAGGTTGTCCTACTGTCAGGGAGTAGAAACTCATCATTCTTCACTCCATTGTAGTTCCCACATAGGCCTTGCATTTCACCTCGGTATATGCCCGGGACAGTGACTATCATGTGGTAAATCAAGTCATAACCCACAATGAGGCCAAAATCTGTTTGTATCAATACTTTCAAGCCATGCTGGTAGGCTCTAAGCTGTCCTCCGGAAACAGAAAGGATCATGGGAAGGGGTTGGAACACACCATTCACCTAAGAGGAAAACATTTTACATTAAGTCAAGTTCATTTGGTTTCACGAGTCATTCCTGATAACCAAAAATCAACTGGAGAGAAAGCATATCCCTGCAGTTGAGGATATCACATTTTTAGAAACAACCAGGACTTTGAAGTAATTAGGCACAAACATTGAGGACATATGCAATGATTTAGCTTTTGGGCAGAACACAGGCAAATTTCAGGAGTAAAGTATTGAGTGGGGAAACAATCCTTTTGATTTAAAATGACAGATAACTCTTCCTAGTTATTTATGGTAAGCGGATTCCAACAATTAAATAAATTAAATTTGAACATTTCATTTTCATGCCATTCTCTTCTTATTTTGAAAAGAAAAAAAGAAAAATGCGACAGAACAACAACATACAACTGGGCTGTGGTGCAGTTAGTTGAGAGCTAGCTGCATTAAATCAAAGACTGGCCAAGAGGTCATGAGTTCGAAGCCAGCCCAGGTCAGAGTGAGACTACAGCCATTCGTCTACCTTACTGTTGACCTGAAAGACAGTTGCATCTGTCAAGTAGGAAATTTAGGTACCACTTATGCGGGGAGGCTAATTTAACTAATTTATGACACCATAAAAACTTCCAGCAGCATGCAGAAGAATGAGGAAGTACTCCATCAAAGGACTTGATGTCACAATGGATGGTGAAGCAGCAGTTCCCCCTGTCACCAGAATTGAGTCAGGATCCAGCGTACCCTCATGAAGCAAGAAAAGCTTGGGCACAGCTGGAATATTAAATTGCTTCTGTGTCTGTTAGGGCTGGGCGGTTTTGTTTCGTTAATTTGTAATTCGTTAAAAATTCGTTTTTTTTTTTATAACGAAGCGATAACGAACCATTCTGGAGCAACTTAAAAACGAAATGAATTTTTAAATTCGTTTCGTAAATGCTACGGATTCGTTATGTATTCGTTTTGTTATCGGTTTGAGGTCGTTTCGTTATTATTTCCGCATGTCTGGGGCAAGTTTTATAGTTGTTTTTTGTTTAATTAGTGAAAAAAAATTACACCAACAGTCAACAACAGAGGGAGAGGGAAGCTTCAGAAGTTCCCCCTGTCCCATTTGGAGGTTTTTTAGCGTATTGCGTGGTCGCGTCCGCCATTAACGAATCGATTCGTTATTGTTTCGTATTTGTTTCATTAATGTTTTGTAATTTCGTAAATATCGAACTTTTTAAAAGAAACATTTCAGAATTCTTTTAAATATCGAAACGCAAAACCTCCCAAAAAACGAATCGATTTTAGAAACAAATTTTTCCGTTGCTACCCAGGCCTAGTGTCTGTCTATATATGTTGTATGTCTACTTGGTATTGAATGTTTGCCATGTATATGTGCATTATAATCTGCCCTGAGTTCTCTGAGGGGTGTGAAGGGCAGAATATAAATACTGTAAATAAATAAATAAATAAATAGTTACAGATTTACAGCAGGTAATTTACTAAAATTGATTGAAATGGGGGACTGCCTTCTAATCAATTACATCATTCATAAGTTTGAAAAGTAACTTATTTTTTATTTGTTACTGGTAATTGCAACATGATCTAAATTTAACCATTTCCTTTCAAAACATACTCACCTTTACTTGTCCTGGTTTGTTCTGCACTAATGTCACTGTAAGTCCATACACCATGAGAGAGATTGCCTTGGTATCCGAGCTCTTCCCATCACCATAAACCTCATTCTCCACATTCACAGTGAAATGAGGCAGTTTCCCATTTTCCGTATTAGTTTTAGCCAAGGTATATGTGCACGTGCCTTGGAAATGATAGTATAGTCCATCAAAGGAAACATAGTGAGGGATGCCAAAAACCGAGCAGGTAGCATTGCCAATTGAGTGACATTTCCGGATGCCATCAAGCAGCCTGCATTCTTCATTGGGACCACAGGAGACAGCTTCACACTTCAAAGTCCCTCCAGGCTGGCATACGCAACGCTTCTGGCATGTTGGGTAGAATGTTTCTTCTGCCAAGTAATAGCGATCCTCATAGAAGCAACCACATTGGGACACAGGGACACACTGATCTCCACTCAGCACAAAGCCTTCATCGCACACACAACCTTCTTGGCATTTGGATGAACAAGGGACAGGGACAGAGATGCTGCCACAGGTAGCCTGGGTACAGTCCTGGGCACAGAGTTCATAGTGGCTATTTGCAGCACAATGCAGACCTGGTAGTTGGAAAGAAAAAGGTGAAAGAAAACATGAAACAGGCTGATCAATAAACAAATCTAAAATGACATGCTAAATTCAGGCTATCCAGGGTGGCACACAAACTGCTTCTATTTGGTGGATACCATGGCCATAGAATCTTTCAGGCAGACAATAAGGCATCCGTTTACCTCATCTGGTTCCATCTTGCCTCAAATCCACTCTCCGTTCCACCCCAATTTTCTATTTTCCCAGATGTTTTTGAAGACGGATAAAGATGCTATAGCTTCAACTGATACAATTAGAAGGTTCGACAGATGGACAATAAGTTATATCTGCCCTAACCAGCAGGTGGAATGCTTGGAATTGTAGCTCAACAACAGCTAGGAGGACAATATGATTCTCTTGTCCTCTTTTGTTACTTGTCATCCAATCATCCTTCCTTGTGGACAACAAGTTAAACATGAGCCAACAATGTCATACAGCAGCTAAAAAAGCCAATGAGATTTTGGCCTGCATAAGTAGAAGTGTAGTATCAAGATCCAGGGAAGTCGTGTTACCCCTCTATTCTGCCTTGGTTAGACCACACCTGGAATACTGTGTCCAATTCTGGGCATTGCAGTTTAAGGGAGATATTGTCAAGCTGGAATGTCTCCAGAGGAGGGCAACTAAAACGATCAAGGGTCTGGAGAACAAGGCCTATGAGGAATGGCTTAAAGAGCTGGGCATGTTTAGCCTGCAGAAGAGAAGGCTGAGAGGAGTCGTGATGTTTAAATATGTGCGGAAAAGTCATAGGGAGAAAGCTTGTTTTCTGCTGCCCTGGAGACTAGGACACGGGAAAATATCTTCAAACTACTGGAAAGAATATTCCACCTGAACATTAGGAAGATCTTCCTAACTGTGTGAGTTTTCAGCAGTGGAACTCTCTGCCTGGGGTGTGGTGGAGGCTCCTTCTTTGGAGGCTTTTAAGCAGCGTTTGAATGGCCATCTATCGGGGGTCCTTTGAATGAGATTTTCCTATTTCTTGGCAGGGCATTAGACTGGATGGCCCATAAGGTCACTTCCAACTCTATGATTCTATGATTCTTCTCATCTCTTCTTCAGTGATAGAATACATTTCTTATCTTTTGTATTCTTGCCTCATATAAAATATAAGGAATCCTGCTCCCCCGGTATCTGCCATCTGGCACCAAATTCAGGTGGAGCCAAGTTTTGTCACTCTAGACTGTTAAAATACATATTTTCTTCTGTGGAAGGTTTACTTTAACCATGGCCTGAACAGAAAACACATAGTATCCCAATCTACTCAGGATAGTTGGCACTTACTGCAAAAGGTTTTGGTTCTCCATGCCTCAAGGCTTGCACCAGCCGCCTGACAGGCTTCTGCATAGTTGGCGATGGCTTGGCAAATCACAGCTTCTTGGCCATCGAAAAAGCAAGAATCATAGACACAATCCTGGAAGTATTCCTCAGGATCAATTGTGCTGTGACACCGTTGAAAAGGGCCCCTCTTGGCTAGGATGAGCCCGCATTCCCTCCCAAGGTGGCGTTGGTGGCTCTCAATGGCTGACAGCCCAGAACATTCTTCTTTGTCCATCTCAGTGCAGCCTGGTACCTCCCGCATTTTCCAGCTCTCACCAAAGGAGGATGGACTCAGAGCCATTTTCCCATCTTTCATGGTCATCTCATCAAATTTGTTGCCATTGAAGTTCCCACAGAGACCACAAAGGGCATTGGCATAAGTGCTGGGCACTGTCACAGTGACTCGGTTTTGCCAGTCGAAGGTGACAGTCAGGTGAAAATCAGTCTGGACCACTGCCTCTTTCCCTTTCCGGTAGAGGAGGATCTCATTGCTTCTGATGTTGTAAGGCAGACGCGTCAACAAGCCATTCACCTGGGAACATTGAAAAGGAAGGAGAGCAATGGGGAAATAATTCTGGATGCACAAAAACAAATAATATTTTCACTTCCCTCCCTGGACAATGATTTTTTTTTTCACACAGAGGACTGTTTTTTAAAATGAGGTATGGTTTTCTATGGTTTAGTTGACCCCAAATCTGTCCATGGAAGATATACTTGAGCAACTTTACTCTTGTTTTCCTTTTAACTTCTATTTATTTTGGGGAGTTGTTTATGAATGATACCAAGCCAGTGGATCAATGATAGATCATCTGACCTTTCAGGTGTGTTTAACTTCATATGTCATAGTACACATCCAGTCTGATCAAGACTCACAGGAACTAAGGTCCAACATTTGGGGAAGTGAAATGTTTCCTTAATCCTGCACTAGAGGATCCTGCTCTCCATTTAGAAAGCATCTCACTGAAGCTTAGAATAGGGATCAGCTGCCTTTATTAGATATTGTAATAGTAATGTGTGTGGCTTTTGTAAAAGAAAATATGGGGGAAAGATCGTAAGAAAGGAAGTCATTCTTGAAAAGGAAGTAACTCACCATGACTTTTCCTGGATGTTCTCTACTAATCACAATCACTGTTCTTGCCATTCTGATCTCCACCAATTTGGGCAAGACTGCAGAGGAGCCAATTGGATGGTCATTTTGGACACGAACCTGGAAATCCACCAAATCTCTTCTCTTGTCACAGAGCCCTGTCAACTGATATATACAAGTGCCCTGGAAGTCAAACTTCGGACCATCAAAACTACTGTAATGAGTGCCCTTTGAAGCAGAACAGGTGGCATAACTGGTGGGAGAGCAATTCTGGATGCCATCCTCCACCCTGCACTGCTCTCCGCTCTTGCAGCCTCTCGTCTGGCAGATCACACGTTTGGTCTCTGGGTCACAGGTGCAGCGTCTGGTGCAGGTGGAATCTCCCCAGAATTGCTCTCCTGGAGAGAAGAGCTTTCCTTCAAAGACGCAGCCACAGTCACCCTTGGGAATGCATTTCCCAGCATCCCACACAAAACCTTCGTTGCACTGGCAGGTCTCAATACAAGGCAATGAGGCACAGCTGCTGGGAAGAGCTTCGTTGTTGCAGGTAATGGGACACGCAGGTCCACAGGCCTTGTATTGGCTGTTTGCGGGGCAAATTAAGGAGGCTGTGGAAGGAAGAAGACACGAGTTAAAAACATAAAAGACCTAATGGGGACTGTAATGAAATAGCTAATTATAATGCATGTTTGAAATGTGTTTATTGATGTTGGGATATGATAAGTGCAGCCCAGCTTATGTGTCACCTGTGCTGAGGCTTTGCCATAGAAACGGAACCGTCTGTTAGAATGTATCCAAGTTAGAGAAGCCAAAGGGGTGGAGTTAATTGCCACCTGGGAGGGGCAGGCTTTTTAAAAGAGTGAGTGTTCCTTTAGTCAGTGGACAAAAGTGGAAGTTGGGTTCTGGTGTGTGGAGAAACTGAACCCAGGGGTTTAGGTCTTCAGCTTATGTGTTTACAGAGCCAATTGGACCTATTTAAATTAGTAATTAGCTCATGAGCTAAGCGCAAAATAAATCCCTGTAAAAATCCATAACTTCAGTGGGGGTAGCTGAAGGGAGAAAAAGGCAAGTCAGTGCCTTGAATTGTCAGTTAAGAAAAGAAAGATACTTTGCAGTGAAATAAGTTAAAAACCAATCTGGTGGAAGTACAAGCCATACTGAGAGTTACATTGGAAACTGTTTAACTAAAGTCAACTGTAACAACATTTAAAGGAATACAAGATAACCATCAAACGTTGTACACCAGTGAATCCTTAAATAAATATTTTCTTGATCAGTTCTTTATAGTTAAAACTCATGGCCATTTACTGAGAAGATTTACCTCAGAAAAAGGCAGCTGAAGATATTGGAAGAAAGGATTCTGGTTGGGGTAACTCCATAAAAAAGTGCCTCAAGTAAAAATATTTTAAAGGTCAAGCCTTAGCTACATGCACCACCACTACTTTAGTCTCCTCATTGCCCTGTATATATATATATATATATATATATATATATATATATATATATAATATTTGTCATGTTTTTACAGAGACAAAGCTATAGAGATGAACAGCTGTTGCTTTAACCCAGTCCATAAAGGTATGCATCTCATGGGCAATCTCTATTTCTAGCATTTCCATTTGTTCTGAATCCCGCATCCAGACATCTCCCTGGGATACTCACAGCAACCAGTGGGTGTTCTCCAGTCAGAAACAGAAATTCCTTCTTTCTGGCATGTTTCTGCATAGTTCTTCAGGGATTCACACAGCACTTCTTTCAGCCCATTATTCAAACATACATCGTAGGCACAGCTTTCCAGAAAGATTTCAGGGCTGATCACAGAATGGCATTGGCTGAATGGGCCATTCCCTCCTTTGCTGATCCAGCCACAGAAGGGTTCTGCTTTATATTTTCTGGCCAGTGCGAAGGAACAGCTTTTGCAACCCCCTGGACAATCATCCCAGCAGAATTTGTCATCATTCTCCACCTTCCAGCTGCTCCCAAATTCCACGGGACTGGAGACCAAAGCTCCTCTGGGGGTGACGAAATCATCCGTGGGGTCATTGTTGTAGTTCCCACAGAGGCCGCACACACTCTCCGAAAACTTCTTGGGGATCTTGATCAGCAAAACATCATCCCAGTCATAGGAGACCTTCAGGGAGAATTCAGTCTCAAGAAGGACGGAGCCGCCATTCTGGTAGAGATGGAGTTTCCCTTCGTTCAAGGAAATGGGCAGGTGGGACAGTTGGTTCTCCACCTGCAGGGGAGAACACACACAACCAAGGACAGGTTGAGTTTCATTTTGTTGTAAAGCATCATATGTATTGATGAGTTTAAGAGTGGGACATTTTCAATGACTTGCAGAAATGTTAGTTGATCCATTGCAGACCTTTTTCAAAATAATTTGTTAATATAATAGGAATGCCAGAACAAAACAAAAAAAATAGCACTCCGGTGGCGCAGTGGGTTAAAGCGCTGAGCTGCTGAGCTTGTTGATCAAAAGCTCGCAGGTTCGAATCCGGGGAGCGGCGTGACCTTCCACTGTCAGCCCCAGATTCTGCCAACCTAGCAGTTCAAAAACATGCAAATGTGAGTAGATCAATAGGAACCACTCTGATGGGAAGGTAACAATACTCCATGCAGTCATGCCAGCCACATGACCTTGGAGGTGTCTACGGACAACGCCAGCTCTTTGGCTTAGAAATAGAGATGAGCACAACACCCGAAAGTTGGACACGACTGGACTTAATGTCAGGGGAAAACCTTTACCTTTACCTAAAGAAAATGTACAGTAAACAAAAGCATGGAATCTTGAAATGTCCCTTTGCCTTCAGTGCTTTTTAATTGAAGATCAGTTTCTGATATCAAAATCAGCTTGACTATCAATCAATACCATTTTGTTCAAACAATCACCAACACTATTCTTCCTCTGCTATTTGAATTCAATAAAGTTTGAGATACAGTAGAGTCTCACTTATCCGATATCCGTCTTATCCGACACTCTTATCAGATGCACCCTTTTTCCTCCAGCATTTCCTCTTCAATTAAAGGAGTGCTTCCCAACTCTCTTTCCATTCCCAATAAGTGAAAAGGGCAAGACAAGAAGAAGGGAGGAAAAGGGGAAAAGAGGCAGGACTGGAAGCGGAAGTGTCCTCCCTCCTTGCCTCTGTGATTTCCACGCTTCTCTTCCCTGTCTGGGCACTTCCTGCTTGGCTGTTCTAGCTCTGAAGTATTGCCTTGCCTTAACCCTTTGAGTCTCTGTTAGTATTCTAGGTGTCTAGTGCCACATTGGATGAATAACAGTAGGATATTCCATATTATCCAACTTTTTGTTTATCCGACGATCTGCCGGCTCGTGTATGTTGATTAAAATAGTTGACATTATGTTGTTTTGCATAGAACAAGGACAAAATGTTTGTGTTTTTTACTATGTACATAAAAGGTTGATGTATTACCAAAGGACAACAATGGCAGGCAATTGCAGGGAGCAAGTTAGGAAGGGAGGAAATCACCACACAATCAAAACTAAATAGAAAAAATGGGATCTAAAAAGGGGAAATTGTATTTGGGCTACTTTATTACGAAATGATTACATTAAATTCTTGATGAACTATTCACATTCCAGAAAGATTTTGAAATAGGAAATGTTGAAAGCACATTTTCCTCTATCCAAGTCTTAGAGTTAGAATGCTCAGATTGTAAAACTAACTTTGAAGACCTGCATTCAGCATCAACTCTGTCATGAACTGCAGTGGTCATCACTACATTTTTTCTTACCACGCTCCTTCTCTTTACCACATACACTTAAGGAATAACAACCATCATCTTAAAGGTTGAGAAAAGAAATAATCAACATTCAATCTATTATAACATGCAAACAAAAGATGAAGCAATAACCTAATTGGTCTTTGAAAAAAGGACATTTGAGAAAGTGAGAATAAAGTGGAAAATTGATTGTCTTCTTGCCTTACCCTCACAAATCCAATCTCATTTCTGGAGACAGAGATGGTGATGTTGTAGACTGTGATGGTAACATAACCAACATAAGAAACACGAGGATTGCCCCTGTTTTCATTCTTGGCCTCAATCTTGAAAGAAGGGAGAGCTGCATCCAAGCTGCATGTCTTGGCAACAGTGTAGGTACAAGTGCCCATGAAGTCAAAGGTCCTCCCATCAAACGTGTGATAATGGTGATATCCTTGTGCCCAGCAGGTAGATTCAGATTTTGGCACACATACTGGGCGTCTCTCTATGATCTCGCACGTCTCCTCCTTCCCACATTTGATCAAGCTGCATGAAGCAACTGGGTCATCTAGAGAGGAACAAGTCCAGAGCAATTTGTTTAAAACGGCTAATACTTGATAGCATTTGTAAACATGTTCTGTGAATCAAAAACCACATTTGAACTTCCTAAGATGCTACCCTACTTGTTTTCAAACCAAGCTAATTTGGCGTTCATTTAAATGTAAGTTGTTTCCATTTAGGTATTTAAAATATTCTTAAAATGATTTTTTAATCAATGTTTTATAGCGAAATGCAAAGATAAGGTTTCTTACTTCTCATGACTTTATCCAAAAACATTTTTAGTTAAGTAGTGATCAGTAATGATATATTCATAGTGATAATAGTGGAAGAAAAAAGCCTTTCTTCTTGATTAAAAAACTGGAATGTCAGGGAACATCAACTATATGGGAGAATGTAGCCTCTGGTGGCACAATGGGTTAAACCCTTGTGCTGGCAGGACTGAAGACTGACAGGGCGCAGTTTCGAATCTGGGGAGAGTCTGGATGAGCTCCCTATGTTAACTCCAGCTCCCCATGTGGGGACATGAGAGAAGCCTCCTACAAGGATGATAAAAACATCAAAGCATCCGGGCGTCCCCTGGGCAACATCCTTGTAGATGGCCAATTCTCTCACACCAGAAGTGACTTTTATTATTTCTTTCTTTATTTGTTTAAAACATTTATATCCTGCCATTCTCACCCTGAAGGGGAATCAAGTCTCAAGTCCCTCCTGACACCATATATATATATATATATATATATATATATATATATATATATATATAGTAGAATTGGGAACAAATACCTTTTTATTAAAACAAAGGAGAGTCCATGAGAATACAATACACACACACATATAAAGATGATAGATCTCTTGCGCAATAGATCTCAAAGAGAATTGGTGTAAAATGTTTTATAGATGGTATATTACCCCACAAAAACTGGGATCCTTCTACAAAAATATACAGATATTGGGAATACGGATTACAAGAAGGCACATTCTACCACATGTAGTGGACATGTGATAAAGCTAAAAGCTATTGGAGACTGATTCAGGAAGCATCTCAAAAAATTCTTAAAATCAAGATCCAATTGAAACCACAATATGTTTTACTTGGAATTACTGTCAGAGATTTACAGACTTGGAACAACACACAGAAATTCTCTTTAACTATCTGACAAGAATTGTGTATGCGGGAAAACTACCCAATAAACAGCATTGACTAATCAAAGTCATAGAAATTATGGACATGGACAAACTGGCGCAATTAATTTCAAGAGTACCAAAGAAAACCAAGAGGGCAGCAGATTGGCAACTATTCAAAGACCATATGAACTCAGAAAGAGATATGATAATAATATGAAAATACTAGGTAAATTCATGAAAAATATTCCCAATAAAAACAGAGAAAAGAAGAAGCATGTTAAAGATGAAAATGAAAGAGACTGAACACGAAGAGGAAAATTGGAAGACACCAACTTTCCCTTCTTTTCCTCTCTTTCCCCCTCCATCTTTCCATCCCCAGCATTTCTGGAAACCCTAGCAACACCCCCCCTCCTCCCCCAGTAGCAACTCCTGAGTTTTGCCTTCACTGCTTTACCCTACCCCATCCTTCTGCCACTTCCAATTTTTACCTATATGCATATATCAAAAGCCCGTAATAAAAATTTTAAAAACGTATTGCAATCACTGTTGCTGGCAGGGAAAGCATGGGTCTTTTCAGTCTCACATGGGGAGGACATAATCTTGTAAGAGTTCATATCTTTTTCAAGACACCATTCCTTGTCAAGACACCATTCCTTGTCAAAGTGGAGGGAAAATATAGCAATTGTTTCACATTTGTCATAGCCGGAGGAATTAAATGAATGTCAGTTACCTTTGTCAATGCAGGCCATGATTCCATTCTGGATCTCACAGGTTTCATCAGTGGCACAGCTGTGAGTCTCACAGGTCACTTCCTGACCTGGGAGACAGTGGCAGCGCTCCCGGCATCCGTTCAGAAGAACCTGTTCATTGGGCTAGAAGAGTAATAAAGCGATTAGAACTAAGTGGGTGGTGGGAAGAGGAAAGAAATTTTGCATTATGGCTGGAATGCAGCCTCTTTGATGGAATATATCCTCCAATATGCATGAAGGCAACCAGACATCTAAATTTGTGATTTGTGCCTTGCCAGTTTCTCAATAGTATCATTAGGGTCATAACTACCAGGCACATAGCCAGAAAAAAAAAGGGGGGGGGGGATTGAAACAATTTTAATTTTTTAGCAAATCATGAAAAGTAGATCAATAACATAAAATAATTGAAACACATTCTATATTTTATATAGACTTAAGTAAATCAAATTTATTTTAGCTACAAAGTTTCAAGTCCAACCCCCCCCCCCCCCCCCCAGAAATGACACTTAATTGTTTCAGAGCTTAAAACGACTTTTGATTTGTAGCGGTTGACACTGACAGTGTTGCAGAAATCTGAAGAAGTTTCCTCAAGTTCAGAAAAAACTGTCTAACACACACAAGATATACTTCGAGTGCATTTGATCGGTTTTTTTTTTTTTTGGTTTTTTTTTGCAGGTGTTATCTTTTTTTATATCTTGGATCAAACTTTTCCATCAGTGTGTCAGTATCTTGAAGGCATCCGTTGTCAAGTCCTGTGCACTGGTTCAAGTTGGGTTTTAAATGGCCACAATCAATAGAGAGGAACACTTGCAGTTCCTGAACTACTTTCTGTGCTTTATAAACCTTTCTTAAATCTGACTGCAGAATAAGTCCAGAAATGGGATGTACACATATAGCTTATAATATTCATTGGTGTTGGTGAAGTTGCCTGGATGTTGCTTTTACAAGTCTGCCTTGAACAGTTGTGAGGAACCCTCTACCCATAGAATAGAAACTTCTCTACCCATAGAATTATAGAATCGTGGGCTATCCAGTCCAACCCCTGCCAAGAAGCAGGAAAATCACATTCAAAGCACCCCTGACAGATGACCATCCAGCCTCTGTTTAAAAGCCTTCAAAGAAGGAGCCTCCACCACACTGCTTTTTTTTTTTTGTCGTGTCAGGAGTGACCTGAGAAACTGCAAGTTGCTTTTGGTGTGAGAGAATTGGCCGTCTGCAAGGACGTTGCCCAGGGGACACCCGGATGATTTTTTTGATGTTTTATCATCCTTGTGGGAGGCTTCTCTCATGTCCCCACATGAGGAGCTGGAGCTGATAGAGGGAGCTCATCTGCCTCTCCCCGGATTCAAACCTGCTACCTGTCAGTCTTCAGTCCTGCCGGCACAGGGGTTTAACCCACTGCGCCACCGGGGGCTCCCTACTCCCTACCACACTGCTGAACAGCTCTCACCATTAGGAATACCCATCCTATCTATCCCTCTCTTAGAGCTGTGAACGGATCTTAGAGCTGTGAACGGATTTTCAAAACAGGTTCTGGCTGTTCCAGCTCTTTCGGCAAGCCGTAACGGCATGAGCGGTACTGCCATTTTTTTTCCGGCACCAACAGACCATGTGGTTGCCGAAAACAGCTGCCTTCAGTTTCTTCTGGCTACATTTGGAGTGCAGAGAGGGAGGCAGTCATGTGTGCATGGGTTTCCCTGTGAGGCTGCGAGCACTGCTGCCTTCCTGAGCCAATTGGAACAAGAAAGCCGCTCACGTGCTCCGTGTTCTACCTCAGTGCCTTCGCTGCTCTTAGGATCTTGCTTTTGGACTTAATTCCAATCATATCCTTTGCTAATTTCATTTATGGGCTGTGAAAGGGCATTTTGGTGGTGGTGGTGGTGGTTTAAATATTGGGGTGGATAGTATTACTAAAGGGAGTGGATAGTTTGATTCCTTTGAGTCCCCACAGGTAAAATTCAATTCCTCCCCAGGTCTAGTTGAAGGATATTAGATGAAAGGATGCCAGAAATAGGGGTGTCTTAAGCCTGGTGCTTTAACCCAGGGCTAGCTGAAGGAGATTGAAGAAAAGCATGCCAGAAATAGGTGTTTATTGAGCCTGATGCTTTAACCCAGATCTAGCTCAAGGAGACTGAAGGAAAAGATGTGAAAATAGGGGTTTCTTAAGCCTGATGCTTTAACCCAGATCCAGCTGAATGGAGATTAAAGGAAAGGATGCCATAAACAGGGGTTTCTTAAGACTGAAGCATTAAAATGGCAGAAAGGGGAGCCTTGTAAGACATAGACTTAGCATGGGGATTTAGTTAACCAGTTAAGTTTCATGACTATAGGGTTTTTTTAACCTGAAACATTTTGGTGATGGGGGAGAGGGAGAAGAATTTAAAGCCCTTGGCTACAGGGTTGATGACTGCAGATGCCAAGATAAACCTACCTTGTAGTAGCGTCCATTCTTGTAGCAACCACAACTTTCTACAGGAACACAGCCATGGCCATCAAAAAAGTAGCCACTGTTACACTGGCAGCCCTCTGCACAGCCCTCTGGACATGCTCTGGCGTCAGTAATCTTGGTACAGCTGGTGGAGCAGAGATTTGCACAAACCTCATAGTGACTGTTGGCTGGACAGCTGAGAGCTAAATTAGACAAATAACTGAATTAGATGGGAAGATTACCTACACAAAAAAGGACAGGGAAGGTGGGGAATTGGTAAATATTGTGATCATGCAAAGAAGATAAAAGGTTGATCTATTCCAGTTGGATACAGTGTGCTGCATAAACATAACTCACGGCAAAAGGATGGAGTTCTCCAAGGCTGGACAGAAGCTCCGGACCCTTGGCAGGCAGACACATAGCTCTGGATGCTCTGACACAATGCGGAGCTGTCCCCATTGGCCAGACACACATCATAAACACAGGTGTTGAAGTACACACTGGGGTCCACTTGGCTGTGGCAAGCTTTGAAGGGGCCAGCGGATGCATTGAGGATCCCACAGTAGTTGCGCTGCTTGAACATGTCCTTCTTCCTCTCGTCGCAGACCAGGCAGCTACTCCCAGAGCATCCATCCGAACAGGATGTTTCTCTTCCAGGAATCAGAACCTTCCAAGCAGCCCCAAATGTAGCTACGTCAGAGGTTGTCCTGCTGTCAGGGAGTAGAAACTCATCATTCTTCACTCCATTGTAGTTCCCACATAGGCCTTGCATTTCACCTCGGTATATGCCCGGGACAGTGACTATCATGTGGTAAATCAAGTCATAACCCACAATGAGGCCAAAATCCGTTTGTATCAATACTTTCAGGCCATGCTGGTAGGCTCTAAGCTGTCCTCCGGAAACAGAAAGGGTCATGGGAAGGGGTTGGAACACACCATTCACCTAAGAGAAAACAATTTGCATAAAGTCAGGTTCATTTGGTTTCAAAAGTCATGCCTGATAACCAAAAATCAACTGACAACCAAAAATCAAAATGACAGATAACTCTTCATAGCTATTTTTGCTAAGGGGATTCCAACAATTAAATAAATTAAATTCGAACTTTTCATTTTCATGCCATTCTCTTCATATTTTGAAACAAAAAAAGAAAAAGAAAAATGCAACAGATCAACAACATACAACCGGGCTGTAGTGCAGTTAGTTGAGAGCTAGCTGCATTAAATCAAAGACTGGCCAAGAGGTCATGAATTCGAAGCCAGCCCAGGTCAGAGTGAGCTTCCAGCCATTCATCTAGCTTACTGTTGACCTATGCAGCCCGAAAGACAGTTGCATCTGTCAAGTAGGAAATTTAGGTACCACTTATGTGGGGAGGCTAATTTAACTAATTTATGACACCATAAAAACTTCCATCAGTGTGCAGAAGAATGAGGAAATACTCCATCAAAAGACTCAGTGTCACAATGGATGGTGAAGCAGCAGTTCCCCCTGGCACCAGAACTGAGTCGGGATCCAGCATACCCTCATGAAGCCAGAAAAGCTTGGACACAGCTGGAATATTAAATTGCTTCTGTGTCTGTCTGTATATGTTGTTTGTCTACCTTGTATTGAATGTTTGCCATGTATATATGCATTATAATCCGCCCTGAGTCCCCTGAGGGGTGTGAAGGGCAAAATATGCATACTGTAAATAAATAAATAAATAAATAAATAAATAAATAAATAAATGGTTACAGATTTACAGCAGGTCATTTTACCAATAATGATTGAAATGGGGGACTGCCTTCTTATTAATTACATCATTAATAAGTTTGAAAAGTAACTTATTTTTATTTGTTAATGGTAATTGCAACATGATCTAAATTTAACCATTTCCTTTCAAAACATACTCACCTTCACTTGTCCTGGTTTGTTCTGCACTAATGTCACTGTAAGCCCATACACCATGAGAGAGATTGCCTTGGTATCTGAGCTCTTCCCATCACCATAAACCTCATTCTCCACATTCACAGTGAACTGAGGCAGTTTCCCATTTTCCGTATTAGTTTTAGCCAAGGTATATGTACAAGTGCCTTGGAAATGATAGTATAGTCCATCAAAGGAAACATAGTGAGGGATGCCAAAAACTGAGCAGGTAGCATTGCCAACTGAGTGACATTTCTGAATGCCATCAAGCAACCTGCATTCTTCATCAGGACCACAGGAGACAGCTTCACACTTCACAGTCCCTCCCGGCTGGCATATACAACGCTTCTCACATGTTGGGTAGAACGTGTCTTCTGCCAAGTAATAGCGATCCTCATAGAAGCAACCACATTGGGACACAGGGACACACTGATCTCCACTCAGCACAAAGCCTTCATCGCACACACAGCCTTCTTGGCATTTGGATGAACAAGGGACAGGGACAGAGATGCTGCCACAGGTAGCCTGGGTACAGTCCTGGGCACAGAGTTCATAGTGGCTATTTGCCGCACAAGGCAGACCTGGTAGTTGAAAAGAAAAAGTGATAGGAAGCTCCAGTTGGTTATTATGAGGGTTGACAGATGCTGTTGAACAATAAGCTATATCTGGCCTAACCAACAGGTACAATGCTGGGATCTGCAGTCCAACAAGTTTAGAAGGTCAATATGATTCTCACCCCAACTAAATGGAGAACAATAGTTTTATCTTCTTTTGTTGCTTGTCAGCAAATTTATTTCAAGTTATTATTTATTTCAAATCATCCTTCCTCTTCCCTTTTTCAACAGTAGAATGTGTTTTTATGTGTTGCATTCTGTCTTATGCACAATGCAAAGAATCCTACTCTCCTCTGTATCTGGCAGCCTGGCACCAAAGTACCTACATGTGGTGGAGGCTCCTTCTTTGGAGGCTTTTAAACAGACGCTGGATAGCTATCTGTCGGGGGTGCTTTGAATGCAGTGTTCCTGCTTCTTAGCAGGGGGTTGGACTGGATGGCCCATAAGGTCTCTTCCAACTCTATGATTCTATGATTCTATATGTTCAAAGACAGGTGACCAACTTTTGTCACTCTAGGGCTTGCTGGCAAAACTTGGGAGTAATGGAGGCCTAAAATTCAAATAAGCTAACCTCTTTGAGCAGCAAATAGTTTTATCACCTGAAAGAAAGGGTGCCTTTCTTTCAGAACAAGCAGAAAAGTATAATAGTCTCAATTTTTATGCTTCCTCTCAGCAAGGTGGCAAGTTGCCACTTTGAGGCACTTCTTCTGAGGGTAGAAATGCCTCAGCTCATGCCTTCATCACTCTTCCTTTCTCTTTTCAGTGGTTGCCTCTGTTTTCTCCTTCTCCTACAAAAGGGGAAAGCCACCAACACCACACCATTCATATCCCATCCTTGGGGGGGGGGGGGATAGTGTCGCCATGAAGACCCCACAAACATTCACAGTGAAACTTGGTTTCTCCCTCATAAATAAGGGAAATGAATAAGTAGGGCACTTCTCTATGGAGCCTGTCAAATCTCATCCATGACATACATCTATTTCTGGTGAGGCTCTGTGCCAGCTGCGTCAAGGAAGTGTGGCAGGAGGGGGAAACCTAAAAATGGGAGACTCCTTGTGTTCATGTTAAGAATCAGGGCTAACGTGGGTGCATGCCGGAAAGCTATACTTTTCAGCATGTGATGGGCAAGTGGATGGTGAGGGTGACGCAGGGCACCAGGCAAAATATTTCCTCTGCTGCCCCACTATTTGCCCTGCTGCCCTAGTACGCCAACCTCCCTCCCCCTGTCCCTCACATCAGGACTTCAATGTGATGAGGTCCCTAAGCTCAAAGCCTCGGTGGACCACACCAAATCTTTCTGCCCATGGGGCAAATGTTGCGCAGGTCTGCTCAAGACTGTTTTAAAAAACAAGTTTTCTTCCACGGGAAGAAATGGAACACAAAACACATAGTATTCCCTTTCTTTTACACACACACATTATACAAATGTTTTCTTTCACCCAAACAATCTACTAAGGAGGGTTTGCACTTACTGCAGAAGGTGTTGGTTCTCCATGCCTCAAGGCTTCCGCCAGCCGCCTGACAGGCTTCTGCATAATTGGTGATGGCTTGGCAAATCACAGCTTCTTGGCCTTCAAAAAAGCAAGAATCATAGACACAATCCTGGAAGTATTCCTCAGGTTCAATTGTGCTGTGACACCGTTGAAAAGGGCCCCTCTTGGCTAGGATGAGCCCGCATTCCCTCCCAAGGTAGCGTTGGTGGCTCTCAATGGCTGACAGCCCAGAACATTCTTCTTTGTCCATCTCAGTGCATCCTGGTACCTCCTGCATTTTCCAGCTCTCACCAAAGGAGGATGGACTCAGAGCCATTTTCCCATCTTTCCTGGTCATCTCATCAAATTTGTTGCCATTGAAGTTCCCACAGAGACCACAAAGGGCATTGGCATAAGTGCTAGGCACTGTCACAGTGACCCGATTTTGCCAGTCAAAGGTGACAGTCAGGTGGAAATCAGTCTGGACCACTGCCTCTTTCCCTTTCCGGTAGAGGAGGATCTCATTGCTTCTGATGTTGTAAGGCAGACGTGTCAACAAGCCATTCACCTGAGAACATTGAAAAGGAGAGCAATGGGGAAATAATTCTGGATGCACAAAAACAAATAATATTTTCATTTCACCCCCCGGGTATATAATGTTTTTGCTTAGTATGAAATCAAATGTTCACACACAGAGGACTGTTGTTGTTTTTTTAAAGTGGGGTACACCTTGTCTGTCTCCTGAGGAATCTGTATAATGACCAAGTAGCAAGAGTAAGAATAGACCATGGAACAACCAACTGGTTCAAGGTTGGGAAAGGAGTACAGCAAGGCTGTATGCTCTATTCAACTTGTATGCAGAACACATCATGCGATGGGCGGAGCTTGACAAATCTAAGACTGGAGTTAAATTTGCTGGAAGAAAAATTAACAACCTTTGATATGAAGATGATAACACTTTGATAGCTGAAAGCGAGAAGGACTGAGCAGCCTTATAACCAAAGTGAAAGAAATAAGTGCAAAAGCTGGGTTGCAGTTAAACATAAAAAACCAAGATGATGGCAACCAGACTGATTGATAACTGGCAATTAAAGGGAGAAAACGTGGAGGCAGTGACAGAGTGTATATTTCTAGGTGCAAAGATGACTACAGATGCAAACTGTAGCCAGGAAATCAGATGTTTATTTCTTGGGAGTAGAACAATGTCCAAACTCAACAAAACAGTGAAGAGTAGAGACATCACACTGGCAACGAAGATCTGCATAGTAAAAGCAAAAGTATTCCCCATAGTAACCTACGGATGTGAGAGCTGAACCATAAGGAAGGCTGAGCGAAGGTAGATAGATGCTTTTGAACTGCGGTGTTGGAGGAAAGTTCTGAGAGTGCCTTGGACATAGCAGATCGAACCAGTACATACTTCAGGAAATAAAGCCCGACTGCTCATTGAAGGGAAGGATATTAGAGGCAAAGATGAAGCACTTTGGTTACATAATGAGAAGACAGGAAAGGTTGGAGAAGAGAATAATGCTTGGGAAAATGGAAGGAAAAAGGAAGAGGGGCCGACCAAGGGCAAGATGGATGGATGGTATTCTTTAAGTGACTGGCTTGACTTTGAAGGAACTGGGGGTGGCCATGGCCGACAGGGAGCTCTGGTGTGGGCTGGTCTATGAGGTCACGAAGAGTTGGAAGTGGCTGAACAAATAAACAACAACAAACAGTTTTCTATGGAAAGGATGCTAGAGTTTTAAATTGAATAATGCCATAAAGCTGTAATAAATTATTTCTTGACTTTTAATTATGGGTAATGGTAAACAAGTAATGTCTGATAACTTTCTGCTCTGTTTTGTTCTATGGTTCAAAGAGCAATTTTACTGTTGTCTTTTTAAAGTGGGGTACAGATTTCTATGGTTTGGTTGACCCCAAATCTGTCCATGGAAAGGACGTTAGAGCAATTTTACTCTTGTTTTTACTTTTCTTTAGTTTTGGAGCTTATTTATGTATGATACCAAGCCAGTGGATCAATGACGGGTCATCTGACATTTCTGGCATGTTTAACTTCACATGGCCACATTCAGTCTGGTCAAGACTCACAGAAACTAAGGTCCAACATCTGGGGAACTAAAATGTTTCCTTAACCATGAACTAGAGCAGTGGTTCTCAACCTTAGGGTCCCCAGATGTTTTGGCCTTCAACTCCGAGAAATCCTAACAGCTGGAAAACTGGCTGGGATTTCTGGGAGTTGTAAGCCAAAACACCTGGGGACCCACAGATTGAGAACCACTGCACTGGAGGATCCTGCTCCCCCATTTAGAAGGCATCTCACTCAAGCTTAGAATAGTGATCAGCTTTATTATATAGATTGCAATGTGTGGTTTTCGAAAATATGGAAAAAGGTTTGTACAACATTAAATCACTGTTGAAAAGGGAGTAACTCACCATGACTTTTCCTGGATGTTCTCTACTAATCACAATCACTGTTCCTTCCACCCTGATCTCCACCACTTTGGGGAGGATGGCAGAGGAGCCAATTGCATGGTCATTTTGGACATGAACCTGGAAATCCACCAAATCTCTTCTCTTCTCACAGAGCCCTGTCAACTGATACACACAAGTGCCCTGGAAGTCAAACTTCGGACCATCAAAGCTACTGTAATGAGTGCCCCTTGAAGCAGAACAGGTGGCATAACTGGTGGGATAGCAATTCTGGATGCCATCCTCCACCCTGCACTGCTCTCCACTCCTGCAGCCTCTTGTCTGGCAGATCACATGCTTGGTTTCTGGGTCACAGGTGCAGCGTCTTGTGCAGCTGGAATCTCCCCAGAATTGCTCTCCTGGAGAGAAGAGCTTTCCTTCAAAGAGACAGCCACAGTCACCCTTGGGAATGCATTTACCAGCATCCCACACAAAACCTTCATTGCACTGGCAGGTCTCAATGCAAGGCAATGAGGCACAGCTGCTGGGAAGAGCTTCGTTGTTGCAGGTAATGGGACACGCAGGTCCACAGGCCTTGTATTGGCTGTTTGCAGGGCAAACTAAGGAGGCTGTGGAAGGAAGAAGACACGAGTTAAAAACATAAAAGATTGAATGGAGACAATGTTACAAAGATGAACAGATTTTGCTTTAATCCAGTCCATAAGGAATGGTCCTCAACCTGTGGGTCCCCAGGTAAATCTTCCAGAAATCCCAGCCAGTTTACCAGCTGTTAAGATTTCTGGGAGCTGAAGGCCAAAACATCTGGAGAGCCACAGGTTGAGAACCACTGCCATAAGACTGGGCTGTGTGGCACAGCTAGTTAGTAGCCAGCTGCATTAAATCAATACTGACCGAGAAGTCATGAGTTTGAAGCCAGCCTAGGTTGGAGTGAGCTCCCAACCATTAATGGTCTAGATTTATGTTGACCTATACAGCCCGAACTACAATTGCATCTGTCAAGTAGGAGAGTTAGGTACTGCTTTATGCGGGGAGGCTAATTTACGACACCATAAAACCTTACAGTAGCCTGCATAAGAATGAGGAAGTACTCCATCAACAATTTGGTGTCACAAATAGACTGGTGAAGCGGCAGCTCTCCCTGTGACCGGAATCAAGCATACTCTCATGAAGCCAGAAAGCTGGATTGTTAAATCTGTGTCTGTCTATATATGTTGTATGTTTAATGGCATTGAATGTTTCCCATGTATGTGTGCATTGTAATCCGCCCCGAGTCCCCTGCAGGCTGAGAAGGGCAGAATATAAATACTGTAAATAAAAAAAAATAAAAAAAATAAGGGAATGCCTTTCATGAGCAGTCTCTATTCCTAGCATTTCCATTTGTTCTGAATCCCGCTTCCCGGCATCTCCCTGGGATACTCACAGCATCCAGTGGGTGTTCTCCAGTCAGAAACAGCAATTCCTTCTTTCTGGCAAGTTTCTGCATAATTCTTCAGGGATTCACACAGCACTTCTTTCAGCCCATCATTCAAACATACATCGTGGGCACAGTTTTCCAGAAAGATTTCAGGGTTGATCACTGAATGGCATTGGCTGAATGGGCCAGTCTCTCCTTTGCTGATCCAGCCACAGAAGGGTTCTGCTTTATAATTTTTGGTCTGTGCTGAAGAGCAGCTTTTGCAACCCCCTGGACAGTCATCCCAGCAGAATTTGTCATCATTCTCCACCTTCCAGCTGCTCCCAAATTCCACGGGACTGGAGACCAAAGCTCCTCTGGGGGTGACGAAATCATCCGTGGGGTCATTGTTGTAGTTCCCACAGAGGCCGCACACACTCTCCGAAAACTTCTTGGGGATCTTGATCAGCAAAACATCATCCCAGTCATAGGAGACCTTCAGGGAGAATTCAGTCTCAATAAGGATGGAGCCTCCATTCTGGTAGAGATGGAGCTTCCCTTCATTCAAGGAAATGGGCAGGTGGGACAGTTGGTTGTCTATCTGCAGGAGAGATCACATACAATAAAAAACAGTGGATGAGGTTTTTTGATATGTCCTAATGATAGATTTGAAGTAGTGGTGTTTTTAAGGGCAACCTTCTCTTTCCTTCAAATTTATATATGTTTACTCGAAGAAGAGACATTTAGAGATAAAAAAGCGGAATAAACAAAATTTTGATTATTTTTACTATGAACAATTCTAAGTCTGCAGTTTAAAACTAATAGATGAAATCATGCTCATTCCCCTATCCTGCTTCCTACTTTTGCTATGTATGTTTCCAGTCAACAATAGAAAGGCATATATCGGAGGGCAAGGCCACACGAATATTGAAAATAACATTGAAAATATAACATTAGACAACGTATCTGCCACCCTACAAATCAGTAGTTGCCAACCTTTGATCCTCCAAGTGTTTTGGAATTCAACTCCCACCACTCCCAGCTATCTTAACAGCTGGGTTGTTGGGTTGTTGTACGTGTTCTAGAAGCCATGTTCTAGAACCATTTTTTCCTGATGTTTCGCATGAATCTATGGCAGGCATCCTCAGAGGTTGTGAGCTCTGTTGGAAACTAGAAAAATTGAGTTTATATATCTGTGGAATGTCCAGGGTGGGAGAAAGAACCCTTGCTTATTGGAACTAGGTGCGCGCGCCCTGAATTGCCCTTCAAAAACAGCCTTTAGACAATTGTTGAAAGTAAAAGAAAAATGCATTACTTCAGGAAATACAAAGGATAAGGAAATGCAATTGAAAAGTGCAAAAGGAAGCAAGGAAGTCTTAATCCAGACACAAATTAAAGTCTCTTACAAAGTCCCAAATGAAACACCAGTCTTCCATCAGACAACGGGCAATGAACTAAGTCCTTAGCAGCAAGCACAAAGCAGATTCCATTAGAGTGAACACTTCAGTATCAGAGTTGTTGTTACCAGCAAAAGCTGACTACTTCTGCTCTGATTTAGAGCCCCGAATTCCCCATGCAGGAGGAGCTAGAGCAGTGGTTCTCAACCTGGGGTCCCCAGATGTTTTTGGCCTACAACTCCCAGAAATCCCAGCCAGTTTACCAGCTGTTAGGATTTCTGGGAGTTGAAGGCCAAAAACATCTGGGGACCCCAGGTTGAGAACCACTGAGCTAGAGTGTCTCTCAATTAACTCAGCATTTTTAGCAGCTATTCTGGCTGAATGCTGTTTGTGTTCTGTCTCTTTTTGTCTCTCTAGAAATGTGGGCACTTTCAAACCCTCATCGTCGGATTCTTCTTCTCCCTCCAATTCCTGAGCACTTCCCTGCTCCCCTTCTTCTTCCGAAGATGAGGAATCCCCAACAGTGTGAATGTTTCAATTGGCCATCTTGATTAGCATTTGATGACCTGACATTTTTTAAGGTGTGGCTTGTTACTGCCTTTGTTGAGAGGTGATTAGCTGTCCCTGATCTGGAGTTCCCCTGTGTTTGCGTGTTGTTCTTTATTTGCTGTTATAATTTTAGATTTTTTTAAATACTGGTAGCCAGATTGTGTTCATTTTCATGGTTTCTTTCTTTCTGTTGAAACTGTTACCAGCTGTTAGGAATTGTGGGAGCTGAAGTCCAAAACACCTGGAGGACTAAAGGTTGAGAACCACTGCTCTAAATATATGAAACAAATATGCATGTAATGGTTTATTTAGGAACACAAAGTTCAGGAGAACATTAATTTAACATCAAAAAGGTTGACCAGACTTGGGACACTTTCACATTATATTATTCTACTATGCCATAGAGACATCTTATGGAATACTGCAATTTGCAGTTTAGGCAAATGTATTTAGAATTTTCATATAAAGGAATCCAGTGTCTCCCAAAACTGCAAACTCAGAAAACTATAAATGACGGAGTTCCAGAAATTCAAGGACTTTTGTAATCATGACTGAATTCCCAGTTCAAAAATTGTGCCAGCAACTGTCCAGAACTACTATTTTTTATTCTACTCTTCTAATTCAACCACAAGCAGAGTAGGGGAAACAATAAACAACACAACTTCCCTTCTAGAACTTTCTAAAGGGGGTCATTCATCATCATAGTTCACAAGAATTATATTTTTGCTGGTAAGTACTAGAAAAACCGACAGCCAAAGCAATTTCCAATGTCACTGTTAAAATCAGAATGCCAATTGTTATTCCTCTGAGCATAAATAGTTGGGTTATTATAACATCATTGGAATGATGGGCAATTCCAGGAAAGGAACAATGGCAAAACATAGAGTCATAGAAGGATTTTCAGTTTGCAAAACCAAAAAACCAAACCAAGGCAAAACAAGGCAATAAAAAAACCCCAAAAACTAAACAGGTAAATGCATGTGGATTTAACTAATTTAAGACACCATAAAACCTTCCAGCAGCGTGCAGAAGAATGAGGAAGCACTCCATCAAAGGACTCGGTGTCACAAATGGATGGTGAAGTGGCAGCTCCCCCTGTGGCCTGAATCGAGCATACCCTCATGAAGCTGGAAAAAGCTGGAATGTTAAATTGCCTCTGTGACTGTCTATATATATTATATATCTAATTGGCATTTAATGTTTGCCATGTATATGTGCATTGTGATCTGTCCTGAGTCACTGTGGGGTAAGAAGGGAGGAATATAAATACTGTAAATAAATAAATCGGCATGTGAGTTTAAAACTTTTCTAACAGTTTATCAGACTTTTAATTTAACGAAAGGGAGAATGATTGCAGAGACAGAGTTTCAGATGTTATTGCCGTAAGAAACAAAACAGAAGTAAATGCATTTGATTCAGAGGTAATCAATTTTAGATGAAGACATAAATAGGAAGTTTAGGATGATAAAATAGAAATACTGGATGACAGTTTTATCTTAAAGCATAAGAAAGAGATATGTTTGCAAGTTCAATAGAACATGCATGCCATTTGAGCTACCAGTGATTCCATTACTTTTAAAGAATGGGAAAGAAGTCATTTTGACGCAGTTACTCTTTAAACATTGGGAAGTCATAACAAACAGAAATATCTTTGTCTTCCTCTCTTACCCTGACAAATCCATTCTCGTTTCTGTTGACAGAGATGGTGATATTATAGACAGTTATAGTCACTAAACCAACATTAGAAGCACGGACATCCCTCTTGTTTTCATTCTTGGCCTCAATGCTGAAAAAAGGCACGGTCGCATCCAGGCTGCAAGTCTTGGCAATGGTGTAGGTACAGCTGCCTCTGAAGTCATAGTTCCTCCCATCAAAGGTATGATAATGGCGATTTCCTTGTGCCCAGCAAGTGGATTCAGACCCTGCCAAACACACTGGGCGCTCCTCTTGAATCTCACACATCTCTTCTTTCTTGCACTGGATCAAGCTGCACGACGCAACTGGCACACCTAGAATGGGACAACTGCCTTGTCATTGCACTAAATTATAGTGTCATTCACTTAAAATACTCAGTGAAGTTAAAGACTTTTATGGTAGTTAGGAGATATTTTGGTTACTGTGAGTTTTCCGGGCCATGTGGCTATGTTCCAGAAGCATTTTCTCCTGATGTTTCACCCACATCTATGATCGACATCCTCAGAGGTTGTGAAGTCTGTTGAAAACTATGCAAGTGAGGTTTATATATCTGGAATATCCAGGGTGGGAGAAAGAACTCTTGTCTGCTTGAGGAAAGTGTGAATGTTGCAATTGGTCACCTTGATAAGCTTTTAATGGCCTTGCAGCTTCAAGGACTAGCTAATTCCTGCTCGGGGGATTCTTTGTTGGGAACTGTTAACTGGCCCTTATTGTTTTATCAATAAGGTACAGGTATCTATATCAAAATGCCACGAAAATCAATAGAAATAGGTAAAGGTTGTCCCCTGACATTAAGTCCAGTCATGTCTGACTCTGGGGGTTGGTGCTCATCTCCATTTCTAAGCCAAAGAGCCGGCATTGTCTATAGACACCTCCAAGGTCATGTGGCCAGCATAACTGCATGGAGCAGCGTTACCTTCCCGCCGGAGCGGTACCTATTGATCTGCTCACATTTGCATGTTTTCGAACTGCTAGGTTGGCAGAAGCTAGGGCTGACAGCGGAAGCTCACGCCGCTCCCCGGAATCAAACTGCGACCTTTCGGTCAACAAGCTCAGCAGCTCAGCACTTTAACCCACTGCGTCACTGAGGGCTCTACTTATTTCAATAGAAATAAACAATTCAAAAAAATTCTCACTACAGTGTTAAACTGATTCTAGAGTGTCAGTGTTCTCATACAATCTTTAATATATTTTCTCATGCAAACTTAAAAATATGTATTCATAATACAGTATGTCTGTATTGGTAAGTATATTTCTAGGATGTGTTTTTCTATCATTTGTTACAGCCCTCACTGGGTACTAACTTATTCATATCCTGTACCACATGAAACATAACATACATAAATATCAAAAGGAAAACAGCCCAAAAATCTGGTATATACAGTGTTCCCTCACTTATCGCGGGTGTTACGTTCCAGGACCCCCCGTGATAACTGAAAATCCACAATGTAGGGATGCTATACTGTATATGTACAGTATAGCTCTGTCCACTCCTCTCTCCCTCTCTTCCCTCTCTATCTTCCTCTCCTCTTTCCCCTTTTGTTCCTCCTTTCCTCCCCACTCCCCTTCCTGGAGCCACCCTTCTTCCTCCCTCCCTGCTTTCCCACTGGCATGGGGCTCTAACCCGTTTGCCCAAGGAAGAGCGACCAAGAAGCTGCCTTGGCGGCCCTTTCTGGTAATGGTGGAAGCTGCCTTGGCAGCCCTCTCCAGGCTCTTTGCCAGCCACATAACACCTCCTTCCCAGCCCGCCACCTCCTCCAGCCAGGGCAATGCACCCGGCTTCCAAAGAAGAAGCACTGGCAGAAGCTGTCTTGGCGGCCCTCTCCGCACCCCTCGCCGGTGCCACTTTGGGGCTCTTCGCCAGCTACACACGCCTGTGAGTAACTCTGCAACTCAAGTCTGTGGCAGCATGTACAGTGTTCCCTTGCTACTTATATTTAATTTTTTTGTTGAAAAAACACGAAACAGCGAGTCTGCGGGAAGCGAACCGCGAGGTAGCGAGGGAACACTGTATACATAACACAACAACAAGTAATCCTGGGTACAAGGACATTGTTCCATATTATACAGTATATTAATAAGTTAGTACCCAGTGGGGGCTGTAAGAAAAAGTTTGCATGAGCCCCCGGTCAAACCCCTGTGCCGGCAGGACTGAAGACTGACAGGTCACAGGTTCGAATCCAGGTAGAATGCGGATGAGCTCCCTCTATCAGCTCCAGCTCGTCATGCGAGGACATGAGAGAAGCCTCCCACAAGGATGGTAAAACTTCAAAACATCCAGGCATCCTCTGGGCATCGTTCTTGCAAACGGCCAATTCTCTTACACCAGAAGCGACTTGCAGTTTCTCAAGTCGCTCCTGACACGACAAAAATCAAATGAGAACATTTTCACTCTAGAACAGAGGGCCTCAAACGTTTTAAACAGAGGGCTGGGTCACAGTCCCTCAAACTGTTGGAGGACTGGATTATAATTTGAAAAAAAAAAAGAATTCCTATGCACACGGCACATATCTTATTTGTAGTGCAAAAAACACTTAAAAACAATACAATAATTAAAACGAAGGACAATTTTAACAAATATAAACGTATTCGTATTTCAGTGGGAAGTGCTTTTGGCTGATGAGATAGGGTTGTTGTTGTTATTGTGTGCTTTCAAGTCATTTCAGACTTAGGGTGACCATGAGCGCGGGCCAGGTAAATAACCTTAGAGGGCCGTATCCGTCCCCCGGGCCTTAGTTTGAGGACCCTGCTCTAGAATCACTTTAACACTGTAGTGAGAATTAAAATTGTTTTTGAATTGTTTATTCCCAATTGTTTTATGTCAGGAATTCCCCTGTTGTTTGAATGTTGCTCTTTATTTACTGTCCTGATTTTAGAGTTTTTAATACTGGTAGCCAGATTATGTTCATTGTCATGGTTTCCTCCTTTCAGCTGAAATTGTCCACATGCTTGTGGATTTCAATGCTGTGGGACATGGCCATACAGCCCGAAAAACTCACAACAACCCAATGATCCTGGCCATGAAAGCCTTCGACAAAACAAAAGTCAAAATGTTTTCTATGTAGAAGACTTACCAGTGGTGCAAGCAGCCATTGAACCAGAGCCATCATTTTGTGAGACTCCAAGGATGAAGATGGCAAAAGGAGTGCTGGGATGTTCTAAGGAGAGCACACCTGCTGTTTTGTTGAAACTGTGTTCAGCCCAAGAATATTCTGTTCCTGGGATTGGTCTCCACTGGAGAGCTTCAATGCCTTTCCTCTCTACTGTGATCCCACTGGATTCTGAAGTTTTGGCTATGATGACAGAAATTCTGTCATACTGACTCATTTCACCTGTGCTGTAGGAAATGCAGTAGCCTGAAACTGCTGGAATGTTTATGAGAGAAGGCCCATAGTCTCGATCTTCAGCACCAGTAGGGGAGAAAAGGACCTGAATCCCATTGTTGGCAGAAATGTGCATTGGTTCTGAAGACTGCTGGTCAAACTTGAGAACTTGCCCAGCCTCCATGTCCAGAGACTTCTCTATATCACCATGCTGGTATTTGATGGAAGTCTTTTGGGCGGCGACTACATACAGAGTGCCATGTCTATTTGGAAAGGACATCAGAGGGACAATGAAGAAGGAACCCCAACTGGAAACTGGCAAGATCTGTTCAACAACATGGTCACATGCTATGTTGTTCTGAGCACAGCTGTGTCCTGTCAAAACAGCCACTGGTTCACTTGATTCAACTTTGGTGCCAGTCAAATCATCTGAGCTTTGGAACTGGATTGCTTGGAAGGCTTCAAGATCAGCAACAAGCTTGCTTCCAGAAGGATAAACCTTGCCTTTGTAAGCCACAGTCCCCGTCAGGGAAATATTGATTTTAGTGGGAGTTTCATAGGCTATAATCACAAACTCCTTGAAGGTGTTTTCCTTGTTTCCCATTGGAGTTACCACATAATGCAGTGTGCCCAATTGTTGGACTGGATACAGGACTGTAGTACCAACAGAAGTCCCGTCACGGCTGCGAGACAAGATGGAGATATCCTTGTCAGCTTCTATGAGCACAGTCCCATCAAAGCTATCGGTCCCCACTAACTCAACGGTATTTGGAAGCTTAATTGTCACTGTTTGTCCTTCATTGAGAGGGAAAGTTCTTCTGTACATGGATTTTCCTATTGTTACTCTCACCATGGTTTTAGGAGAATAACCAGTAATAACAAGCTCATGCTTAGCACTGGGATCCATTGGGTGGTTTTTCTGATTGTTTTGCATGAAAGCCGTGACAAATTTCTTCCCACGAGAACCTGCTACTTGGGACCCTGCAAGAAAAAAACAGAAAGATCTTTCAGAAAGCAAATGACAGTGAGACCACACTTTCATGAATGATTTAGCTATGGTCTCCTCTGAAAAGGAACTATAATCTGTGGCTGGACATACACAGTCATACAATCCAGTTTCAGAATCCAGATTATCTACTGTGAACTGGATTATATGAGTCTCCACTGCCATATAATCCAGTTCAAAACAGATAATCTGGATCCAGTGTAGATGGGGGGGGGGGGGTACAGTAAGACATTTTACCCTAGCCAAGCTGTCATGGGATCAGAAGTTTCTTCGGGGGAGATCAAGACAGCCTTTTATCCCAGAAGCAACTGCCTTTTATCTCAGAAGCATCTGCCATGAGGTCACTAAGAGTCGGAAATGACTGAACGAATGAACAACATAAGCTGAGGGTGGGAAATGCAGCAGCTACTTGTAAATTGCTGGTGTTAACCTATAAGTGCTGGTGTTAACCTATAAAGCCCTAAACGACTCCGGCCCTGTTTACCTCTCCGAACGTATTCTCCCCTATGAACCATCAAGACCATTAAGATCGTCTGGAGGGGCCCTGCTCTCGGTCCCACTGCCTGCACAAGCACGACTGGTGGGGACAAGGGACAGGGCCTTCTCGATGGTGGCCCCTCGGCTTTGGAACTCCCTCCCATTAGAGATCAGAACTGCCCCCTCCCTCATGACGTTCAGGAAATTAACAAAGACCTGGTTGTGGAATGTGGCATTTGACAACTGATTTAATTCTTTGCCCATATGAAAGGAGGATGATGAATGGGATTGTGATTGTCTGGACGATTTGGCTTTTTAAACTGTGATGATAATGTTTTAATGTTTATGGTGCTTATATTTTAATCGTGTAATGATGTGGAATTGTGTTGTTATTGCATGTGTTTGTATGTTAACACATGTTGTGAACCTGTCCGAATCCCTCTTTGAAGGTGAGAGGGTCGGTATATAAAACCTCGAAATAAATAAATAAATAAATAAATGTCAAAATAAAAATAGATACCAATAAAATTACCTTAATAATAAATTTAATAATAATAGAGTAAAATAATACATGTAATAATAATAACAATAAATAAATATAAAATAGTAACAATAACAACAACAGCTTAAAAAAGGGGCTGAAAAACTCAGCTTATACTCTCGTATATACGGTACTAGATTTCAAGATGAGAAATCCCTATCACTCAGAAGTTCCCATAGTTCTGCATCACTGATCATGCTCAGTAGGACTTCTTGAAACAGATAGCCAAAAGGCCAACATTTCCCTTACCCCAATTTAACAGAATGTGGACAGAGAAAATGGATATATACTGGGAATGTGAGAATTAATGAGTGTGTATACTTGTGTGCATACACATACCTACAGCTTTTTGAAGGAGATAACATCCATGGACACTTTATCTAGTGAGTTTACTTCAGGGGTGAGCAACATGTGGCACATGGACTACATATTGTTGGTGGGGTATAAGTTTATTTATTTATTTATTTATTTAGAGATATACTTGCTGGATAGTCATTTTGAAAACAAAATAGAACCTCCTAGCCCAATTTACTTACCACTTAACTGCATCAAACCAACCAAGAGGAACACAATAATCTTCGTAGCCATGGCTGCACATCAAAATCAAAAAGAAAACAACATATTAAGGGATATCCACTTATTTTTCCTCAACTCTTTAGACCTATAGTGTCTCCTAGAACAAAAGAAGAAGGTCGTTCAACTAAGAGAACTGGAAATGATGCTGTTGAAATAGAAAGATTCTGTGCTGTGACACACATCTTGATTTTCGTATGTATGTATGTATCCCACTGTGGCTTCTACCTCAAAATTTTCCTGCTTGTGTTCTAGTCTACTATGCTTATTTACTCATTTGATTTACAAAGCACAAGGAGAAGCCTCAAATAGTAAGCTGGATGCAAAAGAAGCAACTTTTCAACTACAACTTGAGCCTTAGCTTCCAACTTTTAACTGTCAGGGAAACTGTTGCCTGACTCCACAGAAACTACAAATCAGTATGTATACATAGACATACACGCTGATTTAATCTTCCTTTTCCAGCTTCTGCCTCCTACTGCTAAATGGTACAGAGAAAGGACAAATATTCATCCTATTTATCTGTAGAAACCTGATTTTTATCAGACTTGTGGCAAGATTGTTTTTATTTATTTATTTATTTATTTATTACTGCGCTTGTATACCGCCGTTTCTCAGCCTAAATTGGCGACTCAACGCGGTTTACAACACTACAACAATCAACAATATTCAGTTTAAAAAGCATAAAAAACAACATACACAATACACAATATTGGGCCACCAATAATAATCCAATGCATCTCTTAACTAGAACCGCAATCCAATTTCGTCGTCCATGGTTACCAATCCTTAATCATCAAATACATTGCACCGGCTTAACCGAATGCTTGTTCGAACATCCATGTCTTCAATCTTTTTCGAAACATCATCAGCGAGGGGGCTGATCTTACCTCTATGGGGAGGGCGTTCCAAAGCCGAGGGGCCACCACAGAAAAGGCCCTGTCTCTCGTTCCCGCCAACCGCACCTGTGAAGATGATTTAAGGAACGGCATCAAGTAGAGGGCCTTCTAGCCGTCTGAGGGACATGAGAAACCGCTCTGCTATGTTCCTACTGACTATAAATTGAAGGTGGTGGGACTGTGGACCTCATCACGCTTACCAATGTAAGTATCCTAGGATGCCTGTCAGCCAGTTGAGGGACAGATGGGCATGTAGCCCATCACATGATGTCCTTAAACTTCCAGTGGAGTCCCCAAACCCAGTTGGCATGGAAGCATCCTCACCAACACAGGAAGGCTCCCATGCTGTCCTGTGCTGACTCCAATGGAGTCAACACACTTCTGCCCCAATTAGGTGACTCTCCATGTGATGCGGGAAGTGTACCCACACCAGGGTGGCACAGACATGCTTGGCGAAATGGCACCAGTGTGTGTGTGTGATGAGATCCTGAGATCTCCTGGATCTCTTGGGTCTGGTTAGCCTTGACTTGAAAAACCAATAACAATCACATTAGATGAATCTACACTGTAGAATAAATCATAGAAGCATAGAATTGGAAGAGATCTCATGGGCCATCCAGTCCAACCCCCTGCCAAGAAGCAGGAAAATCACATTCAAAGCACCCCCGACAGATGGCCTTCCAGTCTCTGTTTAAAAGCTTCCAAAGAAGGAGCCTCCATCACACTCCAGGGCAGAGAGATGTACTGCCGAACAACTCTCAAGTCAGAAAGTTCTTCCTAATGTTCAGGTGGAATCTCCTTTCCTGTAGTTTGAAGCCATTGCTCCACGTCCTAGTCTCCAGGGCAGCAGAAAACAAGCTTGCTCCCTCTTCCCAATGATTTCCTCTCACATATTTATACATGGCTATCATGTTTCCTCTCAGCCTTCTCTTCATCAGGCTAAACATGCCCAGCTCTTTAAGCCACTCCTCATAGGGTTTGTTCTCTAGACCCTTTATCATTTTAGAGTGTGACATCATTTTTATTGCTATGGCCCATTGCTAAAGAATCCTAGGAACTGTAGTTTGGTGAGGCAACAGCACTCTTTGGCAGAGAAAGCTAAAGATATTTTAAACCTACAACCCCTGGGATTCCATAGCATTGAGCCCTGTCAGTTAGAGCAGGCATGGCCAAACTTCGGCCCTTCAGATGTTTTGGATTTCAACTCCCATAATTTGTAACAGTTGGTAAGCTGGCTGGGATTTTGGGGAGTTGAAGTCTAAAAAACCTGGAGGGGTGAGGTTTGCCCATGTCTGACTTAGAGTGATATCACACTATATCTGTTTCAACAGATCTGTCCCATGTGAGCACTCTGACAACTACTCTGTTACTTTGCAAGAGCTTGCAGTGCAGCAGCTGATTGGCTTCACAAGACACAACCCAGAGAAGTCCCTTACCTTTAGTCTAGTAGAAGTGCCATGTACGGACAAAACAGAATGACTGAGAAGATTCAGTCTGTGCTCCTTCTCTCCTTTCAGTTGCCCTCTCCCTTTTTATTAGCAAAAAGGTCAAAGCCTTATTTCCAATGAAATTCTACAGAATTTTCTACGATTCCAAAGGTTAGGTTTATTTGCAGGGCAGCTGCAAGAAAAAACAAGTCATACAAATTGTTCTCTGGCTTTTACACTGGAATTTGAGGAGTGTAGTATGTCCTCCAACATTTGACAAATAAAAAAAATCTGAACCCATGTGGCCAAGCACCATCAGAGTGGGGACAAAATGGCAAAAGGTATCAAGGAGGAAGAACAGACACGCTAACTGAAGCCGTGTCAATTTGCATTTTTTAGGGCCCCCGTCTACACGACAGGGAATTCTTCATTAAACATAACGTCTACTTACATTCCTGCTTACATGGGTTTTAAAAATCCCCTTAAACATTGGGGTGTTTGGGCATTTTAATATACCTTTTTTTGTTTATATCTTGTCTTATTTCCTATCTAGTGGATCCAAAGGCTATACATGCAGATAGGAACTTACAACAGAGCCAATAGAATGAAAGTAGTCAAGCGTGTTCATCAATAACCTTTTCAAAACCATGTCAATTTGGGGATTTTAGTATATCTGTTGTCTGTATGTTGCTTTATTTCTTCTTTAGTGAATTCAAGCATCATAGATAAGAATAACACCCGAAGAAGATACTACGAAACACGGGAAACAACCCGGGAGACCTTGTTGTGTTACTGTTCCTGATGTTATCTATTGATGAAGAACCTTCTACAACATAGGTAAAGGTAGTCCCCTGACATTAAGTCCAGTCATGTCTGACTCTGGGGTGTGGTGCTCATCTCCATTTCTAAGCTGAAGAGCCAGAGTTGTCCGTAGACACCTCCAAGGTCATGTGGCCGGCATGACTGCATGGAGCGCCGTTACCTTCCCACCGGAGCGGTACCTATTGATCTACTCACATTTGCATGTTTTCAAACTGCTAGGTTGGCAGAAGCTAGGGCTGACAGCGGAAGCTCACGCTGCTCCCCGGAATCGAACCTGCGACCTTTCGATCAACAAGCTCAGCAGCTCAGTGCTTTAACCCACTGTACCACCGGGGGCTCCCTATCTACAACATAGAAATTGTTATTTTGGAAGCTTAAATCTCTTTATATTGCATGTAACAATATTTGAGTTACTATTTCTGACGTCATGTACTTATGAAGAATCTCCTGGTATATAGTAATTGTTATTCTGGAAGCTTAAGTTTCATTGTGTTGACAAAATATTGATAAACAATCTTTCATTTATAAACAGTTACTAATTAATCGTGTTAATGTTCCCACATTATGTTTAATGAAGAATTTCCTGTAATATAGAAATTGTGATTTGCAATCTGCAGTTTTTGTATTTGTTGTTATAGATATCTGTGCATGTTACACTTACACCCCCATATAAAATCCAGATTATCTGCTTTGATCTTTCTTATAAGGTAGTACAGACTTATATAATCCAGTTTAAATAATTTATTCTCACCTTGAAGGGGACTCAGGGTGGAGTACAACATATATATGGCAGACATTCAATGCTGGAACATACATAAAACTCTGAACAAACATAAACAGTAAAATCAATTATCCCACATTAAAATCATCTCAAATCATCCATATCGACTCCAATCAGCAGGGAAAAGTTTCCTATTGCTGCCTTATTGCACTGTCCCAAAGGCTTGGTCCCACAGCCAAGTCTTTAGCATCTTTGTGAAGGGCAGGAGGAAGGGGGCTGATCTAATCTCCTGAGGGAAGGAGTTCCATAGCTGAGGGGCAATCACTGAGAAGGTCCTCTCCCTCATCCCCGCCAATTGCACCTGTGACAGTGGTGGGGCCAAGAGCAGGGCCTCCCTGGAAGATCTTAATCTCCATGGAGGTTCATAGAGAGAGCACCCATGAAGACATGCCGACAATTTAATCAGGAAGGCGTCCATGGACAACAGGCTCCTCGGCATGGAAAATGGAACAACAGCACCTCCCTATAACCGGAGTTGAGCACAACTGTTGCACCCCAGAGTAGGAACAGGACCCTCTAATCATTAATTACACCACACCTTGGATAAAAAAAGAGTCATCTTTATTTGAAGAAGAAGAATTGGAGCCAATAAAAGAGATTAATATAAAGCTGATAAAAGTCCAAAAGCAAAAAAACCAAATAAGCAGTAACATAAACAGTGTCCAAACATAGGAATAATATCAAAGATCCAAAAGCTTGCTGTTTAAATCCAGATGCAAAGAAATATCAAATGCCTTCTATAAAAACCATGAACATAGCCACTGCTAATCTACTTGAATAGCCAGGAAACCTAGGAGACGAGGGCACAATAATATCCAAAAGACTTAAATTAAACCAAACGATGCTTAGTCTGAAGGAAATTCCCTAAGAGCTCAATTTAAGTCCCAGAAACTGATTTCTACTGAATTCTTTCTGACCTGCGTAAACATTGGGCCTCTCTACAGTTCTGGCTAATTTCCAGCCGGCGGCTGGTCTTATCTATCTCTTCATTAACTGCAGGTGTGAAACTATCTTGCAGACTCGAGCCTGGAGAAGGGAGTGAACTTTCCTGCAAACTCGAGCCTGGCATTTTCTCATGAGAACTTAGCCTTTCCCTTGACCCTTCTCGATCAGAGTCTGTAGTAACCTTATTGTCTAAAGTGTCTCCATTTTGCACCTCATCCTCACTGACATCCAAGTCAGGCTCAGAAGCATTAGAAGGGAGAAACACTATAACAGATTCAGGGTGAAACACAGGCTGAATCCCAAAAACAGCCTTCGTATGCTGGAGATGAAAAAGGGGGAAGCCTTTGCCTCTGTCTATGTATTGTCTGTTTTTGTAGTTAATTGTATAACGGCATTGAATGTTTGCCATATATGTGTTCTGTAATCCGCTCTGAGTCCCCTCGGGGAGATAGAGCAGAATATAAATAAAGTATATTATTATTTTATTAGCATTCCCTTACAACTAGCCACTGTCTTTGCTTATTTATGAGCAAATTTGTATGTCTATGGCTCTTTCAGCACTTTTTTTTGATAAAGTAATGTGACTTATCTTTTCTGCATCAACATGTTGCCTTTTCACAGCAGGGATGGTTGATCAAGATCATAAGGCACAATGTTAAGGAGTCTCTTACCTTCCACTCAGATCTGTCTTTGGCTGGCAAAGCAGAATGAGAGGGAAACAACACTCTTATTTTCCCTCTACCTTTTCATTTGCTCCTTCTCCTTTTATAGAAAAGAAGGTGGAGGTTTCATTTCCAGAGAATCCCCGAGAATCACCAAAATCTGGGTTTACTGGCAGGGCAAATGCAAGAGATTTGAAGCCAGCTCATCATAGCCCTTAGAGGAAAGGAGTCAGCTCGAGTTTTGGATTTTGGAATTTAAGATTACCGGCTGTAACAAACCACTGTCAAATCTCTAGAAAGTCAGCATGCAGGTTTTTTAAATTTTAAAAATGGTTTTTAAAACAGTTAAGTGTTGTAATACACAGAAGAAAGCATGTTTGCAATTAGCATTATATCAATTAAATAAAGAGTCCTCGTGGATAAGTTAAACATGAGCCAACAATATCATGTGGCAGCAAAAAAAGCCAATGGTATTTTGGCCTGCATAAATAGGAGTATAGTGTCTAGATCCAGGGAAGTCATGCTACCCCTCAATTCTGCCTTGGTCAGACCACATCTGAAATATTGTGTCCAATTCTGGGCACTACATTTGAAGGGAGATATTGACAAGCTGGAATGTGTCCAGAGGAGGGCAACTAAAATGATCAAGGGTCTGGAGGACAATCTCTATGAGGAGGGGCTTAAGAGCTGGGCATGTTTAGCCTGCAGAAGAGAAGACTGAGAGAAGACATGATGAGGACCATGTAGTATAACTATGTGAGGGGAAGTCATAGGGAGGAGGGAGAAGGGTTGTTTTCTGCTGCCCTGGAGACTAGGACACAATGGCTTTCAACTCTACGATTAAAATACCATTATTGCATAACCCAAAGTCATTATGACTTTATTCATCAGTTCCCAAAGAGTTCTTCAAAGTGAAAGCAACTTAATAAATATTTGGAAACAAGCAGGTGGAGAGGCTACCTTTAAAAACAGGAGGAAATCTTTTCAATGACAGCCAAGTAAGTTACTTTATTTTAAAACATCTTTAAAGGGAGTGGGTGGAGGCTGTCTCCCTGTCCTCCCAGAAGGTTTCGGGAGGGCATCTGGACACCCCCCCCCCCAGGGTGTGGACTTCACCCTGGGAGCAATCGTGTTTAACAAACTACACAGTGTTTACCTGTGTAGTGATAGAAGATGTGTAGATGTCACCATCTGCTTTCAACCTGCCAAGTGAGGATGTTTTAGCAATGATGAGAGTGAGAAAATGTAGCAAGAGTTACTGCCAATGACAATGACAAAGTGGTGAAGAAATGAGTTTATTGAAAATATCTTCTCCATTTCAATATTTTTTTGTAGTTTTGTTATTGTTTTGGTCTCTGAGTTCATTATCTTGGCCCAAAAAGTACAGAAAGAGAAATAATAAAAGAGTGCATGATATCATGGACGAAAAATAATGGAAGACCTACTAGAATGGATGAATCGGAACACAATGTTCCATCTGAACATTAGGAAGAACTTCCTGACTGTGAGAGCCATTCAGCAGTGGAACTCTCTGCCCCAGAGTGTGGTGGAGGCTCCTTCTTTGGAGGCTTTTAAACAGAGGCTGGATGGCCATCTGTCAGGGGTGATTTGAATGCAATATTCCTGCTTCTTGGCAGGGGGTTGGACTGGATGGCCCATGAGGTCTCTTCCAACTCTTATGTTTCTATGATTCTATGACCTGTGGAATATCAGAATGAAGCAAATATATGCCTATGATCTAAAAGAAAATCTATTTAAAATGATGTACAGATGGTACCTCACTCCATATAAATTAGGCAAAATATATAAGAACACAAAAACCGCATGTTGGAAATGTAAGAAGGTAGAGGGAACCTTCTACCACATGTGGTGGTCGTGTGAGAAGGCCACAAAATACTGGAAAATAATCCATGAAGAAATTTAAAAAATATTAGATATTAAAATACAGAAGAAACCCAAATACTTTTTATTAAGCATTGCGGATCTTAAATTGGAATTGAATAAAGAAATACTTTTAAATTATTTAACTATGAAATGAATGATTTAACAAGCAAGGAAGAAGACCGGAAGTACAGAAAACTCAATATTTTCTTTTTATATCATTTTTTTTCCTTTTTTCTTTCTTTTTCTCTTTCATCCCATTTCCCCTCCCCCTTTCCCCCCTTTCCTCTTTATTTTACTGCATCTATCAAAAAAAAGACCTTTAATAGAAATTTTTAAAAAAGAAAGAAAATATCTTCTCCAGTAGTCCTCATTTCACTGAAGACCCAGCAAATGAGTATAAAATTTATTCTCTCTCTCAATAAGAATAGAATGGAATAAGACTGTAATCAATATAACTTTCAACGAGAGAGGATTTTCACAGTTAGGTTTCAATAACAGAAGCATCTTGTCTTGGGTACCTACTAGTCTAATTGTTCTTATAGTCTGACACAGACAATAGGGTCTGTGATTAAAATTGTCTTGCATAAGTACATAGGCAACTGGCTTATAATCAACCATTTCCTTTAGTATTCCTAGCATTGATAGACAGTAGTTTTCTGGCTTTCAGGTTGAGAATGTCTTCCATGCTTGAAGAAGCTGGGGTTTGAAGGTTGGAAAGCATATGCTCTGTAATGGAGCTACAGACTCTGCAAGTAAGAATACTAGGGGTGCATCTACATTGCATAATTAATGCAGTTTGACGTCACTTTAACTGCCATGCCTAAAATGCTATGGAATCCTGGGAGTTGTAGTTCAGTGAGGTACCAGACTGTGACAAAGAAAGCTAAAGTCATTGTAAAATCGCAATTCCCATGAAAGGGGTATCAAGCCACATTAATTCTACAGTATAGCTGCACCACAAGTCCAAAAGGTCCAAATCAATTTTACTTCCAAAGAAACACATGATTTCTGTGGAAGTTTAGGGATTTTTTTTAGAGGTCACTGTCCTTCCTAGGAAAAGGTCTGATAGGGAAGCCCATTTATTTACAGGAGGAAGAGTGCCAAGGACAGGAGGTTTCTGCCAAATTGCTTGCCAAACAGAAAGGGGGAGTTTGCATGTGGGATTGCTGGAATCCTTGCATTTCGAGAATTGTGACAGGATAACAACTGGCAAAGAGTGAATCAAATAGTTTTAGCTTGCTTTTCCATGGTAAATACTGTAATTTCCCTCACTTTGCATTTATTAGTGTCCTTTATTTTGTGATTGGTGATTAGAAGATAAACATAGGCTTAACACAATAGTTATTACTTAAATATGTGTCTCCAAGGAGCTGCTGTTTGTGGAGAGATAATCACACATTCTGGATAAGAAGAATATTGAGGTTTTGGGGATATTTTTTCCTTCAAAAGTCTCCAGGGCAACTAACTTTACATTTCTCTTCTGGACTTGGCAAAACGATGGCCACCAGGCTGGCTTTTTATTGTATTTTTATTGTATTAATGTAATGTTTTAATCGTTATAACTATTGTTACTATGTATTTTATTGTGTGAATTGTAGGCACCAATGTATGCTGGTTGGAAGCTGCCCTGAGTCCCCCTTAGGGGGTTGAGAAGGGCGGGGTAGGAGTACCCGAAATAAATAAATAAATAAAACCTTGATTAAATGTACACACTATCTAACATGGGAAGGGTCCTTGTTGTTGCCAATGTCTTGGCAAATTGACCAAGGGTTAACCCTTATTATCCAGTCTGGTGTCCTTGTCCTTACCAAAACTATAAGTTACTATCTTTTATGGGGGGGGGGGGGGTCATGTTTGACTTCATACTCACATTTGCATGTTTTCGAACTGCTAGGTTGGCAGAGGCTGGGGCTAACAGCGCGAGCTTGCGCCGCTCCCCAGATTCGAACCTAAGTCAGCAAGTTTAGCAGCTCAGTGGTTTAACCCATTGTGCCGCCGGGGGCAAATCCAGTACTGGAGTCTGTGTGTCTGCTTCTTTCTCTGAAAGTGCCTAATACACCCTGTCCCACTGAAAATGGATTAAAGGACATTTTTAAGGTTCAAAAAATAGTAATGACACTCACCCATAGAAAACCATGATAACCTAAGAAACTAGAGCCGATGTGGTCGATCCAATGCAATTTTCTGAACCAGCATTCAAAATAGCTCCAGAAAGACCCCAAAAGCAAGACACCAAGAAAAAATGTGTTGGCCTGTGTTTGCTTTTTGTTCTTGTTTAATATCAGCTTGTGATTCGTTGGTGTTTCCTTCCTGTAGTGAAATTCATGTGCTTTTTTAATGCATTTCTGCAATGTGCAAGTTTATTTATACATTTTAGCTCATGTATCCATTTCTCCAAACTAACTAAACCATGAAAGCCTTCGACAATATCAAAACCATATTGATGTGGGTTTTTAAAATATGTATATTTTAAATTTGTGTGTGTTAATTCTATCTCACCCAGAAGCATACCACAAATCTTGCAAATTGGTGATTTTTTTGTCATGAGTGGAGTGCCATGATGACTTTTGGCACTTCACCCAGGCTACAATTGCATTTCTCTAGAGGCAGAGAGTATCCCCACCCCTCCCTTAGGCTTTTCAAAGAGCCAAGTCAGTTGATTGATTGTGTTATTTGGCTCTTGCTTTTGTCCAAACAATAACCTCAAACTTTGGTGCCCTGGGAACTTCCATGGAAACTCATGGGGGGGATTTGATTCATGTCCTTTTCCTTATAAAAAGAGAAAAAGAGAGTGACTGATAAAGAGGAGGCTGACCAAAGGACTTTCTTCTTTTTCAAGCCAAGAAGATCTGAAGGTAAGAGTCTCCTCTGGACAAAATTTGTCAAAACGTTGTTGTTGTTGTTGTTGTTGTTGTTGTTGTTGTTATAATACCTCCAAATCCCTTTGCCATGTTAGTTGTGGGGTCTTGGAAGTTAAAAATAATATACATTAACTATTTCATAGTCTGATGAAAAACACTGTTAAGCTGCAATTACTGTACTTCTTTCTCTTGCTCTTCAGAAGGGACCAAAGCTGCTGCATCATTAAACCATGGCATTTAATTTCAGAATACTGGCTGAAACGAATTACCGTGCCGTGTTGTTTCACCGGCAGTTGCAGGCGAAAGAGAAGGTCTTTGGGGTGGCTTGTGGCACCCCGTGTGCCCTCCCTCCTTCCGCCATCATACAGTGGGGACAGGGCATGGTGCGCTGGCACCTGTCCCTGAGCCCCCGGTGGTACAGTGGGTTAAACCCCTGTGCCAGCAGGACTAAAGACCGACAGGTCACAGGTTCGAATCCGGGGAGAGGCGGATGAGCTCCCTCTATCAGCTCCAGCTCCTCATGCGGGGACATGAGAGAATCCTCTCACAAGGATGATAAAACATTAAAAAACCCCAAAAAACATCCTGGCATCCCCTGGGCAACGTCCTTGCAGATGGCCAATTCTCTCACACCAGGAGTCACTCCTGACACAACAAAAACAAAAACAAAACCCTGTCCCTGTTCCCATCAAATGGGAGAAAGGGTGACAACATGAGGCAACACGTGTTGCCCTGCTGCCTTTTATCCCATTATACGGAAAAAATGGGAAGAAAGTATGGGTAGCTCTGATGGAACTACCCAAAATACACTTTCCTCCCCATAGAGGTGGAGGAAATGCCTCCACTTTTAGAGGAAGGTGGGTGGGGCTTGCCATGTGTCATGTGATGGCGCACGGCAGGCCCCCTCCTTGCAGCGAATACAAGCGGCAAAACGGGGCTGAAATGCCCTGTGTGAAGAGGTTTTTAATCTGGCACAATACTAGAGCACAATCTTGTGTCAGCCAGAATAGCAAAGTGTTATAATGATTTTAATCTAAACTGCTATTCAAAACATATAGGAAGCTGCAGCTCTATCCTTTAAGAGCAGACCGGCACAACTTGGCAGTAGTAAGGAACCAAAATTAAGTAGGGTAAACGTCTTTGGTCTGCAGATATGCTTTTAGCACCTCACTCAGGCGCCTTTCTGTCATGAATGACTTCTCAATAACTTTGAAGCAGAGGTTCTTTTTATTGCAATTTCCAGTGTGAGAGAGTATATAAGATTACAGAAAAACATTCAGACAAAGAATGATATTGAACATATATACATACAAATTATATGCAACTACATTGGATTTGCAATTACATTGGTTAACAAGCAAACAAAGGGGAATTACATTTTCACTCAGCATTCATACCACATGTACACGCATTCATCCTCAGGCATTCAATATTACCATATCATTTTCTCCCTCCTCGGAGAAGCACCTGCTAGGCCAGACCCTGCTTTCCTGCAGCCTGTCAATGTACAGTTCCAAAACTTCATTAACGCTATAACTTCAAAATGCCAAAATGCCAAAATTTCTTCCCTAAGAACAATGCCAAGGACCTGATCTGTTTTCCATACAGCAGAGCCTGACTCCCTGCACAAAATCTAAGACTCCAAAAGCGCACTTCTTCCTCTTCCCTTGAGAAAGAAGCCCCAAAGTGACCAGAATCATGCTTTCCCATGGCATATCTGACACTCTCCATAGGTGCACTATCTCTGTCCTTCCCATGGAGCAGAGCATAGCGGGTGAACAGCATCTCTGTCTGCAACACTTTGACCATTATTAGACTGAGTCTTTTATAGAAATATTCTGCTGATGTAGTCCCAAAGTTGTAAATTAATGATGGATGTCTTCCATGTTGGATCCATCTCAGTTTCCTGGCCAGATGTTGATCTTCTTGATTGGTGTTGACAAACACAAGGCTTGTGTTGACTTCCTTCTTAACATAAGGAATGTTGCAAACATTTCTGTTATCACTGTCACAGTTCTTATCACAGCTTACTTTTAAAGTGAAGTCCACAAGCAGGTAGTTAGTCATTGCGGGCCTGGGTCTTTTACTGATGTTTCCAAAATTATTAGCTCCATCCATACATTCATCTTCCATTCTTCCGTTCATTCCCACACATCATGTTAAATTCATATTTATCAAATCTGCATATTGAATTTCTTATTACATTTCCTTCAGAGCAAGCTGCCATGCGAAATATGACCTTGACATGTGGCTGCCAGAGGTGCTTCACTTTGTCAAGGGGTGTGGGGAACCTGGTGCCCCACATCCTGCATTGCCTGGCTGCAGCTGAAGATGATGGAACGCACTTGAAGCATGCGGCTTCCCTCCATGGATTCCAATGGCAACATGGGAGCTCTCCCGTGTTGCCCTGGGGGTGGCATGCACCAACTCTGCCCTCCTTCACCCACTGAGCCATGCCAGCATTGTCTGATGAGAGTCGGTGGGCTCCATGGGTGACCTGGGCTAAGCCAGCACATACTGCTGAATGTAACCCCATGCAAAGAGGTCTATAGTCTCAATTTCCCTGCCTCCCCTCAGCATTGTGGCAAGTTGCAGTCCATTTGTGGATTGCTTCTGTCATCTCCTTCTCCTACGGAGGAAAAACTGTGACTCATTCCTTTATCGGTGAGGGGCAATCTTACATTGAAATGGAAGGGAGAAGGTTTGAGGAAAAGAGACAAAGAGAGTTCCTGCGGTCTGTAAAAGCATGGTTTATTCTCGGTTGGCACAAACCGGATATGGACCCTGCTGGTAGTCCAGAAAACAACAACAAAAGAACAAAAGAACAAAAGAAACACCTTGGTTTATATACCCTTTAAAATAAAATGTATGCATCATACAGGCATCACAATGTGCATCACAAAATTCTACTTTTACATTGACTTCAATTGCATATTTTAACTTCAACACCTGTCAATCTTCATTTAAGCACCTTTATCTAAGGAGCTGCTATTAATGAGGACCATCGCACCAGAGTGTCTACTAAGCTACTGATAGCAAGAGCATCCATCCATCTTGAGATAAGTTCTTCCTGAAGCCTCTTGATGGCCATCTCATTAATCTTACGATAAGCTTCGCTTGGTACCAAAATGGAAAGACTCTCTTGAAATTTGCCAGAGGCCTCTTGACATTCCTTTCCTAGACCCCGGCCTCTCTTGAGGCATCTAATTTTGCTGCTTTTTAAGAAGAGAATATCTTCCAAGTGAAGTTTATGCATACATACATTTCCCTTTGTTATTTCATATATTTTCTAACTCCTGTTTCTAATATGGTTATATTCACTATATATTTTCCAATATGTGTATCGTGTATTTTCATCATGCCTTCATCAACGTAGCTATGCTATGAAGATCCCACAACATAGTGAAGCTGTTTCTTCTTCACAAGTGAGGGAAATGAACAATGGGTAATTGATGGTTTTTCCCGCTGGAAGAGGAGGAGATGACCAAGGCAACCCCGAGGCAAACAAAAAAGAAGAGTGGCATAGCCAGGTTTCTCCTGCACAAGCAAACAGTAGTTTTGCCACAGATAAGAAGGAGATGACAGAGGCAGAGAAAGGAAGAGCTACAGTGGCAAGAACTGAGGCCCTTCTTCTTCTGAGGCCACCTTCTCCCTCTAAAATAGCCAATCTAATGCTAAATTTTGGATTATTCTGCCGCCCAAGATTCCAACCTCCATATCATCCCTGCTCCCCCTTCTCCAACCTGAGTCCAACAATCAGTCAAGACCAGCACTTTCAGCATCTTGACCAGATCTATCAGTTGTACTGCCTTTATCACAGGTTGGTTTGGTAACTTTGGTGCATACAGAAAAGAAACGTGTAGAGGTAAAACACTCAGAGGTAGGATTTTTGGATTCCAATTGCTCGAACTCATCTGTAGCACTGTATGTAACCTACCTTTCTAAGGCTTGGGCTCAGAGCCTCTGTGAGCCACACGAAGGTCTTTAGAAGGCCACATCCAGTCCCTGGGCTGCATGTTGTGCAGACCTGCTTTAGAGTGTTGCAGGTTACAATTTGTGTCTCATTTTAAAAAATCTACATGGAACCACTGAGTGTATTCACAGGGGGAAAATGAATGAAGGATTTGTATGCTATGCTACCAGGTTCTATTTCTTCTTGCATGCAAAGGCTTGGATCCAACATTAGTCCCAATTGGAATAAATCCAGTGAATCAATAGAAGTTACGCAAGTGTTGACTCATCGTGTTCCTACTAATTCTCAATTTGGAAGTAATTATTGGATTTAGCTCAAAATGAAAGAACAAATAAGGGATTGCTTTTTCATTATTTCTTTCTTTTTTACAGCCATGATAATGAGATGGATCTTCTTCCTCTTGGCTGGTTTGATGGTACTGAGTGGTAAGTTTCCTGGCCTTACTTACCTTCACTCGCACCTTCATTTTCAGACTGACTTAGGGCTGGGCGGTTTCGTTCGTTAATTTCGTAATTTGTTATTAATTTGTTATTTTTTTGATAACGAAGCGATATTGAACCATTCAGGAGCAACTAAAAAACGAAACGAATTTTTCCAATTCGTATCGTAATTGTTTCGTAATTGTTTCGAAATCGTTTTGAAATAGTTTCAAAATCGTTTCGTTATTATTTCCGCATGTCTGGTGCAAGTTTTAGGGTTGCTGTTTGTTTTATCAGTGAAAAAAATGTATAATTATCACACCAACAGTCAACAACAGAGGGAGAGGTTTTTTTTTAGCGTACTGCGCGATCGCGCCCGCCATTAACGAATCGATTGGTAATTGTTTCGTAATTGTTTTGTAATTGTTTCGTAATTTCCGAAATTTCGTAAATTTCAAACTTTTTTTAAGGAAAATTTTGGAATTCTTTTAAAAATCGAAACGCAAAAACCCCCTAAAAACGAATCGAGTTTAGAAACAAATTTTTCCGTGGTTGCCCAGCCCTAGACTGACTAACAAGTGGTACAGCACTGGCTGCACTTGGAGAGAACCTTATTGTTGCAGTTATTCTTTTCGTGAGTCTTCAATTTTTTTCTGACCTGTAGCAACTCTAAAAAAACCCCTCCACACACATACATTTAACCAAGGTTGAATTTGATCTTTTCCATGCCAGGGACAGCTGTGCCAAATTGATATGAAAGATGCAGATGGAGATGAAATTTACTTCAGGTCATTTTTGAAGACTATACCAAAATATGCAGAGTTCATCATGTTTAGGATGGAAAGAACTTGAAATTTAACAAATCTACAAAAAAAAAAAAACCGACAGATTTTCCTACTCTTATTCTGATTAGGCTGGCTGCAATTTCTTGCTTTGGATAGCTGCCATTCTCTATCTACTAGGCTTGGGCGGTTTCGTTCGTTAATTTCGTAATTTGTTATTAATTCGTATTTAAATTAGCTTATGATCCAATATTGAGCCATGCAGGACTACTGTGAGGAGTAATTAAAAATCGAAACAAATTTTCCAATTTATTTTGTATTGTTTCGTAATTGTTTCGTAATTGGTTCAAAATTGTTTCGTAATCGTTTCATAATTGTTTCGTAATTATTTCCGTATGTCTGGTGCAAGTTTTATAGTTGTTGTTTGTTTTATCAGTGATAAAAAATAAATTATCACACCAACAGTCAACAACAGAGGGAGAGGGAAGCTTCAGAAGTTCCCCCTGTCCCATTTGGAGGGTTTTTTAGCATATTGCGCAATCGCGGCCGCCATTAATGAATCGATTCGTAATTTTACGAAATTTCGTATATTTCGAACTTTTTTAAAGGAAAATTTCGGAATTCTTTTAAAAAAACGAAACGCATAGACCCCCCTAAAAACGAAATGAGTTTAGAACCAAATTTTTCCGTAGTTACCCAAGCCTACTATCTACCCTATGGTCCCTGCTTAACTTTGGCCTACACTGTCATATAATCCAGATAATCAAACCTGATAATCCACATTCTCTGCTTTGAACTGGATTATATGAGTATACACTGCCATATAATCTAGTTAAAAGTGGATAATCTGGATTGTATATGGCAGTGTGTTATTTTCATAACATGGTTTCAGTTGTCATTGTGCTTAATTCCAAAGTATAGGTAAAGGTGAAGGATTCCCCTGACATTAAGTCTAGTAATGTCCGACTCTGAAGGGTAGTGCTCATCTCCATTTCTAAGCTGAAGAGCAGGCGTTGTCTGTAGACACCTCCAAGGTCATGTGGCTGGCATGACTGCATGGAGCGCTGTTAACTTCCCACAGGAGTGGTACCTATTGGTCTACTCACATTTGCATGGTTTCAAACTGCTATGTTAGCAGAAGCTGGGCCTAACAGCGGGAGCTCACCCTACCTCTGGATTCAAACCACCAACATTTTGGTCAGCAAGTTTGGCAGCTCAGCAGTTTAACCCGCTGTGCCACCAGGGGGCCCTATCTCCAAACATGCAATAATTATATTCAAACTAAGTATAATAACACCTTCTAGACCAGTTGCTGTTGTGTTTATTTCTCATTTTTATGAAATCTTTGTGAGATGGAACAATTCGAATTTATGCTCAGTAGAGGCTGGTAACTCCTTGAAGCAGGGCAGTGAATTCAGTTTGAGTTTTAGTCTAAGTTTTTATTTATTTATTTATTTATTTACAGTATTTATATTCCACACTTCTCACCCTGCAGGGGATTCAGGGTGAATTACAGTGCACATATACATGGCAAACATTCAATACCATTTAGACATACAACATATATAGACAGACACAAAGGCAATGTAACATTCCAGCTTTTTCTGGCTTCATAAGGATATGCTCGATTCTGGCCACAGGGGAAGCTGCCACTTCACCGTCCACTTGTGACACCGAGTCCTTTGATGGAGTACTTCCTCATTCTTCAGCACACTGCTGGGAGGTTTTATGGCATCATAAATTAGTTAAATTAGCCTCCCCTCATAAAGCAGTACCTAAATTTCTTACTTGACAGATGCAACTGTATTTCAGGGTGCATAGGTCAACAGCAAGCTAGACTATTAATGGCCGGAAGCTCACTCCGACGCAGGCTGGCTTCGAACTCATGACCTCTTGGTCGGTAGTGATTTAATGCAGCCAGCTACTAACTTTCCCATCTTTTAAAGTTCAGGGCTACTGTCTAAGATGAAAAATAGGTTGACCTAGAACAGCTACTTCAAAGTTTAAACTAAAACCCAGAGTAGATTTGCTGTCTTGAATATGTAAGGGACCCCAAATTTGGGTGCCTATTGAAGGTCCGGTCGCGGTAGGCAAACAGGCAAAATGTCCAGCCTCAGGAGTAGATCAAAAGCAAGTTTTATTCCATTATTGCCATAAGGAGACGGATCAGCCATACCGCACACACAGGTCACAGTACTTGAAAAAGACTGCCGTCCCCCACACCCTTGACCACACATTTTATAGGTTTTTCTTATCCATCAAGTTACTACTGCATGTTTTCTTGGGCAAATTTCAGCCAAATATCTGTTGCCAATCAAGTCCCAGCCCATGTTCAGCCCATGTTCAGCAAACCCTACCTTCACAACTAGCTCATCTATTACAGAACACACAATTTCTCCACCCTGATGTTGACATGTTGCTTCTTTTCTGCAAGGAGGAGTACGAAAGCAAATCTACTACAGGCTTGAGCCTCCTTTAATATCAGTTCCAACAACTCTTTCTTTATTCTCTCTGTCTTTCTTCTAGGCCGTTGTGTAGCAAGGTCTCGTGGAAAGAAATTTGTCACAGCTTTCCTACTTAACCTCTCGGAAAGCCAACCCAATGCTCAGTTTGAGTTGCTTATCACTGGATATCGTCCTGCAACCACTGTCACAGTGACAACAAAAAGGCCCAGTTTTGAGAAAACCATTTCTGTCAGTGCAGGACAAACAGTCTCTGTTAAACTCCCAAGCACTTTGGAGATGCTGCAAACTGGCATCTATAATAAAACTGTGTTGATTGAAGCTAACAAAGACATCTCAGTATTGGCTCGCAACTACAAGGACTACTCCATTGGTGCCACTATTGTGTATCCAGTTGAGCAGCTCGGCACAGTGTATTATGTCGTGACACCAAGCGGTAATCTGCCTAACACTTTCAAGGAATTTGCAGTTGTATCCTATCAAACTCCCACCAGGGTTGACATTCACCTAACTGGAGCTGTTGAATACAAAGGACACATTTATCCGAGGGGAAGCACACTTGTTGCTAATCTCCAGGCCTTCCAAGCAATCCAGATCCAAAGCTCAGAAGACTTATCTGGCACCAGGGTTGACTCCAAGGAACCTGTGGCCGTCTTCACTGGGCACAGTTGCGCTCAGAAAAACACAGCCTGTGACCATGTTGTGGAACAGCTTCTTCCTGTTTCCAGCTGGGGAACCACCTTCATCGTCCCTCCTCTGTCGTTCCAAACCAAAACTGACATTGTATATGTTGTTGCTTCTCAAAACACTTTGATGAAGTACCAGTCTACGCTCACAGAAGGTTCTCATGACATGGTGGCTGGGCAAGTTATTCAATTGGAAATGCAAAGTTTGCAACCGTTTCATATCTCTGCCAATGCTGGACTCCAGGTTGTGCTTTTCTTCACTGGAGTGGCAACTGGAAATACATCTTATGAGCAACTAATACCCTTGCTAGCTGATGCACCTAAGGAAAGTAGACTCTACGATCCATTCCTTGTCAATATACCAGATTTAACAAATTATTGTAGACTGTTTCACATTGATGGGAAGAGGCAGAATGATAACTATGCTGTCCTCATAGCCAATACTTCAGAATCCAGCCAGATTAAACTAGCAAAAAGGGCAATTGAAAATATCCACTGGAGGCCAATTCCTGGCACAGAATATTCTTGGGCTGAATATCTTATAGGTTCAGAAACAAATGCCCTCTCTGCAGAGCACCCCACTTCTCCTTTTGGGCTCATCATCCTTGGAGGCTTGTACCGCAATGGCTATGGCTCTGGGGCCCTTTGCTCCTGCAGTAAGTATTCTGTTTATAAAATGTGTCTTAAATACCCCAAAGCAGACGTCCTCAAACGTTTTAAAAAGAGGGCCAGGTCACAGTCCCTCAAACTGTTGGAGGGCCGGATTATAATGTGATAAAAGCATGAATGTATTCCTATGCACACTGCACATATCTTATTTGTAGTACAAAAAACACTTAAAAACAATACAATAATTAAAATGACGAACAATTTTAACAAATATAAACTTATTAGTATTTCAATGGGAAGTGTGGGCCTGCTTTTGGCTGATGAGATAGGATTGTTGTTGTTGTTGTTGTGTGCTTTCAAGTCGTTTCACACTTAGTTTGACCCTGAGCGAGGGCCAGGTAAATGACCTTGGAGGGCTGTATTCAGCCCCCGGGCCGTAGTTTGAGGACCCCTGCCCTAAAGGCACCAGATCCCATCTGATTGTGGAAACTAAGCAGGACCAGCTATAGTTACAAAAGAGTCTCACTTATCCAACCTTCACCCATGTAGTGTTCTGTATTATCCAGCACAATCTGCCTCCAGAATTACAGCTGTTTCAATACATTGCAATGTTTTGGTGGTAAATTTGTAAATACAGTAATTACTACATAACATTACTGTGTATTGAACTGCTTTTTCTGTTGATTTGTTGTAAAACATGATGTTTTAGTGCTTAATCTGTAAAATCATAACGTAATTTGACATTTAATAGGCTTTTCCTTAATCCTTCCTTATTATCCAACATTTCACTTGGCTTATACTCAAGTCAATATGTTTTCCCAGTTTTTTGTGGTAAAGTTAGGTGCCTCGGCTTATATTTGGGTAGTTTATACTCAAGTATATACAGGAAATCTATTAAAATGAACAGATCAGGTACAGATTTCACAATCTTTTTCTTTTTCCCTTTTAGAATCAGTGCCAGAGTCTTCAGCCAAAAAGCCAAAAGGTAAACTGCAACTAAGCTATGACCAGGAATGAAAACAAGTTCCTAAGTCTTCTTCTCCTAAACAATTTTTTTTTAATGTCAGAAGTGACTTGAGAAACTGCAAGTCGCTTCTGGTGTGAGAGAGTTGGCCAACTGCAAGAACGTTGCCCGGGGGACTCTCAGATGTTTTACCATACTGTAGGAGGCTTCTCTCATGTTCCTGCATGGGAAGCTGGAGATGACACACAGGAGCTCACCCCGTCTTGTGGATTCGAACTGCTGACCTTCAGGTCAGCAGTTCAGCCAGTACAAGGGTTTAACCCATTGCGCCACTGCAGCTCCTAACAATAAAGAATGTCTAGAAAAATATACAATTACTAATTCAAAGACAATTTATTAAAAACATACTAATTATGACATAGCATAATCCTTCCCCCTTCATAGATCTTAAAATCCTAGGATGTGTTTGTCAGTGAAATACACTGCCCTGAAGTATGGAGGGGTTTCCTTGGGAGATTTTGAAACAGAGGCTGGATGGACATCTGCCAAGGAGTGTTTTAACTGTGCATTCCTGTGTGGCAAGGGGTTGGACTGGATGGCCCTTATGGTCTCTTCCAGTTTTATGATTCTGTGAAATCTGTCAAAGCTCTGATGGGACACTTTGTTGTTGTTGTTGTTGTTGTTTTTAGGGTCGGCATTAACCTCTTCTGTCCCAAAGATCAAAGGTAAGATGGTTGGGTTGGGATTGAAGACTTGCCGTTGGAGTGAATAATTCCATCAAACTACGAGGGCTGAATGAAAAGTAATGCCTGAACCTTCATAACTCCTCAACAGATGGCAGTACTGGTATGCGGCAGATACTGGCTTGTTCAGTAAACTCTTCTACAGTTCCATTTTGGCAGAAAGCCTTAGCATTGAATGGTTGTGTTGTTAAAGTGCGAAGTATGGGATGCTGCGCAAATGGTCAGTCAATAAGACTTAAGCAACGTGCAGTCATTGAATTCTTGACAACGGAAGGTATCACCCCAAAGGAGATTCATCAGAGAATGCAAGCTGTTTATGGTGATTGTGTTGATGTGAATACTGTGTGTCGTTGGGCGAGTAAGTTTAAAGATGTTGAGGTGGGAACATCTGACTTGCATGACAAACAAAGAGTTGGATGTCCTGTGACAGCAACCACCAAGTTTCACAAGCAAAAGGTTGACAGATTGATTCAGGACGATCGTCGTATCACTCAGAGAGAAATGTCAAGCATAATCTGCATTTCACAAGAACGTGTGGGTCACATTATTGCTTGGCTTGGCTATTGGAAGATCTGTGCACGATGGGTACCCAGGATGAGAGAACTGTGAGACGCTGGTTGCGGAAACAGAGTGTTGACTTCTTTTGTGACGGCTCCAGAAAACTTGTTCATTGTTGGCAGAAATGCATCCAGTTATCTGGTGATTATATGGAAAAGTGAATAGTGGTAGTTAAAGAGCACATTCAAAGGATTATTTCTGCTTTTGATTTATTAAAATATTCCCATCCAAACCCAAGTAACGAAGGTGTAGGCATTACTTTCCATTCAACCCTCATATGTTTATATTCAATCTGTTTACCATGAGTTTGGAATCCCTTTCAACCAGGGGGCCAATATCAATTTCAGAGAGATTTTGGGAATTCAGGTAGGAGATAAAAGGCTAGCATACCCATAAGTGTCTCAATTTGGCAAATACAGTCCCAGTTGGCATCCCTCTTTTTACAACGACTTTTAAATTGTTTGAGTTTTTCCACACCTGTCATTTACCCCTGGTAAAAAAATGTGAAAGTTGTGCAGAGATCCTATATCATTTTTGTAACACTTTCCTCTTTGTTTCCCTCAGTACATTATATTTTTCCTTTACTATATTACTTGGTTGTAAACAAAGAGGTGTGTTTAATTATATGATATGGGAATGTAATAGAGTACAGCCACACTGGAGAATGATCAAAGGAGAAATTAATAGAATGTTAAATCTTCAAATAATAATAGTCAATAGAAATGTATTACATGCAAGGATACCAGGAGTGTATAATGTGCAAAAGGAAAGCATGGTTAACAAATTAATAGTGTGTGCGCAAATAGTTTTAGTGAAGGGTTGGAAAGGTAAAACAAAGTGGACTCTGGAAAATTGCTATAATTATATAGTAGTAAATATGTTAAATGTGGAAATAACTAATTGTAAATTGAACGATATAGACAAAATAAGGTAAAGGTAAAGGTTTTCCCCTGTGCAGTTGTGTCTGACTCTGGGGGTTGGTGCTCATCTCCATTTCTAAGCCGAAGAGCCAACATTGTCCATAGACACCTCCAAGGTCATGTGGCTGGCATGACTACATGGAACATCGTTACCTTCCCGCACATTTGCATGTTTTCGAACTGCTAGGTTGGCAGAAGCTGGGCCTAACAGCGAGAGCTCACCCTGCTCCCCGGATTCGAACCGCCAACCTTTCAGTCAGCAAGTTCAGCAGCTCAGCAGTTTAACCCACTGCACCCCTGGGGGCTCCATATTAGTATAAGTGGCATCAAACCTATTGATCTACCCACATTTGCATGTTTTTGAACTGCTAGGTTGGCAGAGACTGGGCCTAACAGCAAGAGCTCACCCCACTCCCTGGATTCAAACTGCCAACCTTTCAGTCAGCAAGTTCAGCAGCTCAGCAGTTTAACCCACTGCACCCCTGGGGGCTCCATATCAGTATAAGTGGTATCAAACCTATTGATCTATCCACATTTGCATGTTTTTGAACTGCTAGGTTGGCAGAAGCTGGGCCTAACAGCAAGAGCTCACCCCGCTCCCTGGATTCAAACTGCCAACCTTTCAGTCAGCAAGTTCAGCAGCTCAGCAGTTTAACCCACTGCACCCCTGGGGGCTCCATATTAGTATAAGTCGTATCAAACCTATTGATCTACCCGCATTTGCATGTTTTCGAACTGCTAGGTTGGCAGAAGCTGGGCCTAACAGTGAGAGCTTACCCGCTCCCTGGATTCAAACTGCCAACCTTTCAGTCAGCAAGTTCAGCAGCTCAGTAGTTTAACCCCCTGCACCCCTGGGGGCTCCATATCAGTATAAGTGGTATCAAACCTATTGATCTATCCACATTTGCATGTTTTCGAACTGCTAGGTTGGCAGAAGCTGGGCCTAACAGTGAGAGCTCACCCTGCTCCCCGGATTCGAACCACCAACTTTTCAGTCAGCAAGTTCAGCAGCTCAGCAGTTTAACCCACTGCACCCCTGGGGGCTCCATATCAGTATAAGTGGTATCAAACTGTATTAATTTTATGGTGTGGATGCGTTCTCAGTTAGCATGTTGATAGTAAGGGCCAAGAAACAGCACTTTTTTAGAAAATGAAGAAAATCTATCCTGTTCTAGAACCGCTTCTGTACCCTTATGGGAGGGACCATGGTGACACAAGGAACCCCAAGTCAGATGATGGGGTGTCTCCAGAGATTTCCACAGCAGTGACTTTCCCCTTCTATGGCAAGACATACAACTCTATCTATGTAAGTAACCCCTAATCTGAACAAACCACACCCTCATGCTTCTTTATCAGATAGATGGTTGCTTCCGCTTAAATCCAATTGTTATTCCAGTAGAGGTAGAGATCCATTGAATTAAGTGAAATTTGGTAAATCAACACGTATTTCTGTGGTTCAGTAGATTTACTAGGAATTAATTTCAAGCTCTTGTATGTCTTTTTATCCTTTGTGATTTATGTGAACCTATCAGAGGACCCCAAATTTTATGTGGTGTGATAATATACATTTCCCATTTATCTGCTCTCAAGCACTTCTCCCAATCTTGGTTGGTAAAAACACAATAAAAAAACAACTACCGTATATACTTGAGTATAACCCGAATATAAGCCGAGGCACCTAATTTTACCACAAAAAACTGGGAAAAATATATTGATTCGAGTATAAGCTGAGGGTGGGAAATGCAGCAGCTACTGCTAAACTTCAAAACTAAAAATAAATACCAATAAAATTACATTAATTGAGGCATCAGTAGGTTAAATGTTTTTGAATATTTACATAAAACTGTAATTTAAGATAAGACTTCCCAACTCTGATCAAACCATTATTCTAACCTTCTTCAGTGTAAATGTGCTTACATATCCTTCTAATAATAATAGAGTTAAATAATACATGTAATAACAATAATAATAGAGTAAAATAATGGAAATATAATCACAACAGTTATAATAGAGTAAAATAATAAATATAATAATAACAATAATAAAGTAAAATAATAATTGTAATAATAATAAGAAGAATAAATAGAGTAAAATAATAATAATAATAATAATAACAGTGTGAAATAATAAATAACGTTGACTCAAGTGTAAGCCGAGGGGTGCTTTCTCAGCCTAAAAAAAGGGCTGAAAAACTAGACTTATACTTGAGTATATACAGTAGTTAGCTAACAGTTTGCTTCTCTTTCTTAGTACTAGATATATAGTCTGAAGCACCTGCTCTACTATCTTTGTGCTTGATGAATTCATTTATTCATGACACTGACAAAAACTGCAGACTTGTGCACAACATGTATCTTATGGCAAGAAGAAAGAGTAGTAGATACCATTTTATACTGCATCTGAAGAAGTGGGCTTATGTCTATGAATACTCATGCTGAGTGCTACATTCCTTTCCCCCTTTCCTCTTTTTTATTTTAATTTTATGGGGTCATTTTTAGATTGCTGCTTTTTCTTCATTATCTTTTTCTCCTTGGCAATTCACTGCAATTCTACTAAAATTTCTCTCTTTTCTCCACTTTGCATTCACACCAAAGGAAAACACCCTGGTCATTCCACAGATATATAAACCCTTTTTCCTAGTTCCAACTGACCTCACTACCTCTGAGGATGCTTGCCATTGATTCAGGTGAAACGTCAGGAGGGAATGCCTCTAGAACATGGCCATGACTTGGCCATGGTAGTCCATGCTCTAGTCACATCCCGTTTAGACTACTGCAATGCTCTCTACGTGGGGTTGCCTCTGAAGACTGCTCGGAAGCTTCAAATGGTCCAACGATCAGCAGCCAGGATGCTAACAGGAGCAGCACTCAGGGAGCATACCACTCCACTGCTGCGCCAGCTCCACTGGCTGCCAATTTGCTACTGGGCACAATTCAAAGTGCTGGCTTTAGCCTTTAAAGCCCTAAACAGTTCTGGCCCGACCTACCTGTCCGAACGCGTCTCCTCCTATAAACAAGTTAGGACATTAAGATCGTCTGGGGAGGCCCTGCTCTCGATCCCACCGGCTTCACAAGCACGCCTGGCGGGGACGAGAGACAGGGCCTTCTCAGTAGTGGCCCCTCGGCTGTGGAACGCCCTTCCTGCAGATATTAGATCGACCCCCTCCTTGCATTCCGGAGGAAAGTAAAGACCTGGTTGTTTGTTTGGGACTTCCGGTGGACGAAAATGGTGGCAGGAGCGGCTTGCTGAGGGCTCTCAGCTAAGCCACCCGATTTCGACAGATCGAGAGGGGTAAATCCCTTTCCTCAGCCCGCGGATCGAAGGGGGCTGAGTCGCGGAGCCAGCGGACCCCCTCACAAGCCCCAAGACGACCCCCACCCTCAAGGAGGGGGCTGCAAGAGGGCTGTGAGGAGACTGGTCGGGCGAGCGGATCGCGAACGGGAAGCGGGGATATCCCGCAATTACTGCTCCATCGTCCGTTTTAGCTGATCGAAAGAGCGGAACGAAGAAAAAAGCCAGATAAGCTGGCACAGAGCAACGTAAGTGCTCAGTTGAGAGAATTCACTTACTTTGAAACTATTCTAATCTCCAAGCCCCGCGGGGAGACCTTGAGAAACAGACCGATCTAAGACTTATTTATAAAAACCTCCCCGAGATTTACAGTGGGAGGAAGATAATATATTCAACAAAATACCTGACTGGACAAGAGAAGCACTACGAAGTGCCATTGTTTATAAGCCATAAATCATAAAGGGAAATATAAGAATATAGAGGAGGTGGGAGCCAAAAGGAAAAGTTTACATAGCTTATTTAGAGTATTTAATTAGATATAGCCAGCAAGATTGGTTGGCACAGAAGTCTCCCAACCCTCCAGCTCCATCTATCTTGGCTATACTATACTAAATTAATATAACGCTTTTTGCCAAAGACACAAGATACAAGTATACTTTTCAATACTTAATACTTTAAGAAATTAAGATGGCGGATTAGAATGTAGAACAACAACCACGGCCGAGTCGCTAACCTTGAGAAGCAATTGTTGTGTCTACGGAGGGCTCGTCTTGTAAACATCCCCGCATGGTCCCCACCTCCAGCGCTGACGACTGACTGACGACTGACTGTATCCGGGTGTATCCAGGAACAGGAACAGGAAGTTACGAAACGAAACCTACAAACTACTGAGACTATAGAGCTAGTAAAAGTATAGAGGCAGGAAGAGGTGGAGAGAGCAGCGTGGCGACGAGACAAACGGGCAACGGCTATAGAGCTATGAAAACATAGACAACGGACTGGGACGAGAAGAAGACGACGGCGGACCAGGATGAGAAGTTGACGGGCGGCGGACCAGGAGGAGAAGAAGACGGGCTGCGGACCAGGACGAGAAAAAGACGGGCAGCGGACCAGGACGAGAAGAAGACGGAAATTAGACTTGCTTATTGAATAGTGGAAGAGGAAAGATTGTTTAAGTGGGTGAAAGGACTTTGGAAGATTTTGATTTCTTTTTGAAGAACCCAAATTGGGACGAAGGAAGAATTAATAGACAAAATACATATATACCATTAATTAATTAATAATAATAGTAAAAAATAATAATAATAACAATAATATTTGCACAATTAAAATAATTGACAAACCCAACTATCCATTATCAAATCATTAACAATTTGGGAAAACAGTATTATAATACAAACAAGAGATTAATAAATTAACAATTCAAATAGTCAAACAAATAATTGAATAACAATAAAAAAAATAAAACAAAATAATAATATTAATTTAAAATAATAACAATAACAACAATTAACAATAATATCCAATAAGTTTAATTTTAAATTATATTATCGACATCACATCACAATGTCAACTTCAAAATTTAAAATGGAAAAAGAGTTGAAGGATCCTAAAACCGCAGCCAGGAGAGGCTCGGGCCAAGAAGAACTTTTAGCCGCCCTGGCTCCAACTACATCGGCTGCATCCTCTTCAATAGGATGGAAGGAAATATTAAAGGAGATACAAAAGTTATCAGAGAAACAAGACCTTTTACAAAAAGACTTTGAGAAGAGATCAATAAGACATGAGGAACAACAAAAGCTGATCAGAGAAGAGATGGTAGGAATTAAAAAAGAGATAAAACAAGACCTGGAGAAGATGAGTAAGGACATAATTGATCTGAAAAAAGACAAAACTAAAATTGAAAAATCCCAAATTAAGCTTCAGAAGAAGGTTGAACAAATAGACAACAAGAACACCAAGCTTGAAAAACTGCAGGATAGACTTGAACAAAATGAATCGGAGTACCAATTAAGATATCGAAATGTAGTTGAGGTCGAAAATGAAGATATCAGAGATACAATAATCAAGATAACAGCTAAAATATTAGATTGCACAGAACAAGAACTGGACATGGGGATAGATCGTGTTTTTAGAATTCAAACTAACTATGCGAAGAAAAACAAAACCCCGAGAGATACAATAGTTAAATTTGTTAGAAAGAGGGTGCGAGATGAGGTTCTCAAACAAAGTACTACAAAGCCGATCTTTTTTAAAGATAATAAAATTCTGATACTAAAAGAGTTCCCGATTTCAACTTTAAACAGGCGTAGAAAATACTTCTTTTTGACAGATGAACTTAAACGACTCAATATTAGATTTCGGTGGGAGAAATATGAAGGCATCATGGCAACCTATAAGGGAGAAAAGTATTGGCTCACGTCGGAAGAAAAAGCCAAAGACTTTTATAAAAGACTGGAACGTGACAAACTGATAAAAACACCACTGAAATCAGCAGAAAAAGGGAAAAAGCCCAAAAGAAAAAGATCAAAATCCCCAGAACCACATGGCGCTACTTCCAGCATGCAATCGACTAATGAGGACGGAGATGACGAGGATGACGAAGAAGATGTTGCAGAATCGGAAGACATACAGACTACAGAATAATCATGATGGATTTCACATATCATTTACACTGCTTCTCAAACAATGTCAACGGATTAAATTCTCCCAACAAGAGAAAGAGACTTTATAACCAACTACGACATGGCAAATACAATATCATAGCACTGCAAGAGACACACATCAAACACAAACATGCCCCTTATTTGGAACAAAAACAATTAGGTAAATTGTACCACTCATCAGCAGACAAGAAAAAAAGAGGGGTGGCATTATATATAGATGAAAAACTACCGTCAGAATTACTATTTAAGGACCAGGAGGGCCGAATGATCGCAGTTAAATTAACTCTAGGGATGGAAACGATCATTATAGTAAACATCTATGCCCCGAACGGACCGAAGGCTAAATTTGCGAAAACTCTCAAAGAGTACTTATTGGACATTCGAATAGATCATATGATTGTTTTTGGAGATTTTAATGGTATCATGGACAAAAGGTTAGACTCAACAAAACACCACCGAAAACAAAATAAAGAAACCCAGAGTACCTTACCGAATTCTTTCCACCAGCTGAAAAGAGAGTTTGACATGGAGGATACATGGAGAGTTCACCATCTAAGTGAAAAAGATTACACATTTTACTCAAACCGTCACGCTAGCTGGTCTAGGATCGATATGATTTGGACTACAAAGTTACTAACATCCAAAGTAGATGAAATTAAAATCCTGTCAAGGGACCTATCGGATCACAGCCCCGTCACGATGGTGATAAATTATAAAAAACCAGTAAGGAGATGGAGACTGAACGAAAATCTTATAAAAACACAAGAAGATATTAATAATTATAAAAAGAGAACACAAGAATTTTTTGAAATTAATGACACAAACGAGGTAAAGATTCAGACAGTTTGGGACGCATATAAAGCCGTGATGAGAGGTCTGTTAATCCAACACAATTCAAAAAGAAATAAACTTAAGAACCAAAAAATAGCAGAAGTCGAGAAAGAGATACATAATAAAGAAACTGAGTTGAAGAAAGATCCAAAAAACCAAAAGTTGGTTAAGGAAGTGATCCTCCTCAGGAAAGAAAAACACAGCTTGGAGATAGAAAAATTGGCAAAAGATTTAAAATATCTTAAACAAAACTCTTTTGAAAACGCTAACAAAATTGGTCGCTGGCTGGCAAGAAAATTAAGGAAAAAGAAAAATGAGCTAGGCATAAATAAAATTAACATTAATGGCCGGACGACAACTAAAGATAGAGATATTTTGGTGGCCTTCCGAGAATTTTACCAACATCTGTTTAAAGAACAAAACATTGACAAAGAAAAAATAACGGAATATCTAAGTAAGCAGAAATTGGGAAAAATTTCAGAAGAGCAGAGGGAAAATCTAAACAAACCCATTTCCCAATTAGAAATTAAGAAAGCAATTAATAATTTGAAGAACAATAAAGCACCAGGACCGGATGGTTTCTCTGCTGCTTATTACAAAATTACTCAAGAAGAAATTACACCTATGTTACAAAAAATTATGAATAAAGTTTTAACTGACCGAGAAATTCCAGAAACATGGAAATTGGCGGATATCACATTGATTCCGAAGGAAGGAACAGATCTAACAGAAATAAAAAACTACCGCCCGATTTCATTACTGAATCTGGATTATAAAATTTTTGCAAGTATTATGGCGGACAGATTTAAAACATTTTTAGTAGACTGGATTGGAGAAGATCAAAACGGCTTCTTGCCTAGGAGAAACATTAAAGATAATATAAGAATAATCATTGATGCTTTAGAGTATTATGAACACCACCACCAAAAAGAGATTGCATTATTGACGATAGATGCTGAGAAAGCGTTTGATAATATGAAATGGGATTTTGTCAAACTGCTCTGCAAAGAAGTGGATATTGGATTTCATTTCCAAAATGTAATTGAAACAATTCTGGATGAACAAAAAGCCAAATTATGGATCAATGGCACAAGCTCAGAAGAAATAAAGATAGAAAAAGGGGCGAGGCAGGGATGCCCTCTGTCTCCCCTGATTTTTATTTTTGCGCTAGAAGTTCTGTTGAGAAATATCAGACAAGACAAGACTCTGAGGGGACTGAAAATAGATAATCAGGAATGTAAGATCAGAGCCTACGCGGACGATCTTTTAGCCATAATCGAAAGCCCTAGAGACAATATTGAGAATTGGATTGAGAAATTGGAGAACTACGGAGAAGTGGCAGGTTTTAAAATAAATAAGGAAAAAACAAAGATGTTGACTAAAAACATATCTTCCGAAAAGCAGAAAGAACTTCAAGATAAATCTGGAATCAAGATAGTTAATAAGATTAAATATTTAGGTGTGTGGTTAACTGCGAGGAATCTCCATCTCTTGGAAAATAATTATTTAAATAAATGGAAGGAAATTAAAAAGGAACTGGAAAGTTGGGAAAGACTTAATTTATCCTTGCTGGGAAGGATAGCTGCAGTAAAGATGAATATTTTGCCCAAAATGTTATTTTTATTTCAAAATTTACCTATTATTAGAAATTATAGTTGTATTAAAAATTGGAATAAAGACATTTCAAAATTTATCTGGAAGAAGAAACATCCGAGAATCAAATTCGTGACAATGATTACATCAAAGAAAAAGGGCGGTTTTGGTCTTCCTGATTTGACATTATATTATGAGGCAGCGGCATTGTCGTGGATAAAGGATTGGTCCTCTTTGAAAAAACCCAAGATACTAACTATTGAAGGATTTGATTTGAGACAAGGGTGGCACAACTACATCTGGTATGAGGGTGCCCAAAAGGAGAAAAACTTTGGGAACCATTTTGTCCGTTCAGCATTACTAAAAGTCTGGAGAAAATACAAAAACCTTTTTTGCCAAAAAACTCCCTTATGGGTATCGCCCTTAGAGGCAAAACAAAGAAGGCTATTGGGATGGTCCCAATGGCCGAAATACGGTGATATACTATACAAAAAAAGAGATTTATTCGAATTAAAAAGACAAGAGGACATTGTCTCTCAATTTAAAAATATATCCTGGTTCCAGTATGCACAACTTAAAGAGGCTTATAATATCGACAAAAAGAGGGGTTTTGTAGAAAAAGAGGACTTTTGGGGAAAACTACTTCAATCAGAAAGGAAAATTATTACGAAATTATACAGTAAACTCCTGGAGTGGGCCACAGAAAAAGAGGTGATAAAAGACTCAATGATAAATTGGGCGAGAAATATTGGCAGATCGATCTCATTAAAGGAATGGGAAACAATTTGGGTGAAAAGGATGAAATATACCTATGCTTCAGACTTACAAGAGAACCTATTAAAAATGATGCATAGGTGGTACATGACCCCAAAAAAATTAGGATTAATGTACAAACAATTGAATACAAACTGTTGGAAATGTAAAAAGCATGATGGTTCCTTTTACCACATGTGGTGGTCTTGTGATAAGGCGAAGTCTTATTGGCAAATGATCCATCTTGAATGCAAAAAAATATTAAAGTTAGAATTTCCATTGCAACCTGAACTCTATTTACTAGGGATGTTTGACTCAGACTTATTGAAAGATGAAAATAAGGATAAACTTCTCACTTTTCTCACCACGGCGGCAAGAATGGTTTATGCCAAGATGTGGAAGCAGGAAAATATACCGACTAAAATAGATTGGATTGTTAAAATAAAAGATATTAAGGATATGGACGAACTTACATACTGGCTCAAACAATGGAAGGGTCGGGTAACTAACCCCACGGACTGGTCGGTATTACAGGAGTATTTAGAAAACAAAGAAAATTGGTCCAAGAATTGACTAAGATGGAGATTAGAAGATACAAAATGGACATTGCATATGTTACAGACTAATATGATGAGTTATGATATATTAGATAGTAGTTATATGATACAAGAGAGAGATATATGATATATTAGGTTGTGAAAGCCTATATAGCCCACGGGTTAAGTACAAAGTAAGATGAATGGAGGTCACTTCAGGGTGTGGGTTTTTTTTTTCTTTCTTTTTCTCTCTCTCTCTTTCCTATATTTTGGTTTGGTCATCGAGCATTATCCTGGTGTTTAAATGTATTTTTTCTTATTTTCTCCTGTTTTTTCCTGTTTTTATTGTATATGGTTGAAAATTTGAATAAAAATATATTAAAAAAAAAAAGACCTGGTTGTTTGAACAGGCATTCGACTAAGCAGTGTGATTGATTGACTGACTATCGGAACACGGAATATCGGATAACGAGTTTGGATTCTGATTTCATTGATGAGACCTGATGGATTTGTTATATTGATGTAGTGATGTATTGATATTGATGTTTAATGATTTGTGATGCTATTGCTTTTAAATGCTTAATGATTTTGTATTGTGTATACCTAAATTGTTGTAAACCGCTCTGAGTCGCCTAAGGGCTGAGAAGAGCGGTATACAAATAAAGTGAATAAATAAAGTAAATAAATATAGCTCGGAAAAACCTACAACAACCCAGGAAAACACATTCGTTAAAAACATGTATATCTCATGAAGCTATCATTTCATAATTGTTTCCCACTTTCTCTTCTTTCTTTTTTGTCTCCTTTCTTCAGGTGGATAACAATGGACTGATTTCGTTTAGTGCAACAGTTCCAGAGTTTGCCGGGACACCTGATGCTTTACCTCTGAATGGGGGGCCACCTGTTGTCGCTCCATTTTGGGGTGATGTCTACAATCCTATCAGTGGGGATGTCTTCTGGAGGCAAACCCAGGATCCGAAGCTCCTTCAACGCTGCACTGAAGAAATCAATCAGTACTACCCTGAGATGTCTTTCAAAGCCACGTGGGCTTTTGTTGCTACTTGGGACCGAGTGGCCTATTTTGGATCCAAATCAAAGAAAGTAAGGCTCTGATTGCCTGGAACCTTCTCAGATTTCCCCTTAATGCATGGGGAACTAAGCAAATGTATGGGGGAACTAAGCAAAATGTAGATAAGTTACTTTTGGAGGCTACAACTTCCAATGGCCAAGGTAAAGGAGTTGTTCCCATATATATCAACAACAACAAAACTTTATTTATATATCACTCTATCTCCCCGATGGATCTCAGAATGGTTACCAAGAAACATCATCAATACATTCAAAGAAAATAGCATAAACATAAAATTAACAAGACAATGTAAGCATAAAAAACCACAATAGCACATACATATTTGAAATAATCCTTCCTGTTCAGGGCAATTTAAAAGGCCGGACCGAGGCTACTGCAATTTGTAGAGGGCCTGGGAAATTTGGTAGAGTCTATGGCTATTCATTTCTGGGGCCTAATAGGAGGAAGTAACCTGGGTAATTGGTAGAAAAAGATATGACCATAATCAACAGTATGTGGAGCTGAGCTAGAACTAGTCGTTCTCAAAGGCTTGTTTAAACCACCAGGTCTTCAGGCTCTTACGAAAGGAGGGGAGGGATGGGGCCAGTCTTATTTCTCTAGGAAGGGCGTTCCAGTGACTGGGGGCCACCACCAAGAAGGCCCTCTCTCTCATCCCCACCAACCGTGCTTGTGACGGTGGTGAGAGCGAAAGGAGGGCTTCCCCGGAAGATCTCAATGTTTGTGCCGGTTCATAGACGGAGATGCGATTGCGAAGATAGGCGGGGCCCGAACCATTTAGGGCTTTATAGGTCATAACCTGCACCTTGAATTTGGCTCAGCAGCTTATCAGCAGTCAGCGAAGCTGTTTTAGAAGGGGCGTTGTATGCTTCCTATAGTTTGCTCCAGTAAGGAGCCTGGCTGCCACCCATTGTACCAGTTGGAGCTTCTGGGTCGTCTTCAAGGGCAGCCCCATGTAGAGTGCATTGCAATAGTCCAATCTGAATGTAACCAAGGTGTGGACCACTCTGGCTAAGTCAGACTTCACGAGGTATGGTTGCAGCTGGCTCTTCGGGTTAGAAATGGAGATGAGCATCAACCCCCAGAGTCAGACACAACTGGCCTTAATGTAAGGGGGAAACCTTTACCTTTACCTAGAAGCCAAAACAACAAAACTGAAACTGTTTGTAGTTTGCACATAACATGAGACACTGGAAAAGAAAAGAAAAATTCCTGGTAAAGTGGAACGCAGTGAGAAAAGAAGTATACGTTTCAAATGGAGCGATGCTTACAAAAAAGTTGCAGACCTCAGTCCAAAAACCCTGAACAAGGCAGTTGTGTTCTTGGAGTCCTTCAGTCATAAGGCTACCGTATGTTGAAGTCAACTTGATATAAGAAGAAAAATCAATTCATTTGCTGACGAATGCACTGCTGTTGTTCTCACATTCTCACTCTTGTCACTGTAGAACTGATGTGCCATACCATGTGCAAGAAAGGTCCAGTTGTATTCAATCCCTGCTTTCCCATTTCTTTCTTTCCTATTTCAGGTCAACACCTTTCAAGCTGTCTTGACTACCAATGAGGAATTGTCCTTCATCACATTGAATTATGCAGATATTCAGTGGACCACAGGGACATCGAGCAGTGGAGATGCTAAGACAGGCCTTGGAGGAATCGCAGCACAGGTAGCTTTGAGCAAAATTTGTACTAGATTCACTCCTTTCCAGCTCTGGACTAACGGATACATAGATGGATGGATGGATGGATGGATGGATGGATGGATGGATGGAGAGACGGATGGATGGATGGATGGATGGATGGATGGATGGATGGATAGATAGATAGATAGATAGATAGATAGATAGATGATAGATAGATGGCTCGCTCAATTGAATCACTCAATCAATTGATGGAGAGAAAACACAAGGTGAGAAGCTTGCCTATGCAAATCTGCATCTTATTGCCATGGCCATCAGCCTCCTCCCAGTAGACTCGTGAGCTTCATGAGAACCACCACTCCTCTTAATGTTCCCCCAGCAACAGCAAGAGCATCCCTCTGGGAAGCTGAACAAGGAAATCTCAAATGGATGATGGTCTTCCTCCAGGGGCAAACCAATAATAGGGAAACTTGGAAGTCCCTGAATAGACTCAGAAGTAGAGTTGGCAGATCAAAAGACAACCTGGCAAAATGGCTCTACCTAGAAGAATCCTCCACCTTGTGTGATTATGGAGCAGAACAAACAACTTCACATCTGTATGCTTGTCCACAATGCCCTGCCTCATGCACGGAGGAAGAACTGTTTAAAGCTACAGACAGTGCTGTTGCTGTTGCCCATTTTTGGTCAAAAATTATTTAACCGCTTGTGTTCCCTCTATTTTTATACTTTGATATGCAATGCATTTGACGCAAAAAATAAATAAATTGCCATTGAGACCAAAGGTCACACATTCTGCACATCCACACAGACAAAAGGAGCATGTGCTATCTTGAATATATTCTACTACGTTGTAAATATATATTTCTTCTTTGTTCTCTGCCCTAGGCTGGATTCGACAATGGAGACAAGACAAATTATTATATCATGCCTGGTTCCCGGACTTCTGATATTCTCAATATAACAAAAATAAGCAATGTGAATTACCCAGGTCGCTGGGTATTCCAAGTGGATGAATATGTGACTGACCACACCATGGACTGTTTTATCTGAGCAGGACAACTGGATCAACTCAGTCCTACAGGCCTCTGCCTTATTGTGTTTTGGGTCCTTGCGGGTTATTTTGGACTATTTCCTATCACCTACATAGTCTTTGCTGAGAGATGATGGAAACAGTAGTCCAACACCATCTAAAGCAGCACATTTCTGCATGTCTTTCTTGAAAAAAGGTTCATGATTTGACCACTCTGTGCTGACATTTTAGGTTGTGCAAAGTCCCCTCTCTTTATTAACAACAAATCAATCTATTTTTAACAATCTAAAGCATCTGGGACTTTTAACCCAAAATAGTCCCTCGTTGGGCAGAAAATCACTAGCAAATTCTCGATTGGAATGAACGACATACATTGTAGTGTTCTTTCATATGTCAATTTCATTTTTAATTTGTCCCATTCATTCTTTTGCCAAATTCATTCATTTCTCCTTTGAGTATTTGCAAAGCTGGAACAAGGAGTTTACAAGTCAACAGATAATTGCCAATTAGCCTTAGTGGCTCACTTTTCATTTTTTCCACTGTTCTTGTAAAAATTGGGGTTGGCAGGGGTAACAAAGGCCGTCAGCTTCAAGTAAATTGTGATTGTGTATGCCCTTTTTTGTTGTTGTGTCAGAAGCAACGTAAGAAACTGCAAATTGCTTCTGGTGTGAGAGAATTGGCTGTCTGTAAGGGCGTTGCCCAAGGGACACCCGGATGTTTTGTTACCATCCTTGTGGGAGGCTTCTCTCATGTTCCCGCTTGGGGAGCTGGAGCTGATAGAGGGAGCTCATCCACACTCTCCCTAGATTTGAACCTGTGACCTGTCGGTCATCAGTCCTGCCAGCACAGGGATTTAAACCACTGCGCTACCGGGGGCTCATTTCACTTATGGTAAATCAAAATGGCTTTCAGGAGACCAAACATGCATTTGAAAACTGAAAAATCACGACTTTTATTCTTTTAAAATAATAGCTGCGGTGGCACAATGGGTTAAACCTTTGTGTTGCTGAACTGCTGATCTGCAGTTCAGTCTACGAGATGGGGTGAACTCCCGTTTGTCAGTTCCAGTTCCAGTTCCTGCCAACCTAGTACTTCGAAAACATGTAATGTGTGAGTTGATAAATAGGTACCACTTCAGTAGGAAAAGGCAAAGAAACGCTCCAAGCAATCTTATCGATCACACAATCAAGAGATGACAACGCAGGCTCCTCAGCTTGAAAATGGAGGAAAGCACCTGCCAGAGCCAGAGATGAGCACCACCTCCAGAAGCCAGAAATGAAAGGAGAAGCCTCTGCCTCTGCATCCCATTGTTTATAATTGTAAAGGCATTGAATGTTTGCCCATGCATGTAAAATGCTGAAATCCATTCTGAGTCCCCTAGGGGAGAAGGGTGGAATATAAATAAAGTGTATTATTGTTATTGTTATTTGAAACACAAAAATATTAGTACACAGCAAACAAGGTCACTCTGCTGGCTGTTGTATTGGATCACACATCGGACACTTCCCAAGTGTCTATGACTATGTGATGTATCGGCGAATAATGTGTGCAGATCCCAGTAGGGTGGCTTTTTGCAGCTGACAGATGGTAATTTGTCAACGCCGATTGTGTTTAAGTGCAAGCCAAGGTCTTTAGGCACTGCACCCAGTGTGCCAATCACTACTGGGACCATCTTGACTGGCTTGAGTCAGAGTCTTTGCAATTTGATCTTTAAATCCTCGTATCGTATTATTATTACTATTCTTTTACTGTCAGTATAAAACAAATAGTTCTTCGGTAAGAACTTTCCAAAATTTCCAAATCGCTTCGTTAATGGCGGACGCGATTGCGCAATACGTGAAAAACAACAAATGGCACTGGGCAAACTTCAGGGGATTCTCTCTCTTTAGACCAATCCTGACAAAACTTGCCACTGTGACGCAAACAGCAAGGAGAGGCCTTTTTGGCTCTTTGAAGTTGATTTCACACCTTTAGGAAGGAAAATATTTCGATTATATGGGACTGCTAGTGTCTCCTCAGTAGCAACACAAAGCAACTAAGGACACAAAGAGCAGGGAGAGGACTTTTTGGCTTTTTGAAGTTGATTTCACAACTTTAGGAAGGATAATATTTTGACAATTTGGCAACGCAAGGCAAACTGAGGAAACAAACTGCACCCTCACACCCCAATATTATTCAACCACGCATCACCCCAACAGCAAAGACACACAAGCAGCTGTAAGGCAGCCAGCTAGGCAGGCAACAGCCCTTCTCCCTGCCCTGGTTCTCTGTTGCCCTGCTCCCCCCCCCCCCCAGCAACAACACACAAGCGGCTGCAAGGCAGGCAGGCAACAGCCCTACTCACAGCCCTTCTCCGCTTGCCCTGATCTTCCAACCTTCCTTCACAACCTCCCTTCTCTTTCTCTTTCCCCTTCCCGGGCTCACAATGAGCCTCTAAGTCATTTGCTGCCCTTTATATAGCGCAACGGCTGCCGTGACAAAACCCCGCCCCTCCCCTCCCCAAAACTTCTCCCCTCATTGACTGGGAGGCAAGAATCCCAGCGTGCAAGCTGCTTGCCTCTAAATGCTGAATCCCTTCCGACTCACATCCTGAGTTGGAAGAAAAATGGCAAGAGAAGCTTCAGAAGGGAAAAGGGACTTCTGGATTTCTTAAAAACTTCAAAATTGCTTCAAAAAGGTATTTTTTCCAACTTTATTCCAAATTATGAAGATTCCGACAGTACCTAGCCATGCCTAATTGCTATATTAATTTCCTATGGAGTTATAAATTTACAGTTTGAGTTGGGAGATACTCAGAATTTTAAGTCAGAGATCTGGTGCCTCAACATACTACAACAGCCAGGATCCTATGAAATGCTACCATTGAAATAAAAACACAGTGCTGTTGAGTAGTATGAAAAGGCTCTGATATACACTTTGTTTTTATTTTGGGAATTGAGCAAGTTGGGAATGAGGTCATCCCAATGCAAAGGCTTTGCTTCCTGAAGATGTCCAAGACCAGAATAATCCCTTTAGAAGCTCAACATATTTTTTTTTCTGTTCCTGGTTACAGAATGATGGAGGTGGGAAACAATGATGTTTTCATGGGACATGCATGTTCTTAATGTCTATTTATTTGGTGTGAATCCAAAGCTCAGTGTCACACGTCACTTCCAGAAGAAGGCCAACGAAAGAGAAGCCAGTAAGCAGGCAGGTCTGGAGCTGAAATTGCAGAGCAGGTGTCCATATACAACCTTGTAAACATTATAAGTCCTTGGCTTTCCAAGCATGAAGGAATTCAGCAGTATCCTTCTCTGACTCCCCAGTTGGCAGCTTCAAGTCATCAGACTTGTCCCCATTGAAGTTTCCACACAGGGCACACAGCTTCCCAGCAAGGATTTCCTTGACCTTCACCTTCACTTCTCCATCGTGATGAAGGTGAACTTGCACCAGTGAATCCAGGTCAACCATTGTCCCATCCTGAATCTGTCTCACAGATACAGCATTCTTGTTGTATGGCAGCCATACTGGGCGTCCATTTACCTGAAAACAAATAGATTTGGTTGGAGATTATACAAGCTTATGTACAAGACACAAAAAGATGCCTTAAAAAGAAAAGTCATTATAAATGTCCTAACCTAAATGAAATAAGGCAAAAATTTACAATCAAAACTTAGGTCAATATAAATGCTGATTTAGGACTTCCCCAGAGGGGGAATTTAGCATCCCAGGACTCATTCAGGGCCAGGGCTTTAGCACAGCTGGTAAATCATCAGCAATGATGACAGATCTACCAACCAAAAGGTTGCACATTCGAAGCCCCAGGTCAGCATGAGCACCCAACCGTCAGCCCTGCTCATTGTTTACCTAAGCAGTTCGAAAACAGCTTACAGCTGTGATTAGAGAAATGAGGTACCATTAATGTGGGGGAGGTATTTTATGACACCATAAAGAAAAAGATCAAAGAATGCTGATGACCAAAACAAAGGAGGAAGTCCTGATGGCTCTTCGTTATAGAGGATGGAGTGACAGCACCCCCCTGTGGCTGGCAACTTCCAAAGGTACCAACAAGCTGGACGTTCAATTGGATGTCAACACAACACAATATACCTCCATTCTGTTCTGTCTTTGTTCCGTCCAAAAAACAGCATTGAACATTTGCCATGTATGTGTACAATGATCCACCCTGAGTCCCCTTTGGGGTGAGAAGGGTGGAACATAAATAAAGTGTTGTTATTGTTGTTGTTGTTGTTGTTGTTATTTCACCCTGTCTTCTGGATGGAGCCCCATGCTGTCATGTGACTTCCATCTTAAATATTGCTGTACATTTGCCATTCTCACTTACCCATATCTTGCTATTTCTCACAGTGATAAATGTATCTTGGAAGAAGACATAGATGGCCTCCCCAACAACTGGTCCATCATCACTGTCCTCTCCAATGCGGACTGAGACCCTGAACCAAGGGATGGCACTGTCATTGCAAAGAAGAGCCAAATCGTAGACCCCACTGCAGAGGAAATGTCCAGAACCACCATCAAAAGTATTGAGCTGGGCTTCTGAGGAGATCTTGCAGTGGCCTTCTCCCTGTCCAGATCCATCAACCCTATCAGTACAGGTACAGGTCTCTCCAGATGTGCAATTCACTTTTTCACAAGTGAGCTGGCTAGAGATACGGCTACAGGTGCATTTCTCAGTGCAGTTGTTTGAGAAGATGCTCTCTCCAGCCTATTGTATAAAAAGAGAGAATGTCCTTGTGAGAGATGGAATAAAATCTTGTTATGTATATAGGCATTTAATTAAAATGTTTACAGTCTGCCTTACCATGTTATGCATAGGTATGTGTACATACACATTTTACACACATATACACACAACTTTTAAAAGAACAGTTCCAAAAAATGACAAATCGGGGAGAGTACATAATATTTGAGTTCAAAGACAGCCTGCCAATAGTCTAGCTTGCTGTTGACCTATGCGGCCCGAAAGACAGTTGCATCTGTCAAGTAGGAAATTTAGGTACCGCTTTATGCGGGGAGACTATTTTAACTAATTTACGATGCCACAAAACCTTCCAGCAGCGTGCAGAAGAATGAGGAAGTATTCCATCAAAGGACTCGGTGTCACAAGTGGATGATGAAGTGGCAGCTCCTCCTGTGGCCGAGCATACCCTCATGAAGCCGGAAAAGCTGGAATGTTAAATTGCCTCTTTGTCTGTCTATATATGTTGTATGTCTAAATGGCATTGAATGTTTGCCATGTATATGTGCACTGTAATCTGAGCACTGTAAACCTGAGTCCCCTGGAGGGTGAGAAGGGCAGAATATAAATACTGTAAATAAAATAAATTTGAACATAGGACATTTATATTCATTCATATACGCTACCTAGATCTCGAAAAATATTTTTTGGAGGCTGTGATCTACAAAATACATGTCAAAAGAAGTATATATTACTAAACTTTATACAGCCCAACTTGAAAATAGCCTTGGGATGTTTGAGAAACAACAAAACATAATACTTTTCATAAATAAGCCATTCAATTCATTATCAGAAAATATTTTTAATCGCTTTTTTTGCTAGCGCAACCTAGTTAAAGCTGGAAAAAGTCTTCCTAGTGACCTCTAATCAGAGTGCTGATGGCAGAAAACTCGACTTTTATGTGTCTAGACACGGTACAGAGGACATCCTTGCTCCTGTAAGGTGGCAATACTTGCAGCAAAGAAAACTTTCCGTGGTGATCACAACCAGACACAGCGAAGACATCTGCCCTTGCGTTTGCTACTTTGCTGCTGAGTATGTATGCCAAGTGTGGAATACATCTCACCACATTAAAACAGTGGATGCGACTCTTAATGAGACATGCTGTATTATCACAGGATGTATGCGCCCTACGCCATTGGAAAAATTATACTGTTTAGCCAGTATTGCACCACCTGACATCCGTTGGGAAGTAGCAGCTAATAATGAAAGGATCAAGGCAGTGACATCTCCAGCCTATCCTCTGTTTAGATATCTGCCAGTACACAAATGTCTTAAATCAAGAAACAGCTTGCTAAGATCTACAGAGATACTTGTGGGAACACCTCAGCAAGCAAGAGTCCAAAAGTGGCAGGTTAAAACCCAGAACCTCAATCCATGGCTGATTTTGGATGAGAAACTTCCCCCTGGGCACACAGAAGAATGGGTGACTTTAAAGGTGCTGAACAGGCTGTGCTCTGGGACCACAAGATGCAAAGCCAACCTTAAGAAATGGGGCTACAAAGTGGAGTCCACGACATGCGAGTGTGGAGAAGAGCAAACCACAGACCACCTACTACAATGCAGCCACATACACAATGGAGGCCCTTCTTACGACCACACCAGAGGCACTCCAATTGGCCCGCTTCTGGTCGAAGGAAATTTGGTATAATGCCAAGTTCTTAACTTTGTGTTTTTAAAAAATACATTATAATGGTGCCTTCGATTTGCTTCTGACATTATAAATAAATAAATAATGAGAGTCATGAGTCACAAGAAATAATTCTTATAATAATAAGTACGAGGGTTGAATGAAAAATAATGCCTCCACCTTCATTACTTGGGTTTGGATGGGAATATTTGAATAAATCAAATGCAGAAATAATCCTTAGAATGTTCTCTTTAACTACCACTATTCATTTTTCCACATAATTACCAGACAATTGAATACATTTCTGCCAACGATGAACAAGTTTTCTGAAGCCGTCACGGAAGAAGTCAACACTCCGTTTCCGCAACCCATTGTGCACAGATCTTCCGATAACCAAGCAAAGCAATAATGTGACACACACATTTTTGTGAAATGCCGATTATGCTTGAAATTTATCTCTGAGTGATACGACGATCATCCTGAATCAATCTGTCAACCTTTTGCTTGTGAAACTCGGTGGTTGCTGTCACAGGACGTCCAACTCTTTGTTTATCATGCAAGTCAGATGTTCCTACTTCAACATCTTTAAACTTACTTGCCCAATGACGCACAATACTTGCATCAACACAATCACCATAAACAGCTTGCATTCTCTAATGAAGTTCCTTTGGGGTGACACTTTCTGCTGTTAAGAATTCAATGACTGCACGTTGCTTAAGTCGCATTGACCGACCGTCTGTGCAGGGTTCCACACTTCACTCTTTAACAACTCAACCATTCAATGCTAAGGCTTCCTGCCAAAATGGAACTGCAGAGGAGAGTCTATTGAACAAGCCAGTACCTGCTCATACCAGTACTGCCATCTGTGGAGGAGTTATGAAGGTGGAGGCATTACTTTTCATTCAACCCTCATAATAAAATAACAAACATTGTTTAACCACTGAAATTCAGTCTAGGGCTGGTTTTACCAATGCTTACTTCAGATCAGTATTGATTACAGCCCCTTGTAAGACTGTATTTTTATGCACTTGGTGGATTTGTGCCAATGATTCAATATTTCCAAGGCAGTCCATATAAAAATGAATGTGTATCCACTGTATGCCATGAGCCATGTTGTCCCCTCCAAACTAAGAATGGAGATATCAGATTGGACAGAAAGACTTACCTTGAGATAGAGTCCCTCATGTACACAGCCACACCTCTCAATAGGCACACAGGCCTCCCCATCAGACATATGGCCTTCATCACACTCACAGCCTTCAAAGCAATTCCTTGTGCACTGGATTCGAGTGGACAAACCGGCACAGCTAGTGTCACAGGGTGAAGAGCAGATCTCGTAATGGCTGTTGGATGGGCAGGCGAGAGCTGCAGAAAGAATCAGGAAAGGCAATGAGGCAAAACCAGCTTTCATCCCAACTACAGGAGCCCCTGGTGGTGAGGTCTGTAGGCAGGGCTGAAAACTGACAGGTCACAGGTTCGAATGTGGGAAGAGTGTGGATGAGCTCCCTCTGTCAGTTCCAGCTCCTCATGCAGGGACATGAGAGAAGCCTCCCACAAGGGTGGTAAAACTTCAAAACATCTGGGAATCCCCTGGGCAACATCCTTGCAGACAGCCAATTCTCTCACACCAAAAGCAACTTGCAGTTTCTCAAGTCGTTCCTGATATGAAAAAAAAAATCCCAACTACAGTGGATGAACTGAGATGTGAAACGTGTTATTCACATATATATGAGGGTTGATTAAAAAGTAATGCCGCCACTTTCGTAACTCAACAGATGGCAGTACTGGTATGCAGCAAGTAATGGCTTGTTCAGTAGACTCTCCTCTACAGTTCCATTTTGGTGGGAAGCCTTAGTATTGAACAGTTCTGTTGTTAAAGTGCGAAGTATGGAGCCCTGCACAGACGGTTGGTCAATGTGACTTAAGAAACGTGCAGTCATTGAATTCTTGACAGCAGAAAGGGTCACCCCAAAGAAGATTCAGAGAATGCAAGCTGTTTATGGTGATTGTATTGGTGTGAGTACTGTGTGTCGTTGGGCGAGTAAGTTTAAAGATGTTGAGGTGACACCTTCTGCTGTCAAAAATTCAATGACTGCACGTTGCTCAAGTCGACTTGATCGACCGTCCGCACCGGGTTCCATACTTCGCACTTTAACAACACAACCATTCAATGCTAAGGCTTCCCATCAAAATGGAACTGTAGAGGAGAGTCTACTGAAAAAGCCAGTACCTACCACATACCAGTACTGCCATCTGTTGAGGAGTTACGAAGGTGGAGGCATTGCTTTTTATTCAACCCTTGTATGTCCCATTTGATGTCAATGAACCAACTCTCATTGGGAACAGAACTGAATTCAGCCCAATATGAAAGTTTAATGGAACGACTTTCAGACATTCTGCTTTACCTCTCATGTACTATATGGGTTGTATAGTATATGTCTGTGTGGTAAGGGGCCTTTTCAAACGCAGTGGCTGAGCTGGAGTGTGCACATTCAAACTCTTTAGGGAATAGTAATGTCAGTATCTTCATAGTCCAGCCTCTGTGATGAATAGAAATACGATCAATTTGCTTTGGTGTTTAAAATAGTATGTTTAAAATACTATGTCGGTATTGTAGTTCTGCCAACCTAGCAGTTCGAAAACATGCAAATGTGGGTAGATCAATAGGTACTGCTCCTGTGGGAAGATAAAGGTGCCCCAGGCAGTCATGCTGGCCACATGACCTTGGAGGTGTCTACAGACAATGCCGGGTCTTCAGCTTAGAAATCGAGATTGTGTCCAGAGTTGGACACAACTTGACTTAATGTCAGGGGAAAACCTTAACCTTTACCTTTACTATAGAATAGGAGAAATATAGCTTCGGAAAAATACAAGAGGCAAGAGATAGGCAGCTCAGATAGGGAATTAGGAACATGGTAGAAAAGAACTTGGGAAGAATGAGTTGAAGAAAAGAGATGCAAATTAACAGTGGACATGAAGCTTTAAACTTCAACTAACAATGGGGAGCCCTTGATGGCGCAATGGGTTAAACCCTTGTGGTGGCAGGACTGCTGATCGACAGGTTAGCAGTTCAAATTCACGGAGCAGGGTTAGCTCCCATCTCAGCTCTAGCTTCCCATGTGGGGACATGAGAGAAACCTCCCACAGGATGGTAAAACATCAAAACATCTGGGTGTCCCCTGGACAATGTCCTTGCAGATGGCCAATTCTCTCACACCAGAAGTGACTTGTAATTTCTCAAGTCGCTCCTGACACACACAAAAAATCCCTAACAATTCAGGCCGTGCATATATAACTCAGGTAGGTGCCTTAAAGCAAAAAGTGTGAAAAGAATTTGGTTCTCTGAAAACCTACAGCAGAAAGAGGCTGTTCTCCAGGCTCCAATCTTGGCTCCAGATGCTTGACATGCAGTCACGTAGGCCTGAAGACTCCGACAGAGAGATTCTTCTCTCCCATCAGTCCTACACATGTCAAAGATACACTGCTTAAAGTACTCAGCAGGGCTCACAAAGGCATGACAATCTCTGAATGGCCCTGATTTGGACATGATCATTCCACAGGAGCTCTCAGCCTTGTATGGTTCAGTCTTGGTTGCCATACACGTGGGGCATCTCTCCCCACAGCCATCAGAGCAAATGGTACCATTTCCAGGGACCTTCCAAGAGGCCCCAAACTCTTCCATGTCTGGAGTGTGTTCTCCATTGGGCAGCATGAAATCATCCCTCTTGTCTCCATTGAAGTTGCCTCCCAAGCCACACATGTGTCCCTGGTAATTGCTAGGCACAGACACATGAACGAAGGAAGAGGTGTCATAGAGGACCGTGACGCCAAAGGAGGATTGGACAACGATGTTATTCCCCTCCTGAGTGATCCAGAGTTTTCCATTCCCTTTGTTCACTGGCAGAGTATAAGACTCTCCATCAACCTACAACAACAACAACAAAACTTTATTTATATATCGCTCAATCTCCCCGATGGGACTCAGAGCAGTTTCCAAGTAACATCATCAATACATACAAAGAAACAGCATAAACATAAAATTAACAAGACAATATAAATATTAAAATCACAATAGCACATATATATTTAAAATAATACTGCCTGTTCAAGACAATTTAAAAGGCCGGGCTGAGGCTAGTGCAATTTGTAGAGGATCCAGGAAATTAGGTAGAGTCTATGGCTGTTCATTTCCGGGTCCTAATAGGAGGAGGTAACCTGGGTAATTGGTAGAAAAAGATATCGCCATAATCAGCAATATCTGGGGATGAGCTAGAATTAGTCGTTCTCAAAGGCTTGTTTAAACCACCAGGTCTTCAGGTTCTTATGAAAGGAGGGGAGGGATGGGGCCTGTCTTATTTCTCTAGGAAGGGTGTTCCAGAGGTGGGGGGCCACCACTGAGAAGGCCCTCTATCTCATCCCCACCAACTGTGCTTGTGACGGTGGTGGGAGCGAAAGGAGGGCCTCCCCAGAAGATCTCAAAGTTTGCGTCGGTTCATAGAGGGAGATGCGATTGCAAAGATATGCGGGGCCCAAATTGTTTAGGGCTTTATAGGTCATAACCTGCACCTTGAATTTGCCTCAGCAGCTTATCAGCAGCCAGTGAAGCTGTTTTAAAAGGGGTGTTGTATTCTCCTTATAGTTTGCTCTAGTAAGGAGCCTGGCTGCCGCCCGTTGTACCAGTTGAAGCTTCCAGGCCATCTTCAAAGGCAGCCCCACGTTGAGCGCATTGCAATAGTCCAATCTGGATGTAACCAAGTTTTGGACCACACTGGCCAAGTCAGACTTCATGGGGTATGGTCGCAGCTGGCACACGAGTTTGAGTTGTGCAAAGGCTCTCCCAGCCACTGCCAACACCTGAACATCAAGTGATAGCGTTGAGTCCAGTAGGACTCCCAAGCTATGGACCTGCACCCTCAGGGGGAGTGTAACCCTGTTGAGCACAGGTTGCCACCCAATAGCCCCACGACTGACCAGGATGACCTCTGTCTTGTCTGGATTAAGCTTCAACCTGTTAGCCCCCATCCAGTCCATCACAGCAACCAGACACTGGTTCAGGGTCTGGGAGGCTTCCTTAGAGTTTGGTGGAAATGCATACAGATGGCACCCAACTCCAAAACTCACCCAGGAGTTTCATGTAGATATTAAAAAGCATGGGTGATAGAATGGAACCTTGCAGGACCCCACAGGTCAAAGGCCATGGGTCCCAACAGGTATCCCCCAGCTTCACCAACTGGGAGTGACCCTCCAGGAAGGAGCGGAGCCACTGCAGAGCAATAACCCCAAGACCCATTCCAGAGAGCCGCCCCAGAAGGATACCATGGTCAATGGTATCGAAAGCCGCTGAGATATCCAGGAGAACCAACAGGGACACACTCCCCCTGTCAAGTTCTCTTCGGAGGTCATCCACCAAAGCGACCAAAGCTGTCTCAGTGCCATGGCCAGATCTAAAACCAGACTGCGATGGATCTAGATAATTGGTGTCATCCAAGAATCCCTGGAGTTGGGAGGCAACCACCTGCTTTACCAACCTTTACAAATGGTAAACAATATTATTTGGGAGATCATTTCTAGTCACACACAAATCTATGCTTCCACTATACACTTGACATTTCTATCAGTGGAATGGGTATAAAAGATCCTACTTGTTAGTTAATGTTAGATACATACCATAATCTTCCATTTCACTGTCCTCTCCAGTACAATGGTATATCCATGAATAGAGACCAAAACCTCCTTTATGAGAATCAAGGGGTCACCATCAAGCTTCTCGTTCGCCACTGACACAGAGAAATCCACTACCTGTGGATCCTTGCTGCAGACTTTGGCTAAGATATAGGTGCAAGTGCCATGAAATGTAACAATTACCCCATCAAAGGATATATAATGAACACCTCCAAATGCTACCATAGTCCCATATCCAATGGGACGGCAACCCAGAATGCCATTCTCCAAAATGCAGATCTTATGAGATCCACAGGAGAATTGCTGGCAGTTGACAGTTCCATGATCCATGCATTGGCACTTCTCCTCACAGGAGGTGGAAGAGTAGAATTCTTCTCCCTTCTTGTAGTATCTGCCCTGATGCACACAGCCACATTCTGCCTGAGGGATGCATTGATCCCCACTGAGGAGGAATCCAGAATCACAAAAGCATCCTTCTACACATGCCTCACATGTTTCTGAAGAGGCATTGTGACACATAGCAGGGCAGCTATTTCCACAGAGCTCATAGTGAGAATGCTGGGGACAGATAAGGCCTGGAAAGACAGAAAGAGGATCATTTGTTGCTATTTGAAATATAAATAAGATTGATCTGAAATGTCACAGAAGCTGCCTTATATCGAGTCAGACCACCAGTCCATCTAGTTCGATATTGTTGGAAATGCAACAACACTTAGCAGTGAAAAATGAAGCATGCCTCACAGTAGACAGTAGTAAGGGTTGCATAGTTTAAGTGACCTGAAGTGTCCTCCCTCCATGTCTATCTATCCTGACCCGTCTGTGATATAAAATGATGCCCTTAGAGATTTTTTTTTTGCCTCTTCTTTTCCCCATAATTCTTTTCTTGACTTTCTATAGTTATCTTAAGTCAAATTTATTATTAAACTAGCCGTCCCCTTCCACACGTTGCTGTGGCCCAGTCTGTGTATATGTGTTTTGTGTCTATATATGTATATATGTTTGTGTATATGTGTATAATATATGTGTGTTTGCGTGTGTGTGTGTGTGTGTGTGTATGTATGTATGTGTATATATATATATATATATATATATATATATATATATATATATATGGTTTTGCAAAAAACACGGTAATGTATTTTTGTTTTTGGGTTTTTTTTGTTTTTAAGTCTTTTCTGCTGTGTTTTTCTGTGTTTTTATGATTGATGGTCACTCATTGGCCTGATAGGTGTATTGTGTCCAAATTTGGTGTCAATTCATCCAGTGGTTTTTGAGTTATGTTAATCCCACAAATGGACATTACATTTATATAGAGAGAGTAGCTGTACCCGCCACGCATTGCTGTGGCCAACCTTTCCTCCCTCTTTCCTCCTTTCTTTCTCTCCTTCCTTTCCTACCTCTTTCCTTCCTTCCTTTCTCCTCTTCCTCTTCCTCTTCCCATCCTTCCCCCTCCTTTTCTTTCCCTTCCTCTTTCTCCCCTTTTTTCCTTCTCTACCTATACTTGGACTGCAACTCCCAGCAGTCTTCCTGATCAATCTATCTACCTAACTATCTTATCTATCTATCTATCTTATCTATCTATCTATCTATCTATCTATCTATCTATCTATCTATCTATCTCCCTTATCTATCTGGTGGATTGTTGGGAGTTGCAGTCCAGGAAAAGGAAATTGGAAATTTGGATTGGAATGCTCTCAAAGAAATCCAAGGAGAAGTAGGCTTGCAGCTTGGAAGCAGTGCATTTGGATCATCCTTTGCTCCCAAAGGGCCTGGTCTTGGGGATGCTGGGAGCTGTAGTCTGGAAGAGAGTGTGGACATGCTATTGTGTTTTGTTTTCTAGGGGGAGTTGTTTTTGCACATGTGCTATAGCGTGTTTTTGCTTTTTTTTGGCCTTTTAAGTCCCTATCACAGGAGTTTGTGTGTGCGTGTGTCTGTCAGGAGTGATTTGAGAAAGTGCAAATCGCTTCTGGTGTGAGAGAATTGGCCATCTGCAAGGATGTTGCCCAGGGGATGCCTAGATGTTTTGATGTGTTACCATCCTTTTGGGAGTATTCTCTCATGTACCCACATGAGGAGCTGGAGCTGATAGGGGGAGCTCATCCAAGCTCTCCCTGGATTCACACCTGCAACCTGTCTGTCTTCAGTACTGTTGGCACAGGGGTTTAACCCACTGCGCCACCAGGGATTCCTATCACAGGAGTTAAAACAAAGGGATTGGTTAGGGACCTTGCACAGTCTCCCTATAGTTTTACCTGTCCTGTCCCCATCCAAATATAAACAAGGCTTATTATTAGGCTTGTGTACAGATTCAGTTTGGTTGGTTCCCTTTGGCTAATCCATCTTGTTCAGCCGGCCGTAACGGTAAGGGCTCAGCAGCCGTGATTTTATTTTTTGCTGAAACGGGCTGCGCTGCAGCCAATCATGGCTCCTACTCTCCTATTCAGCATCATGCGGTGTGAAAAGAGGCTGCCGCATGCTTGCGTAGGGTTTCCCTATGAGCCCTGCCTGTTGGGCCAATCAGAATAGAAGAACATTGTGATGTATCTTACACACACTATGTCTATTTAATAGGGTGAGCACCTCCATTGCTCTTAGTTGCGTCCTGGCTCTAGAGATGTGCTTCAGTCCAATTGCCTTGCCGCTCGCTCTCAACTTAATTTTTGGCCTGGCCTCTCTCTAGCACTGAATCTTTTCAATTTTCTTTTATTTTCCTTTAATTTTTTGATCTTTTTATTTAGTGGAACAGCGAGTTGGAAAAGTGTGGGGCGGGTGTGTTGGGTTCGCGCACATGTGCATTTGGAGACTTGGGAGAAAGAAAGAACATTTCTTTGCTTTTGGTGTGCTCTGAGAGCCTTGGGTCACCCTTTAGCTTCCTTTTCTCCTCCCCTCCTCTCCTTCAGAAAATACTGTAACATATAATGAAACAGGCTCAATTTAGAAAGAAGGATGTCTTTTTCTGCAGTTAACCCATCCTTTCCTGTAACAATATTTCCTTAGAGGTGCATGCAAAACATGTCATAAAGGATCGTCACATGCTGTGAGAAAAAAAGATATATTTTATCAATTAAGGGAGCACTTCCTCTAAAATCATTCAAAGCAAATCATCTAGTTGAACTCCATGATGCAGTAAGCAACAATACTTACTGCAGAAAGAAGCTGACCTCCACTGCCCAATCTGAATACCAAGATTATGGCATGCTGTCACATAGGCAGTGATGGCAGTGCAGAGTATGGCACGGTGACCCTTGTATGCACAGGAGTCAAAGACACAATCTTCAAAGTAGGACGTTGGGTCAATGGCTGCATGACATGGTCCGAATGGCCCGTCCATTTTAACAAGGATCCCACAAAATCCGTCCTCCTTATAGATCTGTTTTTCTGTTTCCTGGCATACCGGACAATCAGTTGTACATCCTCCTGAGCACCCTGGGGTCTCCTTCAGCTTCCAGCTGTTTGCAAATTGGATTTCATCATTGGCTTCAGTACCATCCTTCATAGCAAAATCATCACTGGGATCCTGATTGGCATTGCCACAGAGCCCACAGACAGCATTGGCATAGGTTCTGGGAAGAATGACCCTGGCATAGCTGTACCAGTCAAAGCTGACTTTCAGATCAAAGTCTGTTTTGATGAAGCCATGGACTCCACTGGTGTAGACTGTTATTTTATTTTCATAGAAGAAAGGTAGGTTGACAAAGATTCCATTGACCTGAAAAACATAAAGAAAAACATAAACAACAGAGAGGAAACAATCAGGGACATCTAATCACCTCTCAACAAAAGATTGCCCCGGGGCACTAACAAGCCACACCAAACAACTGCCAGGCCATCAAATGCTAATCAAGGTGGTCAGTTGAAACATTCACACCTAGTTCCAACAGACAAGAGTTCTTTGTCCCACCCTGGTCATTCCACAGATATATAAACCTATGTTCCTAGTTCCATCAGACCTCACAATCTTTGAATATGCTTGCCATAGATGCAGGCAAAATGTCAGGAGAGAATGCCTCTAGAATATGGCCATATAGCCCGAAAAAAACCTATAGCAACCCAGTGATTCTGGCCACGAAAGCCTTCAGCAATACATAAAGAAGACTCTTAGTGCATTTATGAAGGGGATGGATTTGTTTTGACTAGCATTAGTTCTTGAACTAAGAGCAAATCTACAAGAGCAGGAAGCTCTAGTAGATGCCAAAGGCACCAGATTCTATCATTAGGCCCTCTTCCTGAACTGTGTCAGTGATGGGAGCAGAATCCATATTATCCAGTCAGACTGAACCCAGTTCAGCCTTGCTGGAGAGTTCCCCTTTACCTTTGTTACTGTTTATTGTTGTACTGGTGGCCAGAAAGCTCCAAATAGTTCCTAGCCCTTGCTTTTTACAAATGCAAACTCTATCAAAGGTGCCAGGCATCTTGGAGAGGGAAGGAGCAAAGAAGGGGGTGATCCCTCTCTTTTCCCAACCTTCTTCTCTGAGTCATACAGTGACTTTTTTAGCATCAGCAAAGATGATGAGCAATTGCTAGGAGCTCTCCGATCACCACTAGGCCAACAGATAGCCAGATGGGCATCAGGACAGAGGGGCTGTTTCGTGATCGAAAGTGGACCAATTGTTCACACATACCCTGAACTGTGGGGCTACTCTGGGTCTTTGGAGACATTTCAGAGCATTCCCTGACTTTCCCAGACATGGGGCACAATTGCGTTAAGCAGTTGTGTCCCACTTAGTTTGTCTTTTGGATGCCATGGGAATGATTTTCATTCACCCCAGCATATTTGACCAGTCTAGATATGCCCTAGATCGCTACTTCTTAAACTGTGGATCCCAACCCCAAATAGGGTCCCTTGTTTCAGTAAATGTTTTACTTTTATACCTGCTTATATAACTATATACCCGGGATCATGGAAAAAAATCTTGGGCCCAAAAAAGTTACAAGTAGAAAAGTTTAAGAAGCCCTGTCCTAGAGGAACAATGAATGCTGTATATAGTGGGCTTACCTCTCTTGGGATCTCATCATACAGATGACCTCCCCCCACCCCATCTTGTTCTATTTCACTAGCAATTGCTGCCAAAACCGCAGGTGCGCGGGGTGCCTTGTGGCACATTGTGTACCCCCCCCCCCTTTCCCCATCAAAAGGAGGGAACAGGGCAAGGCACGTTGGTGTCCTATGCCTGTCCCCATCAGATGGGGAAAACGGAGAACAACACAGGTAGCTCCACTGGAACTACCCTAAACACTACTTACTAGGGCTGGGCGGTTTCGTTCGTTAATTTCATAATTCGTTAATAATTCGTATTTAAAGTAGCTTACGATCCAATATTGAACCATTCAGGAGCAACTAAAAATCGAAACGAATTTTTCAATTCATTTCGTAATTGTTTCGTAATTGTTTCAAAATCGTTTCGAGATTGTTTCGAAATCGTTTCAAAATTGTTTCGTTATTATTTCCGTATGTCTGGTGCAAGTTTTATAGTTGTTGTTTGTTTTATCAGTGATAAAAAAATAAATTATCACACCAACAGTCAATAACAGAGGGAGAGGGAAGCTTCAGAAGTTCCCCCTGTCCCATTTGGAGGGTTTTTTAGCGTATTGCGCAATCGCGTCCGCCATTAACGAATCGATTCGTTATTGTTTCGAAATTGTTTCGTAATTTCCGAAATTTTGTATATATCAAACTTTTTTAAAGGAAAATTTCGGAATTTTTTAAAAAAACGAAACGCAAAAACCCCCTAAAAACGAATCGAGTTTAGAAACAATTTTTTCCGTGGTTGCCCAGCGCTACTACTTACCTTGCATTGTTGATGAGGAAGCGTCTTGCAATGCTTCCTCACCACTTTGGGGATGAATGGGGCATGGCCAAGTCAGTGTCATGTGATGGCACTCGGTAGACCCCGTTCCCAAGTGTAACAAGGGATCAAGAGCCCCAAGTGTTTGGTCTAAGCTAGAGAAGATGATTGCTTACATGTTGCACCATCAGAAGCACAGGGAGAAAAAAAAGGATCAGATGAGCAGAAGCATTTATTCTGAGGTTAAGAAATGAGCATCCTCATAGTAGGGAAACTTCCTGATAGAGAATTTTGAATAGAATTTTTTGTAGGTGAACATCTCAAAGTATTGCAGAAGAAATACTCTATAGATAACAACACATTTTTTGAATGCAAAAATGCACGAACATGTGGTTTTGCACAGAAAAAGGTGGGTTTTTGTTTGTTTATTTGGCAGAAACACCCCCATTCTCTTTCTCACATATTTAGAATTGTCCATTTTGAACATCTGAAAAGGGATTGTGTCTTTATGTGTGTCTATTATGTTTCCTATTTCAAAGAAGCCTTGCTCCCTTATCCCTGTAAGTGTGTGATAAAATGTATTAACAAGTTCCCCACCTTAAAACTACTCAATTTTCCCCACATAAAGAAATGACTCACATGCATTGACAGTGACAGGATGTCAGGTGGCGGACTCACAAACTGAACTCATAGTTTGAAGTCCTACATTTCCTATCTTCTCTTTTTTTTCCAGCAAACCTACCTGAATCTTGTTTGGGTACTCTTGGCTCAGACTGATGGTCATGTTGTATACCTCCAGAGTCACCACTTTAGTGAAGGACACTGCTTTGTTGCCTCGGTTGTTATTCTCCACGCTGACCAAAAACGGGGTGAGGGTAGGATCTTTTGAGCAGAGCCCCACCATCTGGTAAATACATGTTCCCATGAAATCATATTTCTTCCCATCGAAGGTGGTGTAGTGAGGATCTCCAGATCCTATACAGGTATAATGCTTGAGGGCATGACAGCCCCGGACTCCATTGACCACCATACACTTCTTGTTGCCTTTGCAGGAATCTTCTTGACACACAACCTTGCCTAATGTGGGGTCACACTTACAGAGAGTATGACAGTCTTCGTCATCCCAGAACTCCTCCTTTGCCTTGTAAGTTGTACCTTGATAAGTGCAGTTGCAGGTCTCCACTGGGACACATTCACCAGCACTAAGAATGTAGTCCTTGTTACATTGGCAGGTGGGAACACAGGTATCATTGCACGTCAAGGGAGCAGTGCGGTCAGAACAGGTTGCAGGGCAAGCAGTTCCACAGGCCTCGTAGTGGCTGTTCTCAGGGCAGGTTAAAGGGACTGGAATAGGATTGGAGTGAAAAAAATATAAAATCCGCTCACATGAATTCTCATTATAGCGTTCATTACAAAGATAAACCTCCACATGCATAAATTGAAAATTAATATCTAAATGCTAAGATCTTTGTAATGATGATTGTCACCCCAATACTTCTTTAATTCATATTATTCTATTATCACAGCAAACACCAGTCACAGCCAAGAACAGCCAAAGATTCAAACATCTGTCTCCAAATATGACTTTTGCCTTATTTATGGAGCAACACAGGATAATGATATGGGAATATTTAAGGCAAACCTCAACTCATTCTTTCAACATCTCTGGGTTTGCTTTTGAGTTATATGCTCAAAATGGGAAGACAATGCAGTTTCCCACCACTAAATGGGAAGATTTTAGAAGAAACACTATAGTATAAATCCTAATTTTTAGCTCTCAGTAGATTTACAGAGAAAATATAGTGAACTGGCACAAGTTATAGGATACTGGGAGATTAGGGTTCAAATCCTATTTAGAGAGGATTGTGGGATTGCCTGCGGGATTTCCTGGGGCTCGAAGTGATGTTTCTCTCTCTGAGAAATCTGACTTGGAAAGTACAGGCCTTTAAGGTCAGTCAGAGGAGCCAGAAACTGCAACATTCGCTAAGGAGTTGGCCGAAGAGATACAGAGGCTTTTCAGGAGAAAACACCTGGAGTTATGGAGATCAACAAAGGTCTTTGTTTACAGATCAGAGCAGAAAACAGGCATCATCTGAGCGCTTATGTGGGAAGGTTGAGGAGAGATTTCATGGGCAAAAAACATGACTTCAGGGGTGCCTATTAATTAGCACTAAGAGTTAGTTCAGGCAACATAGCACTCAAGTCAGAAGCTAGGCTTGAGTTCTCTAGTTCTTGCTTCAAGTCAAGCCTTTGGTTTTGGATTTAAGTTTCCTGGAAGTATTCTATATTCTTGCTTTTATATTCCTGCTCAAGTTTAGTAAGTATACCTTTTGCTTGTGGACTTATGCTGTACTTGTGACCTTTAGGCTATTCCTGGATTGTGTTACTTTGGGGGGATCTGCATGAGATATTTGGATTACTGTTATTATCATCTATTGCTAAACCTTTTTAGTTTATAAATTTAACTTCTCTGTTCCTGCTTTTTTGCCTATACTTTTAATGTGTACTCATTCTGTACTCTTGCGGGGTGCTGTGGTCATAGGGGTTCCCAGGCCTGGAGTGCAACAGTAATGGAAACTCACTGGAAACTTTATCACACAGAAGTGGGGGAAAGGGCATAGTAGCAGCAAGGTTACTTTTCATTTTAGTCCCAATCACATGACCTTGTGTGCTACTCATTGCTGGTCTGCCATCACCTCTCAATAAATTCACCCCTGCTATTGATGGGACAAACCCATCAATAGCCCCTGATCATATCAGGATTGTGGGATGTTCTGATGCAATGATCTCACAGTACTTCTGTGCTGGCATGCCGGCACAGAAATGATGTCAGGGAACAGGATTATCCTGCTCGTATGCTCTCCCCCACTCATTTCCACAGATAAAAAAGAGACTGTGAAGTGTGTGTGTAATTTTTGCAGCTATGAAACTGCAGAAAGGTAGAGTTTTCTCCTCAACAAAGAACCTGGCAACAGGACTCTGGGAGAAGCAAAGTTGAAGAATTACAGGAGTGCAGGAAGTGTTGGGATTCAACCCCACACGGCCCAAGTCCTCAATGAGGAACAGTTTAGTTAACTTACAATAGTTTATGGGTTTTCCTTCCCCCATGTCTCCTGTATGACATTTGGGAATCTATCAATTTCTTCTGTCCTCTCTGTTTCTGCTCTCATTCTGATTGATTGTTTAAAATTGATACTTTTCTACGGCAAGCCTTTTAAAATCTGACTACAGTTTTCTTACAGCTTAGTATGTGCTGTGTGCTTTGAGATCTCTCTCTGCTTGTATGTCAGAGAGATGTAATGTTTGGTGTTTTCCCCTCTCTTTGAAATCTTAGAAGAAATGGATGTTAGAGTAGCTCAGACCCAGTTCTTTACCATTAAGAATTGCAGTTATCATTTATTATTGTGTTATTGTCTAGGTTTTATTGCTATTGTTTTAATGTTTATTGCTTGTTTTTTGAGTTTATTTATTGTTGTATTGTTATGCTGTTGTTTTATTGATGTGTTGAGCCTCGGCCTCTTGTAAGCCGCACCGAGTCCTTTGGGAGATGTTAGCGGGGTATAAATAAAGGTTTATTATTATATTATTATTATTATTATTATTATTATTATTGTAATTAAACCATTTCAGATTTTTAAGATTGGACTCTATCTCTTTGCCTGCCTCAGCTCTTAATTCGTTACAGCCATATCACATGGCACTTCATGCTCTGCTCCCTAATGAGCTAATGCTCAACTTTTGTATGCTGTTTGTGCCGTCATACCCAGACCCTATAAAAATAAAACTAAGATGTGCTTCTCTCTTTGTCTGGGCAGACCGCATGGGTCTTTCTTTAGAACCTTGAGATTCCCAGCAACTGAGGCTACTACAGGTTTTGAATACCAAAACAGAATATTTATTTCTCAAAGTCCTTGCAGACTTGGCACAGCTTGGCAAAAAAACAAAACAGTCAATTGGTGAAACCATAGAAATGTTCTTTCTTTCCTCTAGTTGCTGAGTTGCCCTCCTCCAAATGGCAGAAGAAATCCTGAGATCTGTTTACCCCAACCCTGAGCTACTATCTTTTAGAAAGCGTAGGCCTTCCTTCCCTATTCCAGCCCAAGGTTAGTTTGGAGAGGAAGCAAAAAGAGCTCAATAACTATCTCAATAGTCCTCTATACTAAATAGCTCAAATAAAACTCAATTGGACCCAATATTACTTAATCGCTATTCTATCTATCTATCTATCTATCTATCTATCTATCTATCTATCTCAATTAGCTTCTTTGTCTATATAACTCAATCAGCTTCTCCATCTAAATAACTCAATCGTACTTACAATGATTTTTTCAGAGCTATCTGGCTGGCCTAGCAGCACATCTGAGGCTTTTCTTTAAAACTAAAAGGAGGCAGAGGAGATTCCAAAAGGGAGATCTCAACCCTAGGAAAAAAGGCGGTCCCTAGACCCAAAGAGATACTTTCTAAACCAATAAGCTGCAAAAAAGGCCTGCAGGCTGGCTTTCCAACTTCTGAAAATGTTAACTTTCAGAGTGCAGCTAAGATTGTAGTAACCCTGGGGAGATGCGAAAGAATGCTATCCCATACAACTAAAAGGCAAATGAAAACCATGCTCCTGGAAGACGCAACACTGTTTGTTTTTGGAGGCTCTGCTTTATTTTAGGGTAGTTGTCCCAAACAGGAAGAAGGTGATTGTTCATTCGTTCAGTCGTCTCCGACTCTTCGTGACCTCATGGACCAGCCCACGCCAGAGCTCCCTGTCGGCCGCTACCACCCCCAGCTCCCTCAAGGTCAGTCCAGAAGGTGATTACTATACATGAAAGGTAAACAATATTGTAAAAAGGAAGATGATTTTTTTTGCAGAAGGTCCACAGAAGTCGTACTTGTATTTGAGCTGGTGTACTCTCAGACAATATACACACACAAACATATATTCTAGGCAATGTACATTTCTTCTTACCATTGGAAACACAATTTAGGGCTCCTTTTTGCAAATCACAAGTCTCATTGGCACCACAGCTGTGAGTCTCACATATCAGACCCTGTTCTGGGATGCAGATGCAAATCTCCTGGCACTCATTCAGCAGAAATGTTTCATTGGGCTGGTATAAGGTTTAGAAAACAAGTCGTTAAAGCAACAGAATTATAGCAGACTCCAAATCTAAACCACTAAGATCTCATGAAAACATGTAGGTCTGGATGACAAAAGAACCCACGCTAATGTTCAGATTATCCTCTTGCTACTGGATGTAAAACTACTTCTAAATAAGAACAGGAAGAACAAAAGTTTCACTTTCTTTAGCAGTTGAATTCTTAAAATATCAAGTTGTTTACATCTAAACCCTAAAGAAATTTGTGAGATTGGAGCTGTTGTAGTAGAGTGTGCTGGTCAAGCTACAACTGGTAGTAGAAGGGGTAAGAGGGCTGCTCAGGTGTTGGAACAAGAGCAGCAGAGGAAACGAATTAGGGAGATATTCATGACACCTACAGATACTGATTCATTTGAAGGTTTCTCAGATTCTGAAATGGAGGAGGAGGGAGACAGGAGTAGAGGTTTGAAGCGGGTTACTTGGGAGCAAGAGTCAGATGAAGAATGGGAAAGGAAGTGGATCCATGAAATACTTAATGCTCCAACTGAGGAGGAAGACTTTATGGGATTAACGGGTAGTGATGGGACTGGGAGTGATAACGGAGAGGAGGATGGATGTGCTGGATTGGACCCGTGTGCAAGAGATCAGGGACATATGTACACAAACAACATCTAGTGATGAGTTTGAAGGGTTTTCGGGGGACTGGCAACCTGGTAATACATGGGGTGATCTAAGTCTTGATACATGCTGGAAAAGTTGGAGGGACGGGTGGTGGCGAGCAGCTGTGGAAGCTAAGGCAGCTGAGAGTGATGAAGACAGGGTGGAGAGCAGTTCATCATCCGATAATGAGTTATAGAATAAAAGAAGGTATCAAACATTGGGGACTTTGCAGTAGGCAAAGTGTTGTATTCGTGCTTGGGACTTTGTTGCTGCCATTACTCTTGACTTGGGTCCTGGGACTGCAGATTGCTGTGTTACCATGCTTCTACAGACTGGAATCTCGTAAGTGCTGACTTCAACTCCTGTTTTGACTCCGGATTGTTTTTGGACGACGACATCGCTTCCTGGACTTTATCTTCTGCTTTTGGACGTGTTTTGACTTGGGACTTGACAATGATTTTGCTTGCTTACACCTTGTTTCCTCATACTTATTGAACTCTATGATTTTGAAGCAGTTTGCTAGAACATTTTGTTATCCTGGATTATATTCCAGTATAATCTGGATTATCCGCTACATTTTGTTTTTTGCACAGCAGTTGCTGTAGTCTTTTTAGTTATTACTAGTAACACTGAGTTAAGTGTTTCTAAGCTATTTTTGTTGTGTTAATAAACATTGTTTGGACCTTTATTTTGTGTCTGGCTCGTTTAAGGTATGTGGTTCATGACAGGAGCCCCTGGTACAATGGGTTAAACCCTTATGCCGGCAGAACTGTTGACCAATAGGTCAATGGTTCAATTTTATTTTATTGTATTTTATATTGGGTTTACTTTTATGGCACTTTGTGCTGTCTCTAAGCCACTCTGGGCCCTTTCAGGGAGATGGTGGTGGGATATAAAAATAAATTTGTTGTTGTTATTTGAAACACAAGATCACTCTTCTCGCTATTGTATTGGATTACATGTTGGACACTTCCCAAGCATCTAGGGCTGTATAATGTATCGGCAAATGCTGACACAGATCCAAGGATGATCATTTTGAGTATCAAACATATGATACAGCACTTAATCTTCTAATCTTAAAAATACTGGCAGTAGAGTTAGGCTCCAACTTAAGCTTGGGAGCCCCCGGTGGCAGGACTGCTGACTGGCAGGGTGAGCTCCCATCTGTCAGCTCCAGCTTCCCATGTGGGGACATGACAGAATCCTCCCACAGGATGGTAAAACATCCCTGGGCAACATCCTTGCAGGTGGCCAATTCTCTCACACCAAAAACAACTTGCAGTTTCTCAAGTCGCTCCTGACACACACAAAAAAGTACAAAAACAAAAAACTTAGGCCTGGATTCTGCACAAGGGCAAAGGTGGGATATAAATAAAACAAAACTGAATATGTATTGAAAGACAGAAATGTGGATCACAATTGCTTGTGATAGCCATTGGAATGAATGTAGCAAAGTCACACAGGGGTGCTCAGAAGAAGAAATAGATTATTTGACCCCTAGCAAAATCCTGAAAATATGGGGTAAAAAAAACAGAAGTTGGGTTCCTGAATACCAGCCTACCTTGAGTTTGCCTGCATTCACAAAGCACCCACAGTTCTCAGGAGGAACACAGCTAACGCCATCAAAGAGGAAGCCATCATCGCACTGGCAGCCTGCAGAGCAGGATTGTGGGCATGGATCTGTGTATCCAGCACATCTGCTGGAGCAGAGATTGGCACAGTCTTCATGGTGACTATTAGCTGGACAGCTGGGGGCTAAATTAGTAGATGGCATACATGTTAGAAAGTAAACAATGAACTTCCAGTCATTTCTGATCTATCACAGCCTGAAGGTCAGCATATCACAAGATTTTTGGCAAATTCTGAAAAAGTTAAGGGAGTCTCTGACTTGCCCAGCCTAACCTAGTAGATTTCATAGCCAGGGATGGATTCAACCTCTAGTTGTAATCCAGTGCTCAAATCGCTACACTATGCAGTTCTGATCAAAATGGGAAAAAGTTGATTTGAGTAAATTCTTTTGCGTTATTCTAGATTAGTATTCCTTAACCCTTAAACTGAATTTTGAAATACAAACGAGAATACTTACAGGGGGAGGAACAAAGTGCCACAGTTCCATAACCATCTCGTTCTGATAGTCCAATGAGGAAGAGTCCAAAAGGAGTGCTTGGGTGCTCTAGGGAGGCAGAGGCTGCTCTTCTGCCCAAGTTGTGCTCAGCCCAAGAATATTCTGTGCCAGGAATTGGTTTCCAATGGATGTTCTTGGTGACCTTTTGGTTTAGCGTGATTTCACCGGACTCTTGGGTTTTGGCTAGGATGACAGCATAATTATCAAACGAACTCATTCCATCGATATGATATGAGTTGCAATAGCTTGTAACAGGGGGGATGTTGAGGAGGAATGGGTCATATAATCGACTTCCTCTTACAGACCCAGTGAAATAAAAAAGGACCTGGACACCATGGTCAGCCAATATATAAAGTGGCCGAGAGGGCCAAACATTTAGCTCGATAACCTCCCCAGTTTCCATTTGGTAAGAGGCTTTGTTTGGCCCAGATTGGGAAGACATGGAAGTACGCTGAGAAGCAGTTACATACACAATGTCGAAACGCCTCTGGAAGGATAGAGGAGGGACGAGGAACATTGTTCCCCAGCTGGAAACAGGCAAGAGCTGTTCAATGACATGGTCACAATGTGTGTGCTTCATAGCACAGCTATGCCCACTCAAGACAGCCACTGTTGCATTGGATTCAACCTGGGTGCCTGATAAATCATCTGAGCTTTGAATCTGGATGGTTTGAAAGGCTCGAAGGTCAACTGTCAGTCTGTCCCCTGCAAAGTAAACCTTTTCTTTAAATCTCACTGTCCCTTGCAGTCGAATATCAACTCTAGTAGGAACTCCATGGGCAACAACTGCAAATTCCTTGAATGTATTCTGCATGTTGCCCTCTGGAGTTACCACGTAATACAGTGTTCCTAATTGATGCAATGGGTACACGACTGTGGCACCAGTTGTGTAATCCTTATTATTGTGGGAGAAAACAGAGATCTCTTTGTCTGCTTCGATCCAAATGGTCTTGTCAGAGATGTCGCTTTGCAAGATCTCCAGGGATTTTGGAAGTTCAATGGGAAATGTTTGTCCTTTGGTGATAAAAATGGTTTTCTGTACCATTTTGTTTGCTGTCACTGTGACGTTGGTTTCAGGGTGATATCCAGTGATGAGCAGCACAAACTTGGGATTGCGTTGGTTTTGATTTAAATTGGTTAGGAAGGCTGTGACAAATTTCTTTCCAAGGGAACTTGATAAACATGGTCCTAAAAGGAAAGAGAAAAGGAAGGAAGGGAGAAATAACATCAACAAAACAATCTTAAAATACAGATTAGGCTGATGTCAATGAAGCAATGAATCCACTTTGGGTTTCAGTGTGAACTTTAGAGAAATACAATATGTTGGCTATGAGGGGCGTTCATTAAAGATTTCCCCTGATCCACTTCCTGTGGACTGAGAGCAATGAAACTTGACACAGTTATGAGTCCTTCTCTCCATAGGTGCCACCGAGGGACACAAACCTCTCCCATTTTTTAAGCAACCGTAAACATCTAACTTGTCGAAGATGACAGATTGCTCCAAAAGCCACTTCGGAAACCAAAGTCTCATCGTCTGAAAAGTGCTTGCACTTCAAAAATAACTTCATTGTTGGAAAGAGGTGGAAGTCCAATGGTGCGAGGTCAGGTGAATAAGGGGGATTATAGAATTTCAATGGCCTAGCATTTCCAAGGTCTGGCTTCTTCCTGCCACAGGAGGAAATAATATGGACACAGCATATTATTTGAGAACACAGAAGTGGTGGACCACAACTCCCATGTCAGACTACACCATTGAAATCCACAAGAAGCATGTGGACAATTTCAACAGAAAGGAAGAAACCATGAAAATGAACAAAATCTGGCTACCAGTATTTAAAAAAATCTAAAATCAGGACAGTAAATGAAGAACAACACTCAAAAACAGGGGAATTCCAGACAAGAAACAATCAAAGTCAGCTAATCTCCTCTCAACAAAGGATTCCCCCAGGCAGGAAGCAGCCAGACCTTGAAACTGCTAGGCCATTAAATGCTTATCAAGGTGGCCAATTGCAACATTCACACCAGCCTCAAATAGACAAGAGTTCTTTCTCCTACCCTGGACATTATTCCAAAGATATATAAAACACATTTTCCTCATTTCTGACAGACCTCACTACCTCACTATGGCAGATGCCTGCCATAGATGCAGGCAAAATGTCAGGAGAGAATGCTTCTGGAATATGGCCGTACAATCTGGAAAACTCACAACAACCCAGTGATTCCAGCCATGAAAGCCTTTGGCAATACATTGCCTTTTTACTTACCAGCCAAAAGTGCCAAACCAGTCAAGAGGAATACAATTCTCTTCATAGCCATGGCTGAAAATGAATGAACTAATGTAAGAAAACAATGAAATGTTGAGTTTTTTTAGTTTCTTATTTATTTATTTATTTATTATAATTATATAATTATATTTAATTATTTATAATTAAATAATATTATTTAATTAATAATATTATTTATAATTAAATAATAAATGGTTTATTTAAAAATCCACCTGAACATAGCACAACCAAACTTCTACTTTTCTTCATACAGTATTATAACTTTGCAAAACCTAAATAACAGTCTTTCATCAGAGGCATAGATCTTGAACTAGCCTGTGACTAGGCAATGGTTGATGACTGTTCCTACTTTCTTATGTTTGATACATACAAAACACATCATAATAAAACATGGCCTATTTCTAACATCACCAGCACTTGGTTCTTTATGCAATAAAGGTGAGAACTTAAATTGAGCAAAACAGTGGTCATTTTCTTGTTTACTTGTATTCTCCCCACACTTGACATGTCACAAAGATAGCAACTAAGGGCCCTTCCATACATCCCTATAACCCAGAATATCAAGACAGAGAATCCTACAATATTTGTTTTGAACTGCGTTATCTGAGTCCACACAGCCATATATTCCAGTTCAAACTAGATAATATGGGATTTTATTCAGCTGTGTGGAAGAGACCTAATTTGCAAATTTCTTCCCTTTAGCTCTGGCCTAACAAGAGGCATTTTGAGATCATTTATGTTGATTTTGTAGAAAGGGAATATGTACTGAATTATCCTGTAGACCAGTGTTTCTCAACCTAGGGGTCTGATCCTCTGGGGGAGGGCTGTGTGGGAGGGGGGGGTCACAGCGGTCACCAAAGACCATCAGAAAACACAGTATTTTCTGCTGGTCACGGGTTCTGGGTGGGAAGTTTGGCCCAATTCTATCATTGGTGGGATTCAGAATGCTCCTTTATTGTAGGTGAACTATAAATCCCAGCAACTACAACTCCCAAATGTCAAGGTCTATTTCCCCCAAACTCTACCAATGCTCACATTTGGGCATATTGAGGATTTGTGCCAAGTTTGGCCAGATCCATCATTGTTTGAGTCCACAATGCTCTCTGGATGTAGGTGAACCACAACTCCAAAACTCAAGATCTATGCCCACCAAACCCTTCCAGTATTTTCTGTTGGTCATGGGAATTCTGTGTGCCAGGTTTGGTTTAATTCCATTGTTGGTGGAGTTCAGAATGCTCTTTGTAGGTTAACTATAAATCCCAGCAACTACATATCCCAAATGACAAAATCAATCCCTCCCAACCCCACCAGTATTCAAATTTGGGCCTATTGGGTATTTATGCCAAATTTGGTCCAACATGAAAATACATCCTGCATCAAGATATTTTCATGATGATTCATAACAGTAGCAAAATTACAGTTATGAAGTAGCAATGAAATTAATTTTATGTTTGGGCGTCACCACAGCATGCGGAACTATATTAAGGGGCCATTGCATTAGGACGGTTGAGGACCACTGCTCTATTGCATTAACTCATGAACTACTGTAACTTCTCTTCACTTGCAGTTTAAACTAAATGCTGTTTTCACTCAAACATCAAATATAGTGACAGTAACTTCATTTCTTTCATGGTAGGCCCTTTTCAATACCAAGGTAAAGTTAGCCCCTGATACATTCCATATGTCAATGTTTAGTCTGCCCTCCCTGCTATAGCTCAGTCAGATAGTTACATTACGATTTGTAACAATAGCAAAATTACAGTTATGAAGTAGCAACGAAAATAATTTTATGGATGGGGGTCACCACAGCATGAGGAACTGTGTTAAGGGGTCATGGCATTGGGAAGGTTGAGAAACACTGTTGTATGAGATTGAAAAACTAGAGCAAAATGTACTGCTAGATGTCCTGCAGCTTAATTTTTGCAGCATAATAAACTTTTCTCATGTTTTTATAATAGAAACAATTAGGAAATTACATTTATTACACAGGAACAAAAAATGTGTTACATAGTATTATTAAACTATCACTCTCTGCAATCTTGTTTACATGGAATGTCTTTTGCATCAACACCAATGGCACTGAAAAGGTTAAATTCACTGATCCCACCCCACTTTAACATGGAAAGCACAAGATGACAATACTTGTTTGGGTGCGATCTTGGATTCATCGCTGAGCTTGGAACCCCAGGTTTCGGCGGTGACCAGGGGAGCATTTGCACAGATAAAATTGTGCGGCAGCTGCACCCGTACCTTGGGAAGTCTGACTCGGCCACGGTGGTCCACACTCTGGTTACATCCCATATAGACTACTGCAACGCGCTCTACGTGGGGTTGCCTTTGAAGACTGTTCAGAAGCTTCAAATGGTCCAACGGGTGGCAGTCAGGTTACTAACAGGATTGGTGCTCAGGGAGCACACTACTACTCTGTTGTGTCAGCTCCACTGGCTGCCGATTTGGTACTGAGCACAATTCAAAGTGCTGGCTTTTGACTATAAAACCCTAAACGGTTCCAGCCCAACTTACCTGCCTGAATGTATCTCCTCCTATGAACCATCTAGGAGTTTAAGATCATCTGGGGAGGCCTTGCTCTCGATCCCACCTGCCTTGCAAGCGCAATTGATGGGGACGAGGGACAGGGCCGTCTCAGTGGTGGTCCCCTGGCTATGGAACTCCCTCCCCAGGAATATTAGATCATCCCCCTCCCTTCTGATTTTACAAAGAAGGGTAAAAACTTGGCTCTTTGAGCAAGCTTTTGAGAATGCAGTGGAATAGATATCATGGAACTATGAACTGATGAACATGGAATGGCTAGATGACGTTACTGGATACGCTTGCTTTTTCTTCTTTTTAAAATGGTTTTATATATGTTTTTATACTGTTATGTTGATGGTTTTTAATTACACTTTTATGGATATGTGGCATCGGATTGTGCCAACCTGTAACCTGCCTTGAGTCGCCATAAGGCTGAGAAAGGCGGGCTATAAATATCATAAATAAATAATTAAATAAATAATACTACAACTAACATTATCCTTGACCATTTGCTATATTTTGCAGGGGCTTCTGGGATCCTGAAGGCACCATCCCCAACATGGATGGATAGATTCTTGTTCCAATCCCAATTCCAATTGGAATAATTATTTGTTTGGCCTGGTCCAAACAGAAATTATTGCAAATGTAACCTGAGAGGATATGAAGGAAGATTAAATGGGGAAAATTAAAGAGAAATGGTTCATATATTTGGAACGGACAAAACGAGGTGAAGCCAATGTAAATATTGTACAGAAGTGGGAAAAGCTTAGCTCATGGATGGAGTTAAATTTCTAATAGAAACTGTGGTATGGGTCGGAGGGTGGGGGAGGTCAGAAAGGGAGGAAAACAAGAGTGAATGAAATCTAAGACATAATAGATAAGTGAGTGGATAATATTGAATGGATGAGGTAGAAGATAATGGAAGAGAGTAGGGAAATGTGGTTATAGATGACATGCATGTATTCATTGTGCTGGTCTTGACTTATAAAGCCCTATACGGTTCTGGCCCAGCTTACCTGTCCAAATGTATCTCCCCCTATGTCCCACCTCAAAACTTATGATCTTCCAGGGAGGCCCAGCTCTCGATCCCACCTTCGTCGCAAACGTGCTTGGTGGGGACGAGAGACAGGGCCTTCTTGGCGGTCCCCCCCCCCCACCACCACCACCTGTGGAACTTGCTCCCCAGTGAAATTAGGTCAACGGCTTCCCTCCTTTCCTTCAGGAAAAAGTTGAAGATGTGGCTATGGGACCAGACATTTGGATAGGCATTCGGATAGCAGGCTGACAAGAAAATGACAACGCTATGGAAAATGGACTATGGACAGGCTTCGGATTAAGTTGTTGATTGTAGAACTCAGACTTAGACATGGCCAACTAATTCAATTTGCACTATTTTAAATGATTTTAATCTAATTTTAATGTTTTACTTATTATGTAACTGTTGTTTTACCTGTTTGTATATGGGGGGCATCGAATTATTGCCAGCTGTAAGTCACCCTGAGTCCCCCTTCGGGGGTAGAGAAGGGCGGGGTACAAATATTTAAAATAAATATTTTTTTTAAAAAAAAATCCACTCACAAAGCAAAAATATAATATCAATAAAATATATATTTAAAAAAGATAGATTCTTGTTAAGTCATAGTTGACTTGCAATTGATGAACTAAGTTTAGCAGCTGTAACCGATCAATACCTCAAGGCATCCTTCTCTCTCTATACTCCCATTACTAGGAACATACAATGTCATCTTTCGGCACTTCATCACACTAGAGAAAAAATCCACTTGAAACACGGTTTCTGCCTCCTTCAAAATTATGGGATTTGTAGTTTAGTGAGGCTTTTAAGGGCTCCTCCCTTAACTATAAACCCCAGAATTCTGCAGGAGACAACAACCAGATTTAAAGTGGATTTTTTCTATAGTGTGAGGAGGCCGAGTCTAAACTCTGGTACCTCTAGCACAGTATCCAGTCAAGTGATTAGCAGATAGTCACAGGTTTCATCCTTTCCAGTACTATCTAAGGTGCAAAGCATTAAACCTGACTCATTTGTGTCCAAAGGAGCATGTGCTCTGCCTCTGAGCTATGTCCCATCCCCATTCCTTTACCTTCTGCAAAGCTGTCTTGGCTTGATGAAGAAGAGCTCTTTCCATTCCTCTTATAATTCTGCTGCTTCTTGCACTTTTATAAGGGTAATGAGTCAAAAACCTATTGCCCAATCAACATTACAGGAAGCTCCAGTAGTTCAAATGGGAAGGACCCATGTAAGAGCCACATAGCAGAGACATGTGGATTGGCTTGAATCTGTTTGTCAAACTGGCACGTATTTCTAATGTTCCCAAATATAATTCAGCATTTGAAATAGCTGGAAATAACAAAATTCATCAAAATGTGGCATGAATTGAACAAACATAGTATTGTATTTTTGAAGGCTTTCCTGGACAGAATCACTGGGTAGCTGTGAGTTTTCTGGGTTGTATGGCCATGTTCCAGAAGCATTATCTCCTGATGTTTCACCTGCATCTATGGCAGACATGCTCAGAGGTTGTGAGGTCTGTTGGAAACTAGGCAAATAAGGCTTATGCATCTGTGGAATATCCAGTGTGGGAGAAAGAACTCTTGTCTGTTTGAGGCAGGTGTGAATGTTGCAATTGGCCAGCTTGATTAAAATTGAATAGCCTTGCAGATTCAAAGCTTCCTGCCTGGGGTAATCCTTTGTTGGGAGGTGTTACCAGACCCTGACTGTTTCATGTATGGATTTCCCCCATTTTTGGAGTGTTCCTCTTTTTTTACTGTCCTGATTTTAGAGGTTTTTTTAAAATAAAGATACTGGTAGCCAGATTTTGTTCATTTTCATTGTTTCCTCCTTTCTGTTGAAAGGAGGAAACCATAGATGTGGGCAAAATTGTCATACACCAGAGCAGGAACACCCCTGACCTCAAAAACCACACCAGATTGGTAAAATAAGCAAGCAGTTTATTGTAGAAAATATGTAGCTAAACCAGTAAAAAATAGTAAAACAGTAAAAGTCCAAAATCCAAGATAGTCCATAAGCTTCAAAGGAAAGAAATGTCCACGAGTACATAGAAATCCATGAGACATGGCACTTGAAACCATGAAACAAAACAGCAGGAAAATCCCATAAGCAGAACTTAAGCTTGGCAAAAACTTGATACATGAAACAGAGCACTTGAACGCAAGACTGTGATGAAATAACAACATTGACTCGACTGAGGCAACTGTCTTCCATGAATCATTATAAACCTTTTCCAGATTCCAAAACTGAAAGGAAAGCATTTTTTCTTGACCTTCCCACCAGATAATGATTTGTTGTCTCTCTTCTGCTATAGCCGGACTGATCGCCTCAGTCTCTGAAAGCTCTGCCTCTGTTTACTAAAACTTAACATTCTGTCCAAGGTTTCACTATCCTCACCCTCATTAACTCCCGCACCTGGCAAATCAATCTCAGTATAATTTTCAGACAGCTGCTCTGAGAAAAGAGGTGAGAGGCCTCTCTCAGGAATGTGGCCTTGTGAACCTTGCTCAAACAGCTCAGGCCCAATATAAAATATCAAATCCATATGGCCTCGATTGAGGATGGGATTTCAGTGAAGGATGAAATTCATTGGAGTTTTTTAAACAGTGAATACTGTATTTCATTGCATAATGGTCACCACTGCATATAAGACCCTTTTGGGGGTGGCAAAATTGTTGTCTACTGTTTCTTGCATGATAGCAAGTATGGGGTGTATTTTTTACCAATTCTTTCAATGTGTAATAGTTGGCCATTCTCTATAGTACTGTTTCCTGATATAATGAACGGTGCAGAGACTCCTTGAGAAATTTAATGTTCTTGGTCAATAAAGGACTAGATACTTGAGTCGCTGTGGGTTTTCCGGGCTGTATAGCCATGTTTCAGAAGCATTCTCTCCTGATGTTTTGCCCACATCTATGGCAGGCATTCTCAGTTGTGAGGTCTGTTGGAAACTAGGCAAGTGGGGTTTATATATCTGTGTAATGTCCACAGAAAAACCCATATCTGTTTGAAGCAAGTGTGAATGTTGCAATTGGCCAGCTTGATTAGTGTTGAATAGCCTTACAGCTTCAAAGCTTGGCTGCTTCCTGCCTGGGGGAATCCTTTGCTGGGAGGTGTTAGCTAGCCCTGATTTAGCCAGGACCAGATAGATTCTCATAAAACAGAAATTGCTGAATCTTAAGTAAAGTTACTTTTCTCTTACCAATGGAGCCCAAATTTTCTAATCTGACTCTAGTTGGCCTCTATCCCTAGTCCTGATATGGCATCAAACTCCTTCAGCACCATCCTATCTGACAAAAGAGTAGACCCGTGACTCTAATATCTTTTCTTCTGTGAGTGCATTCACATTGAAAAATCAGTGCAGTCTGATACAACTTTAACTGCCATAGCTCAGTGCTCTGGGGTCATGGGAGTTGTAGTTTACTGAGGCATCCGCAACCTTTGGAATGAATGAATAAAACAGCTAAAACTCATGATCAAAAACATTTTATTTAATTGAGTGACAGTCCTATTTCAATGGGCCCTTCCACACAGCCATATAACCCAGAATATCAAGGCAGAAAATCCCACAATATCTGCTTTGAACTGGAATATCTGAATCCACACTGCCATATTTTCCAGTTCAAAGCAGAAAATGTAGGATTTTATTCAGCTATGTGGAAGGGGCCTAAGTAGCAATTATTGCTTAGGTAAAACAGCAGTAATTTTGCTAAAGGTCAAGTGTAATAAGTGAAGCTCACTTCTAGCTCTGGGAAACTCCCAGTAATAACAACTTGTCTTCTTATTACATTGGATTGTAGAAATGTTGCTGCACTTGCAGACGCAGAATGCTGCAGAGATGGTGCACACTGACAAAATAGCTACTGGGTGGTTTAACAGTTAACATTTTGAGCATTGTATGGTTTCTTCTCTGAATCTGCAAGTTGCTTGCCGCCTTCCACTGGATGTGGTTGTGGTGGTGAGATTTCCCAAAGAGTTACTGCAAAGAAGAACAAATAAAAAAAGAGGTTGATTTCCCCATTTTTGAAAGTGCGTTTGATTCAGGGAAGGCTATGGTCAGGGTCTTTCCACTAAATTGCCCCTTTGGTGATCTTTCTTCAGTCAAGACTGACAATAGCTGGACCCTCTATGTTCTCCCAACAGCCATGAAGGAGCTCCTGATGGCACAATGGGTTAAACCCTTGTGCCAGCAGGACTGAAGAACAACAGGTCAGAGGTTCGAATCTGGGGAGAGCACGGATGAGCTCCCTCTGTCAGCTCTAGCTCTGCATGTGGGGACATGAGAGAAGCCTCCCACAAGGATGGCAAAACATCAGAACCATCTGGGCGTCCCCGGGGCAACATCCTTGCAGATGCCAGAAGCAACTTGCAGTTTCTCAAGTCGCTCCTGACATGGGGGAAAAAACAGCCATGAAGCGCAAGAGAGGAAGAAAGTACCATATTGCAACTGGATCTTCTCAGATAGGAATAGGGACACATTTATGCATATGCCTCTGTCTCAATATGGTGGATCATTGACGCACAACTGTGGATGCAAATGAATATATCTGAGTGATTTGATGGAAACAATAGGCATTGCTTGTATCCATTGCACTCCTATAGGCACTGTCTTACAGGGGTCCTATGTTTTTTTTCTCTAAGAATGGTTCCAGACTTGGGGAGGGAGGAAAGGAAGGAGGACATTGCCACCTAATAAGAATTCCTTTCTGAACTAAGATTTCTAATCTGGGAAAGAGTGAGATATTGAAAACCCTTTACTTTAGGTGAAAGGAGATTTCATCTGAACACGAGGAAGAACTTCCTGACTGTGAGCGCCGTTCAGCAGTGGAACTCTCTGCCCCAGAGTGTGGTGGAGGCTCCTTCTTTGGAAGCTTTTAAACAGAGGCTGGATGGCCATCTGTCAGGGGTGATTTGAATGCAATGTTCCTGCTTCTTGGCAGGGGGTTGGACTAGATGGCCCATGAGGTCTCCTCCAACTCTTTGATTCTATGATTCTATGATCCCTTGTTGTCTGAGTATGATGGGCTTCCAAGTGTAGGGTCTGGGCTGTGGATTCGTGGGTGACGGTAGAGCCCTATTCTTGACCCACATATTCTTCCACATTGAGGGCATCGGTTTCTGGGTTAAAGGTGGTTCCAGTCAAGGTTAGCTTGATGTACCTTTCTCTTGGGATGTTTCTCCCTTTTGCCCTCCATTCGTGCCTCTTCAAATTCCACAGCACTGCTGGTCACAGCTGACCTCCAACTAAAGCGCTCAAGGAACAGGGCTTCCCAGTTCTTGGTGTCTATGTCAGAAGTTTTAAAGATTAAATTTAAGCCTATCTTTAAACCTCTTTTCCTGTCCACCAACATTCCATTTTTTGTTCTTGAGTTGGGAGTATAGTAACTGCTTTGGGAGACAGTGATTGGGCATTTGGACAACATGGCCAGTCCACCAGACTTGATGGCATAGGAGCATCACTTCAGTGCTGGTCTTTGCATGCTGACATTTGTACGCCTGTCTTCCTAAGAGATTTGCAGGATTTTCCAGAGGCAACGCTGATGAAATTGTTCCAAGAGTTGAGTGTGACGTCCGTAGACAGTCCATGGTTCACAGGCATATAACGGGGTCGGGAGGATGACAGCTTTATAAACAAGCACCTTGGTCTTCTTATGAATATCCTGATCCTCAAACACTCTCTGCTTCATTCAGAAAAATGCTGCACTCGCAGAGCTCAGGCAGTGTTGTATTTCAGTGTCAATGTTGACTTTTGTTGAGGGGTGGCTGCCAAGGTAGTGGAAATGGTCAATGTTTTCTAACATTACACCATTAAGCTGAATTTTGAAAACCATTCACATCTATAATACTTGCTATGTGTGCCTTCCCTTGCTTCCTGTTTTTCTGAGGATGTCAAAACGGTTTTTTAAAAAAAATATTCAATTAAAGGTTAATGTTATGCTAGAAATTGGAAAGTGGAAGAAAATTTCGTTCGGGGCACATTTTTATTTGATATGTAGCATCTTTATTTTGCCCCCTGGTTCCAGAGAGTGTCATCGGACAACCTTTCCATCTGCATAGCCGTAACATTGTGGGTTACCATAGTGTGGCATCTTTCAGAGATGGAGAAAATATTTTTTAAAATCCAGAACATTCCAAAAAATAGTTTTAAATCATATTTTATTTAGTGCCGAGAAACTTAGAAGAGAAAAATGCTGATATGACAATAATCTCTACAGTTTGAATAATTGCACAGAAAACAGAATTTTCTACACTGAAGGCAGCCTTTCCTACATGGAAAATCTGTCAGGTCATTCTTCAAATAGCTGGGACATCAATCAAGGGACACGAGATGGCGAATCAGAAAAGGTTTGTCCTAGTAATAAGAAATCATCCTCATTATACTGCTCTGTGTATGAAATGGGTGAGAGGGGGATAATGAAGCTACATAATAAATGATCAGTGGCATTTCCACAAAGGCTAAATGTGTTCCTTAAATGTTCCTTATATTTCCCTTTCTTCTGGTATGAATCTAAAACCAACTTGTGATCTTCCATGTGGTAGAGGATCCTTCTTTGGAGGCTTTTAAACAGAGGCTGGATGGCCATCTGTCGGGGGTGCTTTGAATGTGATTTTCCTACTTCTTGGTAGGGGGTTGGACTGGATGGCCCACGAGGTCTCTTCCAACTCTATGATTCTAAGGAGTAATCCAAGTTTCTAAAGCTATTTGAGGAATAGGGCTTAGCACACTGGATAAACTTTAAAGTTCAGACTACTGCCTGGAGTGGATGCCCACCACTGACTTGGGGAGCACCAACTGCTGCTTCCCACATTCTTTACAGGGTGTTCTTTGAATTGGCCCTTTTCTTGTTTTGCAGGAAAATCAGCAACAACGCCTTGATTCTCCTCTGGACCTTATCTCTTGACTACAGTTGTCCTCCAATGATGCAATTTACTGCAATTAGCACATATTGTGGCAATGAGACAATGTGGTCGGGTAAATTTTGGTAAGAAACTAAGGCAAGGCATGGACCTGGATTGGGAACACATCACTTCTTGGAGCCCCCTTGTGACTGACAGGTCAGCCATTCAAATCCGGGGAGAGTGGGTTGAGCTCCTTCTGTCAGCTTCAGCTCCCCATGTGGGGGCATGAGAGAAGCCTTCCACAAGGATGGTAAAACATCAAACATCTAGGCATCTCCTGGGCAATGTCCTTGCAGACAACCAATTTTCTCATACCAGAAGTGACTTGCAGTTTCTCAAGTGACTTGCAATTTCTCAAGTGATTTGTAGTTTCTCCTGACACAACCCCCTCCCTTTTTTCAAAGTAATGATATAGTTTGCAACTTACTAGTGTCAGTAGTCCTTAGACCTCCAGGCATGGAGGACTTCAACAACATCCATCTCAGATTCCCCATTGGGCAGCTTCAGGTCATCAGATCTGTTCCCATTGAAGTTTCCACATGGGCCACAGAGCTTCTCAGATAAGGTCTCCCTGACTTTCACTGTCACCTCCCCATCAAAATGAAGAAGAACCTGAACCTGAGAGGCTTGATTAATCAGTATCCCATCTTGAACTTGGCTCACAGTTACTGCTTTGGAGACTTTGTATGGTAACTTCACAGAGCGCCCGTTTACCTGGAAGAAACAAAGTTGCAGTTATGAGATGCTCTTTAGGGTGAAGACTAAGAAACTAAAATAACCTTGAGGTTCAAATGTAGACTAGCTGATCCAGGTTGAGCTATAGCAGGGAGGGCAGGCTAAACACTGCCATATGGAATGTACAAGAGTGTTTGAGGATTTGGACATCTGTAGGGATACCAAAGTCCTTGTTTATAAAGCTATTGTCCTCCCAATCCCAGTAGTATATGCCTGCAAAACATGGACTGTCTACAGATGTCATACTCAACTCCTGGAAAGATTCCATCAGTGTTGAATCTGAAAAATCGTGTAAATCTTTTGGGAAAACAGGCAGACAAATGTCAGCATGGTGAAAGAAGCAAAGACCACTAGCACTGAAGCAATGCTCCTATGCCATCAATTCCGCTGGACTGGCCACATTGTCCAAATGCCCAATCACCATCTCCCAAAGCAGTTACTCTACTCCCAACTCAAGAATGGGAAACAGAATGTTGGTGGACAGGAGAAGAGATTTAAAGATGGACTTAAAGCTAACCTTAAAAACTGTGGCATAGACACCGAGAACCGGGAAGCCCTGGCCCTTTAGCACTCTAGTTGGAGGTCAGCTGTGACCAATAGTGCTACAGAATTTGGAGAGGCACGAATGGAGGACAAAAGGGAGAAATATGCCAAGAGGAAGGTGGATCAAGCCAACCCTAACTGGAACCACCTTCCACCTGGAAGAACATGTGGACATGCTTATGCCTACGCTGTAAATATTTTGTAAATAAAGTTAAAGGCCATAATGCTATGGACTGAAAATAAGAGAATGGATTGCATTTGTGCCTCATGTTCAAAAGTGGCTGTTTTTGAACCAAGAAGAATAAGGGAAAAGTGAGCAAAAGTATTAAATTTATGGTTTTATGAGCTTCCTTATCATGGTTTGTTTATCGACTATTATGTACTCTAGACTCTATTCAGGTATAACTATATATCTCCTGTAATTGAAAGAGGGACTCTTTCAAATGGTAAAAGGTGTCTGCTCTCATAGCACATGCTTACTTTGCATTTCTGACTGATGAGTTATATGTTGGGAGGAAAATAATTAATTGCATGAAATAATCATTCGTCTTAATGTCTAGTTTAGCTACTGAAATGCACTATAACAAGGAGATATTTATTTGTGCCTAAAATAACAGCAATACTTTCTCAATTTGCATCTACACATATAAGTTAGCACAGGGACATTCTATGCTTATTTCTGTCATCTTATTTTTAACATACAGAAACCCTTCCTCTTTGTTTTCAGTTTGCAGAGGTGTCTGATTAACCTCTAACTTGCATGCATGCAACCAACCCATAAATCATTGAATCACAGAATTTGAAGAAACCTCGTGGGCCATCAATTCCAACCCCTTTCCAAGAAGGAGTAAAATCACATTCAGAGCACCCCTGACAGATGGTCACCCAGCTTCTGTTTAACAAGTTTCCACCACACTCTGGGGCAGAGAGTTCCAATGCTGAACAGCTCTCACCGTTAAGAAGTTCTTCCTAATGTTCAGATGGAATCTCCTTTCCTGTAGTTTGAAGCCATTGTTCCGCATCGTAGTCTCCAGGGCTGCAGAAAACAAGCTTGCTCCCTCCTCCCTATAATTCCCCTCATATATTTATACATGGCTCTCATAATTTCTCCTCTCAGCCTTTTCTTCCGTGGGTTAAACATGCTGAGCTCTTTAAGCCACTCCTCATAGGGCTTGTTCTCCAGACCCTTGATCATTTTAGTTGACCTCCTCTGGACACATTCCAGCTTAAGAGTCAGCGGTGCCCGGAATTGAACACAGTATTCCAGGTGTGGTCTGATCAAGGCAGAATAGAGGGGTAGCATTACTTCCCTGGATCTAGACCCTTTATTCCTATTTATACATCTGGTGTTCTTACCCATATCTTACTCTTTGTCTTCAGAGTGATGGACGCATTCTGGAAGTAGAAGTAGACAGTTTTCCCAACTGCCAAGTCGCCTTCTACATCCTTTCCAATGTTCACTAACACCCTGAACCAGGAGGCATCGTTTTGATCACAAACAGAGGCCAGGTCATAAACACCACTGCTAAAGTACTTCCCCGAGGCTCCATCAAAGGAGGTAAACTTGGCTTCCGGTGTAACTTTGCACTGGCCTTCTCTGGCCTCACAGCCCCACACGCCATCTCTAAGTGTGCAAATCTCATCAGGAGGGCAGGTTGTTTTTTCATGGGTGAGTTGGCCTGGGGCATGGCAGGTGTATTTTTCAGTGCAGTTATTTGACAGGACAGTTTCTTCAGCCTGTGGAGAAATTCCCAGGTAAGGAGAAGCATTATGACAATTGCAAAAAGTCATAAACATTCCAAAAATGTTTTCTTTATTTTTCATTTCAATATATTACATGTTGGTATTCTATCTATCTATCTATCTATCTATCTATCTATCTATCTATCTCTTTAAATTAAAGTATGTGTGCATGACCAAAAGGTTGGCAGTTCGAATCCGGGGAGCAGGGTGAGCCCCTGGTATTAGCCCCAGCTTCTGCCAATCTAGCAGTTCAAAAACATGCAAAATGTTTATCTCCAAAAATAAGAAAATAAGGGATACACAATGAAAGAGATGGATTAGAATCAGGTGATAGAATATTTAAAAGAAGATAATAGGAAGATAATGGTTTTAAAAAATCAAATTTACACTCGAGCAGAGCCGGAGAGAAGAATAAGAAAAAGAAATTAAAAAAATGGAAAATAAATAAAAAAGGAAAAGGCAAAAACAATAAAGAAGATGTTCAGAAGCCACGACTAGAGAAAAACGATTCTCTCTCTCTCTCTCTATATATATATATATGTTACTATTATTAGTATATATTTTACTCTTTTTTTCTTCTTGTTTTTTTTTTATTATCTGTCTTCTTCTTAAGCTTTGCTTTTTTCTCTCTGTTTTTATTTCATATTGAAAATACTTATTAAAGAAGATTTTACAAAAAAAAGAGAGAAAACATGCAAAATGTGAAATCAATAGGTACCGTTCCAGCCGGAAGGTAATAGCGCTCCATGCAGTCATGCTGGCCACATGACCTTGGAGGTGTCTATGGACAATGCTGGATGTTCGGCTTAGAAATGGAGATGTGCATCATCCCCCAGAGTCGGACAAAACTGGACTTAATGTCAAGTGGAAACCTTTCCCTTTACCTTTTATGGATATTTTTTGGTTAGATGGTTAGTTGGTTGTACCACAAAGACTCCTACATGGCTTGGTGGATCTAGACCAAACTTGGCCCACCTACCCTTCATTATCCCACTTAAAATAAACAAGGGGTTTGGGCCCAAGGCTGAGGGAAAGAAAAGGAAACAGGTGAATAGGCTCTTACTAGGTAAAGTGGCCCTGTGTTCTGTGACTAGAAATGAAAGAGAGTGAAGTAGATTGGCTGCTGCTAGGTGACATTTGCAAGATGGGGTTGGGAAGGAAGGAAGGAAGGAAAGGAAAGGAAAGGAAAGAGAAAAAGAAGGGAAAGAAAGGAAGGGGAAGGTAGGGAGGGGGAAGAAAGAAAAGGAATAGAAAGGAAAGGAAAAGGTTTGAGAGGAGGAGAGAAAAGAAAGAAAGAAGGAAAGAGAAAGAAAGAAAAGGGAAAATGGACAAAGGATGGGAGGGAAGAAAAAAAGAAGGGGAAAAGTATGAGGGAAAGCAAGGGAAGGCAGAGAGAGAGAGAGAGAGAGAGAGAGAGAAGGTATATGAAGGAAACAAAGAAAGGAAACAAAAAGACTTCAAAGAAAATGCATACCTGGGCATACACTATTATAAAATATCGACAAGAGCAACTTACATAAAATCAAACTATGCAACTGTAATTTTTTAAAAAAATCAGATCTAAGAATGAATTAGTAGTAATCGTAGTAGTAGGAGTAGTAGGAAGAAGTGGAAGAAGAAGAAGAAGAAGACGACAACAACAACGACTTTATTTATATTCCACCCAATCTCTCCGAGGGGACTCAGGACACAATTCAACAAAACAAAAAAGGCAAACATTCAATGCTTAAATACAACAACAAATACAAACATAATAGCCCAACATAACCCAACATATAAAAACAACTTACAAACTTGACATCTATAGAATATTTTTTTAAAAAAAAAAATACATAAAGAAAAAACTTAGTAAGTTATTCGTTCTTCTCTGTGTGTGCTTACAAGCCTTGAACTCTCAAAATTAAAAAAAATCACTTGTATTCACTTTAGAAATTATTATTCCATCTACACCCAGTGCTACAGCCAAATGATCTAGCCTTCATATATACTGTGGGAATACCTGGAAGGGATATTCTATACTTACTCCACAAGATCCTAACAAACTTGCCTGACTCAAGAAACATATCTGACAGAAATATTACACTGAGATACAAAATACCATGCTGTAACCTGTATCCATGATCTTAACAACAATCTATTGATTATTGTTTAGATTTTAAGGAATGAATTTTGGAGAGCTATACTTTTAGTGCAGTGGGTTAAACTGCTGAGCTGCTGAATTTGCTGACCAAAAAGTCAGTGGTTCGACTGGGGAGCAGGGTGAGCTCCTGCTGTTAGCCCAGCTCCTGCCAACCTAGCAGTTCAAAAACATCCAAATGTGAGTAGACCAATAGATACCACTTCTAGAAGGCTATAGCGCTCCATACAGTCATGCTGGCCACATGACCTTGGAGTTGTCTACAGACAACGCCGCTCTTCAGCTTAGAAATGGAGATGAGCACCACCCGCCAGAGTCGGACATTACTAGACTTAATGTCAGGGGAAACCTTTACCATTATCATACTTTATATATAGCATCATCAGTACCCCCCCCCCCCCCCCCGTTTTGCTTCTTGTCTTTAAACCTTTACCTTTACTTATACTTTTAGTGTAAAGGGTGGATAAATTATTTAAATAAATAAATAAATAAATAAACCTGACAAGATAATTCCAGTGTTTGGAAGCCACCACAAATAACACATTGTCTTGCATGGCAGTCCACCCACTTTATCTCTGAGAAAAAACACAATCTCCGAAAAGGCCTGATTTTATCCAGAGTGTCTTGCAAAACAAGGTACTGTGGCTTACCAAGGATTCCTCTTAGGACTATAAAGAATATCTGTAAATGTTGTCATCCTGAATGGAAAACGGATGTCACAATATTTGAGACACCATGCTGAGAAATGAATAACAGATTTAATACATGGTTTGCAGACTTCTTTCTGGGGAAAATGTACTAACTACAGAGATCCAGAATGATGTAGCACTTTGAGCATAGGATGAGGACTTGGAAGACCAAGCTTCAAATTCTGACCTAACTGTGAAACTTGCAGGGTGACCTTCAGCAAATATGCTCTCTGGGGGTGCACCTACATTGTAGATCCAATGGGTCTACCTTAATCAGGACTAATAATGGGATTTAAGCCACTTACCTTGAGGTAGAATCCATCACGCACACAGCCACACTTGTCTATAGGCACACAGATATCTCCATCAAATATATAACCTTCATTGCACTGACAGCCTTCAAAGCAATGCCTTGTGCACCGGAGTGGCATGTACAAGTTGGCACAGGTGATATCACAATGGGAGGTGCAGGTCACGTAATGGCTGTTGTTTGGACAGGCCATGGCTGCAGACCAAGGAAGCAGAAAGGGTATTTTCTTAGTCTCACCAATGCCAAATAGAACAGTATTACAATATAGCAAGAGCCTTCCCTCATTCCAGCTTCCAACTATCAGAAACTAGAGTCGATGTGGTCTATCCAATGCAGTTTTCTGAATCAGCACCCCAAATAACCAAACCAAATCTAAAGTTGGCCAAAAACCGATTTGTAACCTGTTTGGTACTCATTTTGGAGAGTGGTCCCTAGTCAAAGTGGTCTCTGGTCAGAGTGGTACCCGGTCAGAGTGGTCCCTGGTCAAAGTCAGAGTGGTCTCGGGTCAGAGTGGTCCCCAGTCAGAGTGGTCCCCAGTCAAAGTGTTCCCTGGTCAGAGTGGTCCCTGGTCAAGGTGATCTCTGGTCAAAGTGGTCTCTGGTCAGAGTGATCCCTGGTCAAGTTGATCTCTGGTCAAAGTGGTCTCCGGTCAAAGTGGTCACTGGTCAAAGTAGGCCCCGGTAAGAGTGGTCCCCGGTCAGAGTGGTCCCCGGCAGAGTGGTCCCAGGCCAGAGTGGTCCCCGGTCAGAGTGGTCCCCGGTCAGAGTGGTCCCCGGTCAGAGTGGTCCCCGGTCAAGTGATCTCAAGTCAGAGTGGTCCCTGGTCAGAGTGGTCCCCGGTCAAAGTGGTCCCCACTAAGAGTGGTCCCTGGTCAGAGTGGTCCCCAGCAGAGTGGTCCCTGATCAGAGTGGTCCCTGGTCAAAGTGGTCCCCGGTCAAAAAATATTGGGAACCACTTCCTTAGAGTCACTTTCAGTTGGAACTATTATAAGACAGATGTACACATGCACACATACAATGCTGCTATCCCATTAGAAAGGACATAGCAATTAAATGTCGACAGTCAGGATTTGTACTGTAGCCACACTTTTTGTACGCTGATTGGTAGAAATTCAAGTAATAGCAACATTTTGCAACTAACCCTTAAGTACATTCATTATGAGAAGAGAGAGCCTTGTATGGCCAACTTACAACAGAAGGAGTCTGTTCTCCATGCTTCAATCTGAGCTCCCGCTGTCTGACATGCAGTTGTGTAGGCTTGAAGGCTTTGACAGAGGTGTTCTTGAGCCCCAGCTGCCCACATGTCATACAGGCAGTTAGCAAAGTAGTCTTCGGGACTCACAAGTGAGTGGCAGTCTGCAAAGGGGCCTGACTCAGACTTGATCATTCCACAAGAACTTGCGTCCTCATAGCTCTTTACTTCATCTGGATGCATGTCAGGCCGTTCTTTAATACAGTCATTAGAGCAACTGATGCCAGCTACAGGGATGTTCCAGGATGCCCCAAAGGTAGCCACATTTTGTGCCTGAGTTCTGTTGGGCATCATGAAATCATCACTCTCATCACCATTGAAGTTGCCAGCCAGCCCACGCACCTTTCTCTGGTAGGTGATGGGAACAGAGACATGGACATAGGAGGCAGTGTCATAAATGATAGTGAATCCATCAGAGGACTGGACAATTATATTGTTTCCTTCCTGCGTGATCCAGACTTTCTCATTTTTTATATTCGCTGGCAAACTATGAAACTCTCCGTTCACCTAGACCATAAACAAAACAAAACAAAATCATCATAATTAACAACAACAGAAATAATATCCATGGGGAATTCGTTTTCATCACTTTGGATGTAAATATTTGTTTATTTGGTTCTCACATCTGAGAATGGAAGAAAATCCACAGTTTTCTCTCTAGTGGATGAAGTTATGAGAGCATTTGCACATTTTCAGTAAATATTCATGTTGTGGGAATTTTGCTGAAAACTTTTTACTATGGCAAAATATGTATATTTCACAAAATACAATATTTTGTAGAAACATTACATTATATACAAAATACAATGTTTTAGTTCCAAATATATTTTATATAACATAATATTCCTATGCATAAATTTACAAAATTGGATGTTTTTAGAGACGTAAGTGCCGAATTCCAATTGCCATGGGCATATCATATATACTAGAGTATAAACCAACCTGAATATAAACTGAGGCACCTAATTTTACCACAAAAAAACCCTGGGAAAACATATTGACTCAAATATAAGCCAAGGGTGAGAAATGCAGCAGCTACTGGTAAATTTCAAAATAAAAATAGATACCAATAAAATTACATTAATTAAGGCATCAGTAAGTTAAATGTTTTTGAATATTTACTTAAAAGTGAAATTTAAGATAAAACTGTCCAACTGTGAATAAACAATTATTCTAACCTTCTTGAATGTAAATGTGCTTACGTATCCTTCCAATAATAATAAAGAGAGTAAAATAGTAAATGTAATAAAATAATAATAGAGTAAAATAATGTAAATGTAATAATAACAATAATAATAGTGTAAGATAATAAATGCATAAATGTAATAAAATAATAATTAAGTAAAATAATGTAAATGTAATAATAACAATAATAAATTAAGTAAAATAATAATAGAGTTAAATAATAAATTTAATGATAATATTAGAATAAAATAATAAATGTAATAATAAATAGAGTTAAATAATAAATGTAATAATAGAGTTAAATAATAAATTTAATGATAATATTAGAGTAAAATAATAAATGTAATAACAATAGATAATAATAAATGGAATAATAATAAATAGAGTAAAATAACAACAACAACAGAGTAAAATTATAAATGAATTTGACTCAAGTATAAGCAGGGGGGTCTTTTTCAGCCTAAAAAAGGGCTGAAAAACTTGGCTTACACTTGAGTATATACGGTAATTCACTTTTAATGATGCAAGCTGTGGTTGTTTCCAACTTAATGCTGGAAAAATGAGGAAATTAATGAAAATGAATTTGGCAGATTCATCCAACATAACTTACCATAGCTTTCCATTTCATTCCCCTCTCCAAGACAATAGTAGTACCATTTATGTAGATCACAACAGATTTTATTAGCGTTAAAGAACCAGCATCAATTTTTTCGTCATACTCCACCAAGACAGAGAATGTCACTAGTTGGGGATCCTCCTCACTAAAAATTTGGGACAAGACAAAGGTCCCGGTGCCACGGAAGCCAAAACTTCTTCCATCAAAAGAAATATAATGAAGGCCTCCATATGTTGTTGTTGTTCCATGCCCGACAGGATAGCAATCCTGGATGCCATTCTCAACCTTGCACTCCTCATCATCTCCACAGGAGAACTGGTGACAGTCAATGACACCATGGTCCTTGCACTGGCATTTCTCCTGGCAAGAAGTGTGTGGATAGAACTCCTCTCCACTCTTGTAATACCTGCCCTGGTAGACACAGCCACATTCTGTAAGCGGGACACAGTTATCACCACTGAGGACGAATCCAGAATCACAGAAGCATCCTTCTGTACAGGGAGCATCACATCTTTTACCAGTGAAGTGGCTATGACATGTGGCAGGGCAGGCGGGTCCACAGATTTCATAATGGGAGTGAGGAGGACAGGAAAGGCCTGGGAAGAAAGAATGAAAATAATTTTTCCAGATCATTGCAGAGAACACAAAATACATGTCCTCACCAGGGCAGATGAGATTAGATTAGGGTCTCAAGTGGAGAAAAAGTCTACCTAACATAATCACACCTAGAGGTACAAAGTTTTTTTTTTAAACAGCAGTATGGTATAACCATCTCTATTAACATATACCAGAACTGTCTGATATATAGAATCATAGAGTTGGAAGAGACCTCGTGGGCCATCCAGTCCAACCCTCTGCCAAGAAGCAGGAAAATCATATTCAAAACACCCAACAGATGGCCATCCAGCCTCAGTTTAAAAGCTTCCAAAGAAGGAGCCTCCACCACACTCCGGGGAAGAGAGTTCCACTGCTGAACAGCTCTCACAGTCAGGAAGTTCTTCCTAATGTTCAGGTGGAATTTCCTTTCCTGTATTTTGAAGCCATTGCTCTGTGTCCTAGTCTCCAGGGCAGCAGAAAATAAGCTTGCTTCCTCCATCCTATGACTTCCCCTCACATATTTATATATGGCTATCATATCTCTTCTCAGCCTTCTCTTCATGCCCAGCTTTTTAAGCCACTCCTCATAGGGCTTGTTCGCTAGACCCTTGATCATTTTAGTTGCCCTCCTCTGGACACATTCCATCTTGTGAACATCTCACTTCAATTGTGGTGCCTCCCACAAGGATGGTAAAACATAAAAATATCCGGGCATCCCTAGGGCCACCTCCTTGCAGACAGTCAGTTCTCTCACACCAGAAGCGACTCGCAGTTTCTCAAGTCACTCCTGACATGAAAAAATAACATATATAGAGCCTTCAATGTGTCTTGCAAGAGGAAGGTATTTTACAAGGACTTTAAGCTCCTGCAAAGTTGGAATCTCATAGGTATCCAAAGTCCAATGCAGTTAAACTGCATTATGAAACTGCATTATATTGAAGTGGTGTAATGGGTTAAACCCTTGTGCCAGCAGGACTGAAGACTGACAAGTGCGGTTTGAATGCGGGGAGAGCACAGATGAGCTCCCTCTGTCAGCTCCAGCTCCCCATGCGGAGACCTGGAAGAAGCCTCCTACAATGATAGTAAAACATCAAAACATCTGGGCGTCCTCAGGGCAACATCCTTGCAGACGGTCACACCAGAAGCAACTTGCAGTTTCTCAAGTCGCTCTTGACATGAAAAGAAATAAATAAATATTGATGTATAGATGGGGCTGAAATAGCCTTAATATTCATTCATTTTTCAGGAAAAAGTGTCCACCATTGAATATTCTTGTACTGAACTCCAGGAGATTCATGTTATTTTGTTAAAGCATGTGTATGACATTCATTACAACAATGTTTCTCAACCTTCCTAATGCCGTGACACCTTAATACAGTTCCTCATGTTGTGGTGACCCCACAATCATAAAATTCTTTTCGTTGCTACTTTACAGCTGTAATTTTGCATATCTGATATGCAGGGTGTATTTTCATTCACTGGACCAAACTGGCCACAAAAACCCAATACGCCCAAATTTGAATACTGGTGGGGTTCGGGGATTGATTTTGTCATTTGGGAGTTGTTGCTGAGATTTATAGTTCACCTACAAACAAAGAGCATTCTGAACTCCACCAATGATGGAATTGAACCAAACTTGGCACACAGAACTCCTATGACCAACAGAAAATACTGGAAGGGTGTGGTGGGCATTGACCTTGAGTTTCGGAGTTGTAGTTCACCTACATCCAGGTAGAGCACAGTGGACTCAAACAATGATGGATCTGATGGATCAAACTTAGCATGAGTACTCAATATGCCCAAATGTGAACACTAGTGGAGTTCAAGGAAAATACACCTTGACATTTGGGAGTTGTAGCTGCTGGGATTTATAGTTCACCTACAACCAAAGAGCATTCTGAACCCCACCAATGATAGAATTGGGCCAAAATTCCCACACAGAACCCCCATGACCAACAGAAAATAATGTGTTTTCTGATGGTCTTTGGTGACCCCTCTGACACCCCGTGCTGACCCCTTGAAAGCAACACTTACTGCAAGTAGAAGCTGATCTCCACTCTCCAATCTGAATGCCCTGAGTTTGGCAATCTATTTCGTAGGTACTGATGGCACTACAGAAAACATTGCGAAAACCTTTGTGAAGGCAAGTATCATAGACACAGTCCTCAAAGTAGTAGGTTGGGGAAATGAAGGCATTACACTGCTTGAATGGTCCGTCCTTTCTGATGAGGAGACCACAGTAATGTTCACTCCCGTAAATTTGTTTCTGAGTTTCACTGCACACTGGGCAGTTATTGGAGCAGCCTTCTGAGCACTGAGGAGACCCTTTCAGCTTCCAGCTATTTGCAAATTGGATTGCATTGCTTGCTTGAGTACCATCCTTCATAGTGAAATCATCACTGGGATCTCGATCAGCATTACCACAGAGTCCGCAGATAGATTCAGCATAACTGTTGGGAATAATGACTCTGGCATAGCTATACCAGTCAAAGCTAACTCTGAGATCAAAGTCTGTTTTGATGAAACCATGGACACCACTGATGTAGATCTTCAGTTTATTTTCATAGGAGAATGGTAGGTTCACAGAAACGCCATTGACCTAGAAAACATAAGAAATACCACCAAGGGTTTTTAGGGAATCCAGAAAACAAGCACATGGTTCAATTATAATTGATTGCATGACAAATGAGAAATGTATGTGTTCCTCCATAAAAACAATTTTCCTCTGCTGGCCTAAACTAGAAATGAGAATGCGATCTTAGTCTTAATGAGCCACAATTAGCACAGTGGGTTAAACTGCCAGCTACAGAAAATCTTGCCAGCTGGAAGGTTGGCAGTTCAAGCTGCAGGTTGGGGTGAGCTCCCGCTGTCATCCCCAGCTTCTGCTTTCCTAGCAGTTCAAAAGTAGCAATGTGAGTAGATAAATAGGTATTGCTTTGGCAGGGAGGTAAAAGGCGCCCTTGAAGACATGCCGGCAATTTGATCAGGAAGGCATCCATGGACAACAGACTCCTCGGCATGGAAAAAAATGGAACAACAGCATCTCCCTATGGCCGTGTCGAGCACAGCCCCCAGATGCCGGAAATGACCAAGAGGGAAGCCTTGCCTTTGTCTATGTATTGTCTGTCTTTGTTAATTGTATAATGGCATTGAATGTTTGCCAAATATGTATTCTGTAATCCGCTCTGAGTCAAAAGATAGAGAAGAATATAAATAAAGTATATTATTATTATTATTATTATTATTATTATTAGAAACACAACAAGATGAGTCCACTCTGCTGGCTGTTGTATTGGATCACATGTTGAACACTTCCCAAGTGTCTAGGACTGTGTGATGTATCAGCTAATAATGCGTGCAGATCCCAGTAAGGTGGCCTTCTGCAGCTGGCAGATGGTAATTTTGTCAGTGCTGATTGTGTTTAAGTGCAGGCCAAGGTCTTTAGGCACTGCACCCAGTGTGCCGATCACCACTGGGACCACCTTGACTGGCTTGGGCCAGAGTCATTGCATTATTATTATTATCATTATTATCATTATTATCATCATCATCATCATCATCATCATCATCATCCTCATTACAGAAAGTTTATGAAGAATTTGCCTGCTTCTCTTCCAATATTTTCTACTGCATTCTCGCTAGCCCTCACATTCCTTTTTATGCTTTACAAACAGGGCTAGCTGTATCATTAGTGTTATGAGGTGGGTAAAGCATAGCCTCCCCAATGCTTTGGATTGAAAGTCTCATTAACCCAATTCCACATTTAATGGTGTGGAATACTAGAAATTGCACTTTCCCCATTCCTGTTGCAAGCTAAGGAAGTCATGTTGAGTGGCAAATATTCATTGTTTGTTTGTTTGTTTCGATGTCAGGAGCGATTTAAGAAACTGCAAGTCGCTTTGGGTGTAAGAGAATTGGCCATCTGCAAAGACGTTGCCCATGGGACGACCATATGTTTGATGTTTCACCACCCTTGTGGGAGGCTTCTTTCATGTCCCCACATGGGGAGCTGGAGCTGACAGAGGGAGCTCATCCACAATCTACCCAGATTTGAACATCCGACCTGTCAAGTCTTCAGTCCTGCCAGCACAAGGGTTTAACCCATTGTGCCACTGGGCGTTCCATATTCACTGGTGAGGAAAGATCATTGACCATTGTATTCCTTTGGAGGGTAGAGAAGTGTATTCTCAGATACCAGCCTTGCCACCTGTGCAAGTTAATCTGCTACTCTTAGGCAAGGTGGTAGATGCTATCTTCATAGCAAAGTTGGGGTATAAATCTGCAACCATTGTGGTCAGCTGTCGGTAGCATGACAGATGCGGGGAGGGGAACTATTATGCTTCTGGTCGAAAAATATACCAGAACAAACTGTTTCCACTACTCCCCACCCCCATAAAAGAAAACAGTCCAGTACAGTGAATCTGACTCAAGCATCCCTACCTGAACCCTTTGCGGATCCTCTTGGCTCAAGCTGATTGTCATGTTGTAGACCTCCAGAGTCACCACTTTGGTGAAGGACACGGCCTTGCTTCCTCGGTTGTTATTCTCTACTGTGACCAAAAATGGGGTGTGCCTGGGATTGTTAGTGCAAAGTCCTGCCATTTGATAAACACAGGTCCCCATGAAATCAAATTTCTTTCCATCAAAGGTTGTGTAATGAGGGTCCCCAGATGCGGTACAAGAGGTGTAGGTGACTTCATGACAGCCCAGAACCCCATTGGCCATGACACACTTTTCATTCCTCTTGCATGAAGACCTTATGCATGCAGCCCGACCTAATCGGGGCTCACATCTGCAGCGGGTACGACAGTCATCTCCCCAAAACTCTTCCAATGGACCATATTTCACGCCTTGGTAAGTGCAGCTACAGCTCATCACTGGGACACATGCCTCATCACTGCGGACATAGCCCTCATCACACTGGCAGCTTTCTTCACAGGGCAGATTGCACTTGGAAGGATCAGTTCGGTTAGAACAAGTAGCCGGGCAGGCATTTCCACAGGCCTCATAGTGGCTGTTCTCAGGGCAGGATAATGGGACTGGAACTGGTGAGGCGGATGGAGCTGAAAGATACATTAATCATAATTAAAATGTCAGAAGCACTCTCATTAGTCAGCCTTCCCAATTGAGATGCACCAAATCTTAATTTAGAATACACTGCTCAAGAATTTGTCAATGCAGATTAAGGCCCAGCCTTAGGCAGCAAAGTATGTGGGACAGGGGAGCAGACAGAGCTTTATGTCATAGGTCAGTGGTTCTCAACCTCAGATGTTTTGGGCTTCAGCTCCCAGAAACAGCTGGTAAACTGGCTGGGATTTCTGGGAGTTGTAGCCCAAAACACCTGGGGAACCACAGGTTGAGAACCACTGCCCTAGGTGATCTCTTCTATGCCACCAGTGTGCTGTCCTTGAGTGCACTGGGGGACAGACAATGTCCTATCACCAAAATAGATGCAAGATCCAACACTCACTCTACTTAACTCAATGTGAATCAGAATCATGTTGGTGTTATTCACATGCAAAGGCCATTTACATATTTTGACTGTTGTGCAACAGACATATTAAGTTCATGGTTGCATCATGTAATCCCCAGGTTTAACCATTTCAGATCTCACTTTGTGTTAGTAACTGCTATTGCAATGAATGAAATGTAGATAAAGATAAGAGCCGCTACTGAAGTAGAAACAACTATGTCTGAAGTCAGTTAATTGGTTGATAAGAAGCAAGTTGGCCAGCAAATTGCACTGATACTGCAATTCCTTAAAATAAATAATATTTTGATCTGCAAATTCTACCAGGCCAAGAAGTCAAGATAATTACATGTGTAAGGCTACTGTCTAGATTTATGCACAGTGTGAGAATATTTACCAACTGAGCCAAAAGGTGGTGGCGCAAATCCAAATCCTTCATAATTTCTGGTACCAAAGAGGAAGACAGCAAAAGAAGCTTCAGGATGTTTTAGCAAGGCAGATCTGCTGGTGGTGGGCCACCTGCTTTCTCCCCATGAATACTGTACGCCAGGAATCTCTCTCCATTGAATGTCCGAAATAGCTGGGTTATCCCTAGTAATGCGACTGGTTTCAGAGCTTTTAGCTATGATGGCGATATAGTTCTCAAACTTGGACATTCCATCAACATAGTAGGACAGGCCATAGCTTTTTATGGGTGGGATGTTGATGAGGAATGGATCGTAGCCTCTATTTCCTGACTTGATGCCAGTGAAGAAGAAAAAGACCTGGATTCCAGCATTAGCAGACACATAAAAGGCTTGTGGGTATTGGATTTCAAACTGGCTTACCTCCCCAGCCACCATGTCTTGAAAGCTTTTCAGATTTCCTGATTGATAATGTATACGGGTGGCTTGGGACGCAACCACGTATACAAGATCAACACTGCCTTGGAAAAACACAGGAGGAACAATGAAAGTGGTGCCCCAGCTAGGGACTGGTAGGAGCTGTTCAGAGACATGGTCACAATAATAGTTTTGCTGCACACAAACATGCCCACTCAGGACTGCCACAGGTGCCGATGACTCAATCCTGACACCAGACAGATCATCGGAGCTTTGCAGCTGGAGAGCCTGGAAAGCGCCAAGGTTAACTGTGAGCTTGCTGCCTGCACTGTAGGTCTTTCCATCAAAGACCACGTTCCCTTTCAGATGAATATCAACTCTTGTTGGAATCTGCCAAGCTATGACAGCAAATTCTTTTAAGTAGCCTGTTGATCGGGTTCCAGCTGGAGTAATGATATAATAATCTGTGCCAAGTTGGTGGACTGGGTATACAGTTGTAGTGGCAACCGAAAATAACTTTCTGTCCATTGAGACAACAGAAATGTCCTTCTCAGCCTGGATCAGAACAGAATTATCAAATGTGCCACTGCCTATCATCTCTTCCGTCACTGGGATTTCTATGGGTACAGTCTGGCCTTCTTCAATCAAGTAACTTTTCCGGGTAGCACTTTTGGTCAATGTAACAGTTACTATGGTGGAACTGCTGTAACCAGTGAGGAACAGCTGCAATTTTGTTTCAGAGGGCCATCTTGTCTCAAAATTTTCCATGAAAGCTGTGATGAATTGTTTCCCCTGGAATACTGCTCTGCCAGAATCTGAAAGAAAGAAAAGGGATGTGAAAAAACCAACGTATGGGAATCTTTTTTTCCAGATATTTATATGGATTTAAAAGTAGAAGAACTGTTTTCCCCTTATATTCCCCTGGGAGTGCTGCAGGTTAATCTGCTGAGCTGAACTTGCTGACCAAAATGTTGGTGGTTCAAATGCGGGGAACAGGGTGAGCTCCCGCTGTTAGGCCCAGCTTCTGCCAACCTAGCACTTTAAAAACATGCAAATGTAAATAGATCAAAAGGTATCATTCTGGTGGGAACAGTGCTTCATGCAGTCATGCCAGCTACATGACCTTGGAGGCGTCTACGGACAACGCCAGCTCTTCAGCTTAGAAATGGAAATGAGCACCACCCGCCAGAGTCGGACATTACTAGACTTAATGTCAGGGGAAACTTTTATCATTATCATACTTTATATATAGCATCATCAATACCCCCTCCCTCCCCCCGTTTTGCTTCTTGTCTTTCTCCCCTCTCCCAATTTACAATTTCTCTCTATTCCAGTTTTTTTCAATATTGTATACAAAAGGGAAACCAATAAGCATGAAAGTGTTGACTGTGACGTTTCAGTGTTGGCCTTGGAGTTTGGGAGACCAGTGTCTGAATCCTTGCTTGTTCATGGAAACCCACTAGTGACCTTGGTGAAGTCACACTTTCAGCCTCAGAGGAAGTAAGTGGAAAATCTCTTCCAACAAAATCTTTTAAAAAAATATCCTGTATGCAGTCATCATATGTCACAGTCAATGTGAAGGCACATAACAGGCGATTCTACATGTCCAATGTTCACCATTAGCCACATACTGGAAGTTGTGCCAATCAATTTTAGCAAAAACCAACAAAAAATCTGGGTTTATGGCTGCTTTGGAGGGACTGAGTAATGGTTAAAGTTACTCCACAGCTCATATGGTTTTGATATTAATTTCTGAAAATGTAAACATCACAATCATCTTCATTTTAAAAAGGAGAGGGGATATTGGCTTTGGGGGTCAGAGAAAGGGTGGGGCTGTGTGCAACCTGTGAGCTACCTTTTCCCTACATGTGCCTTAAAGGTCCAGACTAGGACACTCTTCTACATCCTCCAATATGTATCCTCCAACACAGTGGTTCTCAACTTCTGGGTCCCCAGATGTTTTGGCCTTCAGCTCCCAGAAATCCTAACAACTGGTAAACTGGGGTTTCTGGGAGTTGTAGGTCAAAACACCTGGGGACCCACAGGTCAAGAACCACTGCTGCAACATGTGGCCAGCCTTATGTAGCTTCACTGGAGACTTCATCAGGAAAATATGTTAAAACCACAGAAATGAAGAAAAGTATTTTGGATATTATTTCTGTTGTTAGTTGACATCATCTAGAGCAGGGGTGTCAAATTCATTTTCATCAAGACCACATAAGCCTTATGGTTTCCTTCAACAGGCCATTGAATTCACAAACAGAGAATCCATGGATACAGAGGACCATTTTTTTTAACTTAATGGTCAGTGTTCTTTAGTTTTCACCCAGTTTGGGTCCACAGATGGTACTGAGTGACAACTCCCATCACTTTTGATTCTCCACCATGTGGTCTGGAAATAATGGAAATTGCAACCCAACACCCAACTTGTGGCTCTGAGGTAGAGGAATGGTTAAGGCACATTTTAATGTCAGACATCATATCCATAAGCCTTGTATCTAATTTCAAAGCCCACTATCTTGGCTAAACTAAACTGAACAAACTGAAGCTTTGCAAATTTTACTGTATGACATTTCCCATAAACTCTAATCACAATGTCTAATGATAAGGAATATAGGAATTGTGGTCCAGCATCTGGAGGACCACCTAAAATGACATGGCAGGCCCGATTTGGCCCATGAGCCTTTAGTTTGACATATGTGGTCTAAAACAGGCATGGGCAAACTTGGGCCCTCCAGATGTTTTGGACTTCAACTCCCACAATTTCTAACTGTGGAGCCTCCGGTGGCGCAGTGGGTTAAACCCCTGTGCCGGCAGGACTGAAGACCGACAGGTTGCAGGTTCGAATCCAGGAAGAGGCAGATGAGCTCCCTCTATCAGCCCCAGCTCCTCATGCGGGGACATGAGAGAAGCCTCCCACAAGGATGATAAAACATCAAATCATCCGGGCTTCCCCTGGGCAATGTCCTTGCAGACGGCCAATTCTCTCACACCAGAAGTGACTTGCAGTTTCTCAAGTCACTCCTGACATGACAAAAAAATAAATAAATTCTTAACCACCTCAGGCTCTTTCCTTTTCTCCCTCAGCTGCTTAAGTGTGATCATTTACTAAATGAAATAATCTTCAATGCAATCATTTCCTAAACCAGATTACCTTTATCAAATAAAAGATATATACGTTAAGCCACGGAGGCTTACATACCCTAAAAGCACGCCCAGTGTTTATTTTAAAAAATTTAATTTATTACATCTGGCCCAGCCATAAGGTTTTAAACTCTCTGTGTTATTGTTTATATGTGAGTTATATTAATTGTACTGTTTTATTTGCTTGCTATTTTGTTTTTACTGATGTGTTGTTGGGCTTGGTCTCATGTAAGCCACCCCGAGTCCCCTTGGGGAGATGGTGGTATAAAGTTTATTATTATTATTATTATTATTATTATTATTATTATTATTATAGCACCAGATACTATAGTTTCCTGGAAACTAAGCAGAATTGGTACTTGAACTGGAAACTACCCAGTTTAAGAAGCAGGACATTTAAGAAGTAGTAAACATAGGATTATATATTAAGAGGAAGGGTCGCCATAAGTCATATCATGACTTCAAAGCACATACACAAAAAGATACAGAAGAAATGAAACTCACTAAACTATCTTCTGATAGGTTCTTGTGGGTTTTTTCGGGCTATATGGCCATGTTCTAGAGGCATTTCTCCTGACATTTCGCCTGCATCTATGGCAAGCATCCTCAGAGGTAGATGCAGGCGAAATAGATGCAGGCGAAACGTCAGGAGAAATGCCTCTAGAACATGGCTCTATAGCCCGAAAAAACCCACAAGAACCTAGTGATTCCAGCCATGAAAGCCTTCGACAATATATCTTCTGATATTTTGAAGGACTGAATAACATTGTTATCATGTATTCCTATTCTGACACGCGCTGGGCCTATAATAATTGACCTTTGAAATAGGACGTGCACCTTGTGCCCAGCGGGAAGCCAGGGTGCCTCGAAAGAGGCCCTTAAGGATTTTCCTGTAGAGATGGTCTTTAGAGTCTTTAATGATGTAACAAAGTCCTTTATTATTGAACAAATTAAACAGATATTTCTCAAATCTTCAATGAGTCAAACAAATGCTTCAAGGCTTTGAATCAACTGGTGGCTTCCTTAATCTTGTCCACAAGGGACAGGCAACTGTCTTCATTAACTGTTCCTTAACTTTAGAGGAAAACCCTTTTTTAACCTCTCCCAGGCTGACTGTAATCTAATCCCTACTGATGTGGGTTCTACTATTGGATTCAAACCGCATCTTGAGCACTGAGTAGACCTACCAGTAAAGGCTTGCAGATTCTCCAGCTGGAGTTCTCTGGGTCTGTAAAGCCGTTTTCCCTCTGGAATTTCTTAGAGACTTTAGGGCTGTTTCCCTCAGATGCTGTAAGGCTGAGAGGCTGTGAGCTCTCTGCCAGAGCTTTGGGACTGTTTTCCCCTGGAATGTCCCTGGAATTCCCTGGACTTCAGTTTCCCTGGAAGGTCTTAAGAAATGAAGCTTTTGTGCAGGTGAAGCTTGTCCACGTCCTCTAACTTAGCTTTCCTCACTAAGACTATCTAAAAATGGCCCCTCTTTCCTTCCCAACTCCCTGGGAGAAGGGGCGGATCCAAACTTAAGAATGATAGACAGGAGGCTTGCCCTAGGAAGCCTGCAAACCAAAGGAAACCACCTTTTTGCAGAATCCCTGAAACTTTGGAATGCATGCAAACACTTAATAGAAAGAAAATAAAGTTGAAGCTCCTGTTAGAGACGTACCAGCACAATTCCTATTTACAAACGAAGGGATCAATAAATGTGTCAATCCAAGGAGGAGCTGCATAGTCAGCTGTCTAAGCTGACAAAACCCATCGAGTTGCTGAGGTTTTGTGTGCTAGTCTTCCCTCACAATTCTTGCAGCAATAGAGAAACCAAATCAAATAAGAAAGAACAACAGGCTTCCTCTTTTGGGAAAAAGAAGGAAGTGAGAGCCTGGATTTGTCATTGTGGTTCTCCTGTTCCCCAAAAAATGTGAGCGGTCAGCATAATACAAAATATGCACCCAACTGTTGCAAGATGTGGTAGCCACCAGTGGGTGTTGCAGTGTGCATGTGTGTCGCAGATGCTCCTACACTCAGGATCTACACTGCCATATGATCCAGTTCAAAGCAGATAATCTGGATTTTATATAGCAGCATACATTTTATATGGAATTTATATGTAGAGGGGGCCTCAGGCTCGATTTACACTGCCACATAATCCAGATTAAGATTATCATATCAGTTAATCTAGATTATCTGCTTTGAAATGGATTATATGAAGTTGGATCTACACTGCTACATAAAATCCAGATTATCTGCTTTGAACTGGATAATATATTATCCAGTTCAAAGCAGATAATGTGGATTATCCAATCGGATAATCTGGATTATATGGCAGTGTAGATTGAGCCTGAGGCTCCTTCTACACTGCCATATAATCCAGATTATCAAATTGGATAATACACATTATTTGCTTTGAACTGGATTATATGAGTCTACACTGCCATATAATCCAATTCAAAACAGATAATTTGCATTTTATGTGGAAGCGTAGAAGCCAGGCATGTAGCCAGGAAAGGGGGGGGGGCTTGAGGGGCTTCAGCCCCCCCCCCCCGAAATTCTCATGGTGGTTCGCGAAAAGGCCTTACTGGTGCATTATTTAAACTGTTATGTTTATTCATATCATGATCTGATCACCATACTCAATATACCCCATATGCATGGGGGTATTGGGGTAACGATACAAAAGGTTTGCTAGGGTAGACCCTCTTTCACTCAGGCTCAGCCCCCCCCCCCAACAAACTCAGCCCCCCCCCCCCCCGAATCGAAATCCTGGTTACGGGCCTGGTAGAAGGGGTCACAGTGTACACTACTATGCAATCCAGTTCAAAGCAGATAATCTGGATTTTATAAGGCTGTATAGAAGGGGTCACAGTGTACACTACTGTGCAATCCAGTTCAAAGCAGATAATCTGGATTTTATAGGGCAGTGTAGATGGGGCCAGAGACACTTGGTCCTTTGGCCCAATATTAGGGGGGACCTCAGAATTAAGTGGCAGAATCATATTTCAGTTCCTTTTCTAATGTGTATACTAGACAGTCATCCTAAAGAGTAAACGGGGAGTTGAGACATCTTCCATCTCAGTTTACTCACTCATTAGTAGCATTAAGCCAGCCAAAATGTGTAGCATCCTCATTCTTGCCATGGCTGCAAAACAAATAATTTAGCATAAAATAAAATGAAAAAAATCGGTATTTTTGTTTACGGTTGCACATATATGTAATATCCAAAGCAGAGTTTAGGATATTGTTTTAAAAGGATTTCATTAGCATAACATTGCAAAAACACTACACATACCCCACCACAATTTGAGAAATTGTAGGAAAAATAACACCTTGATAAATCCATGGTTTTTAAAATAATCATTCCTGTTTTTTTAAAGTATATCTAAACAATTTTAAATGTTTGAAATTCCTCCAGAAGGCCTCCAAAAACAACCTGTCTTTCCAAAAAACCAAGAAACTCATAATGTTATTCATCACAACATTTGCAAAAGGAACATTATTATATTTAGCCAGCAAAATTACAATCACCAGCATTAACTGTTGTAACAATTTCTGCCAAGCTTTCTTTCTCTTATTATACCTGGTGTTTGACTAATATGGATATTTTTGGAAGGAGACTCTGCCCCCTTCCACACTGCCCTATATCCCAGGATCTTATCCCAGATTATCTGCTTATCTCAGATTATTTGGCAGTGGAGACTCATATAATCCAGTTCAAAGCAGACAACCTGAGATTAGGTTCTGGGATATAGGGCAGTATAGAAGGGGCCACTGTCGCTATGCCAGTTGCATAATATCAACAAGAAAAGGCTTCCCCAGCATGAAGACCCATCATTGGCAAGTCTGATCTTCTTAAAAGTCAGTTTCCTTCATCTGAAATAAAGAAAGGAGGCAAAGATCAAATATTGTTGGAGCTCAAGCATGATTTCATTACCTTACCCACCACATGAACAACACTGAGGATCCGGCTTTTAGCCTGCCACTTTTGGACTCTCACTTGCTGAGGTGTTCCTGTATCTCTGTAGATCTTAGAAAACTATTTCTTGATTTAAGGCATCGCCGTGCTGGCTGACATTTGAACAGGGGATGGGTCGGAGATGTCTGTGCCTTGGTCCTTTCATTATTGGCTGCTACTTCCCAGTGGATGTCAGGTGGTGCAATAATTTCCTCAGTGGTGTAGAGTGTAGACATCCTGCGATAATGTGGCATGTCTCATTATGAGACACAACCACTGTTTTAGCGTAGTGAGATGTGTTCCACACTGGGAATGTGTACTTAGCAGCAGAGTAGCAAAGCACAACGGCAGATGTCTTCACTGTATCTGGTTGTGATCCCAAGGTTGTGCCAGCCAGCTTTCATACTATATTGTTTCTAGCACCCACTTTTTGCTTGATATTCAAGCAGTGCTTCTTATAGGTCAGAGAACGATCCAGGGTAACTCCCAGGTATTTTGGTGTGCTGCAATGCTCCAGTGGGATTCCTTCCTAGTTAATCCTCAGAGCTTGAGATGCTTGTCTGGTCTTAAGATGAAAAGCACACATCTGTGTTTTAGATGGATTAGGAATCAGCTGGTTTTCCCTGTAATAGGCAGTAAGAGCATCTAGAGCAGGAGTCCTCAAACTTTTTAAACAGAGGGCAAGGTCACAGTCCCTCAAACTGTTGGAGGGACGTATTATAATTGGAAAAAAAAAACATGAATTCCTATGCACACTGCACATATCTTATTTGTAGTGCAAAATACACTTAAAAGCAATACAATAATTAAAATGAAAAACAATTTTAACAAATATAAACTTATTAGTATTTCAATGGGAAGTGTGGGCCTGCTTTTGGCTGATGAGATAGGATTGTTGTTGTTGTTGTTGTGTGCTTTCAAGTCATTTCAGACTTAGGTTGACCCTGAGCGAGGGCCGGGTTAATGACCTTGGAGGGCCGTATCTGGCCCCAGGGCCTTAGTTTGAGGACCCCTGACCTAGAGCTTTGGAGAACTTCCGTTCAACCATTTCCAAGCTTCCTGCTTGGGCGGTGATGGCACAATCATCAGCATAGATGAAACTCTGTCCAGAACCTCAAGCCATGGCTGATACTGAATGAAAGACTCCCTCCAGTGCACACAGAAGACTGGGTGATTTGAAAGGCACTGAACAGACTGAGCTCTGGCACCACTAGATGCAGAGCCAACCTTAAGAAATGGGGCCACAAAGTGGAGTCCATGACATGCGAGTGTGGAGAAGAGCAAACCACAGACCACCTATTACAATGCAGCCTGAGCCCTGCCACATGCACAATGGAGGACCTTCTCACAGCAACATCAGAGGCACTCCAACTGGTCAAAGGACATTTAGTATAATGCCAAGTTTTTAAACTCTGTTTTTTTTTTTGGAAATACATTACAACTGTATCCTTGGTTCGCTTCTGATACGATAAACAACAACACTGAAATTTCAGACTAGCCCAAAGCATCATGGTCCAAGTATCACATTAAAATGGCTATGGTAAAAAAAAGAAGTGGTGATCTACCTAGATCACGTAGAGGGGATTTTGTTACATTTTTGTATGGCAATATTGCTGGTACTTTAAATAAAAACCTGTTAGACAGGAAGAGAAATAGAAATACCTATTTACACTTGGGGGAGTGCTCTCTCCCAAACTGCATTCAATTCCCAAACTACGTAATTTCATTTTGCCATCCTATACAGAAATTCACCATCACATCATGTAACAGTTGTGCACATACAAAAGACAGTAAAGCCAAGGAAAAGAGGGAAGGAAGCAAACTCCAACTTTGTTGCGGGGAAGAGGAATGATGGGACACTGCTAAGAAATAAATCATTAATAGAAAAAGGCAGAGTTGTGATTTCAAACATTGGAACAATTGCAACATGGAATACAGCAGAGGTATGCTGTATTTAGTAGTGCCTGGTTTGGCTTTATCCTTTAATTGCAATCTCTCTATCTGTGTGGGCTTGTTCTCCAGATGTGAATTAAAGAGTGCGGAAGAAGGGCAAGATACAAGCATTATAAACAATCCAAATATTTAAAATCCAAAGGGTTGTTGTAAGTTTTTTGAACTGTATAGCCGTGATTCAGAAGCATTCTCTCCTGACGTTTCACCTGCATCTATGGCAGGCCTCCTCAGAGGTTGTGAGGAGGCCTGCCATAGATGCAGGTGAAACGTCAGGAGAGAATGCTTCTGGATCATGGCCATACAGCCCGAAAAACTTACAACAACCCAGTGATTCCGGCCATGAAAGCCTTAGACAATACATTAAAATTCAACGGCTTGTCTTACCTTCTACCGGAGAATAGATCTTGGCCTGGCAAAGAAGAACTGGGCTAGCTCACTCCATCTGCCTTTCTCCCTTGGCTGCTTATTCCTCTTTTATAGGGATGAAGAATTAAGGGCTTGTTCGACGGACCTGACCAGGAAGCTCTGAGGTTATTGCCAGATAAATAGAAGAGGCCCCAACTGGAATGGACTACTCAGAGGGGTGGGGGAGCAGACTCAGCAAATTGTATTTCCTGCTAGACTCTGATTGTTGAATCGATCTGCCCTCAGAGCTTTGGCCCTACCTGGCTGTTTCAGAAAGGAGAAGCTGCCTTTCTGGTGGCTACAAGTTCTTGTTTGACATTTCTCTGATATCAGACAAGCTCGGCTGCAATGGTTTTCCTCAGTATGAATTCAAAACAATCTTGACAGATTAGAGAGATGGGCCAAAACTAACAAAATGAAGTTCAACAGTGACAAATGCAAGATACTCCACTTTGGCAGAAAAAATGAAATGCAAAGATACAGAATGGGGGACGCCTGGCTCGAGAGCAGTACGTGTGAAAAAGATCTTGGAGTCCTCGTGGACAACAAGTTAAACATAAGCCAACAATGTGATGTGGCAGCAAAAAAAGCCAATGGGATTTTGGCCTGCATCAATAGGAGCATAGTGTCTAGATCTAAGGAAGTAATGCTACCCCTCTATTCTGCTTTGGTTAGACCACATCTGGAATACTGTGTCCAATTCTGGGCACCACAATTCAAGAGAGATATTGACAAGCTGGAATGTGTCCAGAGGAGGGCGACTAAAATGATCAAGGGTCTGGAGAACAAGCCCTATGAGGAGCGGCTTAGGGAACTGGGCATGTTTAGCCTGAAGAAGAGAAGGCTGAGAGGAGATATGATAGCCATGTATAAATATGTGAGAGGAAGCCACAGGGAGGAGGGAGCAAGCTTGTTTTCTGCTTCCTTGGAGACTAGGACGCGGAACAATGGCTTCAAACTACAAGAGAGGAGATTCCATCTGAACATTAGGAAGAACTTCCTGACTGTGAGAGCCGTTCAGCAGTGGAACTCTCTGCCCCGGAGTGTGGTGGAGGCTCCTTCTTTGGAAACTTTTAAGCAGAGGCTGGATGGCCACTTGTCAGGAGTGATTTGAATGCAATATTCCTGCTTCTTGGCAGGGGGTTGGACTGGATGGCCCATGAGGTCTCTTCCAACTCTTTGATTCTATGATTCTATGATTCTATGATTCTATGTATCAGGGATATTTGGACAAATGGGGTATTGCGCATGTAACCAAACAACTTTGCAAACCAATAGGAAAGGGCAAGGTATACAGTTGGCCCTCCATATTTGCAGGTTTAACTTTTGCAAATTTGATTATCCATGTACTTAATTTATATGTTCTCTCTAAGAATCCCAGTGTCCTCCTGTGCAACTCTGTGGTCAACCTCCACCAGATGTTGACCAAGGAACTGTGTTAGGATCTAGGGTGCATCCAGACAGCCCCTTTATTAAAGTAACTCACACAATAAAAAAGGGGCTGTCCAGATGATGTCCTGGACAATCCCAAATTAATTCGCCACAAACCAGGAAACCCCTTGTTTGTAGCAAATTAAGTAGATAATGGGTTTATTCCGCACCTTCTTGGAAGTCAGGGGATAAACCCAATATTTCCAATTCTGGATTGCAGAATACTGCAGTCCAGACACCATTACTACAGTTTTCCGCACTAAATTAGTCCAGAAAATTGTGAGAAACCCCACCCCTCTCCCCCACAGCCCCCAAACCACTTTGAAAAAGTAAGGAAAACTCTCCTCTCCCCCCCCCCCCCCAAATTCTCCTGGAGTTTTATTTCTATGCACTGGGAGACCTCCGGCTACAGTCTACTGGAGGCTGGGTAAGTTTTCCTTACTTTTCAAAGGGGTTGGGGGGCTGTGGGGGAGGGGGGGCCTCCAGATGTTCTCGTGGGCCAGTCCCACAAGAGTATCTGGACACCCACCTCAGAAAGCATGCACTTTCTGGGGTGGTTGTAGATAGCTCCCCAGGAACATCCATGTTTATCTTGGGATAAAAGGCTGCCTGGAACTGCCCCTAGATATCACAAGAAATGTGTTCTCAAAAGGAACATTTAGGGTTTTTTTCACTTTCTTGGAGACCCCATACTCCTAACTCCCGTGTATAACTTCCTGTAGACCAGGCATAGGCAATTTTTTTTGTCTTGGGGCTGCATTGTGGGCCTGACCAGGAGGGCTGGGCCAGGCACACGCTGAGTGGGGTGGGCTTGGGAGGGAGAGAATCTGGGAGAGGATGGGGCCAGGGAGGGGCAGGGCCTGGACCATCCTCAGGTTGTTCTCCCAGCATAACTACAGGGCTGCTCGCCCTATCCTTATGCCAGGAGAAAGATGGTACATGTGCCCACTCCCCCCAGTCCCTTTTCCCATCCTCCTCCCCCAATCCTTGGACTGTCCTCTTGACATTGTGCTGGGAGGATGGCGAGAAAGGTGGTAGTTGAGAGTGCTCCAGAGGGCTCTCAGCTGACAGGTGCCTTCTTATCCATGGCATAAAGATGTGACCCCTCAGACCATCCTTATGCTGGGAGGAGGTTGAGACACATGGTGGCTGAGAGCACTCCAAAGGGCTTTCAGCTGCTACATGTCTTCTTCTCCCATCTTTTTGAAATAAGAACAGAGGTCCTACTGGCCAGTCGAAAGATCGAACAGGACATAGGAATACAGCCTGAGATGGATGGGGTTACACTCTCCCTGAAGACTCAGTTTCGCAGCTTGGGGGTGATCCTGGATTAATCGCTGAGCCTGGAACCTCAGGTCTCGGTGGTGGCCAGGAAAGCCTTTGTACAACTAAAACTTGTGTGCCAGCTGCGCCCATACCTTGGGAAGTCTGATCTGGCCCCAGAAAGACTGGAGGAAATGAGGTAAAACAGTTCCCTCCACTTTCCCCTGCTTTCCTTCTGTCCGCCTGATGAGGTCCTTAGTTGAAAACATGGTCTAATCCCAAAGCATGCCCATCCCAAAATAGATCAGTTGATTAAAATACCACCACATCACTACACAATCCTTCTTGTTCTGTATGCTTCTGCTAAAGCTTGAAAATTTACTTGTTTGTACAACAGTTCTCAGAAGGCTTCTAAAACTGGTCCCAGTTGGACTCTTGATGGGGTCTTGCATGGCAGCAAATGTCATTATGCAAGAATTTGCACTTTCTTGGAGTTTGTGTAAGGGTGATATTCTGTTAGTTCAGAGTTCAAATAGTTGCAAAAGAGGTTCCAAAAGTTTCGTTCTTAGTGGTGGGTGGGGAGTTAGATCAGTTGTTTTGCCATCAGAATGTGCAGAGTTGTTAATTCTAGTATGTTAAGCAATGAATGAAACAAATCTCAACCCCCAAACATAACTTTATAGCAACCATGTTTAATGCATAGCTAATTCCTATGCTCTTTTGAGCAGTTCAGGTCTGTTTTACCAAACTTTTGTAATCATGCATCTCCATCAAGGAAATATACTAAACGGATGAATGTTGAGAGTGCTATAGCACAATAGCTTTCCTGCTACAGTACGTACATTTTAGACTTTGGACAACATACCAGGTTTCCCCCTGCTTTTGTTTGCGCAAACTAAAATGCAGAGCATTTCTATTCTATTGCTCCAGTGATTTGTGTAGCAACCGGGTCAACTCCAGAGCATGATGTGGTTTGTAGGATGTTTCTCATTTCACTTGATTACAACATCAGGGTTTGTGAAATAGCTTTAAACAAAAGTTGGTGTAGCTTCAGGGAATTGCAGAATGGGGTGAAGATTTTGAGAAACTTGAAGGCCCCATCTGCACAGGACAAACAGTAACACTAAGGACCTCATCCCACGATGCCCACCCCCAAAGGTTTGGGGGCTAGAGGAAGCCTGCAATGTGACTTGAGTGGCCCCGCGAGCTGCGCACCCACACTCCTCCTTCCAGTGCGATGGGAAGGGTGGAGAAATCGCTACAGGGCATATGGCACTACATCACTTCTCCCCCACCAGATGGGGGAAACACAAAAAGAGCGCTATAAAGAGAGAAAATTGCAGAAAATTTACCTTTATCATGGACACTGCCAGTGATGTAGAAAATTAGAGTGGCTGACGCAGGATGCTGCAAACATGGCGAAGGGGGGGAGGGGGTCAAAAGGGACCTGGCCAGCCATGTGTTGTTTAAAGGACACATTGGTGTCCATAACATTGGACAAAAGAAGCAGAGACCAGCATAAAATTGCTTTTAAAAACCCCATCTGATGAGGTCCCTAGACAGCAAACACCCATGAAAGCATGCAAAAGAAAGCCCTTAATGCACACCAGTGCTCTGTGATTTGTTGAAACCACTATATGGGACTCAAACTCGTTCCTGGACTTTCTATGTAATCATCTGCACATCAAAAATACATTCTTCAGTACTGGTTGGAAACTGACTCAAGTGGTCAGTGTAGATATATCCTAAGTTATCTGTGGTCCAATTTAATGAATGAGATCAAACTCCAACTTGCTTGAGCAGCATCTTAGAAGCAAACACATTTTCCTGCTGATGTTTCATTTGTTTTTGTGCAATAGGGGTGTATGTCTCTGGCAGCAGTAATAACCCTTTAACGGGGCCAGCGTGCTTATTACTCAACCATAGTGTGCTGTCAATTTAAAAAATAATTTTCAAATGTATTTTATATTATAGTATATTATTGGATATTATACTATTTTATAGTATAGGAGCCCCCAATGGTGCAGCAAGTTAAACTGCTGAGCTGCTGAACTTGCTGACTGAAACATTGGTGGTTCGAATCTGGGGAGTGGGGTGAGCTCCCACTGTTAGCCCCAGCTTCTGCCAACCTAGCAGTTCAAAAACATGCAAATGTAAGTAGATCAACAGGCACCGCTTCGGCAGAAAGGTAACGGCACTCCATACAGTCATGCCAGCCACATAACCTTGGAGGCGTCTATGGACAACACCAGCTCTTTGGCTTAGAAATGGAGATGTGCACCACCCCCCAGAGTCAGACTCGACTAGACTTAATGTTAAGGGGAAACCTTTACCTTTACCTATATTATTTATATTACAAGGGACATACATCCAAACAGAATGCTTTTGCAAATGTATCTTCTTTTAGAAGGGCGACTTACAGCTTTCTTGGACTTAAAAACACCATAACTTGAAGTTGACAACAATAAAAACAGAACTCCTGCCTTCATCCAAACAGACAGGCATAGGACTGTGCTGACAAACTTAAAATTTACATTCCCCAGTATCCACCAAGGAATTTTCTTATGATAAACACAATTTTTTACATATATATAGCACAATAATATGGATGTTAAGGTACCATATTATAAATGCTTAACAACTTATGTATTACAGTTTTCCCCTTTCATTGGCATGAATTCCAAGAATTCAGTTTTGTTGCACGGACTGAAGTAGCAACAGGGAAATAATGAAAAGTTCATTTCCAGTAAATATTGTGGTTTATAAGCTGTTTCATAATGGACAAAGTTGGCACATTCTCTATTCTGTGGCTTTGCTCCTATTTCGTAAAACAAATTGAAATTTTATATTATAGTATTGTATATTGCATGTGGCACTATATATAGGCAATATACAGTTTAACCCACTGGTGGCACAGCGGATTAAACCCCTGAGCTGCTGAAATTGGTGACTGAAAGATTGGCGATTTGAATCCGGGGAATGGGGTGAACTCCTGCTGTTAGGTCCAGCTTCTGCTAATCAAGCAGTTCGAAAACATGCACCTGTGAGTAGATCAATAGGTACCACCTCAATGGGAGCCAAGCACCTCTCCTTTAGAGTAGAAACAGGTAGAAGCCTCCTTAAAGTTTGGGCCTGCCTTCAGCTGAGCATCTCTCCTCTAGAGTAAGAAACAACTGTAAGAACTTGCCTCCTAGTCTTGGAAAGAGTGTGTGTGGTGTCCAGAGAAATTGTACATGCCTGCTTGCAGCTGAGTGCCTCTTCTCTAAAGTTGAAACAGCCTAAATAAATGCCTAAAATGTTGAGAAGGGGATCCTGGAAGCCCCCCCCCCCCCCCCCATAATGGGTTGATAGAAAATGGATCTTTCAGCATGCCAGAGTAAAAACAGATATCTGCACTCCTGAATTTGGGAAGCTCCCAAAAAACAGATCAGCGCCCCCACCAAAAGCCGAGACACAAAAATGGGTCAAGGTTTACCTGGATTGCACAAGCTTAATGGCTAGCAAAATGGGAAATTCCCATCACCGTCACTTGTCAAACAAAGGACTACTGTGTTCTTTGAAAGTTGTTCAAATGAAGAGTTATTTTCTGTAAAAGGGAACATATGGTACTGGTCACTCCACATCCTGGAGGCTCAGAACCTGTAGTAGAGGAAATGCTTTTCTCTACAGTTTGTTTGCTCATCCTTTTAATCTTTCTTTGGAATGCTTCTTTTGTGCTACTTGAATGAGGTGCAAATAATGACACTGAAAACCATTTTAGAAGGACAAATTGCAAACAATGCCAACAGGTTAAAAGGTTTCTATGAACAAATACCTTGGAGGTGTCTACGGACAACGCTGGCTCTTCGGCTTAGAAATGGAGATGAGTACCACACCCCAGAGTCAGACATGACTGGACTTAATGTCAGGGGACTACCTTTACCTTTTTATGAACAAATATGGGAAATGTGCTGCCTTCCCAATTCTGTTGGACTTCAACTCCCATCATCCTTGGCCATTGGCCTCTGCTGGCTTAGGTTAATGAGTGATGGAGTCCAAAAACATACAGCATAGATTTTCCATCCCTGCTATATGAAGTGTCCAAAAGACAGCACAACTGCATTACAATTGTCTTTTTTTTCTACCATAGGGTTGAGGAAAAGTCTGTTATTTGAAATCATTTCTTGAAATAAGGATAAATTAGTGAGTCATATTGCCATATTAGAAGATCCCACATTTGAAATGGAGAATACTGTATATACTCAAGTATAAACCTAATTTTTCAGCCCCCTTTTTAAGGCTGAAAAAGTCCCCCTCGGCTTATACTCAAGTCATGGTTATTTATTATTTTAATCTGTTATTATTATTTGTATTGCATTTATTATTTTACTTTATTATTATTATTATTATTATTATTATTATTATTATTATCAGTTTACTCTATTATTGTTGTTATTACATTTGTTATTTTACTCTATTATTATTATTATTGGAAGGATAGGTAAGCACATTTACATTGAAGAAGGTGAGAATAATGGTTTGATCAGAGTTGAGCAGTCTTATCTTAAATTACAGTTTTATGTAAATATTCAAGAACATTGAACCTACTGATGCCTCAATTAATGTAATTTTACTTCATTTTGAAATTTACCCATAGCTTCTGCATTTCCCACTGTCAGCTTATACTCGAGTCAATAGGTTTTCCCAGTTTTTTTGTGGTAAAATTAGGTGCCTCGGCTTATATTCGGGTTGGCTTATACTCAAGTATATACATGATATAGTAATATCAATGAAGTTTTTGATTAAGATTCTATATTGACCGGGGATTCCCTCAAATACATAAGCATGATACCTCCATATCTTGCTTCTCTCCTTGCCTAGGTAAGAAGACCTTGGTCAACCTAGAACACATCTATCACTCCTTGATTTAGGAGCCCCCGGTGGCGCAGTGGGTTAAAGCACTCTGCCGGCAGGACTGAAGACCGACAGGTCGCAGGTTCGAATCCGGGGAGAGGTGGATGAGCTCCCTCTATTAGCTCCAGCTCCTCATGTGGGGACATGAGAGAAACCCTCCCACAAGGATGATAAAACATCAAAAATCATCCAGGCGTCCCCTGGGCAATATCCTTGCAGACAGCCAATTCTCTCACAACAGGAGCGATTGCTCCTGACATGACAAAAAAAAAAAATCCTCCTTGATTTTTGGTTTCATACTTGCTGAATGTCCAGATACAAGAAAATGTAAACAAATGTAAACATTTCTGAAGGATACATCAACTCTAAGGTCCACTGGTTTTCTGGTATTATGTTGAACTGGCATAAAGTCAAACCAAAGAGCAAGCTAGCAATGCAAGTCTGTCAGTCAGGTAAGACATATCAAATACTTCACTGTTGACGTGATATATTGACATGCCTAACATTGACAAGATCTAACACTTGCTTTTCTTCTGCAAAGAAACCATGTCAGTTTCATTTTCCGAAAAACAGATTCCAATGAAATAACAATTAGGCACAATCTTCAAAACATTATAGACTTACACTGATGGGGAAGATATCATTCCTCACTTCAGAACAGGAGCATTGCATTAACAAAATGTAATAGGTCATCATAACTACCCAGCCACCTGCTTTGAATGTTGGACTATCACCCAACATTATGTTTCCTGCTAGGATGGTGGCCATTGAACCAGAAGGGGAATTTCTCATGCATTCCAGCCAGTGCACTGCTTCCTGTCCAATCCTCAGTTTCTGTCCTAATAGACAAGTGGTGACGCTTGCCATGTCTGTTTCTCACCAAGGTGAAAGAAGAAAGTGCAAAAGCTGAGTTGCAGTTAAACATAAAAAAACCAAGATTATGGCAAACAGACTGATTGATAACTGGCAAATAGAGGGAGAAAATGTGGAGGCAGTGACAGACTTTGTATTTCTAGGTGCAAAGATTAGTGCAGACGCAGACTGCAGCCAGGAAATCAGAAGACGTTTACTTCTTGGGAGGAGAGCAATGACCAATCTTGATAAAATAGTGAAGAGTAGAGACATTATGCTGGCAACGAAAATCTGCATAGTTAAAGCAATGGTATTCCCTGTAGTAATCTATGGATGTGAAAACTGGACCATAAGGAACGCTGAGCGAAGCAAGATAGATGCTTTTGAACTGTGGTGTTGGAGGAAACTTCAGAGAGTGCCTTGGACCACGGGAAGATCCAACCACTCCATACTCCAGGAAATAAAGCCCGACTGCTCATTGGAGGGAAGGATATTAGAGGCAAAGATGGCCACATAATGAGGAGACAGGAAAGCTTAGAGAAGACAATTATGCTGGGGAAAATGGAAGGAAAAGGAAGAGGGGCCAACCAAGGGCAAGATGGATGGATGGTATCCTTGAAGTGACTGTCTTGACTCTGAAGGAGCTGTGGGTGGTAACGGCCGGCAGGAAGCTCTGCCGTGGGCTGGTCCATGAGGTCACAAAGAGTCGGAAGCGACTGAACAAATAAAAAACAAAATTAATATATGAGAAATGCTAGCAATTGATTGTGCTTCCTGCAGTGGGGCAACAAATACTCCATCCCTCTCTGGAAGCCATGGTCTACAATATTTATCTAATTATTTCAGGACTTGAGGCCCGCTGAATGATATGACACATTTGCCTGCTTACTCTGCCTCGTCTGCTAAATTCTCTGGCAAAAGTAATCAATTAAATAAAGAAATAGCACTGCTTCACAGAACTTGGAATAGTTTGGTAGTGACTTCAAATGATAGAATCTCCCAGTCAACATGGTCCTTGTCTGGTGATTTAGAAGTGGCAGTGCCAAAAAAAGCCTCTTTAGCTCCAGTTCTCCCCAATACTTGGTGGTTTTAACAGCTTCTGGCCTTCAAGTTGCTTCTTTCCTCAAAATTTCATATTATTTGTCCAATGTATACCAATTGTATAAAATTAGAAATGTCCTTTATAGTGATCGAACTCTCATCTGGAAACAGGCTTAATTTATATAGCTGTTCTTCTAATCATGCAATGAGGACTGCATGCCAAATGTCCTTAAGCCAAGAAATACATGTCAGGCCAGTTCCCAATACAACAGCATCACTAAATCAACAAAGAAAGCTACTTCACTTACCTGCAGAAAGCATCTGGCTGGTTCCTTCCTTTAAGTAGCTGGATTTATAAAGTACCTTGCTTTCAAATGGCCCAACCAGTGCTTTAAGGGGGCAGGGGAAAGCACAGAATTTGCATACTACTATGATTAGGAATAACTTATTTTTTTTTCATGTCAAGAAACTGCAAATCTCTTCTGTTGTGAGAGAATTGGCTGTCTGCAAGGACCTTTGCCCAGGGGATGCCCGGATGTTTTGATGTTTTACCATCCTTGTGGGAGGCTTCTCTCATGTCCCCACATGGGGAGCCAGAGCTGATAGAGGGAACTCATCCATGCTCTCTCTGGAGTCGAACCTGCGACCTGTTGGTCTGCAGTCCTGCTGGCACAAGGGTTTAACCCACTGCGCCACCAGGGGCTCCGGAATAACTGATTTTTTTTGTCGTGTCAGGAGTGACTTGAGAAACTGCAAGTTGCTTCTGGTGTGAGAGAAACTGATGATATTATTTAATTAATTTACCACCCAGCTTTTACAATGTAGATCTTTTCAAAACAGGGAGAAGGAACACATCGCAATACTAATAGATGTAACAGTGGTCTCAGAGCCCCAGATAGTGTGTGGCAAAGACAGCTCCATGACTCAGAGAGAGGAGGCGAGAAAGGAGGAGGTGACCCCCCCCCCCCCCCCGCTTCTTCTCCAAGTTGAGCAGGCACCTTTACTTGCATCAGAAACGTAACCAAGAGACAGGCATAAGCTCTCTGGACCTCAAATACCACAGCTACAGCAATACACAACAGCATAGGTAAATGACACCACATTTTCCCCTTGACATGGAGCATGGAAGAAGTGAATGGTGGAAGTTAACCATTAAATATCTGTGCCCCGCATTCTTCCAGATGGTTCTCTGCATCATATAAATGCCATTGAGTCCATTTCCATCTGCTTTGTATATATAATGTCCTTGTAGATATGCCCTAGGACTGAGGTTACCACAATGAAAAATGCAGAATGCTTGTGTTAATGGAGAATTTCAGTATATGTTGTTTGTTACCTGGTTGTATGACAAGCAAAACCTTCTGCAATTCCTCTGCTGCCTGGCTTTTGAAGATATAGGGCCCATCCAGACAGTACCTTTATCCTAGGAGCTCCTGCAGCAATTTCCAGGTGTGGGAATATTGCAGTTTTTAGCTGAATATCCAGATCTTTGCATATCTGTATGTCCCTGCAATTGGAAATCACAGGATTTTTTTATCTGGGCTCTTGCCCAGGTTTTAGATGCTTGTTTCCGATTGGTCAGTTCCTAAAATGAAGGTGACACTTGAGTAGAAGGCAAAAAAGTTTGTTTGTGTGCCAGAAACTTTATGAAATGTGTGGAGGGCCCATTTTCTCTGGCCAGGACAAAGTTGTGGCTCCTTAGTCAATGTTATATGCAGACATCTTTTCACAATAAGAGCAATCAGGGACAGCCTTGTATAACCCAGGAACATCACCCTGTTGTTTTATGCCACTAGTACACTATTAAACCCATCTGGACAGATGGTCAGGCAGCCATACTGTAAAAATAATAGATAATGAAAAAGTTCTGTTCCTGGCTTAAAAGTGTGTGTTTCTGTTTGTGTTCTGCTGACTTGGGCAGTAGTGGTCATACCCCATGAGGTTTGTTTGTGTGGGAGATAGTTCATGTAATGTCTGGAGGGCAAAAGAACTGAACTTTTGTGGTTATCTGCATATCCGCATCCCGCAAGTTTTTTTTTTTAAGCTGCTGGTTTTTGGTGGAAGTTCTGCAGCAGCTATCTTGGGAGTCTCTAAATCTCAGAACAAAGCATCAAGTCTGGACAACAGAGGCAGCAATTCCTGGACCAACAGGTTTGTATGTGGACCTCTCCTGAAGTCCTGGGATTTTTTGCCTCTCATTAAAACCCGGGATTACGTGCTGTCTGGAAGCGCCCACAGAAGCCCTCTGACACTGGTCACAAAGGCCATTATGTGACCTTGATCTGGACATAATCACTTAACATAACGTAACCCATATCAAAGTATTACTGTAAGGATTGCAACTAGGGGCCCCTCCAGACAGGATCTGATTCCAGGTTTTCTGCTTTAAACTGGATTATGTGAGTCCGCACTTATAGATAATCTGAGATAAGCAGAAAACCTGGGATTAGATCCTGGGATATAGAACTGGTCTGGAAGTGCCCTCAGAGAAAACATTTAGAAAGGGATTAACTCTTGGAATGAAAGCAGAGATATGATTATTGCAAATAGCCAGAAAAATAGCGTGACACTTTTTTTGTGTCAGAAGTGACTTGAGAAACTGCAAGTCGCTTCTGGTGTGAGAGAATTGGCCGTCTGCAAGGATGTTGACCAGGGGATGCCGAGATATTTTACCATCCTGTGAGAGGCTTCTCTCATGACCCTGCATGGGAAGCGGGAGCTAACAGTTGGGAGCTCAGCAGTCTTGCCAGGTTTAATCCATTGCGCCACGGCATGACACTGATCACAGCACAATGAAGATGTGCTGTCAAGGGAAGATAGTTTCACTCTCTTGAAATCATCTTACTAACATTTTAATTTTTTTGAAAGAAAAATATTTCTAAATTGGAAAGTGCCCAACAATAAACAATGTCCACTTCTTGGTGTAAACACACATAAAACCGGTATTTCCAAGAGGCTGGCTGTTTTCCAGAGAGTTCTTTGGAATCAAGAAAAAATATCAATATTGTGACCTTTTGGTTTAAGCAGAAATAGGGTTGGAATCTCTCCAAGGCCCTTTTGTCCTCTTGCTGAAATTACTTGCCTCTCACACAGAATTTAAAAGCACAGCCCTTGTGATTCTCTAACTTCAAAATAAAGTTGTTTGGCTCTTCCAGTAAACCCAGCCTTTGGGACTATGCAAATTTTTCTGTAAATTAATCGGAAACAGGGATCATTCCTTTTTTTTTTGTCAAACAGACAACATAGCTGGGGAACAAGTGAAAGGGTAGAACTTCTTCTTTCCCTTTCCCAGTTCAAGGTAGAATTACCAAATTGCTGGAGATAAGAAATCTAGTGTACCTTTTGATAACTTATCAGTTTCTTCCTACCCAAAGATCTGCAGGCAAGTAGGTAAGGCGTGCTTCTATAGTCCTTTTATCCTTTTACACCAATGGCTAAGAGACCTGCCAGTTGCTCAAGAGTGAAATAGGGGACAAGGGGGTGACACCATCTTTCTGCATTCACATCCTTCACTAGTCCTCCCTAAGCATTGAATAGCCATTGGATTTAGGTGTCTAGGTTCCTAGATAAGTATTTCAAGCATATGAAAAGGCAGGTGGACAGCTTTAAAAGCCCTGATCAATGTTTTGGTCTCTAGCTGGTACTGGACACTGTAGCCAGTGATAAGGAATGAAGACAGTTGTCATCCAGGTCCATCTGCAGGCTGCATAGTCTCAGTCTGACCTAAAGCAAGTATATCAGTGGTTCTAAGCCCTCTTAATGACGCAACCCCTAAATACAGTTCTTCATGTTGTGCTGACCCCCAATCATAAAATTATTTTTGTTACTACTTCATAACTGGAATTTTGCCCCTGTTATGAATTGTAATGTAAATATCTAAAATGCAGGATGTATTTTCATTCACTGGACCAAATTTGGAACACATACCCGGTACCAACCTGGACACAGCATATTATTTGAGAACACAGACATGCTGGACCACTCTCACAACCACCATGTCAGACGACACAGAGAAGCCACTGAAATCCACAAGCATGTGGACAATTTCAACAGAAAGGAAGAAACCATGAAAATGAACAAAATCTGGCTACCAGTATTAAAAAACTCAAAAATTACAACAGCAAAACAACAGAGAGTAAACAATCAGGTACATCAAATCACTCTCAACAGAAAATTCCCCCCAGGCACTTCCACATCATGAGGAGACAGCAAAGCCTAGAGAAGACAATTATGCTGAGGAAAGTGGAAGGTAAAAGGAAGAGGGGCCGACCAAGGGCAAGATGGATGGATGGCATCCTTGAAGTGACTGGACTGACCTTGAAGGAGCTGGTGGTGGTGACGGCTGATGGGGAGCTCTGGCGTGGGCTGGTCCATGAGGTCACGAAGAGTCGGAGATGACTGAACGAATGAACAACAAGGCACTTCCAAGCCATTAAATGCTAATCAAGGTGGTCAGTTGAAACATTCACACCTAGCTCAAGCAGACAAAAGTCCTTTGTCCTACCCTGGTCATTCCACAGATATATTTTCCTACTTCCAACAGACCTCACCACCTCTGAGGATGCTTGCCATAGATGCAGGCAAAATGTCAGGAGAAAATGCCTCTAGACCATGGTCATATAGCCTGGAAAAACCTTCAAAAACCCAGGGATTCCGGCCATGAAAGCCTTCGACAATACAATACCCGGTACGCCCAAATTTGAATACTGGTGGGGTTTGGGGAATGATTTTATCATTTGGGAGTTGTTGCTGGGATTCCTAGTTCACCTACAATCAATGAGCATTTTGAACTCCACCAATGATGGAACTGAACCAAATTTGACACACAGAACTCCCATGACCAACAAAAAATACTGGAAGGGCACTATGGACTGAAACAATGATGGATCTGGACCAAACTTGGCAAGGATTCTCAATATGTCCAAATGTGAACACTGGTGGAGGTTGAGGAAAATAGACCTTGACATTTGGGAGTTGTAGTTGGTGGGATTTATAATTTGCCTACAATCAAAAACCATTCTGAACCCCACCAACAATAGAATTGGCCCAAACACCCCACATAGAACCCCCATGACCAACAGAAAATAGTTTTCTGATGGTCTTTGGCAACCCCACTGACACCCCCTTGCAACCCCCACAGGGTCCTGACCCCCAGGTTGAGAAACGCTGATATATATAACATTGATTCTTAAAGTTATACAGGACTACAGTCTTATTGCATGCAGCCCGAAAACCTCACAGCAACGCAATGTTTACAACCTTGGAAAGAACAATAACAAATATCCCTTCCATCCAGCCTTTGGTGCATCATTCTATGAAGATGTGATCAGATTAGGAAGAGGCACTGGACACCTACAAAAGAGTTTGAGGCAGTGATTTAATTTCTAAAATGAAGAAAATCAGAGACATTGGAATGATGAGCGGACTTTGCATCCCATACATCTGTCTCTTTCACTCATGCCTGACACTGAGATTGCTAGTCCCAAAAATTAAAAGTCATCTTTAGTTCTTATTTCTCGGTTTGGACACATGTGCAGCTTCGGGGGAGAAAAAAAAATCCCATGAATTTGGATGTTTATAATTCAACAGTGCCCTCTAGAGCATTTGCAATTTTTAAAATCCGCTTCATACCCGAAATAAGTTCGCATCTTGTGGTTTGTAACTAAATGCACACCCCAAAGCAGGGGTCCTCAAACTTTTTAAACAGAGGGCCAGGTCAGAGTGCCTCAAACTGTTGAAGGGCTGGATTATAATTTGAAAAAAAATGAATGAATTCCTATGCACACTGCATATATCTAATTTGAAGTGCAAAAAACTCCCACTTAAAACAATACAATAATTAAAATGAAGAACAATTTTAACAAATATAAACTTATTAGTATTTCAATGGGGAGTGTGGGCCTGCTTTTGGCTGATGAGATAGGATTCTTGTTGTTGTTGTGTGCTTAAGACTTAGGTTGACCCTGAGTGAGGGCCGGGACCTTGGAGGGCCATATCCGGCCCTCGGGCCTTAGTTTGAGGACCCCTGCTCTAGAGGGAGTGGTCGGCTGCAGGCAGGTGCACATGATTTCCAGGTCTGCATGCCACACACATTTTCCAAGGCAAGGAGACAAGTTCTTACTCCAGAGGAAGCGCTTGGCTGCAGGCAGGCAAACATGCTTTCCAGGCCTGCATGCCACACGCACTTTCCAAGGCAAGGAGGCAAATTTTCTTACTCCAGAGAAGGTACTTGGCTGCAGGCAGGCGTGTGCACTTTCTGGGCCTGCATGCCATACACGCACTCCAAGGCAAGGAGGCTACTCACAAAAAGCAGGTAAGGAGCCGGGATTGGCTTCTCCTTGCTTTCGTGTCAAACTGATTTTTGTACCATTAAAAAGGTAAAGGTAGTCCCCTGACATTAAGTCCAGTCATGTCTGACTCTGGGGTGTGGTGCTCATCTCCATTTCTATGCCGAAGAGCCAGCGTTGTCCGTAGACACCTCCAAGGTCATGTGGCCAGCATGACTGCATGGAGCGCCGTTACCTTCCCGCCGGAGTGGTACCTATTGATCTACTCACATTTGCCTGTTTTCGAACTGCTAGGTTGGCAGAAGCTAGGGCTGACAGCGGAAGCTCATGCCGCTCCCCGGAATCGAACCTGCGACCTTTCGATCAACAAGCTCAGCAGCTCAGTGCTTTAACCCACTGCGCCACCGGGGGCTCCTTTGTACCATTAGGTGCTCCCAAAGGTAACAAAAGAACGGACGTATTGAAGGAAAACGTATCTGGTGTTGGAGCTCAGCCTGTGGTTGTGTTTCAGGATCAGGGTGCTTTGGATGTGCGAAGTGATGTCAATGAATAGCAAGATGAGTTTCAAGATGGCAATGGTTTGGTCAGTGATATGGATGCAGAGAATGGCCAGGAGATCCCTGTTCAAAGTGTAGATTCCCATGAGAATGTCCCTAAGGGTTGTGGGGATGATGGTGTGCTTTCAGAATTGTTACCAGAGAGTTCCCATGATAGGGAACATGAAAACAGCTCAGCACCTGGCCCAGCTGCAGAAGTTAATGAGCAAATAGATAGACGCGAAGAGGTCAGAACAGGACAGCCGAACAGTGGCTTTGAATTTCTGCCAGACTCCGAAAGAAAAAGATAAGACATTCTCAGCTAAAGCGAAACCAATTTCTGAATGCTAGAGACATAGCTAACGAGAAGATAAAAGTCCCAAGTACAGGATATGTAGTCAGATGAAGTATTGTTTGGAATCAAGTCAAGATCTCGTCCTTGTTTCATAGAAGCTTTGCTTGGAAAATTCATGTTTTAAGTGCCTTTGTATCATGGTTTTGATTCTTGGATTCTATGCTTTTATATTCATGCCTTGGATTCATGTTTCCTGATTTCTTGCATTTTATTTGGGAAGTTTTGGCTTTGTTTTTATGGACTTTGCTGGACTTTTACCCTGGACTACTTTGCTCCTGCTTATCTTCCTACCTAATTGGATTTACCTATTACTTTAAAGTGCGTTTTTACTTTATTGCTTTTTAATTATCTTCAATAAATAGATTGTTTTCCTTCCCGTGGTGTGGTGTTTAAAGTCAGAGGCCTTTTCCTGTCCACGCACAACTCTAGTAGAGGCTGCAAAATCTTCTCCTAGGCTTCAAATATGACAGAGGAATGAAAACATGGCGAAATTCTTCTCATGTCCTATAGAGGGTGTTGGAACTCCAAGCACTCGTTGTTTGCTGTTTCCAAGCCTCCTCCAGTTGCCTGACATTCTTATAAAAAGTCACATTTAATACTCAGGATTCAAGGGTTCACATTTTATAAAAGATATCTCCAAGGAAACATTCACCCTGTAACACATTGCAGTTAGTAGAAGGATCATGTCTGTACCAGTCCAGGTCTAAAATATTAGACCTGCCACATATCTGGTTAATACATGGATTATGGGTGGACATACACTGAATTAAGTTGGAGAGATAACTAACCTTTGCCAACCAACAATAAAATAATATTTATTTATTGTGTCATCCGCAACCAGAACATTGTATTACATTTCTAACAGAACAAAACAAGCAAACAGATAAAAAAAAGAACACAAATTTTGCAAACTTGGTAGCTGATTAAATGTCCTTTGACCAGTATCTGGCCACTTGGAGTGCCACTGGTGTTGCCGCAAGAAGGTCCTCCATCGTGCATGTGGCAGGGCTCAGGTTGCATTGCAGCAGGTGGTCAGTGGTTTGCTCTTCTCCACACTCGCATGTCGTGGATTCAATTTGTAGCCCCATTTCTTAAGATTGGCTCTGCATCTCGTGGTGCCAGAGCGCAGTCTGTTCAGCGCCTTCCAAGTCGCCCAGTCTTCTGTGTGCCCAGGGGGGAGTCTCTCATCTGGTATCACCCACGGATTGAGGTGCTGGGTTTGAGCCTGCCACTTTTAGACTCTTGCTTGCTGAGGTTTTCCAGCGAGTGTCTCTGTAGATCTAAGAAAACTATTTCTTGATTTAAGTCATTGACGTGCTGGCTGATACCCAAACAAGGGATGAGCTGGAGATGTCTCTTCCTTGGTCCTTTCACTATTGGCTGCAACTTCCCGGCGGATGTCAGGTGGTGCAATACCGGCTAAGCAGTGTAATTTCTCCAGTGTTGTGGGGCGCAGACACCCTGTGATAATGTGGCATGTCTCATTAAGAGCCACATCCATTGTTTTAGTGTGGTGAGATGTGTTCCACACTGGGCATGCATACTCAGCAGCAGAGTAGCATAGCGCAAGGGCAGATGTCTTCACTGTATCTGGTTGTGATCCCCAGGTTGTGCCAGTCAGCTTTCGTATGATATTGTTTCTAGCACCCACTTTTTGTTTGATGTTCAGGCAGTGCTTCTTGTAGGTCAGAGAACAGTCCAGAGTGACTCCCAGGTATTTGGGTGCGCTGCAATGCTCCAGTGGGATCCCTTCCCAGTTAATCCTCAGAGCTCGGGATGCTTGTCTGTTCTTAAGGTGAAAGGCACGTGTCTGTGTTTTAGATGGATTAGGGATCAGTTGGTTTTCCCTATAATAGTCACATCAGCTTTTTAAAATATGATGAACAGTACATTACATGTAAAATCTGCACATGTAACATGATATTCATGTAACACAAGCCAACAAGTATTTTTCATCAGATATAATTTTAGGTCATTATTATAGTTTTTTTGCGCTGAATTCAGACTTGTGTTTATTTCTCTCTCTATCACATATAGTTTTTATGATGAGGCTACTCAAATAATTAAGTTGAAGTACTTTGGCCACATCATGAGGAGACAGGAAAGCCTAGAGAAGACAATTATGCTGGGGAAAGTGGAAGGCAAAAGGAAGAGGGGCCGACCAAGGGCAAGATGGATGGATGGCATCCTTGAAGTGACTGGACTTGGTCCCAATGGCTGAAGAGAAAGTCAGGAGAAGAGGTGACTTTTGGTGCGCACGCTGGGGTCTTCAGACACGCCTCCAGACCCAAAGTGGGCCAGGCGCGGCAGCTCCGCCCCTTGGTCCATCCGCGGATTGGGGAGAAGAGAGGAGGCGGGTGGAGCGCCGGGGGATCGGGAAAGAGAACCGGTCATGGGGAAGGGATCGAACGTGGAGAACGATTGAGCGCCAGCTCTGCTCGCGCACCCGGTGGCCAGGTGGAGCAGGAACGAGAGGGGCTAGGCGAGGCTCAAGGGCCCGGCCCCTTTGGGGAGAGGATCGCCCGGCAGCGAGGCAAGAAAGCCGAGGCTCCCCCCTGGACTGCTAGGGCTGTTGTGAGCTGAGGGGGCGCTCCTCAAGTGGCGGTCGAGGGGCATTTACAGAGGCGCCTCTGCACCCCTTGAAAAAAAAAGTGTTCTGCGACCACTTACTTCGCATAATGGACGAGCCGCCCCTGTATGCCGTTATACATTGTTATCCATCTTACTAAACAACTTATCCTTTAACTAGTTCATGTAGTGGTCTTTCCTTCCCCCCTCCAAAATTAGTCTGCTGTTATTGTTGTTGCTAGCTATTATTGTTATGTTGTTTTACGCTGTTTTATGTTGTCTTCGTTGTTTTTGCTTTGTTTTTAATTGTATTCTGCCTTGGGATTGGGCCCCAAGTAAGCTGCCCCGAGTCCCTTCAGGGAGATGGAGGCGGGGTAGAAAAATTAAGTTCTTCTTCTTCTTCTTCTTCTTCAATGAAGATGTGCTGTCAGGGGAAGATAGTTTCACTCTCTTGAAATTATCTTACTAACATTTGTATTTTTTGAAAGAAAAAATATATCTAAATTGGAAAGTGCCTAACAATTAACTGGACGAACGGGCAGATCTGGCGTGCATCACGGAGACCTGGTTGGATGAAGCTGGAGGAGTAAATCTGACCCAGCTTTGTCCTCCGGGTTTCTCCGTGCAGCACCAACCTAGATCCGGAGGGCGGGGAGGCGGGGTCGCAGTGGTCTATAGGGACTCCATCCATCTGACCAGGTGCCCCATCCTGCAGACCGCAAATTTCGAAAGCGTCTACCTGAGGGTGGGTGACCGGGACAGTATAGGGATTCTAGTAGTGTACCGTCCACCTCGCTGCACTACAGTCTCCCTACCTGAGCTAGCGGGGGTGGTCTCGAGCCTGGCATTGAAGTCTCAACGGCTTCTTGTGCTGGGAGACTTCAACGTCCATGCCGAGACGACCCTCACAGGTGCGGCTCAGGACTTCATGTCTGCCATGGCAACCATGGGGCTGTCCCAACAAATATCTGGCCCCACCCACTGTGCTGGACACACATTGGATTTGGTTTTCTGTCAGGGATGGGAACAGGGTGGCGGTGTGGAGGAGTTGTCCATCTCTCCGTTGCCATGGACCGACCACTTCCTGATCAGATTTAGGCTCACTGCGCCCCCTAACCTCTGCAAAGGTGGAGGACCCATTAAGATGGTCCGCCCCAGGAGACTGATGGATCCGAATGGCTTCCTGACGGCTCTTGGGGATTTTCCCGCCACCTCGGTAGGGGACCATGTCGAAGCCTTGGTGGCTCTCTGGAATGGGGAGATGACCAGGGCTATTGACATGATTGCTCCGGAACGTCCCCTCTCAAGTAGCCGAGCTAAACCAGCCCCTTGGTTTACTGAGGAGCTGGCAGCTATGAAGCGAAGGAAGAGGGAACTAGAGAGCGTGTGGCGTTCGGAACCGAGCGAGTCAAACCGAGCACGGTTTGTGTCCTTTCTTAGGGCATATGCCGCGGCAATAAAGACCGCAAAGAAAACTTTCTTTGCGGCCACTATTGCGTCTGCAAAGAACCGTCCGGCGGAGCTGTTTCGGATTGTCAGAGGTCTTTTAACTCCCGCCTCTGCAGGTGGGAGCCCTGACAATTCGGTTGCGCGCTGTGAAGCATTTGCTCGGTTCTTCGCAGACAAAGTCGCCTTGATCTGTTCTGGGCTGGACGCCGCGTTAGATGCAGACTCTGTGGATGTAACGAGAGCACCTGCTTGTCCTATTTTGTTGGATTCTTTTCAGTTTGTGAAACCCGAGGATGTGGACAAGATACTTGGAGGAATGAGGCCCACCACGTCCATCCTAGACCCCTGCCCATCCTGGCTTCTGAGAGAGGCCAGAGGGGGATTGGCCGAGTGGGTAACAGTGGTGGTGAATGCCTCCCTTCGGGAAGGCAAGATTCCAGCGAGCCTAAAACAGGCTATTATAAAGCCGCTGTTGAAGAAGCCATCACTGGACCCCACTAAATTGGACAACTTTCGGCCTGTTTCCAATCTCCCCTTTTTGGGCAAAGTCATGGAAAGCGTGGTGGCCTCACAACTCCAGGTATTCTTGAGAGACACGGATTATCTGGATCCGGCACAGTCTGGTTTCAGACCGGGGCATGGTACCGAGACGGTCTTGGTCGCCTTAGTGGATGATCTGCGCCGGGAGCTAGACAGGGGGAGTGTGTCCCTGTTGGTGCTCCTGGACCTCTCAGCGGCCTTCGATACCGTCGACCACGGTATCCTTCTGGGGCGCCTTGCGGAAATGGGTCTTGGAGGCATTGCTTTGCGGTGGCTCCGGTCATTTCTGGAGGGTCGCACCCAGAAGGTGTCATTGGGGGACTCCTGTTCCGCACCACAACCTTTGACTTGTGGGGTGCCACAGGGTTCCATACTGTCCCCCATGCTGTTTAACATCTACATGAAGCCGCTGGGTGAGATCATCCGGAGTTTCGGGGTGCGGTGTCATCTGTACGCAGATGATGTCCAACTCTGTCACTCCTTCCCACCTGCTACTAAGCAGGCTGTCGAGGTCCTGAACCGGTGCCTGGCCGCTGTAACGGTCTGGATGAGGGCGAACAAACTGAAACTAAATCCAGACAAGACAGAGGTACTCCTGGTCAGTCGCAAGGCCGAACGGGATATAGGGTTACAGCCTGTGCTGGACGGGGTCGCACTCCCCTTGAAGGCGCAGGTTCGCAGCTTGGGTGTGACCCTGGACTCATCGTTGAGCCTGGATCCCCAGGTTTCAGCGGTGACCAGGGGAGCATTTGCACAGCTTAGGCTCGTGCGCCAGCTGCGCCCGTATCTCGGGAAGTCTGACTTGGCCACGGTGGTACACGCTCTTGTCACATCCCGCCTGGATTACTGCAACGCTCTCTACGTGGGGCTGCCCTTGAAGACGGCCCGGAAGCTTCAGCTGGTTCAGCGTGCGGCAGCCATGTTACTAACTGGAGCGGGTAGCAGGGAGCACACAACGCCCTTGTTGTCCCAGCTCCACTGGCTGCCGATTTGCTACCGGACCCAATTCAAGGTGCTGGTCTTGGCCTACAAAGCCCTAAACGGTTCCGGCCCAAAATACCTTTCTGACCGCATCTTGGCCTACGAGCCCACGAGGACCTTGAGATCGTCTGGGGAGGCCCTTCTCTCGATCCCGCCTGCATCACAGGCACGGCTGGCGGGGACGAGGGAGAGGGCCTTCTCGGTGGTGGCCCCCCGGCTGTGGAACACTCTCCCGGCACACATCAGACAGGCGCCCTCCCTCATGTCCTTTCGAAAAAGCCTTAAGACCTGGCTGTTCGAGAGGGCATTTAATTAAGTGCTAAGCAACAACATTACGGTAATGAGAACTGGAATGGTATAAGGAAAATGAGACTGGCTATGATTCTACTAAGAGACGAAGCGGATTTTTATGTAGTTTGTATTTGTTGTATAGTCATATGTTGTTGATACTGGCCTCTGTAACTGTCTTTTTATGTGTACTGTACACCGCCATGAGTCGCCCGTAAGGGCTGAGAATGGCGGTCAATAAGTGCATCTAATAAATAAATAAATAAATAAATTAACAATGCCCACTTCTTGGTGTAAACATACAACTGGTATTTCCAAAAGGCTGGCTGTTTGCCAGAGTTCATTGGAATCTAGAAAAAAATCAGTATTGTGACCTTCTGGTTTAAGCAAGGTTCAACATCTGCAAGGATGTTGCTGAGGGGACGCCTGGATGTTTTACCATCCTTTGGGTGGCTTCTCTCATTTTCCAACATGAGAAGCTGGAGCTGACAGTGGGAACTCATCCCGCTCCCCAGATGTGAACTGCTGACCTTTCAGTCAACAGTCCTGCCGGCAAAAGGGTTTAACCCATTGCATTACCGAAGGCTCCTAATGTGCTCCCGATCTCCCTCTCAAAATGATGAGAGAGGAGGAAGCATGGCTGTTGGCTAACTGGCTATAGCTGCTAGACCGGCGGCTGAATTGGAGAATGGTCCAAAAAGCTGAGCTGGAGACACGCTAGCAGCCAGGGCTTTGCCTCCTCTCTTCCTCTCTCTCTCAGCCCTGAAAGACTGGGGAGAGCATGTGACAGAGCCAGAATGGCTATGCCTCCCAAGAGAGTTTTGTTGTGCTCAAAAACAAGCTGGCCCGTGGAGACATATGAAAATAAATGAACTTCTTCTGAAATTTTCAAAGATGGCTGTTTTGATTTGTCTGCTTTCAGCGGATGTTTATAAGTTACATCGTAAGTGCGAATTTGTCAAAATACTTACAATTTATTACCCGCAACTGGAATTACATTTTGATACCAATGTAACTTGTCATGGTTCTATCCTCCATAATTTGTAGCCTCAGTATACTGCAAATCTCAGGTTTGTAAAAGATGTTGCCACAACAAAAAGTGGTCTCAAAATGCTAGACAGGCAGTCCCCAAGTTACAAACAAGATAGGTTCTGTAGGTTTGATCTTAAGTTGAATTTGTAAGTTGGAACAGGTACAATTTTAAAAGTGTAACTCCAGCCATATAAATATCTATATAAATAAAAATGTAATGTTAATTTGTGGGATTAACACAACTCAAAAACCACTGGACGAATTGACACAAAATTTGAACACGATACACCTATCAGGCCAATGAGTGACTATCACTCATAAAACACTGAAAAACACAGCTGAAGGGACTTTAAAAGCAAAAAAAGCAAAAAAAAAAAGCTACAGTGCATGCACAAAACGATTCCCTCTGGGGAAAAAAACACACAATAGCATATCCACTCTCTCTTCCGGACTACAGCTCCCAGCACCCCCTAGACCAGGCCCTTTAGGAGAGGAGGATGATCCAAATGCACTGCTTCCAAGTTGCAAGCTTTCTTCTCCTTGGATTTCTTTGAGAGCACCCCAATCCCGGCGTATTTCCAATTTCCTATTCCTGGACTGCAACGCCCAGCAATCCTCAAAATAGATAACTTAGATTACATAGAGAGAGGTAGGTAGGTAGATTGATCAGGAGGACTGCTGATCAATGGGAGTTGTAGTCCAAGAATAGGTAGAGAAGAAAGAAAGGGGAGAAAGAGGTAGGGATAGAAAAAGGAGAGAAAAGGAAGGAGAAAAAGAAAGGAGGAGAGAAAGAAGGAGAGAAAGTTGGCCACAGCAACACATGGCATGCACAGCTAGTTTGTGTGTGTGTGTGCATGTGTGTGTGTGTATGTCTATCCAGAGGCGGCCCTAGGTAATTTTCAATTCCATCATTGGTGGAGTTCAGAATGCTCTTTGATTGTAGGTGAACTATACATCCCAGTAACTACAACTCGCATATGTCAAGGTCTATTTTCCCCCAAGAGTGCCTCAAGAGCGCCCCTGGGCAAAATCAACTATACTGCGAATGCTTACTTTGCGTAATGGGTTGAGCCGCCTCTGTGCCCATCTATCTATCTATCTATCTATCTATCTATCTATCTATCTATCTATCTTTTAGTTTTGGATAGCACAGTGAAGGGTTAACTCCCCTGTATTTTTTTTTTTTTGCTGTCTAAGCCCCAATTCAGAATATTTCACCCCATTTTCTGTGATCATTCTTTTTTTTTTAATGGCTTGTTATGGAAACAAGGATTGGTGATAAAGCTTCAGTTGATTCACCTTTTTCCCCATGAGAACTCTTTCAGGAGTGAATTTCCTTTCTTAGGGGTAGATTTCTCTCACTTCCTGTTGTTTCACCTCCGTGCTTAATTATGAGTCGTTTGTATGTTAGATGTTTATAACTCGGGGACTGCCTATAATTGTGCCATATGAAAAAAATAAAACTCTGAATATTTTGGACTTTAAATCTCAGACCCTCAGTCAGCATGACAAGTGATAAGTTATAATGGAAAAAGATGATAATGCTCTGTAAGATGGGTGGGTGGGAAATAATACGAAAAAAGGGAGGCCACTTTAAAAATTACTTGATTTAATCACAAAAGTCATGGGCTATAGTTTGCAAGACCTAGCAGGGCTATTGGTTATCAAAGTTCTTGAAGATGTAAAGCCCCAATAAATCAAACATGATTTAATGACAAGCATTGCCCAGTTATAAATGGATATATCATTATTGTCAGTGTTGAATAATGTTGCAATCTTTGTTTTTGCACAGTTAAACTCAGAGATTGCCCTGTGCCAACCGGAATCAGGCATTTCAGCAAAATAAACTCTGCCCTATTTTACAAGACCTCTGTCAACAAAGGAAGTGTCTTCCATATGGAGATCATTTGCTTCCACAAATATTTACATGAAATTTTTTTGCTGAATTTCCTGAGGCTAGGGTGAGGGTGGAGGCCCAATATGTGGTTTTGATTGTAATAAAGCTAGGCCATATAATCCAGATGCCATATAATCCAGATGATCAACTGCAATATAATCCAGATGATCAAATGAGACAATCCATATTACCTGCTTTGAACTGTATTATATGATTCTACACTGTCATATAATCCAGTTCAAAGCAGATAATCTGGTTTTTATATGGCAGTGTAGAAGGGCCCTAGATTGTGGAAGATTTGGCAGCTAAATTAGTGTCAGAATTTTTAAAAGAATTAATTGTCTATTTTTTTTTCAACAGGCCTATCAATTAGGGTTGTGCAGAGTTTTGTTTTTACAAACATGGCCAGCCATAACGGCACAGGCTCCGCCGCCATTTTTTCCAGCTGCAGCACACCACGTGACTGCTGAAAATGAAAATATATCTCCACACACATACATTGACAGAGGAACAGACAAGCAGACAGACTGATAGTGCTGGTAATGAACTTGGATTCCATCAGTACTGCACCTGTTCAGGGAAAGAGAATGAGTGCAACCAGAGTCAGAATCCAATAGTATCATTATGTCTCTCCTACAGTGAGCAACCTCTTCTCACCTGTAGTTGTTAGAATACCCCAAAATCTGCTCCAAAAAGTTGGCAAACTATTTTGGGGAAGGGATTGGGTAAAAGTTCCTAATCCACTGGCACTAGATGCTGAAATACACAATTGGATCTTAGCCTACACATTATGATCTCCCTGATTAAATCATGACAGGTTTGTTCCTCTGGCAGAGAGAGGAATGTGGGATTAATAGTTACCAGTCTGTTTTGGTTGCCAAGAATCAAGAGCACTGAACTGTTTTAATCCAAGGAACTCGAATCATTCAAAGCACCCCTGACAGATGGCCATCCAGCCTCTGTTTAAAAGCTTCCAAAGAAGGAGCCTCTACCACACTCTGTGGCAGAGAGTTCCACTGCTAAACAGCTCTCACAGTCAGGAAGTTCTTCCTAATGTTCAGATGGAATCTCCTTTCTTGTAGTTTGACGCCATTGTTCTGCGTCCTAGTCTCCAGGGCAGCAGAAAACAAGTTCGCTCCCTCCTCCCTATGACTTCCCCTTTTGGGAGGGTGTTCATTTATACATGGCTATCAGTCTTCTCTTCTTCAGGCTAAACATGCCCAGCTCTTTAAGCTGCTCCTCATAAGGCTTGTTCTCCAGACCCTTGATCATTTTAGTCGCCCTCCTCTGAACACATTCCAGCTTGTCAATATCTCTCTTCTTATTCCCTTCTCTTCAGCACTTTAATCCTGTGTTCCTGCATGGCAAGAGGTTGGACTGGATGGCCCTTGTGGTATCTTCCAAATCTGTGATTCTATGATACCTTGATACTGGTTTCCTTTTACTGAACTAAAAGATAGTCTTTGTACTTCCAATCATTCCAAGCTAATGGAACATGTCCCAAACCCTGAACAGCTGGTTAATTGCTGAGTCCAGGGAAAGAACTATCCCATTTCACAAACTTTCCCCCACCCAGCATCACAAATATACTTTCTCCATATCAGATTAAGTGTTTGTCATTATGCTATATCATACTGGGAGATATGATTTGTCAATTAGCCTGGGCCTCAGAAATATAAAACTTTCACAGGCTATAATAGTTTAAATTGGAAACAGGTTTCCAGTTGTCAAATGTATATCCTTGCTTGTCTTTGGATGGATTTCCCAAGACATTAAATACCAATTTTCTGTTTATGCTGTTATGATATCCTGCCCACCATAAAATGAATGGCATTGAATGACTGAAGGGAAGTTTTTGACATTGTGACAGATCATCAGAGGCATCTCACTCCCAACGTGGGGCAAGACGGTTCCCTCTGCCTTTACCCACTTTCCCTCACTTTCCAATTGTCAATATGATGAGGACCTTAGGCCAAGCTAAAATGTGAATAGAACTAGGGACCTCTTCACACATACCTTATTTTGATGGCTTGATGGTATTTTTGGGCTTCCACCACAGAGCCCGGTGGCTCCCATCACACCCCAGATAACTACTTTTGGGGCAGCTCCGTGGCTGAAGCGTTGCCACCACCAAAACAAATGTTTATGCAGGCTCCCCGTCTTTCCATAAGGAAGCCAAAAAATGGCTTCTCCCCATGTGATAAGGAAGGAGGGAAGCTGCGACGGAATGGGGCACAGAGCAATAGGTCCCTGGCGGGATGCAGAAATTTGGGATATCTTCAGCGGTACATGTGATAATGTCATAGAACTTCCAGTGGACCATAAGAATCAGGAAGAAAAAAAATCTGCAAATTTTGATGGGAATGAGTCTGGAAAGATATTGTACTTCTACTTTTCTTCTCTGACAGAATAAGATGCTTCTGTTTTATTTCCTCGATACATTATTACCTATTTATTATTTACAGTTCTTATATTCCGCCCTTCTCACCCCGCAGGGGACTCAGGGCAGATTACAGTAAATACATATATGGCAAACATTCAATGCCAGTTTGACAGACAACAAATACAGACAAATACACCAAGGCTATTTAACTTTTTTCTGGCCGCCAGGGGAGCTGCTGCTTTTCATCATCCATCAACGACACCGATGAAGTTCTTCCGCATTCCACATTCCCCGGAGTTTTCTTTATGGCCTCATAAATTAGTTAAATTTAGCCTCCCACACAAGGTGGTGCCTTATTTTCCTACTTGACAGATGCAACTGTCTTTCGGGTTGCAAAGGTCGACAACGGGCTACACAATGGCTGGACACCCACTCCAGCCCGGGCTGGCCTCGAACTCATGACCTTTTTGGTCAGAGTGATCTTAATGCAGCTGACACTCAGCCAGCTGAGCCACAATCCCGGTGCTGAGCCACAATCCCTAGCATTAAACAATGCTATTTCTAATTATCTCTTGCTTTTTCTATAAAACCCCGAATAGTAACAACAAATTATATATATTTATACACTACCTTTTGCTCTAAAAGAAACTCAAAGGGGTGAACAGTAGTAATAGCAGTACAATAAGCAATGTATCTATTAAAGCAAATGGTTTCTATGTATTATTCAGAGAGCAAATATGAATGTTTAAACTTGATTCATTTCTATCTAAACAACAAGAGCAGAAATATTGATTCCCTTCTTGGAATTATAGTGAAAAGGCCCATTATTTTAGAATTGTCCTGAAACAGAACTCTTTAAATACTCATCTGGTGCCTTACAACAAGTATGTATTTGTCCAACGAGAGTAGATACGTACCATCAATGGGCAAAGCAATATTTAGCAATACAATCACTCTATTGATTCAATGGGATCAATAATAACATTGAGGCATTAAGCTGCAATCATATTTCCATGTATTTATTATTTTGTTTGTTTGTAATTTTTGAGTTTTTTAATACTGGTAGTCAGATTTTGTATTAAAAAACTCAAAAATTACAACAGCAAAACAACAGAGGGGAAACAAACAGGCACATAAAATCACTCTCAACAAAAGATTCCCCCCAGGCACCTCCAAGCCATTGAATGCTAATCAAGGTGATTAGCTGAAACATTCACACCTAGCCCCAGCAGACAAAAGTCCTTTGTCTCACCCTGGTCATTCCACAGATATATAAACCCATTGTCCTAATTCCAACAGACCTCACTACCTCTGAGGATGCTTGCCATAGATGCAGGTGAAACGTCAGGAGAAAAATTGCCTCCAGAACATGGCCATGTAGCCCGGAAAAACCTACAACAACCCAGTGATTCCGGCCATGAAAGCCTTCGACAATATATTAATATATTGTTCTTGCACTCATGTCTCCATTCAAAAAAGTGATGAAATTATCTGGGGGGAAATCCACTCACTTTGGATTTCTTTCCCAAAGTACTTGGGGGGAAATGCAGACATCATGGCTGCAGTTTTTGGCTGTATTATATCTTAATAATGATTTTAAATTAATGTTAAGTGTTGTTTATATAATTAATGTTTAATGTCAGTTATGTTAGATATAGATTAACTGATTGCTTTATGTTTTTATTTATGTATTGGATCTGACATCGAATCTTTGCCAACTTTTGTTGTGTAATCCACCTTGAGTCACCTTGGGGAGAGAGGGCAGAATATCAATAAAGTTGTTTGTTTGTTGTTACTATTTTGCTGTTGTGACTCACAAATCAAATGTTGCACAGCAGGAAAAGAATCTCAGACTACTAGAAGCTGCAGCCTTTTCCAACTTGAATGTCATTCAACTTAAATTTTAAAATACAGGAAAAGAACACTGGGCTGCTTCACAGTTTTAAGGCACTCTGTCAGGTGTTGTGTAGTTTTTTGGGGACAAGCAGGCAGAGAGAGGGCTTCTTCAAGTGAAACAAATGGTAGAAGAAGAGAAACACGCATTGACAGATTATGTGAAAGGCAGTCAAGAACCAACATTCAGGGAAGTTAACAGCAGTAAACTGCTTAAAGTGCAAAAGACAAAGAGTGAATGCCATAAAAACACAATCCAGAGCAGAAGAGAAAACTGGCAAAAGGAGGCTCTCCATGGACAGTTCCAGGGAAAAATTGAGAGCCAAATTGACAACAAAAAAACATGGTTGTGGCTCACAAATGGAACTTTCAAAAGAGAGATGGAAGGCTTGATTCTGGCAGCCCAAGAACAAGCCATTAGAACAAATGCCATCAAAGCCAGAATTGAAAAGTTGATGAAAGATCTCAAATGTAGACTCTGCAAGGAAGCGGATGAAACAATAGATCACATCCTCAGCTGCTGCAAGAAGATCACGCAGACAGACTATAAGCAGAGGCATAACACCATTGCTCAGATGATTCATAGGAACTTGTGCCACAAATACCATCTGCCTGCAACAAAGAACTGGTGGGATAACAAGCCTGAAAAAGTTAAAGAAAATGAACACGTCAAACTCCTCTGGGACTTCCGGATTCAGACAGACAGAGTTTTGGAGCACAATACTCCTGACCTCATGATTGTGTTAAAAAACAAAGTATGGATTGTCAATGTTGCAATCCCAGGTGACAGCAGGATTGAAAGAAATAACTGGAAAAGCTGACACGATATGCGAATTTAAAGATCGAACTGCAAAGACTTTGGCACAAGTTAGTAAAGGTGGTCCCAGTGGTGATTGACATACTGGGTGCAGTGCCTAAAGACTGTGGCCTGCACTTAAACACAATCGGCGCTGACAAAATTACCATCTGCCAGCTGCAAAAGGCTACCTTACAGGGATCTGCACGCATTATTCGCCAATACATCACACAGTTCTAGACACTTGGGAAGTGTCCAACATGTGATCCAATACAACAGACAGCAGAGTGATCTTGTCTGCTGTGGACTCACCTTGTTGTGTTTCAAATAATAATAATAAAATGTGGGACTTTTGAATCCAGACTGACAAAATTTTGGAACACAATACACCAGACATCACGATTGTGGAAAAGAAAAAAGTTTGGATTACTGATGTCACTATCCAGGTGACAGTTGCATTGAGGAAAAACAACGGGAAAAACTCAGCCCTTATCAAAACCTCAAAATCGAACTGCAAAGACTGTGGCATAAACCAGTACAGGTGGTAATCAGCACACTGGGTGCCATGCCAAAAGATCTCAGCTGGAATTTGGAAACAATAGACATTGACAAAATCACAATCTGTCAACTGATGTGCGCAGATCCTTACTTGGATCTGCGCACATCATTCGAAAATACATCACACAGTCCTAGTCGCTTGGGAAGTGTTTGACTTGTGATTTTGTTATATGAAATCCAGCATATATATCTCGTTTGCTGTGACATACTGTGTTTTTGTGTTAGTAAAATAATAATAATAATAATAATAATAATAATAATCTTTATTTATACCCCACCACCATCTCCCCAAGGGGGACTCGGGGCTGCTAATATGAGGCCAAGCCCAAGAATTACAATAAAGCAAAGTAAAATACAAACAACAGATAATAACATCAAATCAAATGCAAGCAATAACAAAATAAAACAATAGAGTAAACACAATATATAAAATAAAACAATAAAGGAATTGAACACAGTGGGCTGGGCCAAATGCAAGGGGTAAAATTAAAACCCTGGGTGAGATAGATAAATAGAGTAGGGTATCTGGAGAGAGATTCAGATGGGACAAATGGTGGGGTTGATTTTCATTGAGGGATGAGATAAAGTGCATCAAAAGGACAAATTTGTACTGGGACCGTCATAGTATGGGGATTTGTTGTTCAATACTAAAAGAGAACAGAATTTATGATGGATGGGTGCCTTTTAAAAATGACATATTGAAGACACAATTTGAGACACTTCTAAATGAGGGGAAAAAATGGGAGACGTCTAAACAAACAGAACTGATGTCTACATAACTTTCCACTGAGCTAGGTATCTCTGGACAGTCATCATGAATTGTAATGTGCTCTCCATTTCTCTTTTAGAAAGGGGTTAACCTTAAATATATATAAAAAAACAAAAACAAATTTCCTTCTTGTTCCTGAAACCTCTTGACTCACTTATCTCATTTTACATCTGTAACATGATAATTCAGGTTTGGGGTACAGTTGTACTTAGATGTGTATATAGACATATATTGTAAGGGTTGGGTTGTCAGTTGATTAAATAATGTTATCAGCAATTCCCTGCCCCTAGAAGGCATTGGCTGAGCCATTTGAAAGTGAAGTACTATATAAATCCAGCTATTCTAAGAAAGGAACCAGCCAGATGCTTTCTGCAGGTAAGTGAAGTAGTTTCCTTTCTTTGTTGATTTAGTGTTGCTGAAAGAGATAAGGAGCTGTCCAGGTATATATTTCTTGGTTTATGGACATCGAGCATGCAATCCATCTCACTGCATGAAACTTTCTTCCACAGAGTTCTATTATTATGAATGCCATTTCTCATCTTAATCTAGTTGGCACAAATTGGATAAATAATATGAAATTGGAAAGGAACAACTTGAAGACTAAAAGATTTCTAAGCAGGAGGATCATTTTTAGTTCATAAATGATTTGATTGCACCCACCACTTCCAGTCCTAAGACTTATCTGTGCAACGATCCACAATCCACTTCTCTACTAGCATGCTTCAGTGTAGTGCAGCTTCTGAGATCATGCAATAATGGGAGCAGGAATGATCACCCCAGTAATCGGTGATGACAGAAATTCTATAGGAGGATGACTCCATGCAATAAGTCATTGGAAAAAATGGGTATGTAAGTAGGTAGCACTAGAGTTTTCAAGACTTTTTTTTACAGTTCTACTCCCAAATTCCCCAAACATCAATAGCCATGTATTGTCGAAGGATTTCATGGCTGGAATCACTGTGTTGTTGTAAGTTTTTCAGACTTTATGGCCATGTTCTAGAGGCATTCTCTCCTGATGTTTCACCTGCATCTATGGCAAGCATCCTCAGAGGTAGTGAGGTCTGTTGGAACTAGGAAAATGGATTTATATATCTGTGGAATGACCAGGGTGGGACAAAGGACCCTTGTCTCTTGCAGCTAGGTGTGAATGTTTCAACTGACCACCTTGATTAGCATTTGATGGCCTGGTAGTTGTTTAGTGTGGCATGTTAGCACCTGGGGCAATCTTTTGTTGAGATTTCAATGGCTTCTCTGTGTAGTCTGACATGGTGGTTGTCTACCATATATCATATAGTCTACCGTATACCATGCAGCTGTGGACAAGTCTACATAGGGTCCACCAAACACAGTGCCCAAACACGAGTCAAGGAACATGAAAGGCACTGCAGACTACTTCAACCAGAGAAGTCAGCCATAGCAGAGCACCTGATGAACCAACCTGGACACAGCATATTATTTGAGAACACAGAAATGCTGGACCACACCAACAACCACCATGTCAGACTACACAGAGAAGCCATTGAAATCCACAAGCATGTGGACAATTTCAACAGAAAGGAGGAAACTATGAGAATGAACAGAATCTGACTACCAGTATTAAAAAAAACTCTAAAATTACAACAGCAAAACAGCAGAGAGGAAACAATCAGGAACATCTAATCACTTCTCAACAAAAGATTCCCCCAGGCACTAACAAACCACACCAAAAACCTGCCAGGACATCAAATGCTAATCAAGGTGGTCAGAAACTAACAAAATGAAGTTCAACAGTGACAAATGCAAGATACTCCACTTTGGCAGGAAAAACGAAATGCAAAGATACAAAATGGGGGACAATGCCTGGCTTGAGAGCAGTCCGTGTGAAAAAGATCTTGGAGTCCTCGTGGACAACAAGTTAAACATGAGCCAACAATGTGATGTGGCGGCAAAAAAAGCCAATGGGATTTTGGCCTGCATCAATAGGAGCATAGTGTCTAGATCTAGGGAAGTAATGCTACCCCTCTATTCCGCTTTGGTTAGACCACACCTGGAATATTGTGTCCAATTCTGGGCACCACAATTCAAGAGAGATATTGACAAGCTGGAATGTGTCCAGAGGAGGGCGACTAAAATGATCAAGGGCCTGGAGAACAAGCCCTATGAGGAGTGGCTTAAGGAGCTGGGCATGTTTAGCCTGAAGAAGAGAAGGCTGAGAGGAGATATGATAGCCATTTATAAATATGTGAGAGGAAGCCACAGGGAGGAGGGAGCAAGCTTGTTTTCTGCTTCCTTGGAGACTAGGACGCGGAACAATGGCTTCAAACTACAAGAGAAGAGATTCCATCTGAACACGAGGAAGAACGTCCTGACTGTGAGAGCCGTTCAGCAGTGGAACTCTCTGCCCCGGAGTGTGGTGGAGGCTCCTTCTTTGGAAGCTTTTAAACAGAGGCTGGATGGCCATCTGTCAGGGGTGATTTGAATGCAACATTCCTGCTTCTTGGCAGGGGGTTGGACTGGATGGCCCATGAGGTCTCTTCCAACTCTTTGATTCTATGATTCTATGAGTTGAAACATTCATACCTAGCTCCAACAGACAAGAGTTCTTTGTCCCACCCTGGTCAGTCCACAGATATATAAACCCATTCTCCTAGTTCCAGCAGACCTCACTACCTCTGAGGATGCTTGCCATAGATGCAGGCGAAACGTCAGGAAAGAATGCCTCTAGAACCTGGCCATATAGCTCGAAATAGCTATGTTGACTGAGAAATTCTAGGGTTGAAGCCCCAACACAAGTATTTATTCCAACTTCTATGGAAGACAGAACATTATTTATTTTTACTCTTGCCAAAGCATCGTTAATGGAATGTCAGAACGTGCTGAAAAAATTGTGCAGTCTTCTTCATTGGAGTTATTGGAATGAACAAATCATTAGCATTATAAGAATTCAAGCTAAAAATAATAGATTGCTGATCATATCGTGAAGAGAAAGTCATGGCGCTCTTTTAGAAAAGAGAGTAAAGAATAATCAAAAAACAAATAATTCCAATGGGAAGATCTGGTCTCATTGAAAAGGGTGTGGAAGTCAATACAATTCATGTCTAGATTCTGAAGCAATTATTATTCATTTTAGTGAAAAGAGTTTGGAATTGTTTAAACTGTTTTTCAAAGGAGGTGAGCTAAATTCTAATGCCAGTATATTTTTGACTTGTTAACAACTCAAGAAAAAGTAGTAGCAATGGGATTCTTCTTGAAATGGTTAAAGTTACAATATGTCAGTGACATAAAATTTCAATAATAAGGGGAAATGTCCTGTACATTGAGATTTAGTTTCTTCTGCTATTTTATAGTCATGGAAACAAAATGGCTGCTGCTCTGGACCTGGCTGGCACTACTGTGTGGTGAGTTCAATATTTAAGGCTATGGAGTTTTTTAAATTAATTAATTTTATAATTAAAAAAACATTTCACGCAATTGCATTGTTCCATTGACTATTCCCAGCTCTATACTCTCTTAAAACCCCACCCCCACCCCAATTATACAAATACAGCTTTATCAAGGCTATGGGGGTATAAACACACCCAATATAGGCACACAATTTTTAATAATCAATAATCAATCATCATCATCATCATCATCATCATCATCATCATCATCATGTTAAAAAACCAAGACTGGATGTTGCAATCCCAGGCAACAGCAGGATTGAAAAGAAACAACTGGAAAAACTGACACAATACGAGGATTTCAAGATCAAACTGCAAAGACAGTCAAGGTGGTCCCAGTGATGATCAGCACATTGGGTGCAGTGCCTAAAGACCTTGGCCTGCACTTAAACACAATTGGCACTGACCAAATTACCATCTGTCAACCGCAAAAGGCCACCCTACTGGGATCTGCATGCTTTATACGCCGATACATCACACAGTCCTAGACACTTGGGAAGTGTCTGATGTATGATCCAATACAATAGCTAGCATAGTGATCTTGTTTGCTGTTTACTAATTTTGTTGTGATAATAATAATAATAATAATAATAATAATACAACTTTATTTGTATTGTCGAAGGCTTTCATGGCTGGAATCACTAGGTTCTTGAAGGGTTTTTTTTCGGGCTATAGGGCCATGTTCTAGAGGCATTTCTCCTGACATTTCGCCTGCATCTATGGCAAGCATCCTCAGAGGTAGTGAGGTCACGACCTCTGAGGATGCTTGCCATAGATGCAGGCGAAACGTCAGGAGAAGTGCCGCTAGAACATGGCCCTATAGCCCGAAAAAACCTACAAGAACCTAGTAACTTTATTTGTATTCTACCCTATCTTAATAATAATAAGGATTTAACGATTGTACAGCAAAGACTCTGGCACAAGCCAGTAAAGGTGGTGCCAGTGGTGATCGGCACATTGGGTGCAGTGCCTAAAGGCCTTGGCTTGAACTTATACACAATCGGCGCTGACCAAACTATCATCTGTCAGCTGCAAAAAGCCATCGTATTCGGATATGCACGCATTATTCACCAATACATCACACAGTCCTAGATACTTGGGAAGTGTCCTGCATTTAGTCCAATACAACAGCCAGCATAGTGATCTTGTTTGCTGTGTACTAATCTTGTTGTGTATCTAATAATAATAATAATAATAATAATAATAATAATCAACTTTAGGGTGGTTTCCAGCAAAACAGGAAAACATTTAATGCTTAGAAAACAGAAATCTGAGAGAAAATTTAAACATAAAACAACACTAAACATTATACAACTAATTAAAATATGCAACATGCACCCAATAAAAACAATGCCTAGGCAGAGCATCATACTAGTTCCATTTCCATTCTACTTAGTCTATACTACGGATTTTATACCTCCTCTTCACTGTATGCTTGAGAGCATAAAAAAGTTTTATGCTTTTTTAAAAGAAGAGTAAGGAGGGGGCATTTTGATCTCCTTGAGGAGAGAGTTCCAAAGGCAGGGAGCGACCACGGAGAAGGCCCTCTCTCATTCCCACCAGCCATGCTTGTGATGGGTTGGGACCGAGAGCAGGGCTTCCTCTGTTGATCAAAGGGCCTTGGCAGACTTGTACAAGGAGCAGGGGCGGCTCAACCCATTACGCAAAGTAAGCATCCGCAGTACAGTTGATTTTGCCCAGGGGTGCTCTTGAGGCGCTATTGGGGGGAAAATAGACCTTGACATATGCGAGTTGTAGTTACTGGGATGTATCGTTCACCTAAAATCAAAGAGCATTCTGAACTCCACCAATGATGGAATTGAACCAAATATGGCACACAGAACTCCCATGACGAACAGAAAATAAATATCAGTGATTGGTTGGGGGGGGGGGGGGGGTGCCAAAATACTGTTTGCTTACCGTTGAAAATTACCTAGGGCCGCCTCTGACAAGGAGAGGCAGTTTGTTAGACAGTCGGGGCCCAAACTGTTGAGGGCTTTATAGGTAACAACCAGCATTTTGTATTTAGCCTGGAAGCGAACTGGCAGTCAGTGGAGCTGCCGCAGTATGGGAGTTCTTCTCTCGTTGTGCAGAGCCCCAGTTAGTAATCTGGCTGCAGATCTCTATGCCAGTTAAATCTTCTGAACTATCTTCAAAGGCAGCCCCACATAGAGTGTGTTGCATTAATCCAAATGGGATGTGACTAAGGCATGGACTACCATGGCCAGATCAGGCGTCTCAAGGTATGGGCGCAGCTGGTGCACAAGTTTTAGTTGTGCAAAGGTGCGCCTGGCTACCGCCGACACCCGAGGCTCTAGGGTCATTCCTGTATAGTAGCCATTCCTGTATTGAACACTCATGAAATGTAGGGATTCTCGTACATTTCACTATAATTTAGGCTTGCTTAGAAGTTCAGGGTCTGTACCTGCCTGGTGGTTTTCACATTAGCCAAACTGAAATTCCTATGCATGAGTGTGGTTGTCATATATCTAACCTTTGCAGAAAAAACGAGAACTCAAGAAGCATGGCATTCTTGTCTTCCTCTACTGGACATGTTGGATTTTATGTGCCTAATCCCTTTTCTTGAGGCCAAAGTATAAAACCTTCACTTATCAGCACACACCCAGTCAAGATTTAATACAGATTCTGCCCTCAGAATCATTAAAATGTTTGCAGACCACACCATTCCAAAGAAAACAAGCCAGGCATATATTAAGGAAGGAGGTTAAGGAGAATGAATAATGTTTGGTTTAAAAACAGAGGGCAACAACACACAAAGTTTTGTTGTGGTCATTTTTTCTACCTTAATCACTGTAAGATCAAGATAGGAACACAGTTGCATGGATGCTTGGATTAAAGTTTTATGCTTAATGCTCAAAGGAGACAATTGCCATAAAAGTTCTGTTTACATAGAGTCTTGATAACAGAACCATCACTGAATGACAATACTGAGGACCCATCCAGACAGTACCTTTATCCCAGGAGCTTCCACAGCAAACAAGAGGGTGGCCTGATGCCATTCCCTCTGAACGCAGAAGCAATAGCTACAAATGGCAAAAAATGTGAGATTTCCAGGTGCAGGAATATTGCAGTTTTGAGCCGAATATGCAGATCTTCGCATGTCTGTATGTCCCTGCAATTGGAAATCATGGGATTTTTAAATCTTGGTTTGTTCCCGTGTTTTAGATGCTTGTCCCTGATTGGTCGGTTCCTAAAAAGAAGGTGACACTTGAGTAGAAGGCAAAAACTTTGTTTGTGCACCAGAAATTTCATGAAATATGTGAAGGGCATAGTTTCGCTGATCAGGACAAAGAACGGAACTTTTTCAGTAATCAGCTGCAGTGATTCTTCGCATATTCAAATATCTGCATCTTGAGGGTTTTTTTAAAAAAATGTGAAGTTTCCGGTGGAATTCCCACAGCAGCCATCTTGGGAGGCTCTAAATCTCACAACAAAGCATCAAGTCTGGACAATGGAGGCAGAAATCCTGGGACCGACATGTCTGTATGTGGACCTCTTCTGAAGTCCCAGGATTTTTTGGCCCTGTTTAAAACCCGTGATTTAGTGCTGTCTGGAAGCGTCCTGAGTGAGCAAATAATATAGTGGATTTGACGATACAGTGGAGCAATTTACAAATGATGCTGAAAATCAGGGAACTTCAAAGGCAGCATACAAACATGAACATAATAAGTTGCAGTATTCTGTATATACTCTTATTAGTCACATTTGTAAAACTTCCAGGACCCCTGAAATATTCATCTCTCAAAATACAGATTTAATAACTGACTAGAAAACTTGTCCACCCAAACAACAAACATTGACACTTTATGTCATAGATTTCTATAACTGCTTTCTAACAATTAGCAATTTCTCTTTGTTTTATTTCTTTGTTTTACTTCAGGTCCTTGTGGAGCAAGTTCCCGTGGAAGGGAATTTATCACAGCTTTCATGCAGAACAGCTGGAAAACCCAACCCAATCCTAAATTTGAGTTTCTTATCACTGGGCATCATCCTGCAACCAGTGTTACAGTGACGGTAAACAAGTCAGCATTCCAGAGAATTGCCTCTGTCAATAAAGGAGAGACAGTGAGTGTAGAGGTTCCAACTTCAATAGAGATGATAGGAAGTGATATCTTTGAGAACACTGTAATTATCAGAGCTGACAAAGATATCTCTGTCTTGTCTCGCAACTACAAATTCCAAACCAGTGCCACGACTGTTGTGTACCCAGTTCAGCAGCTTGGCTCATTGTACTATGCAATAACCCCAATGGGTAATATGGCCAACACATACAAAGAAATTGCCGTTGTAGCCTACCAGGTCCCCACCAGAGTTGATATTCTTCTAAAAGGAACTGTAGTAATCAAAGGGCGAACATATCCTACAGGAAGTAGACTTGTTGTGAACCTAAGCGCCTTCCAAACAGTCCAGCTACAAAGCTCATCTGATTTATCTGGCACTAGGATTGAATCAACTCTGCCTGTAGCTGTCATGAGTGGGCACAGCTGTGCCTGGAGAATTACAAGTTGTGATCATGTTGTTGAACAGCTCCTGCCTGTTTCCAGCTGGGGTAACACATTCATTATGCCCCCTCTGCCTTTGCAAAGCAGACTTGACATTGTGTATGTAGTTGTTTCCCAGAACACTTGCATCAAATATCAGTCTGGAAATACACAAACGACTCGTAATGTGGTGGCTGGGCAAGTTATCACATATGATGTGCCTCCTTCTCAGCCGCAATACTTCACTGCCAATGCTAGCATCCAAGTCATATTCTTCTTTGCTGGGTCTACGAGAGGAAGTGAATCCTATGATCCATTCATCATCAACATTCCAGCTGTGACAAGCTATTGCACATCCTACCACATTGATGGAATGGTCAATTTTTTTAATTATGCCATCCTCATTACAAACACCTCAGAAAGCAGTGGGATCAGAATACAGAATAAGGCCATTGAAAATATCCAATGGAAATCAATCCCGGGTACTCCGTATTCATGGGGTGAATATTATTTAGGCAAAGAAGCAAAAGCTCTTTCCATGACGCATCTCAGCGCAACTTTTGGACTCCTCATCCTAGGTGTCGCACAATATGATGGCTATGGCTCTATGGCCTTGTGCACCTGCAGTAAGTATCTTAAATTGTGTATTAAATCTAGGCTTTGCTACAGTAAATGAAAGTTGTATAAAGCGTGACAAGGTCCTCACAATTTCAGATCCCAAATGAGAAATTACAGAATCCAAAGGAAATCTAAATTTGTTTCAACCTATGTGATTGCTTTTGGCTGCTGCAGTATTCCTAACTATTCCATCTTAGCTCTGCCTGACACATTTCAAGGCAGGAAATCCCACATTATCTGAGTGTGGACTCAGATAACCCAGTTCAAAGCAGATATCATGGTATTTTCTGCCTTGATATTCTGGGATATAGGTTGTGTGGAAGGGCCCTGGGGGAAAGTTTTGAAGAACTTGCAAATGAGACCTGTTGGGAAAGCAATGCATGCCCCTCCATCAGACTGAGTCTGGCAAGTTCTCTAGCCTCAGCCTGACGGAGGGGCATAGGAGTGTTTATGTACATGATTCTAACAGGCCATTGAATCTAATGTGTGCCTCACTTTTGGCTATATCAAACAGAGAAGTAAGTATGATGTAGTGGTCTAAGTGTTGGAGTATGACTCTAAAGACCAGAATTTGATTCCCTGCTCAGCCATGGAAACCCACTCGGTGAGTATATTAATAATATACTCTCAGCCTCAGAAAGCTCCATCTTATAGTCACTGCAAGTTGGAAACAAATTAAAGACATACAACAAAAACAACAACAATAAGAGGTACTTATTTTCCTCTGTCAATGAGATAATAATAATAATAATAATAATAATAATAATACTTTATTTATATTCTACCCTATCTCCCCAAGGGGATTCAGGGTGGATCACAGTACACAAACATGGCAAACATTCAAAGCCATTTTGGATAGACAATACAGAGACAGACCGAACAGAAAGAAGGTATGTTGTGTCAAAACCCAGCTTTTTTGGTCGCTTGGAAGGTTGTGCTCGAATCCAGCCATGGGGGGGGGGGGGGGTGCTGTCGCACCATCCTCTGTGATGAAGAACCATCAGGACTTCCTTCTTCCTTTTGGTCACTGGGCATTTTTCTAATCTTTTTCTTTATGGTGTCATAAAATACCTCCCCTGCTTGTTTTAGCGGTACCTAATTTCTCTAATTACAGCTCAAGCTGTTTTCAAACTGCTTCGGTCAACAGTAAGCTGGGCTGACATTCACGCCGACCCGGGGCTTCGAACTGGCAACCTTTTGTTTGGTAGATCTTATAATTGCTGGTGTTTTACCAGCTGTGCTAGAGCTCGGCCCAGATGACAAAGTTTGTTTGTTTTTTCAAAAGTTTTCTTTAGTAAATTCTCTGCCTGTGATCACCAAAATATCTAAAATATTCTAAAGCTGACTTTGACTTCTCTAGTAGATGTGGATCTCAAAGGCCTCATTATGGCTAAAAAGAAAACAAATAATGCTGAAGACCATGTAATGAACTCTATGAAGAAAAAGGACCAAATGTTTAATGTTAAAGGCCATTGTTTTCACATCCTGAAATGTACCTCTCCTTATTTTTTTCATAGATTTCATTTTGGAGGCATTCCCTCTGATGGACACTTATTGTTCTTGCTTTTACTGAAATATAGGAATTGTTTTGTTCTAGGCAAACCAGTGTCACCTTGCAGCATGGTCAACTGCAGGAAGAAGGAGCAGTGTAAGGTCGTAGAAGGAAACGCTGTGTGTGTGGCAGAGTCTGAAGCCATCTGCTGGGCTCAGGGAGACCCCCATTATCAAACCTTTGATGGAAAGAGATTTGACTTCATGGGCACCTGTACCTACACCATCGCTAAGACATGTAGCCATGATGCAACTCTTCCTATCTTCAGCGTTGAGGCCAAGAATGAAAACAGGGGAAATACCCGGGTTTCCTATGTTGGTTCAGTGACAGTAACTGCCTATAACATCACCCTCTCAGTTGCAAGAAATGAGGTTGGACTTGTTCGGGTAAGACTACAAGACAGTCTTGTTCTTTTTTTACTCTTGCTTGCCCAAACATATATGCTCCATTTGCTTCATGATTGATTTGTTTACATATCATACATAACTTTTCTCACAATTCATAATGGGAACGACATGATACTGAAAGCTCCTAATGTGGGGTGTACAATTCTGATATGTTAGCAAGTACTTTCGTTTGATGTGTGAGTCATCAACACTAAGGACCGAATCCATTTGTTGTTTGAAGCAAAATAGACGTACTTATTCGATTGGGTTTATCTAAATTTTTCACATTTCCAGCTGGGACGAACTATTGGACTCAGACTTTCTTTAGAAAAGGGAGTCAAGATTCGAATAGAAACAGAACACTAGATTAGGTTTTCTACCATAAGGCAATATTCTTTCTGGCTACACTTTGAGAGAGATTTCTTTCTTTCTTTACTTCACTTGTATACCGCTTTTCTCACCCCAGTGGCAGACTCAAAGCAGTTTCCAACATAATTATGGAAAAATTTAATGCCTCACATACAGAAACTGAACATCATGATAACATACTATTATCAATTAAATCATAAACATGGAATTACAACATATCAATATAAACATTACAAACATTAAAATTACATAATCCAACAATCAAAGTTAATACTGTGGAAAAGATGCAGAAACTTGGCCATATAGAAAGATATTTTATTTTTAAAAATGCTCAATCTAAAGATCATAGTGCGGTGCTAAAATGTGACTTTGAATTGTAAGCCCATCTGACATTCAAATGAGAAGGTAATTAAGCATGCTGTAAACGGTAAGCAGTCAGAAGTAAATTTAGAAAGTAATATTTGGGCAATATATATGGAGTGTTTCCTAAGACAAAAGAGCTTTGATAGAACTTCTGAATCTTTTTTATGACAATCAGCACATCCATGACAAATCACTCTATCTTATATTTTTGTTTTTTATAATAATAATAATAATAATAATAATAATAATAATAATAATTTATTTGTAATCTGTCCTGTCTCCTCAAGGGGACTCAGGGCAGTTTCCAACAGAAAAATGGCAAACATTCAGTGCCAAAGATTATGATGATGATGATGTATTTCTAGTCTGCACTCTTTCCCTGAAGGGGCTCAGAGTGGTTTACAGACACAAAACAAAAGGCAAACATCCAGTGCCTCAAATGAATACAAACCCACCTCAAAATAATATATGATAATGCACAGAAACAACAGTAAACTTACAACAAAGAATTGTGCATTGAGATGAAAATAATAAAAAACAATCCAATAAGGCATAGAAAACTAAAACATGAGTAAAACATTATAACATATACCTTAAAATAAATTATTATACAATTACATTAAAATGGCTAACACCAGTATTCATTTAAGATGTATCGTAGCAGCCATAAAATACAAGTGGGTTAGCCAGCGTGCCAATGGGTTAGAATGTCCTAATCCTCCTCTCCATATGCCAAAGTGCATAAATGTGTTTTCAGAAGTTTCTTAAAGGAGAAGAGGATGGGGGGCATTTTTATTTCTTTAGGGAAGGAGTTCCACATACGGGGTGTGATCATGGAGAAGGATCCCTCTCTTGTTCCCACCATCCGAGCTTGTGATGGGGGTGGGACCAAGAGGAGGTCCTCCTCCGCTGACCGCAGTGCACAGGATGGTCTGTATAGGGAGGAGCGATTAGTCAATTAACCTGGACCCAAACTATTTAGGGCCAGTAATCAATAAACAAACTAAAACTAATAAACAAAACAATATAAGAACTTATAACAAAAAAAAAAACCAAGATATATAAATAATTAAATAGAACATAATCAATCCAAATCAATTAAACATACACCCACATAATAATGATCTAATAAAGCTAAAATACTTTACAATTATTTAATAAGGGCTGCAGCTCAACAAACCAGGGTAGGTCAGCCTGTTTCCAGTTAAAGGTATAATACATGATGTTCTAGTCTTCCTCCTCTCCATAAGCTAAAGCATGTAAGTGTGTTTTCAGTTGTTTTTTAAATGAGAGGAGTGTGGAGGCCATTTTTACCTCTTTGGAGAGGGAGTTCCAGAAGCAGAGCAATCACGAAGAAGGCCCCCTCTCTCTTTCCCACCAGCCGTGCTTGAATATGGGGTGGGACCAAGAGCAGAGCTTCCTCCGCAGACCGCAGTGCCTGAGCCAGTTTGTAAATGGGGATGTGGTTTGTCAAATAGTTTTAACTGTTTTAACCGAATTGTACAGCAATTCAAAATAGCTCTACTCTCACTCTGCCTGCCTCAGTGGAGCATAAACTACCTTAAGCCATTTGTTGTGCTTGACCTTTGTCTTGCAGGTGAATAGCCAGCGTTCCCGGCTCCCTATCTCCTTGAAAGAAGGAAAACTCCGTCTCTACCAGAGTGGGGGCTCTGTCTTTGTTGAGACTGATTTCTCACTGAAAGTCTCTTATGACTGGAACAGCTATCTGGTGGTAAAGATTTCCAGTAGTTTTTCAGAAAGTGTGTGCGGCCTTTGTGGTAACTACAATGAAAACCCTGCTGATGACTTCACTTCTCCAAATGGAGCCTTGGTTTCCAGTCCTGTGGAGTTTGGGCAGAGCTGGAAGGTGGAGGATGGGGACCGGTTCTGCTGGGATGACTGCCGCGGCGAATGCAAAACGTGTTCCTCAGAAATGACCAACAAGTATAAAGCTGAACCGTTCTGTGGCTGGATCACCAAAGGAGGGAATGGCCCATTCAGCCAGTGCCATTCTGTGATTAACCCTGAGATCTTTTTGGAAAACTGTGTTTATGACGTCTGCTTGAATGACGGCCTCAAGGAAGTCCTATGTGAGGCTCTGAAAAACTATGCAGAAACTTGTCAGAGAGAAGGAATTGCTATTTCTGACTGGAGAAAACCCACTGGTTGCTGTGAGTATTCTTGGAGGATGAGCACAGAGCACATATTTTATCCAAAATGTATTATATTATATCACCAGACATAGTGTGATCTGGGCCCCTTCTACACTGCCATATAAAATCCAGATTATATGCCTTGAACTGGATTATATAGGAGTGTAGACTCATATAATTTAGGGATGGGTGTTGTTTTTGTGATGTGTTGGGGGAAGCATTAAATTTCATTGTACAAAACACAGTAAAGTTATTATATTCTACTCTATTCTATCTGCTTTGACAATCTGGATTATATGGCAGTGTGGAAGGGGCCCCATAGGCTTCTCCTAGGTAGGATATTTTTCTTGGCTACATGAATATCTGATGTGTTTTTATTCTCTGGACAAAATTTGGCACAAATACCCAATACACCCACAATTAAATACTGGTTGGGTTCGGGGCTATTAATTTTGTCATTTGGGAGTTGCAGTTGCTGGGATTTATAGTTAACCTACAATCAAAGAGCATTCTGAACTCCACTAATAATGGAACTGAACCAAACTTGGCACACAGAACTCCCATGACCAAGAGAAAAAAACTGGAAGGATCTGGTGGGCATTGACCTTGAGTTTGGAAGTTGTTCTGCCTTGGTTAGACCACACCGGGAATATTGTGTCCAATTCTGGGCACCACAATTGAAGAGAGATATTGACAAGCTGGAATGTGTTCAGAGGAGAGCGACTAAAATGATCAAGGGTATGGAGAACAAGCCCTATGAGGAGTGGCTTAAAGAGCTGGGTATGTTTAGCTTGAAGAAGAGAAGTCTGAGAGGAAACATGATAGCCATGTATAAATATGTGAGAGGGAGTCATAGAGAGGAGGGAGCGAACTTGTTTTCTGCTTCCCTGGAGACTAGGATGCGGAACAATGGCTTTAAACTACAAAATTTTAAAATACTGAGCATGACAAGGTGACATATAACTAGGATGGGTATTTGGAGAGAAATGGAGTGAGTAGACAATCCTAGAAGGTATTAAATGGTTGTGTTGTTAAAGTGCAAAGTATGGAACCCTGCGCAGATGGTCGGTCAATGCGCATTGACCGACCGTCTGTGCAGGGTTCCATACTTTGCACTTTAACAACACAACCGTTCAATGGTAAGGCTTCCTGCAAAAATGGAACTGTAGAGGAGAATCTACTGAACAAGCCAGTACCTGCCGCGTACCAGTACTTCCATCTGTTGAGGAGTTACGAAGGTGGAGGCATTACTTTTCATTCAACCCTCGTAGTTTAGGGCTTTATAGGTAACGACCAGCACTTTGTATTTAGCCTGGAAGTGGACCGGCAGCCAGTGGAGCTGTCACAGCATGGGATTCATCCTCTCACGATACGGCACTCCAGTTAGCCCCACATAGAGAGCATTGCAGTAATCCAAGCTGGATGTGACTAAGGCGTGGTCTGCCATGGCCATTGTACTAGCAAAACATACTGTATCATAGAAGTGCCATGTCCTTTTCTCATGGATTCTTGTCTCTTATCTCTGACAGCTCTACCTTGCCCTGAGAACAGTCAGTACAAGGCCTGTGGACCGCCATGCCCAGCTACTTGCAATGATCCAGCTGGTCCCAAGAACTGTTCCTCACTGCCTTGTGTGGAGACCTGTGAGTGCAATACAGGCTTTGTCTTGGAATCTGGAAGATGCATCCACAAGTCTGCTTGTGGGTGTGTATTTGAGGGCAAGCTCTTCTCTCCTGGTGAGCAATTCTGGGCAGATAGCACATGTACAAGACACTGCACCTGTGATCCACAGACTAAGCAAGTGAAATGCCAACAAGGAGGTTGCAAGACTGGGGAGCAATGCAGGGTAGAAGGGGGCATTCAGAATTGCTACCCCACCAGTTTTGGAACCTGCTCTGCTTCAGGAGACCCTCACTACCTTAGTTTTGATGGCAAGAGGTTTGATTTCCAGGGCACCTGCATGTACCAGTTGGTTGGATTGTGTGAAAAAAGGAAAGACCTTATGGATTTTCAAGTTCTTGTCCAAAATGACCACCGAGGCAGCCAGTCTGTGTCCTATTCACGGCTTGTGGAGATCCATATCAATGGGACTGCCATTACAATTAGCAGAGAATACCCTGGAAAGGTTAAGGTGAGTATTTTGGGCATGATCCCTTTGCAGGGGCTGGTTAGCTTTTGAAATATTTCAGCATGGTGTCTTGTTCTGGTCCTACATTTTGCATCATATCATTATATATTATTCTATACTGACCTAAAGCACTGATGTTTCTAATCTAGCTCAAATAACCTTCAGAAATGTAAGATGTGGAAGTAAACATTTCTTTACTGGATTACATGGAGAACACTGGTATGAGTTGTTTTATTACTAAGGTTTTTTTAAACCAATACTTTCATAATAATAATAATAATAATAATAATAATCTTTATTTATACTCCACCACCATCTCCCCACTGGGGACTCTATATTTGATCAAAGCTTTTAAAAGAAATAGTAAAACTACCTTGCTTTATTGATTTATGATAAGGAACTGTTGCATTGTTGGTTTCAGAAAAGCAGGTAAAGGCCAAATATTGCTGTATTTGCATTTGGAAAAAGCCATAGCAATCTGTAACTCTAGGGACCTCATCATACTGATCCCCCCCCCCCCCCGATTTATTGGCAATCACTGGCAAAATGGAAGGTGCGCATGGTACCCCGCATTGACCTGCACAATCTCTCTCTTTTCCCCATCACATGGGGGCTTCTGGGCACATTGGCACCCTATCCCTTCCCTCATCAGACAGGGAAAAGTGTGGCAGTGTATCTCCCTCTGTGAACCATTTCAGACGTTAAGATTGTCTGGGGACAGCCTGCTTTCGATCCCACCTCCTTCGCAGGCGTGACTGATGGGGATGAGAGACAGGGCCTTCTCATTGGTGGCCCCTCATCTGTTGAACTCCCTCCCTAACAAGATTAGATTAGCCTCAACTTTCCTGACATTCAGGAAAAAAATTAAGATGTGGTTGTGGGACCCTGCTTTTGATGCAGTGCAATAAGGTTTTGTTTTTGTTTTTTCCGTGTCAGGAGCAACTTGAGAAACTGCAAGTAGCTTCTGGTGTGAGAGAATTGGCCTTCTGTAAGGATGTTGCCTGAGGACATCCAGATGTTTGGATGTTTTATCATCCGTATAGGAGGCTTCTCTCATGTCACCTCTTGGGAAACTAGAGCTGACAGAGGGAGCTCATCCACACTCTCCCCGGATTAGAAACTCCAACATGTTGGTCATTAATCCTACTGGCATAAGGGTTTAATCCATTTATGCAGCCCTAGATTATGTTTTGGATGGCATGATTTGAACTGATGTTTTAATTTAATTGATGTTTTAATAATTCTTGTTTAAGTTGTTTGGTTTTTGTAATTGTAATTATTTATTTGACACTTGTATGTATGGCATCAAATTGCTGCCTGTTGTAAGACTGCCTTGAGTCCCCTTCCAGAGTGAGAAAGGCAGAATGTAAGTATGGTCAATAAATAATTAAATAAATAGCTACATTGGCATTTCCCTCATCAGACCCCGGGGGGGGGGGGGGAGGCCAAAAACTGCAGGTAGCTCCAAAAGGCAATTCCCTTATTGTGGTTGGCAAGGAAGTGACTTGCAATGCTTCCTCGCCACTTCGGCCATCAATGAGGCAGGCCACACAGCCTGCGTCATGTAATGGAGTTTGACTGGATCTGTCTCTGAAGAGGAGTTCCAGTGTCATAAGGCACCCCAAACCCCTTGTGTGATGAGATGGTAGATCAATATGCAAATATATTTGAGAAGACACTTTATGCTTTTCTGGGTATGAAAGTCTGTATGTGTATCTTTTTGGTGTTTCTTACTGTTTTCTTTTTTGCTCTGGTGAAACCGTGCATTACAAGGATGCTTCTATCATTTGAACGTTTCTTCCCCCCCCCCCCCCAATGGTCTTAGATCAATGGTTTGCTGACCAGTCTACCATACAGCATTGAAAACCAAATATTAGTGTATAGAAAAGGACAAGAAGCAGTGGTTACGACAGAATTCCATCTGACAGTCACTTTTGACTGGCAAAGCCGTGTCACTGTGATGGTGCCCAGTACTTATGCTGGTTCCCTTTGTGGCCTCTGTGGCAATTTCAATGGCAACAAAAACGATGATATGACCATGAAGGATGGAAGTGTCACTTCAAATGCACCGGCCTTTGGTCAGAGTTGGAAAGTACAGGAGATACCGGGCTGCACGGAAGTGGACAAAGGAGAATGCTCTGGGCTTTCAACCATCGAGGACCACCAGCGGAAACTCAATACGGGCTGTGGGCTTATCCTGGCCCAGAAAGGCCCATTCAGAGAGTGCCATAACAAGATTGATCCAGAAGGATACTTCCAAGACTGTGTGTATGATTATTGCTTCTTTGATGGCCAGCAAAGTGTCATCTGCCAGCTTATTGCAAGCTACGCAGCAGCCTGCCAAGCTGCAGGGGTGACTATTTATGAGTGGAGATCTGACACCTTCTGCAGTAAGTACATCTATCCAGAGCCACCTTTTTGGGTGGCCTAATCACAAGCAAAGGGAGACTAAAATGGAAAGGAAAGCAACAGTGTTTTCGTATGCTATGTTAAATGAGATCTGTAAGCAACCATAGTCTGGCTTGAAGATGCCTGATGAAAGAACTCATTTTATCTCCATGCTAAGCATTCAGTATTAGACTCATCAAATTCAAAAGAGCATAGGGTTTTAATAAATAAATAATCTATATCAATACAAATGTAATGTTTGTTTGTGGGATTAACATAACTCAAAAACCACTGGACAAATTGACATCAAAGTTGGACACAAGACACCTATCAGGCCAACGAGTGACCATCACTCATAAAAACACTGAAAAAACACAGCGAAAGAGACGTAAAAAGCCAAAAATTAAAAAAAAACATTACAACGCATGCACAAACCACATATGTATGCTAACACACATATATACACACATATACACAAATATGTATGCACACATATACTCATATATACACACACAAAACACATATACACAGACTGAGCCACAGCAATGCATGGCAGGGGACTGCTAGTAATAAATAATAATAAAACTTTATTTATACCCCGCCACCATCTCCCCAAAGGGACTCAGGGCGGCTAACATGAGGCCAAGCTCAAGCAATTACAATAAGGCAAAATAAAATGCATACAAAACAGACGGTAACATCAAATAAAAATGCTTAACAATAACATAATAATATAATAACATAGTGACAATAACATAATAAAACAAAGTATTAAATGATAGAAGAATTAAATAAGGGCAAACTAGGCCAGATGCAAAGGGTAAAATTGTAAAACCCATGGGTGAGATAGATAGATAGATAGATAGATAGATAGATAGATGATAGATAGATAGATAGATAGATAGATAGAAAGAAAGAAAGAAAGAAAGAAAGATAGAATACCGTGTCTGGTGAGAGAACTCGGGTTAATCTCCACTAATGGGTGAGATAAAGTGCATCAGAAAGACAAACTGGCACTGGGACAGGACCTGGCATGGAAATTACTTATTCTTTCTTCAAAAGCACACTGAAAAGGCAGGTTTTTAAACTTTTCCTAAAGGCTGCAAGGGTGGGTGCTTGCCTAATCTCCCTGGAGAGCGAGTTCCAGAGCTGAGGGGCCACCATGGAGAAGGCCCTCTCCCTCGTCCCCACAAGGCAGGAGCGAGAGGAGGGCCTCCCCTGAAGATCTAAGGGATCATGCAGGTTCATGGGTTCATAAATTGTGTGAGATGATATCACCACTGAAAAGAAAGGAAACATGTATTTATTTCCCTGGGCATGGATGCATTAGGGAGTGGTTGATGCAGCTGCCAGCTAAAAGATCTTCAAACCGACTATGTAGAGCTTTCAAGTCCTATTAGGATGTCATTCTAGAGCTTTTATCTAGCCAAGTACTTATCACTTTTTTCATTTCCCTTTCCTTCCAATCCGGCAGGTCTTTCTTGTGCTCCAAATTCCCACTATGAACTCTGCGCTCGGGACTGTGGCCAGACTTGTGGCAGCTTCTACGTCCAAGTCCCTTGTTCGGCTGAGTGTCGGGAAGCCTGTGTGTGTGATGAGAACTTTGCACTGAGTGGCGATAGTTGCGTCGCTCTATCACAATGTGGCTGTTTCTATCAAGGTCGCTATTATTCAGCAAGAGAGTCTTTCTACCCAACATGCCAAGAGTGCTGCACTTGCCAAGCTGGGGGGACCGTTACATGTTCAGCAGTCTCCTGCGGTCCCAATGAGGAATGTAGGCTGTCAGGTGGCATCCGTAAATGCTACCCTGTTGGCAATGCCACCTGTTCTGCCTCTGGTGACCCTCACTACCTTTCATTTGATGGCCTGGCCTTTGATTTCCAGGGCACTTGCACATATACTTTAGCTGAGACCAAAAAAGACATCCGTGCCTTGACTTCCTTCAGTGTTAATGTGGAGAATGAGCCTTGGGGGAATGGGAAGGTCTCGGTTACCAAGATGGTCTCTGTCAAGGTCTATGGGATTGTACTTACGTTAATGCAAAACACACGGGGACAGATTAAGGTGAGTCTTATGCAATGTGGAAATGTCAGCCCTTAGATCTTTAGGATCTTACTTCTTTCTCTGGTATTGTCTTGGTTCACCCATTAAATTGGACATTGTAATTAAATAATATTGCAAAGGACTCTCTTCTCCATCAAGCAGACAACTGAAAATATAAAGCCCATTCTTAGATTTTCTCTGCTCTGATGGGAACAGCTACCCAAAACCATCTGCCCTCTACAGTTTTTTAAAATGTTTTTTTTCTTTTCATTTTTTTAAAAAAATATACATAACTATAATTACCATACTTTTCCCCCCTTTTTCATCGGACGCAGTGTTCTCTGTTCCTTCTCTCTGTTTCTCTGCACTGCCAAAATGGAATTTCATGGAGGCCACCATATAGTGCAAGACCATTTCTGATGGGACTCAGTATAACTCCGTTTTGGAAGTGTAGATAAACTGAGCCAAGAATACCTTTTGAGAAGTCAGGTGTTACTCAACTCCAAACGGGTGAAATTGGGGAGAAGATGGACCTTGATGGGGAAAAGATGTGGGATGCTGGCCATTCCAGAAGACAGAACTTGATGGAAAGGAATGGAGGAAAGGGAATGATAATTCCCTCAGCTTTCCTCCAGCGTTTCCCCACTTCCCCACTGCTCATGGGATGACATCCCAAAAGTGGTCTTCTTTTGCCTTTTTTGGCCATCCCCCACTTTTACCTTCTCCTCAATCCTTTGCTTCAACCCCTCCACGCCCCACCCCCCCAACAAAGCCAATATTCTGTGCAACAAGAAAATTGTCATCTTCTTTCCCTTAGGTGAATGGTATATTCCAGCCACTTCCTATTACAATTGCTTCTGAGAAGCTCAGAGTCTATCAACATGGCACTAAAGTCCTGATGAAAACTGACTTTGGCCTCACTGTGAGCTATGACTTGGTTTACCATGTGACAGTCACTATCCCAAGCACTTACCAGGGCCAGGTGCAAGGCCTATGTGGGAACTACAATGGGCAGAAAGATGATGAATTTCTGCTCCCTGATGGCAGCAAAGCCTCCAATGCAGCTGCTTTTGGGGTTGCTTGGAAGGTTTCGGTCCCAGGGGCAACTGGAGCCTGCTCAGATGGATGCTCAGGAAGTGACTGCCCCACCTGCGAGGAAAGGAAGAAGCAAGTTTTCAAGCAGCACAACTACTGTGGCATCCTCACAGCATCAGATGGCCCCTTTAGAGCCTGCCACAGCAAGGTGGACCCTAGCGTGTACTTCAGTGACTGCATTTATGATCTTTGCGTGGGCAATGGAGACAGGCCAGTCTTGTGCCAAAGTATCCAGAGCTATGTTTCTGCCTGCCAAGAGGCAGGTGTCTCCGTTGAGTCCTGGAGGAATTCATCATTTTGTGGTGAGTACTGGAGACTGTGCACTGGGGTATGCATAGGATGAGAAATGAAACAGGATTATTACCTGACCTTACATTCTAATATTTAGGCCAGAGCTTTCCAAACTATGTGTCATGACACATTAGTGTGTTGGCTGCAATGTGTAGATGTGTCACACGAAGGTAATGAGAAATCTCTGAGTCTTCGTGAAGTAAGCAATACATAATATTTTAAAATGTATATAAATGAAAGGTTTTCCTGAAATATGTTTTGTCCCCAAACATTTGTTTGTTTGTTTGTTTACTTTATTTCTATCCTACTCTATCTCACTCCACGGGGGACTCGGAGTGGCTTACAGTTTGGCAAAATTCACATATTACAATTAATATGCCTGCATCTCATATAAGGAGTTAGTTTAATCTCTAATTTGCTAGTAAAACTGGATTACCATGGCACAGTGAAATGATGCATATCTAGAAAGTGTGTCACCAACCTGAAATGTATGGAAAGCTCTGAATTAGGGAGTCCGCTTTTTTAAAGTATTCATGTCATAAGGTTGGGGGAAGTAAAGAAATGTTTTCCCATCTATGTTTTGATCTTCAAAATAAAGACTGATGAATCTTCCAGAAATGCAGACACCCCAAACCTAGGACTCAAAGCAAACTGGTTTATTTACTTTGAACTATCTAGGATACTTAACTCATTTTGAGGAAGTCCATATTACCACTCATTTGAAGCCTATACTACAGTTTGGCATGAATCCATCCCCTGTGAATTGTCGAAGGATTTCATGGCTGGAATCACTGGGTTGTTGTAGGTTTTTTGGGCTAAATGGCCATGTTCTAGAGGCATTTTCTCCTGACATTTCGCCTGCATCTATGGCAAGCATCCTCAGAGGTAGTGAAGTGAGGATGCCTCTGAGGTTGCTTGTGACAGATGCAGGTGAAACGTCAGGAGAAAATGCCTCTAGAACATGGCCATTTAGCCCGAAAAAAACCTACAACAACCCATCCCCAGTGACTTAGAAGCTCCCAACTCACATAACTTTTTGCATTCTCCAGTTAGACTTACATAAGGGCCTTTTTGACTTTGTGACAAGGAGAGGACTTTTTTTTCTTTTCCAACTTTGTACAACTTCTGGTATGTGCATAGTGGGTGTAATAAAAGCGAATGGTTAGGAATTTAGAGCATATGCTTTGTTATTACATGGAAACATTTCCCCACCTGCAATATAGCTTAGGTCATAGAGGCTACTGCGGTCATAAACCACAATTTACTTAGCTTGTGACACTGATAAAAGATTATAACTTCCTTTCTATTTGCATTATTGGAATTAGGGTTCGAGGTAATACAATAAAGTCAATATTATAAACACATTGTTAATATTTTTTTTCTATTGCTATCTCACCCAGGGTTTTAACGTTTTAACATTTTAACATTTTATCTTGCACCTTTGGCCTGCTCTTTGTATTTGATTTCTATTATATTGTTCTGCACTGTTTATTTCATTTTGTTGCTTCATATATTTTGTTGTGATGTATTTTTTCTTTTATTTTGTGTATTATTTTTGAGCTTGGCCTCATGTTAGCCGCCCCGAGTCCCCTTTCGGGAGATGGTGGTGGGGTATAAATAAAGATTATTATTATTACTAGCTGTACCCGCCACGCGTTGCTGTGGCCAACCTTCCCTCCCTCTTTGTCTCCTTTCTTTGGGAGGAGATATAGTGCATGCACACACACGCGCATACACATATGGGTGTGGATAATATGGCAATGTCTATGTTGAAAGGAAGTTGTGGAGAATACCTACATGGATGTTAATTTTACTATATTTCCTCAACTCTCCCCTCAAATACACACAGTCACGCGGGAAATAAGTGGCTCTGGTGGCGTGGATGTCTTGAGGGGTTATTGTGGGGATGATCTTGCATGTGCATTAATTCCACTATATTTTCACAACTCCACACACCCATATGCGGCCACTGTTGCTCTGCCAACATGTGTATGTTGTCAAGTTGTAAAAGATAGATAGATAGAATGATTTTCAATTCATACAGCAGTTCAAAAACATGGAAATGTGAGTAGAGCAATAGATACCACTCTGGCAGGAAGGTAAGGGCGCTCCATGCAGTCATGCCAGTGGCCACATGACTTTGGAGGTGTCTATGGAAAACGCCGTCTCTCTCCCCCCCCCACCTCTCTCTCTCTACCTCTCTTTCTCTACCTCTCTCTCTCTCTGTACCTCTCTCTCTCTACCTCTCTTTCTCTACCTCTCTCTCTCTCTCTGTACCTCTCTCTCTACCTCTCTTTCTCTACCTCTCTCTCTCTCTGTACCTCTCTCTCTCTACCTCTCTTTCTCTCTCTCTCTCTCTCTCTCTCTACCTCTCCCCCTCTCTCTACCTCTCTCTCTACCTCTCCCTCTCCGTCTACCTCTCTCTCTACCTCTCCCTCTCTCTCTCTACCCCCCCGGGCTGTGCAAGGCGCGCTCTCCCCTCTTTCCCATGCTTCCTTCTTTCTTTCCCCCCTTCTTCCTTTCTCTCTTTCCTCCGTTGCCACAGCATGCAAGGAGGAAGGTGAAGGGGAAGGGGTCATGGCGCCATGGAGATCGCCTGGGAAGTTCAAGGGGAAGGAGCGAGGGAGAGAAGGAAAGAGGCAGGAGGAGGAGGAATGAGAAGGAGAGGAAGCTGCCTGAAGGGAGAAAGGAGGAGGGCTTGCAAGCCTTGCAGGGAGTTTCCTTCCTCCCTCTCTCACTCACACACAACCGTCAGGAAGAAATGCCTCTTTTGCGCCTGCTTGCCTCACCTTTAAAAGAAAAAAGCAAAGAGCAAGGGGAAGGCGAAGTTGTGTGTATGTGTGTGGCCATGTGTGCGGGATAGGCTCCCGAGTATGCTGCCGTGAGCGAGGAAGCTCGCACGCACTTGGCTCTCAATGCTGTAACGGTAGCTCTTCCCTTGTGTGGATTTTTGGGGTGTCTGCTGTTTCTTTGGGGGTTTTTTTGAGTGGAGGACAGGGCGCGCGCGCGCGTGTGTGTGCCGCGCGGGGGTGTGTGTGAGGGGCCATGTGTGTGTGCGCGCGCCGGGGAGTTTGCGCCAGTGCGCATGCTCAGTTGTTCTGCCGTTTTTTGTGGTTGTTGTTGTGCGGTTTTGTTTTCTGAGTGGATTAGTTTGTACCTAGTGGGTTGTTCTTGGGGCATGGCAATTTTGGTAGAGTTTTGTGGAGGGGTTTTAGAGTTTTGTTTCCTCGTTGGACGCCAGGAGGAAATTTATAGATATAGATTATTATTATTATTATTATTATTATTACCATCTAGAGTAGACCTATACACACAAACACATACACACATCTTTTTATTCCATCTGAAATAGCAAAAACATTTATTGGAAAAAAATCTCATTTGGGTTTCACTCTCTTAACCTAGCTCTGAGCTGTCCCGCCAACAGCCACTATGAGGTATGTGCCGATGTCTGCTCCACCAGCTGTGCCAAGATCACAGACCGCCAACCGTGTCCAGAGACCTGTGCAGAGGGCTGCCAGTGTGATGAAGGCTTCTTCTTCGATGGCTTGAGCTGTGTCCGTGCAGAAAGCTGTGGGTGTTTCCACAATGGCCGCTACTACAAGGTAGGCTGAGACTTCTGACCTGTATTTTACTCAAACATCCCTTCTGGAAAAGGGCCCTATTACCTTATTTATGAATTAGGCTTTATTTATTGGCTTTATGTTTTTTTCAGCCCCAAAATACAAGAAACTGATAGTATCCTCAACATTTCTCAGGGCAGTGATTCTCAACCTTCCTAATGCTGTGACCCCTTAATACAGTTCCTCGTGTTGTTGTGACCCCCAACCATAAAATTATTTTTGTTGCTATTTCATAACTGTAATTTTGCTACTGCTATGAATTGAAATGTAAATATCTGATATGCTGGATGTATTTTCATTCACTGAACTAAATTTGGCATTTATACCGGAAAACACCCAAATTTGAATACTGGTGGGGTTTGTGGGGGATTGATTTTGTCATTTGGGAGTTGTAGTTGCTGGGATTTATAGTTCACCTACAATCAAAGAGCATTCTGAACTCCACCTATGATGGAATTGAACCAAACTTAGCACACAGAACTCCCATGACCAACAGAAAATGCTGGAAGGGTTTGGTGGGCATTGACCATTAGTCTTAGAGTTGTAGTTCACCTGCATCCAGAGAGCCCTGTGGAGTCAAGCAATGATAGATCTGGGCCAAACTTGGCACAAATACTCAATATGCCAAAATGTGAATACTGGTGGAGTTTGGGGAAAATAGATCTTGACATTTGGGAGTTGTAGTTGCTGGGATTTATAGTTCACCTACAGTCAAAGAGCATTCTGAACTCCACCAATGATAGAATTGGGACAAACTTTCCACACAGAGCCACCATGCCTTGAAGGGACTCACTGGCACAGCCTCACACACTCTACCTTACTCACACAAGTGCACCACGCTGCCGTGAGCTGAGCACATCTGCTTTCCCCTCCTCACTTGGAGTCTCAGAAGCACCTCCACCCCCCTTGGCTGAGAGGCTGGCCAATCATAGTGAAGAGGGGCTTTTGGTGGGAAGATTTGCTGTCTGTTTCCAAAAAGTAGGAGAAGGACAGGCAGAGAGATCTTCAGCCTTCTCTGCCAAAGAGGTTCCTAAGACCATCAGAAATATATGTTTTCTGATAGTCTTTGGTGACCCCTCTGAAACCCCCTCATGACCCCCCAGGGATCCCGACCCCCAGGTCGAGAAATGCCGTGTTAGGGGTTTTGTCTGGCATTTTTCTATGTATCTTAAAATGCCTTAGGTCTTATCTTTGAAATATAGAAGAGGGAGAATCCCTACTTAGTAAATTCTTCTTGCTACAAAAGGTGCATCAAATGAGAAATTGTTCATTTTCAATATCGTACCAAAATAATAATAATATAAAACTTTATTTATATTCCATCCTATCTCCCCAGGGGGACTCAGGGCGGATTCCAACATACATCAGCAAACATTTAATCCCTCCATAAAACAACAAGTACCAACATTATAATCCCAGAAAAACCCCACATATGAAAACAACATTAGGATCTAACATCAGTAAATTGAACCAAGCATAATCAAACAAAAATTATATAATGATGTAAAATCTGAACATAAAACATTCACATTAATTTACGAATGCCTTTGTTTATTTATTTGTATTTATTTATTTTGTGTCAAAAGCATTGTTTATTGATAAATGTACACATTATTTGTTCCAGTATTATTGCCCCAACTTTTCATTATGTTAAATTTCCTACCAGCCAAATGAGAAGGTTCTTCTGAATGCATGCCAGGACATCTGCACTTGCATTCCAGGATGGGGGGTAACCTGTGAATCCCACACATGTGGCACCGGTGAGACCTGCAAGATCCACAATGGAGTCCTGAGTTGCATCAATAAGGGTAAACAGATTATTTCAAGCACATTGATTGCTAAAAATTGAGTTAAAATCTTAACCAGATAGCTATATGTTTAAGGTGCATATTCTAATATTTATGCTTGGCGAATAGACCACCCTGTTCCACTCAAGGTCTATCACTGAGAACACAATGAATGGCTATGGTTCTCTTTATTATTGATACCAACTTTCTTCTGCAGAATCTTATATTTCCAGCATGGTTTGGTGGTTTGAGCATTGGACTACAACACTGGAGACTGAAACTCATTAGGTGACCTTGGGCAAGTGGCATTCTCTCAGACACAGAGGAATAATAATAATAATAATAACAACAACAACAACAACAACACTGAGTACAGTGCCTAAAGACCTTGGCCTGCACTTAAACACAATCGGCGCTGACACAATTACCATTTGCCAGCTGCAAAAAGCCACCTTACTGGGATCTGCATGCATTGTTTGCTGATACATCACACAGTCCTAGACACTTGGGAAGTGTCCGATGTGTGATCCAATACAACAGCCAGCAGAGTGTCTGCTGTTGACTCATCTTGTTGTGTTACAAATAACAACAATAACAACAACAATAATCTTTTATTTATGTCCTGCCACCACCTGCCAGAAGCACGGGGCAGCGTACAAAACATTCAAGGTGTGACATGCAAAATACAAGTGCAAAACAAAGCATATACACAGACAATAAACAATCAACAAACATCATACATTCATAGTATCCCCTGGTCAAAACAATAAAATACAGCAATTGCTGCAGATAAAACAGCAGTATTTGATCTCAGCAGTAAAAAAAAGTGCCAATAAAGAATCTATCGGTCCTCATATATATTATTAGATAATCTATACATGGTCAAAGTCAGGAACACAATGACAAACAAATCTTGCTAGAAGCCATTGTGATGGGGTCTCTTTAAGGTGCCTTAAGTCAGGAGTGGAAGTTCCCGGTGGCACAGTGGGTTAAACCACTGAGCTGCTGAACTTGCTGACTGAAAGGTGGCCGGTTCAAATCTGGGGAGCGGGATGAGTCCCGTTGTTAGCCGCAGCTTCTGCCAACCTAGCAGTTCGAAAACATGCAAATGTGAGTAGATCAATAGGAATCGCTCTGGAGGGAAGGTAACAGAGCTCTATGCAGTCATGCCGGCCACATGAATTTGGACAATCTATGGACAATGCTGACTCTTCAGCTTAGAAATTTAATTGAGCACCATCCCCCAGAGTCAGACACAACTAGACTTAATGTCAAGGCAAAACCTTTACCTTTACCTTTAAGTCAGGAATGACTTGGATGCACACAAATCCAACAATTGGTGAAGTCAGAACTTGTAGTACAGGAATTGTGACCGCTCCTCAAGCTTCAAAAGCCACTCTAAACTTAGTTCTAATACATAACCTGGAAAAAATTGATTATATAACTGCTTCATACCAACACAGGCCATTATAGGCTTCTCAATAGTCACAACATGTCATTTGCTGCCCCATTTTGAGAATACCTGAGTACCACTTGGCAGTACATGGTTTCTCATCCGTTCTCATTACAATTAGCACTGATACATGGATGTACCTATTGGTTCAAATCTGTTTAAAACACACCCTGTCTTTACATCTAGCATTCACTTTTGTGTTTTCCTTCCATTTCAGATCCGTGTAAAGCTTTGCCATGCCGAGAAAAAGAAACATGCAAAGTTAAGGATGGTGAAGCCCAATGTGTCCCGGACTTCACAGGAACCTGCTGGGGTTGGGGAGACCCGCATTATAGTACATTTGATGGGCTGAAGTTTGATTTCCAGGGCACTTGTTCTTACACCATTGCCAAATACTGTGGAAATGACTCTTCACTAGTGCCTTTCTCTATCGATGAGAAGAATGACAATAGGGGCAGCCAGGCGGTATCCTATGTGCGTCTGGCCCACATCTATCTGCATGGATATAAGATCTCCATCTACAAGCAGGAAATTGGAAAAGTCAGGGTATGTCAGCTGGTCATATGATAAAAGACCCCTCCGGTGTATAAATGAATTCATTAGATTGCTGTGAGTTTGGGTGGTATGGCCATGTTCCAGAAGCATTCTCTCCTGACATTTCACCCACATCTATGGCAGGCAACCTCATTGGTTGTGCGGTCTGTTAGAAACTTGGCAAGTAAGGTTTATATATCTGTGGAATGTCCAGGGTGGGAGAAAGAACTCTTGTCTGGGGGGATCCTTTGTTGGGAGGTGCTAGTTGGCAACACTAAAAAAAACAGGGGAATTCCAGACATGAAACAATCAAGGCCAGCTAACACCTTCTAACAAAGGATTCCCCCAGACAGGAAGCAGCCAGTCTTTGAAGGTACAAGGCCATTAAGTGCTAATCAAGGTGGCCAATTGCAACATTCACACTTGCCTCAAGCAGGCAAGAGTTCTCAAGCAGACACTCCACAGATATATAAACCTCACTTGCCTAGTTTCCAACTGACCTCACAACTCTAAGGAGGCCTGCCATTGATGTGGGCGAAATGTCAGGAGAGAATGCTTCTGGACCATGGCCATACAGCCCAAAAAAGTACAACAACCCAGTGATTCTGGCCATGAAAGCCTTCGACAACACAACGAATTCATTGTTGACACTTCACATCCCCACAAACAATTATCATGGCTCCATCCTACAAAATCTTAGAATCTGTAGTTTGGTGAGGAAATTAGAATTTTTTGAGGAAGAGGTCTAGCACTGTAGTCTAGAGGAGCAGACTAGAGTTGTCTAGGTACCTGCTCATCATAAAATTGTGATAATAGCTAAAATCAATATTAAATATTAAGCAATGGGGGTGCAGATGTCAAGAAACTTTCTCCCCTTTTGGAAATCTATTCCACCCCAAAAACCCTTCTAAACAGCTTCATCTTACATTATGCTAGCGCTGTTTCCCCTAGAGCTGGTTTTTCCTGTGCTTGCTTAGCTGTTCCTCTTTCCTAAGCTCATGGTAACATGGGGCTGTTGATACAGCTGTGCAATTCTTTGAAAACCAAAATAATAATTATTTATCTGTTTTGTTTTCATTCTTCATTTCCCAAGATAAATGATGCAATTGTGAGCCTGCCACTGAATCTTGAGGATGGGAAGATCAGGCTTTACCAGAGTGGTTCCAATGCAGTTCTTGAGACGTATTTTGGACTCCAAGTTACATATGACTGGAACTGGCATCTGGTAATCACTCTTCCCAGCAGTTATTATGGAGCCATGTGTGGGCTCTGCGGAAACTTCAATCAAAACCCAGGAGATGACATGACCTTTCTCAATGGGACCAAGGCTCCCTCCATTGTAAGCTGGGCCAGCAGCTGGAAAGTGAAGGACCGGGACCCTTTCTGCAGGGATTACTGTCAAAGTAATTGCCCAACATGTGATGACAGCAAGAGAGACTTGTATGGCGATGAAGGCTATTGTGGACTGATCAGCAAAACTTCAGAAGGACCCTTCAGAGAATGTCACTCCATAGTCAATCCAGATGACTTCTTTGATAGTTGCATTTATGATGTGTGCCTAAATGGAGGAGCCCAGAACATCCTCTGCCAGGCCTTGGAGGCTTATGCTAAGACCTGCAGAAAAGCGGGTGCCACCATATATGATTGGAGGACACCCTCTGGATGTGGTGAGTGTTCTTTCTCCATGTAGACCAGTGGGTCCCAACCTGTGGGCCATGAAACCTAAATAAGGGTCCATGGGTCTAGATGGTTAAATATGATTTTCTGTGGGCAAAGAGATGGTGACTACTGGATGGTACATGTTCTGTATCAGAAACTAGAGCTGATGTGTTCTATCCAATGCAATTTTATGAATCAGCACTCCTAATAACTGAACTGAATCTAAAGTTGTCCAAAAACTGATTCGTAACCCTTTTGGTTCTAATGTTGGAGAGCGGACCCTGGTCAAAGTGGTCTCTGGTCAGAGTGGTCTCTGGTCAATGTGGTCTCTGATCAAGTGGCCCCTGGTAAAAAAAAAGGTTGGAAACCACTGAATTAGACAATAGCTTTATTGTAATTTGGATGACAAGATCATAGCCTACAGTTCTTGTATCAGATGCGAATGTTTCTGTATACACGTAATGTCAGTAAGGACATCCAGCTTTGCCCTATGCTGTTCCAGTTACACTGCTATTTCTCTTGTTTTCATACTGCCTTTCTTTCTCACTGGTTTTTCTCTTCTGTCGCCCTCAAATATTTTCATCCTGTACTAGTTTCACATGGACACGATCTTCTGTGTCACTTTTTTCTTTTGCTCTCTTCCCCTCCATGTACACAGTCCATATAATGCAGATCAAAGCTGGCTCAAGAATACAGTGTCCAAAAGATGTAAACCACCAATATAATATAAAGAGCTGGGCATGTTTAGCCTGCAGAAGAGGAGGCTGAGAGGAGACATGATGAGGGCCATGTATAAATATGTGAAGGGAAGTCATAAGGAGGAGGGAGCAAGCTTGTTTTCTGCTTCCCTGGAGAGTAGGACGTGATACACTGGCTTCAAACTACGGGAAAGAAAGGAGACTCCACCTGAACATTAGGAAGAACTTCCTGGCTGTGAGAGCTGTTCAGCAGTGGAATTCTCTGCCCCGGAGTGTGGTGGAGGCTCCTTCTTTGGAGGCTTTTAAACAGAGGCTGGATGTCCACCTGTCAGGGATGCTTTGAATGCAATTTTCCTGCTTCTTGGCAGGTGGTTGGACTGGATGGCCCACGAGGTCTCTTCCAACTCTATGATTCTATGATTCAATATGCACTGTAGTGTGCATCAAGTCAGAAACAAAAAAACTCACAAGAAAGTCTATAATAAGTATGTCCTATGCAAGGCTCAAATCTGAGACCGAAACATGGCAAGTGCTTTTCAGGACAGCCCTAGTGTTGACACACTTTACAAAACCCCAGAGCACGGGTGGACAGAAGGTAAATGAGCAACCCCCACCCCATAAACTATATCATTACCATGGGAATGCTTACTTTATGCCCCTTTGTTTCAATTTCCTGTCCCTTTCCAGTGCTCAGGGCCATTATTTTAATCATGTAATTGCCATGTAAATTCATATGGCTTTATACATGGTGTGCATGCAGGGCAGAGATAAATGCTATGATTTAAAAACTCTACAGCTGGCAACCATGACATCAAGCACAACTGTGATTTCACTCATTGGATAAAAACTTACAGTAGTAGCAAATTCATCCCATATATATATATATATCTCCAGCAAAGGATCACCGCCTTGTCGGGGCGCTGGAGCTTGAGCACCTCAATGATGTCATGAGCGAAACCGTGAAGGGACACCCAAGACGGGACGGTCGTGGCAGAGAGGTCAGACCAAGCGTGATCCCTGGGGAAGGCAATGGCAAACCACTCCAGTATCCTTGCCAAGAAAACTAAATGGACCAGTACAACCCGAGATATGTCGGTATGCCATTGGAAGATGGGACTCCCAGGTCGGAAGATGGCCAAAATGCTACTGGGGAGGAGCAGAGGATAAGTTCAACTAGCCCCAGATGTGATGACGCAGCTAGCTCAAAGCCGAAAGGAAGGCTAGCGGCCGACGGTACTGGAGGCGAACGACGAATCCGATGCTCTAAAGATCAACACACCATAGGAACCTGGAATGTAAGATCTATGAGCCAGGGCAAATTGAATGTTGTTATTGGTGAGATGTCAAGACTAAAGATACACATTCTGGGGGTCAGCGAACTGAAATGGACTGGAATGGGCCACTTCACATCAGATGACCACCAGATCTACTACTGCGGACAAGAGGAACATCGAAGAAATGGAGTAGCCTTCATAATTAATAAGAAATTCGCTAAAGCGGTGCTTGGATACAACCCAAAAAATGACAGAATGATCTCAATTCGAGTGCAAGGAAAGCCTTTCAACATCACAGTGATCCAAATATACGCCCCAACCACAGCTGCTGAAGAAGCAGAAGTAGATCAGTTCTATGAGGATCTGCAGGACCTACTGGATAATACACCAAAAAGAGACATTATTTTCATTACAGGAGACTGGAATGCAAAGGTGGGAAGTCAAATGACAACTGGGATCACAGGCAAGCATGGTCTGGGAGAACAAAATGAAGCAGGACGCAGGCTGATAGAATTTTGCCAGGAAAACTCGCTGTGCATAACGAATACTCTCTTCCAACAACCTAAAAGACGGCTTTACACATGGACTTCACCAGATGGTCAACACCGAAATCAGATTGACTACATCTTTTGCAGCCAAAGGTGGCGGACATCCATCCAGTCGGTGAAAACAAGACCTGGGGCTGACTGTAGCTCAGATCACGAACTTCTTATTGCCCAATTTAGAATAAAACTAAAGAGATCAGGGAAAATACACAGACCAGTTAGATATGATCTCACTAACATTCCTAGCAAATATACAGTGGAAGTGAAGAACAGATTTGAAGGACTAGATTTAGTAAACAGAGTCCCAGAAGAACTATGGACAGAAGTCCGCGACATTGTTCAGGAGGCGGCAACAAAGTACGTTCCAAAGAAAAAGAAAACGAAGAAGGCAAAATGGTTGTCTGCTGAGACACTGGAAGTAGCCCAAGAAAGGAGGAAAGCAAAAGGAAACAGTGAAAAGGGGAGATATGCCCAGTTAAATGCGCAATTCCAGAGGTTAGCCAGAAGAGATAAGGAACTATTTTTAAATAAGCAATGCATGGAAGTGGAAGAAGACAACAGAATAGGAAGGACAAGAGACCTCTTCCAGAAAATTAGAAACATTGGAGGTAAATTTCAGGCAAAAAATGGTATGATAAGAAACAAAGATGGCAAGGACCTAACAGAAGCTGAAGAGATCAAGAGAAGGTGGCGAGACTATACAGAAGATCTGTATAGGAAGGATAACAATATCGAGGATAGCTTTGACGGTGTGGTGAATGAATTAGAACCAGACATCCTGAGGAGTGAGGTTGAATGGGCCTTAAGAAGCATTGCTAACAACAAGGCAGCAGGAGACGACGGGATCCCAACTGAACTGTTTAAAATCTTAAAAGATGATGCTGTCAAGGTGATGCATGCCATTTGCCAGCAAATATGGAAAACACAAGAATGGCCATCAGACTGGAAAAAATCAACTTATATCCCCATACCAAAAAAAGGGAAATGCGAAAGACTGCTCCAACTTCCGTACAGTGGCCCTTATTTCTCATGCCAGTAAGGTAATGCTCAAGATCCTGCAAGGAAGACTCCAGCAATACATGGAGCAAGAGTTGCCAGATGTTCAAGCTGGGTTTAGAAAAGGCAGATGAACGAGAGACCAGATTGCCAATATCCGCTGGATAATGGAGAAAGGCAGGGAGTTTCAGAAAAACATCTACTTCTGCTTCATTGACTATTCTAAAGCCTTTGACTGTGTGGATCATAATAAATTGTGGCAAGTTCTTGGTGGGATGGGCATACCAAACCACCTTGTCTCTCTCCTGAGGAATCTGTACAAGGACCAAGTAGCAACAGTCAGAACTGACCACGGAACAACAGACTGGTTCAAGATTGGGAAAGGCGTACGGCAAGGCTGCATACTCTCACCCAACCTTTATAACTTGTATGCAGAACACATCATGCGATGTGCGGGGCTGGATGAATGCAAAGCTGGGGTGAAAATTGCTGGAAGAAACATTAACAACCTCAGATATGCAGATGACACCACTCTGATGGCCGAAAGCGAGGAGGAGCTGAGGAGCCTTCTAATCAAGGTGAAAGAAGAAAGCGCAAAAGCCGGGTTGCAGCTAAACATCAAAAAAACCAAGATTATGGCAACAAGAATGATTGACAACTGGAAAATAGAGGGAGAAACCGTGGAGGCCGTGACAGACTTTGTATTTCTAGGTGCAAAGATTACTGCAGATGCAGACTGTAGCCAGGAAATCAGAAGACGCTTACTTCTTGGGAGGAGAGCAATGTCCAGTCTCGATAAAATAGTGAAGAGTAGAGACATCAGACTGGCAACAAAGATCCGCCTAGTCAAAGCCATGGTATTCCCTGTAGTCACTTACGGATGTGAGAGCTGGACCTTAGGGAAGGCTGAGCGAAGGAAGATCGATGCTTTTGAGCTGTGGTGTTGGAGGAAAGTGCTGAGAGTGCCTTGGACTGCGAGAAGATCCAACCAGTCCATCCTCCAGGAAATAAAGCCCGACTGCTCACTGGAGGGAAAGATACTAGAGACAAAGCTGAAGTACTTGGTGGCCACATCATGAGGAGACAGGAAAGCCTAGAGAAGACAATGATGCTGGGGAAAGTGGAAGGCAAAAGGAAGAGGGGCCGACCAAGGGCAAGATGGATGGATGGCATCCTTGAAGTGACTGGACTGACCTTGAGGGAGCTGGGGGTGGTAACGGCTGACAGGGAGCTCTGGCGTAGGCTGGTCCATGAGGTCACGAAGAGTCGGAGACGACTGAACGAATGAACAACAACATATATATATATATATAATATTAGGGTTTTGTTTAAAGTAAAAAAGTAGATATTGTAACATTGAAAGTGGGAGAACAAAATCATATATAGTAAAGTAGGAAATGTAAAAGAGAATAATAGAAAACATTGAAAGTGGGAGAACAATATCATATATAGTAAAGTAGGAAATATAAAAAAGAAAAGAAAAGAAAAAAGAAAAGGAAACAAACAAACAAAAAACTGTTACCTCCTTCTTCCTTCCGTCGGTCGTGTGATCTTCCTCTAGAAAGTGTTATCTTATGAATAGTCTATTTCCCCTCCGTATTCTTTGTTCTTACGATTGAATCTTTTTAGCATATAAGCTCTATTTTCAACTGTCTAAAATAATCCTTTACTGGATCCCACTTGGTTTCTTTCTTTGGTAAGCCTTGGTTTAGTGAAAACCGATAGGTAAGTTTATCCATGTTCATAATCTCTAGTATTTTATTCAACCATTCTTCTCTTTTGGGCATCTCTTTTAGTCTCCAGTCTCTGGTATATACTATTCTCACTGCTGTAGTCAGAAAATAAAACAATAACTCTTTATTCTTATCTTCTTCTGTCTCTAACATTCCTAATAGAAAGTATTCTGGATCTCTTGAGATTTTAATTTGTAGAATCATCCGTATAACATCATTTATGTCCTTCCAAAATTTTTCTGCTTATATATACTTATAAATACTTACAGCAGTAGCAAATTTATCCCTTATATATCTGCTTTGACAAAGACTAAAGGTGCAATGTCTTCTGAACTAGGAATCCATACCAGGGAATGATGTCAATAGCTACTGGGTAGCATGGCTGGGATCCAAGTCAGTCCCAGACAACCATACAATATGAGAACTGCAACTTATACTCCCCTTCTTGCTGTCTTTTCGTTGTCTCCCCACAATTCTTATTCATTCCCAAATGGATTCATTCTCCTTCTTTGAACCCTTTTCTACCAAGGTCTTACTTTGTACCTGTAATTTAACATCTTCCCTCCCTTCTTTCTGTCTTACAGTCTTGCCATGCTCAGAAAATAGCCATTATGAGTTCTGTGGGAATGCCTGCACAGCTACCTGTTCTGATCGCACTGCTTCCTCTTCATGCCATGAACCATGTGTGGAAACCTGCCAGTGTGACGACGGATATGTCATCAGCGTCGACAAATGTGTGCCCATTGGGAGCTGTGGCTGCACCTACAATGGCTTCTACTATAAACCCGGGGAGGAATTCTGGGCTGATGACAACTGTGAATCTCACTGTACGTGTGATTCCAGCCTGGGGATAGTGGTGTGCAAACCAGCCAGCTGTAAAGCTAATGAGAAGTGTGCAGTGGACAATGGCGTCCGAGGCTGTCTTCCTGCTGGGTTCGCTACTTGTTTAGCATCTGGAGATCCGCACTATACCACATTTGATGGGAAAAGATATGATTTCATGGGGACCTGTGTCTACTAGCTGGTAGGCTATTGCGCTGATGACCAAACCCTTACACCTTTCGCCGTTGATGTGGAAAATAACAACCGAGGCAACAAAAAGGTGTCCTACACTAAAGTGGTAACTTTGAAGACTTATAATGTAACCATTGTCCTGAGCCAGGAGCATCAACGCAAGATTAAGGTATTGACAAGAGGAAATGAGTGGATATATATGGAAGTTTTTGTATCAGGTGGGGGGAGGGGTTGGGGATATCTGTGGTTATTGATACACAGTTCCTCCATTCTGATGGCTGTCATAGATTCAGCCAGATGGCAAGCAGACTGAAGGCAAACAGAGTGACAGACCCAAGTTCATAAACTTCCTACACTGAAAATAATGAATTTCTTAGGATGGGAAGAATTTACAGTGTTCTTTGATATGCCAAGGGGCTTGTCTATTCCAGTAAAAAAACAACAACATAGTGGCTCAGAAATAACGACTGAATGTCTAAACGTCATCCATAAACTTATGGACCTTAATGCACGGTAAACCATATTGACCACTTTAGCTCCTTACTAAGGAAAGTCATGGAATGCTGTGGAGTTTCAATGAAATTGAGCTACACGAGGCCATCTCCTTTTCTCTGGATGTGTCAACACAAGGAAATGGGGATGGATTGGGTCCATGTCACCATAGGCACTGCCAAACAATTGCAGGGCTCCTGGCCATTGTGGGCACTGTGTCAATCCACCCCCGATCCCTTCCCTGCAGTGACTAGGAGCTCTCCAGAACCTCAAAGGGCATTGACAATAATGACCGGAAAGGTAAGGTGACAGTCCAGCTAGGCCATTCAGTTGTTGGTTCCTTAAAAGTCTTTAAAAGACATAACAGAATAAAGCAATCAAGTAGCCATCAATTTGTAACCATCTATTTTACTAACTCTCTATGAAATCGCAGATTTACAGATTGTATAGTCCATAATGTCATGTCCGATGTCTTCATATTAGCAAAGTATCTCAGAGAGCTCATCCAATGATGCATTAAATACCTCTGTAGGAATATGACCGTATACTTTCTCTTGTATCACATTTTAGGTGAATGATGTGTTTGTGAACTTGCCTTTCTACTATGAAGACATGATACAGGCTTACATCCGAGGGAATGAGGCCGTCATCAAGACCAATTTTGACCTGACAGTAACCTTTGACTGGAAGAGTTATGTCAAAGTGTCTGTGCCCAGCACTTATTCCAATGCCCTTTGTGGCCTCTGTGGCAACTACAATACCGACCCCAATGATGATTTGATAATGAAGGATGGGCACCAAGCTTCTAGTGTATCCCAGTTTGGAGAGAGCTGGAAGGTGGCAGAGGCCCCAGGTTGCTCTGTGGGTTGCACCACTGACTGCCCAGTATGTGGAGAGGAACAGAAACTAATCTATAAGGGTGACCAATACTGTGGGATCCTCATCAGAAAAGATGGCCCATTCAGACATTGTCATGGGATCATTGACCCAACTCCCTACTTTGATGGTTGTGTCTTTGACACCTGCCAGTACCATGGTCAGCATGACGTGTTGTGTAATGCCATCAGTGTTTATTTGGCAGCCTGTCAGGCCCTGGACGTCCAAATTGAAGAATGGCAATCGGACACCTTCTGCAGTAAGTATCATCTCTTCAACTCATTTTGCAATAGTCTGTAGGTAACTGCTGAGCAAGTGCACATACAAAAACAATTATTTGTGTTGAAAAAATAATATTGCAAAAGTGTTTATGTTCCTGTTTTATTGAATTATGTTTTGATTGACAGTTGTGCTGCCAAAATGTATTTGACCAAGAAGACAAATATCTGCCTGAGGTCTCCCCCATTACAATCACTATCCAGATACTCTTTTCTTCCAACCACCTGGGTGCGCTTTCCTTCACTTTACTTAGCCACTGCATCTTAGGCCTCTTCTACACTGCCATATAATCCAGATTATGAAATCAGATAATCCATATTATCTGCTTTGAAGTGGATTATATGAGTCTACACTGCCATATAATCCAGTTCAAAGCAGATAATCTGGATTTTATATGGCAGTGTGGAAGGGGCCTGAGTCTCCAATCTACTCCACTTCCATAAAGCTAATTTGCTCTTTTTCACGATCTAATCCCCCTAGTTGCTTTCTCTTCCTCTTCACACAATAAGGGAATCACCTCAATGTTGTCCAGTCTGCCTCTTAACACCCTTCAATTTACCAGGCACCAAGGTCTTCCCTATTTTGACACACCTTTTTAGTTTCAGAAGACCTTGAAAGCCTTTTAATTTCAGAAGACCTTGAAAGGGAAGCAACTTCTCTACTTGATAGTTTTCCCTACTAAAATTCTAGCTCATATGGAGCTGCCTCTGAAGCTTCTTCTAGAGCAGGGGTCCTCAAACTAAGGCCCATGGGCTGGATGTGGCCCTCCAAGGTCATTTCCCTGGCCCTCGCTCAGGGTCCACCTAAGTCTGAAACTACTTGAAAGCACACAACAACAACAACAACAACAATCCTATCTCACCAGCAAAAGTAGGCCCACACTTCCCATTGAAATACTAATAAGTTTATATTTGTTAAAATTGTTCTTCATTTTAATTATTGTATTGTTTTAAAGTGTGTTTTACACTACAAATAAGATATATGCAGTGTGCATAGGAATTCATTCATTTCTTTTTCAAATTATAATCCAGTCCTCCAACAGTTTGAAGGACTGTGACCTGGCCCTCTATTTAAAAAGTTTGAGGACCCCTGTTCTAGAGGATGATTATGACAAATCTAGACTGTCGCTCCTTCTCAGAGAAGGGCATGAAAATAGTGCTCTAAAATAAACAAATACTTTGTAGTAACAAAACTTGATCAATCCTTTAAAAACCCACCTTCAGTGCTGCCCAAGTTTCAGATACCCAAGTTTCATGGACTTGGAACTATGGTGAGAACACAAATACACAAGTTGAATCATTCTCAATTAATTAGAATATGTCAATAAGAGCATCAGACCAAAAAAAAAAAAAAAGAACTCCGCTGACTTTGTTTAATTTATTAGAGGTGATAACTTCAAATATGTCCTCACATATCATCATTATCCAGTACCCAAAGAACAAATCATACTCTTACATACAACAATTTAAATGTGAACTTGAAATTCCCCACCTTCTGTTTTGTCTTTTCTCCTAGGTCTTGCTTGTTCACCAAACTCCCATTATGAGCTCTGTGGAAACGGCTGTCCAGCAACTTGCTATGGTCTCTCTTCTCCGTATGGCTGTGAACCCTCATGCAAAGAAGGTTGCTATTGTGATTCTGGGTTTGTCTTGAGTGGAGATCAGTGTGTTCCTCTTGGCGATTGTGGCTGTACGTACCAGGGCAAGTACTACAAGAAGGGAGAGGAGTTCTATCCCACTTCAAACTGCCAGAAGCACTGCCGCTGCAGTGACAACGGAGTTGTTGAATGCCAAGATATTTCTTGTGGTGCGCATGAAGAATGCAAAGTGGAGAATGGCATCCAAGGTTGCCATCCTGTGGGTCACGGCAAATGCAGTGTGACAGCTGGATCCCATTACTTGACTTTTGATGGACGGGCTTATGATTTCCAGGGGACTTGCACCTATATTTTAACTGAAGTTCATGCAAGAGATTCTAAGTTGGCAAACTTCTCCATTCTGGTGGAGAATGAAAGGTCCTTGACCAAGAAGGTTGTGGTCCTTTTTCATGAATACATTGCTATTATTGAGAAAGCAATGAAGTGGAACATTAAGGTAAGTCTTACCATGAGTTTTGTCTCTTAGAAAAAGAAACATTAACCCAAAGATGATGATGATGATGATGATGATGATAGCAACTTTATTTTATACCCTGCCGCCATCTCCCTGAAGGAACTTGGGATAGCTTACAGGGGGTCAAGCCCGGTCAACAGAGTTAAAAATGTAATGCATTAGAATGCATAACAATCAATTTAAAACAACATAAAACAACATTATAACAAAATATAAAACAAGCATCAAAACCAACAACATTAGAATAATTCAAGCCTCGATATAGGTGGGTGGGCTGGTGCACAAAAATTCAGAGGATAGTGCTAGTAAGTAAAGTGTATATGACATATAGCAACATTAAGGATAAGAGCAATATAAGAAGGATCATTCTACCTTTGAATACAACAGTAGTAAAGTGCATGGCCAGAATTTTTGGGTCCTAAGTTCTTAGAATAATTTTAGAGAAACATACATCTCCTTTATTTCTTCAAACTTCTTGAACCAGGATTGCCAAATTTCAGTGGCTGACTCTGAAACTTAGGGCATGGACGCTTTCTCTAGGCCAGTGATTCTTAACCTGTGGGTTGCAGACCACCAGTGGGCTGTGAGGATGAAAATCGGTCCCATGAGCCTTTATTTTATTTTAATTCCACTCCTTTCACACCACCTGCCACTCCTTCCCTGTTGCTGACCATGGCATATGTTCTGTATCAGAAACTAGAGCTGATGTGGTCTATCCAATGCAATTTTCTGAATCAGTACCCCAAACTGAATCTAAAGTTGACCAAAAACTGATTCGTAACCCTTTTGGTACTAATGTTGGAGAGTAGTCCCTAGTCAAGTAGTCCCTGGACAAAGTGGTCCCTGGTCAAGGGGTTTCTGGTCAAAGTGGTCCCTGGTCAAGGGGTTCCTGGTCAAAGTGGTCCCTGGTCAAGTGGTCTCTGGTCAAAGTGGTCCCTGGTCAAAGTGGTCCCTGGTCAAAGTGGTCCCTGGTCAAGTGGTCCCTGGTCAAGTGGTCCCTGGTCAAAGTGGTCTCTGGTCAAAAAAAAAGTTGCGAACCACTGTTTTAGTCCTTAGGGCAAGGAAGAGAAATATCTGGGAGATATCTTTGCCTTAAAAATGTATATGTACACACACACACACACACACACCTTATTTGTTAGTGCTTTTTTATTTGAGTGGAACACTACATGCAATTTGTGCTGATGCTTAAGATTTCAAACTTAGTGACATCATCAGAGAGTGTCCATATTAACATCACCTAGGACCATATCTTAAAAACATCCTATGTCTCAGGTTTTGGACCTACATCCTGATTTCACAATCCTATCTTTAGGAAATATGCTAGAGGATGGATTGCAAGGTGGGAGAGTAGAGAAAATTCCCCTCCATGCTTTAGGTCCTATCTCTCCCGTTAAATGTGTGGTTTAAACTAATTATAATCATATGCACTGCAAATATGTACCAACGACCGTATCTATAGTCTCTCTCTCTCTCTTTTTTTTTTTGCTATTAATACAGGTGAATGGAGAACTCTACACTCTGCCAATGAGTACAAATGATGAGAAACTCTGGGCCAACCAAGAAGGGAACAATATAATCCTCCAGTCTAACTTTGGCCTCAAAATCCTTTATGACTCCTCTTCTTATGTCTTTGTCTCCGTACCTAGTACATATCAAGGACATGTCAGTGGCCTATGTGGTAACTTCAATAATGATATTTCCGATGATTTCACCCTACCAAATGGGAAAAGTACCCAGAATATCGATGAATTTGGTATCTCTTGGAAAGTTCCTATTGGTGGCGTCAGTTGTGTAGATAGCTGTGGGGAAAAATGCCCCATCTGTGATGCAACTAAGACAGCCCCATATCAGCCGGAGAGTTCCTGTGGAATAATAAAAGCCATAACAGGCCCATTCAAAGATTGCCACTCCTTGGTGAATCCTACTGAATACTTCAACAGTTGCTTGTATGAAATGTGTGCATCCAGTGGTGCAGGAGAGACCCTCTGTCGGAGCATTCAAGCTTATGTTGCTGCATGCCAGGCTGCTGGAGTTGCAATTGGAGCCTGGAGAACAAACACTTTCTGCCGTAAGTTTTCCCTTTTATGTTATAATACTCTGTTAACACACTGCACATCAAGACTTTAGATGTTTTTCTTCAGATTTCCTGAGTCCATTGCCCTTTGGAATTATTAGATTCAAGTGGTTTGGATTTTAAAGGTGATTATTAGGGCTGGGCGGTTTTGTTTCGTTAATTCGTAATTCGTTAAAAATTCGTTATTTTTTTTGTTAACGAAGCGATAACGAACCATTCTGGAGCAACTTAAAAATGAAACGAATTTTTCAATTCGTTTCGTAAATGCTTCGCATTTCGTTATGTATTCGTTTCGTTATTGGTTTGAGGTCGTTTCGTTATTATTTCCGCATGTCTGGGGCAAGTTTTATAGTTGTTTTTTGTTTAATTAATGAAAAAAAATTATAATATCACACCAACAGTCAACAAGAGAGGGAGAGGGAAGCTTCAGAAGTTTTTTTAGCGTATTGCGCAATTGCGGCCGCCATTAACGAATCGATTCGTTATTGCTTCGTTATTGTTTTGTAATTTTTTTTACCATTTACGAAATTTCGTAAATATCGAACTTTTTTTAAGGAAAATTTCAGAATTCTTTTAAATATCGAAACGCAAAAAACCCCAAAAAACGAATCGATTTTAGAAACAAATTTTTCCGTTGTTACCCAGGCCTAGTGATTATCTTTTTTTTTTACTTGAATCAGCAAGAAGGATGGCTACTGCACAATGGATGAAGGTGGCTGAAGGGCTAATGGGATTCTGAGCCAAACATTGTTTCTGAAATACTTTAAAGTTAGCCTTAAGTGAAATGTTTTTTGGAGAGTGCACTATGAAGACAAGGAACTATTTCATTCATTCATCTTCTACTTAATGTTACGTCAATAGCTGCAATATTTCTCTTCTACAATGGAAAGATTACACAGCTCTGCATTTTAAACTATAGCTAAGTATAGCTCTCTGTCTGTCTATCTATCCCAGTGGTTCCCAATCTGTGGTCCATGGAGCACCAGTGGTCCACAAGAATGAAAATATGGTCTGTGGCCTCACCATTACTACACTGTTGCCTCAAAACCATGTGGCAATGAGAGTGACTGGTCTTGCGAAACCCTGTCAAAATGCTGAGGCAATGGGGTTGTCGGGAAAGGAGAGGGAGAGGGTGACTACCCCCGAAAGTGCTGCCGTTAGCCTATAAAGCCCTTAACGATTCCAGCCTAGTTTACCTGTCCGAACGTATCTCCCACTATGAACCGCCATGAAGGTTAAGATCTTCAGGGGAGGCCCTGCTCTCAGTCCCACCATCCTCGCAAATGCGACTGGTGGGGATGAGAGACAGGGCTTTCTCAGTGGTGGCTCCTCATCTGTGGAACTCCCTTCCTTGTGACATCAGAACAGCCCCCTCCCTCCTATCCTTTAGAAAGCAACTTAAAACATAGTTGTGGTTCCAAGCGTTCAAACAATAGATGCAGCAAGTGGGATTAATACTGACGCTATGTTACTGTCAATTGTTTTGACCTTGACTATGATTTCTATTTACATGGTTTTAAATGAATGTTTTAATAATTTAATATTTTAATTACTTTTTAAATTGCATTTATTATATATGAATCTGTTTAATGGCCTCAAACGGTTGCCTGTTGTATGCTGCCCTGAGTCCGCCCCCCCCCTGGGGGGGTGAGAAGGACGGGATACAAATAAGCAAAATAAATAAATACTACCACATCAGCTCTAGATTATTAAAAATGGTTTTTCTGTGGGCGAGCAGGTGGTGACTACTGGATGGCATATGTTCTGTAACTAGACCTGATGTGGTCTATCCAATGCAATTTTCTGAATCAGCACCCCAAATAACCAAACTGAATGTAATGTTGACCAAAAACCGATTCACATCCCTTTTGGTACTAATGTTGGAGAGTAGTCCCTGTTCAAGTGCTTCCTGGTCAAAAAAAGGTTGAGGACCACTGCTTTATCCTTTCTCTCTATCTCTATCTCTCCACACAATCAAACCAACTGTGGTGCTACTACTCAGGTAGATATTAATGAACATATATTGTTTCATTTTTAAAAAAATGTTGTATGAAACTAACTCCAGACTACGCCTATAAGTATAAAGTGTATATGAAGTATAGATTACTTTAATGTTTGGACTTCTATCCCAACTCTAAGTTTTCTCATGGTGTGCATGTATCAATACGCCTATTTCAAAATCCAGGAGAATGCAAAATCCAAAACACTAGTGGTTCCAAGCATTTTAGAAAGAGATATGCAACATGTATCTAGTTTAAATGATTATATGAAATAAATTTTAAAATTGCATTTGTTTTTAAAAATATTTACTGATTATAGCTAAAAATCACCACAAAGTACAGTACAAATAATATATTCTGTTTAACCCTGATTTAATATAGATACTAATATAAGTTGTATAGAAAGTTTAAGAAGAAACAAAAGTTTCCCATATTAAATTTTTCAAGGCATCATTCCAGCAATGTGTACCTTGTACCCAATAGGAGTTATCCTTTCTCTGTCAGCGCTTGCTACTCGTTTCCCTTTCTGTTTTTTCAGCTCTCACCTGCCCATCCAACAGCCATTATGAGTTATGTACAAGGACATGTGATTTCACCTGTGCCGGATTGTCCTCTCCAGGACAATGTACCAAAAAGTGCTTTGAAGGGTGCCAGTGTGACAATGGCTACCTGTTTGATGGAGACAGGTGTGTGCCAATGGAGAACTGTGGCTGTGTACACGAGGGGCGCTACATCAAGGTAAGTACAACTGTTGTAGGTTATGATCCACTCATGTGTGCATATAGCTTTTCTTGACTCTCATAAGAAAGGGGACAAAGAACCTAGGAACCCTGGGTATTATGGGATTACAACTTTCATCAGCACCATCCAAAATAAGGCAAGGTGTGATAGGATTTGTAATCCAATAACATCTGGAAGGTTACACATTGCTAACCTCTGTTTTAGGAGCAAGCTTCTTTCCTCACTGAGCCCCAAGTAGGCTTATGACATAATGGAGGAGAATGTGCTGCTTATCTTGATGAAATGGGTGTCTTCCAAAGATAGTTTCTGTTACGTTTCTAGGTAGTCAACATGATTCTCTAAGTTTTCAGAGAACCGCTAAGTGGATTGCTGTGAGTTTTCCGCACTGTATGGCCATGCTCCAGAATCATTCTCTCCTGTACTTTTCAAGGGGCCTCCAACCAGAAAAATCATCACTATTATTCATTACAATTATGATCCCAAATTGAAGTAGAGGCATGGATGGCAAACCATTTCTTCATAGAATTATTTTCATAATGCTAAAGGCAAAGGTTTCCCTTGACATTAAGTCTAGTCATGTCTGACTCCGGGGTGGTGGTGTTCATTTCCATTTCTAAGCTGAAGAGCCGGCATTGTCCATAGACGCCTTCAAGGTCATGTGGCCAGCATAACTGCATGGAGTGCTGTTGCCTTCCCGCAGAAGCAGTACCTATTGATCTACTCACAGCTGCATGTTTTCGAACTATATGTTGGCAGAAGCTGGGCCTAACAGTGGGAACTCATCCCGCTCCCCGAATTCTAACTGCCAACGTTTTGGACAGCAAGTTCAGCAGCTCCATGGTTTAACCTGCTACACCACCAAGGGGCCCTTTGTGCAAATCCTAGTCTTACAATATTTTTATTCTGAGTACCTCTGAATTTAGGACTATGAAATATTTGGATTTGCCCCTACATGCATAGTCTTTTTTGTTTTGCAAGATATATTTGTAGAGTTCTCTTGATTTCAGTATGTGTTCACAAGTATTTACATTCCATTTTCAACATCGTCTCCTTTTTGATGCTGTGCATTTTGCAGGCTGGCGAAGGTATAATCTTAGAAGGTTGTTTGAAGAACTGCACCTGCCACGCTTCCGGCCAATTCATTTGTGAGGAAACCAACTGCCCAGAAGGCGCCATATGTTCCCTCCATAACGGTGTGCGTGGATGCATGTGGCCCATGGGAGAGTGCATCCTCCAACCTGGAGCACAGCTGACCTCATTTGATGGCACCTCTGGACAAATCCTCTCCGAAGGGATTTATGAAATAGCTTCTCTTTGTAATCAAAATGACCCCTTTTGGTTCAGGATTATAGCAGTGGTCCAAGTTTGTCACAACTGGGATTTGGCAGCTGTGTCAACCCTACACGTCTTTTTCAACGGAGTGTTTATCACAGTAAAAAGCAGCAATGAAACTTGGGTAAGTGTCTGAGGCAGGATGAGATCAATTAGATAAGCTGAGGAATAATGGAACGTATAATACTTCTTGCACTGATAAAAAGATTAAAGCATGTCTGCACTCCAAAATGGTCTGCAACCCAGAAAATAATATAATATACTTTGTTTATATTCCGCTCTATCTCCCTGAGGGAACTCAGGAGGATTACAGAACACATATACGGCAAACATTCAATGCCGTTATACAGTTGACAAGGAGAGTCAGTATGTAAACAAAGATATAGGCTTTTCCCATATTTTTCCATCTCTGACGTCTGGAGGCTGTGCTCGACTCTTGCGACGGGGAAGTGGGGGGGATGTGTGCCATCGCTCCATCAAAAAATGTACACAGGAATACATATATTAGAAATGTTGCAGCATAAAATATACCTATGTTTAGGGCGCAAGATGAGAGAGAGTCAATAGTGTAAGAGCTGGTCTATTTTAACCTTTGTTTTAAGCTTTGTTTTAACCTTTGTTTTTAACTTCTTTGGTATGAATTTTTACCTTGGCATTTTAATGATGATATTTTAATTGCTTTTAACTTAATCAAGTTTTAATGTATGTTAGTACACTATTTCAGAAGTTTTAGAATAGTGATTCGTATCTATTTGTGTACTTTTTTTGTTTTTGTCTTTAATGTTGATATAGTCAGTGGACTAATCAATAAACTTTGCTTGTATATAGTTCTGAAGAGAGAGTCAATTCATTTCATTATGTGGGGAAGTTGATACATTTGGAAAATAAGTACTGTATATACTCAAGTTTTTCAGCCCCCTTTTTAGGCTGAAAAAGCTCCCCTCGGTTTATACTTGAGTTGAGATTATTTATTATTTTACTCTGTTATTAGTATTATTTTATTACCTTTATTATTTTACTCTATTATTATTATTATTATTATTATTATTATTATTGCATTTATTATTCTTCTCTATTCTTGTTTATATTACATTTATTATTTTCCCCTATTTATTATTATTCTTACATATATTATTTTACTCTCTTCATTATTATGGGAAGGATAGGTGAGCACATTTACATGGAAGAAGGTGAGAATCATGGTTTAATCAGAGTCTTATCTTAAATTACAGTTTTATGTAAATATCCAAAAGCATTTAACTTACTGAAGCCTCAATTAAAGTAATTTTATTGGTATCTATTTTTATTTTGCATTTCCCACCCTTGGCTTATACTCGAGTCAATACATTTTCCCAATTTATTGTGGTAAAATTAGATGCCTCAGCTTATATTTGGGTCAGCTTATACTCGAGTATATACGGTACTAAAATATAGCATTAGGAGATGAGAGTATTTGCTTTCATTCTTTAAAACAAAATTTGCAAATGGATATAAAAAATTGGTGGAGGAAATTTGACAAACTGAAGAAAAGTAACATGGATAGAACAAAATTAAATATGTATTGTCGAAGGCAATATAAATGGAAATGGTTGAAAAACACATGTTTTGAGTTTTGAAAAGAATTCTACAGTGATGAAACATTCAGGATTTTAATTCTCTTTTTGATATTTTTTACTTTGCTTCTCATTAATGTCCTTGAAGAATTTCCTCTGCCAATCACTGAGACTTTTCTTTAATTTTTTCTTTGCAGACAATGAATTTTTGCATTCCTCCCTTCTGGTTCCTAATCAATTAGATTTAATAAGGCTAATCTATTTTTACACTAAAACTTGGCATATTACAGGGATGTTCTTCAGGTTGTATTTTAACAGAATGATTGATTTAATGCTCTCTTATTTTTGATAGTTGCCATTCATGGTCTGTGCCTCAATCTGCTCCTAGTGTTGTTTGTGCAGAGAGAATAGCTCTTTTCCATCTTCTATTTCCAATCATGTAGTCTAGCCGATTATAATATTAGTCATTCAGGTGATGCTCATGCATACAGTTGCCTCTTTGGTTGCTTGAAAATTGGATTTGTAATTCACCATTAGTCTTACAAAATTCAAGTATAAAGTACTTTTCTGCAAACAAAAGTGCCTCTTGGGGCCCTTCCACACAACCCTATATCCCAGAACAACAAGGCAAAAAAAAATCCCACAATATCTGCTTTGAACTGGGTTTTCTGAGTCCACACTGCCATATACCCCAGTTCAAAGCAGATGTTGTGGGATTTTCTGCCATGATATTCTGGGATATAAGGCTGTGTGGAAGGGCCTTCAGGCTTCTTGAAGACATAGAATGTATGTGCGTCTTCTATTTTGGAGATAACCAAGTCTTTTCAGCATATATATTTTCTTTACTTCAACTCTAATCCAACACTTTGCTATCTGTCTACATTTCAGGTAAATGGACATCGAGTATCACTCCCAGGTACAATATCTGAAAATATTTCTATAAGCATCTCTCGTCATGGGGTTGTGATTGATCTAGCTTCTGAAGTCAAAGTTCTCCTCAGACCCTGTGGAGAAGTGAAGGTGGAAGTCAGTGAGAGCCTGGGAGGAAAACTCTGTGCCTCTTGTGGGAACTTCAATGGAAATGGTGCTGATGACTTGGTGCTGCCCAATGGGAAGACAGCAGGAAACATTGCTGAAGTTATTGATGCCTGGAAGGCCATGGATTTCTATGGCTGGTGAGTGGTTCTGGAGAGAGGTCTTTGTCATTTTTCAAAGAGTACAAGAGAAAAAAATGATTGCTCCACTGTTTGAATGGCAACTCTAAGCTGGACATTACATAGAATTTTCTTCGCAGTATGTATTCAAGGAGGGATGACTTTTCCTTCCCCTGCAGTTGAGAGAGTGTGACTTGCCCCAGGTTACCCAGCCAGTTTCTATGGTTGAGCAGGGATTCTAGCTCTCGTCTCCAGAATTACAGTCCAATGTTCCAACAACTACTCTTTAATGACGCCCCTTTATTACATAGAGATAGGAAAGAGTAGCATTTGAGAGCAGGTTGTAGCCATTTAAAAGCAGAAAGTATAATGAAGGTACACACTACACAGGGAGAAAAATACATATAAACACTATCATTAAGTCTGTTTCCTTAAAAGTTGCACAATGATCTTATGAAATATTTGGATGATGCTCATAATATTTTCCATGTTTTTCTCTCTTCCAGTAAAGTCTGAAAGCCACCTGAATCACTGTGAAGGTTTCCCTGTGGTCTTCATAGCTGGTAGTAACTTTAACTATTTAAACTCATTTTTTCAGAATATAAGAATATAATGCATTTTTTCAGAATATAAGAGTTTCCAGGTATTGCATTTCATGTAGCAATAAAATATTTTTGGAAACCTGTTCAAGAGTAATATTTATTTATTTGCTGTATTTGTATACTGCCCTTCTCAGCCCTCAGGTGACTCAGGGCCATTTACAATGGCAACGATTTGATGCCCCAGAACACCATAAAACATTAAAAAAATATTAACACATAATATGCATCTCCTAATAAAAACATTGTCCCACCTCGTCATCCAGTCGTTCCAATTCCTATGTCTTTTTCCTTGCATTTTCAAATGTTTGTTCAAACAACCAAGTCTTGTTCCATAACCAAGGGCCACCACTGAGAAGGCCCTGCCTCTCGCCCCCTCCAAATGTGTTTGTGACGCAAGCGGGATTGAGAACAGGGCCTTCCCGGACAATCTTAAAGTCCTAGCAGGTTCATAAGGGAAGATGTGTTCAGACAGATAAGTTGGGCCAGAACCATAATATAATTTAGCCTGTGATTTCTTTTCTGTAGTCCTGCTCTGGAAGGTGATAGCTGACATAAGACTGTAACTGGAAAATGGGCAAGATTCTATATCAAGTAGAAGGAGACTAAAATTCTGCCTGCACACTTCGGTGTCTTTATAACCAGCTTTCAGACACTGGGCTGGGGGTCAAGAGGCATGTGGCTGCCCACCGGTGGATGGCTAAATATGAAGCAATACCACTATCTGTTAGGGGTGTGCATGATTCCTTTTGGCAATATCAGATTCAGGGATATTCATTGATCTGGCTGCTGAACCTCTGACAATGGACCAGGCGGAGGGCAATCCAAGGCTCAGCCAATACAGATGGGGACCTATATTCACGGACCCCCCCCCCCCCAACTTATCCTCTTCTAACGGCTTTTCTTCCCTCTCTCTAACTGACTTCTTTCCTCTCTCAGAATGTTGTTTTTTTTCTTCCAACTGTCATCCTTAACTCCCTCCTTTTTAAAATTCCGGCATCTGCTCATTTAAATATGACCAATCAGATTCCCTTATGTAAATTAACTCCGCCCCGACTGCTACTACCCCTTTAAGAATCATAGAATGGCTGGCCTTATTCCAACCCTGCAATATAGGCCATGTTCTAACATTAACGTTTACTCTTAAATTCTACCCCATAACCAGTAGTTCGCTACAGCTTCCCCAGGCCTCTCCTCCAGAGACAGCCCCCCTGGGAACTACAAACCTCTAAAGTTTCCCTATTCACAGCAATGGACCGAATCTTACCAGCACAAAAACAATATCCCCTCCCTCCACATTTTGGGCATTTCCCGGAAAACAAAACAAGGGGGCAGCCGAAAATGGGACCAAAAATTGTAAAGTCCCCCCCCCCCCCCGAATTGCACACCCAACTATCCATCAAGAATGCTCATTCTGATGGAGAAGCTGCTGCTTTTCCTGGGAAATCTTCGGAAACTTGTTTCGGGGATTCTATTTCATTCTCTGTGAATATTTCTGTTTCTGCCTTGCTGGAGAATCTGCTTCTCTTGTTTCGTTCCTGTGCAGATTCTGCCTTGCTTTGCTCCTTTGCTTGTATTTGACTTGTTCTTAACTTGAGGTTGTCACCTGGAGTAAAGGAAATTAGGCTTGGGCGGTTTCGTTCGTTAATTTCGTAATTTGTTATTAATTCGTATTTAAATTAGCTTACAATCCAATATTGAGCCATGTAGGAATAGTGTGAGGAATAAATTAGATTCGAAACAATTTTTTAAATTTATTTCGTAATTATTTTGTAATTATTTTGTAATTATTTTGTAATTATTTTGTAATTATTTTGTAATTATTTTCGCATGTCTGGTGCAAGTTTTATAGTTGTTGTTTGTTTTATCACACCAACAGTCAACAACAGAGGGAGAGGGAAGCGTCAGAAGTTCCCCCTGTCCCATTTGGAGGTTTTTTTAGCATATTGCGCAATCGCGTCTGCCATTAACGAATCGATTCGTAATTTTACAAAATTTCGTATATTTTGAAATTTTTAAAAGGAAAATTTCGGAATTATTTAAAAAAACGAAATGCAAGGGCCCCCTAAAAACAAAACGAGTTTAGAACCAAATTTTTCCGTGGTTACCCAAACCTAAAGGAAATATCTCTTGGTGGGGGGGACGGGACACTCCAATAGAGGAGTTTTGAAAAAAACCCCTCTTGTACTTAAAGTGAAGTTCAACGCTTGTACCTCATTTGCAGAAAGGTTCTGTATCCAAAGAGGAAGTTGTGGACATGATTTTGCCTGTTATCCCCTGGTAATGTCTCTTAGGCCCATTCCAAAGCTGCATTAATCCACATTATATGGCAGTCTGGACTCATATAACTCAATTCAAAGCAGATATTGTGGATCATCTGCCTTGATATTCTGCATTATATGGCTATCTGTAAGGGCCCTTAGATAGCCCAAGGAGAAGAAAAGAGTGGACTTGCAACACATGAGACAAAGCCAATCATTTGGTCTATTTTAAATACTAACAGGATTTCCCAATCTCTGGAAACTGCAACCATGGGAAATGTGCCAGTCTATGCTAGTTTGGCAAAGTTTCCATCCAATAGAAATAAACAAACAACATGGTTACATCAGGTACCGAGACCTATGGAGAATCCCTGTAGACTTCAGTGGATGGAGTAATGGCTTCATATCTGACTACACGGACACCCCCCCCCCCCCAACACACACACACACACACACACATTTAACCTAGCATAGAGCACCTGAGATGGCTTTGACAGCTCTGTGGTAGATCTGATGTGGTGGTAAATAGCTCAGTACAGCAAAGTTCTGCATGCAGAATACAATACTAGACGAGACATGCAAATTTGTGGCCAAATGAGCACCTGAATCTTTCCCTCGTCTCATTCTTCTTCTGCACACACTCCTTTCTGCAAGCTCACCACATCACACAATTACAGTACTACCCTATTTCCCCCAAACTAAGACCTACTCTGAAAATAAGCCCTAGTATGATTTTTCAAAATTTTGAGGATGCTTGAAACATAAACCCTACTTCAAAAATAATAAATTACAGTTATTTAAACGTCAACTTGGGAAAAGAAGACATCTCCCGAAAGGAAATCCTAACACCTCTTTTCCACTTTTACTACCATTGTTGTATTTTTTAGAATTTTTGAAATAAGTAGTTTGTTGAGGTATTACAGCTCTCTGACTAAGAATTCTGAGTGCCCTTGCCTAAATACAAATGCCAGGGTTTCGTAGGATGAAGGCACGACAATGAAAGATTCTTCTCACCCCTTCAGGCGGCAGAAAAATAGATGCGCTACAAATAATCAAGGGACTCACAAAATCTGACCAAATGTACCTACTAGGGTTGTGCATTTGTGTCCCGGCTTTCAATGGGGGCCCTGATCTGTTTTTGGGGGCCTCCTGTATTCGGGAGGGCAGATATCTGTTTGTGCTCCAGGGTGCCAAAAGATACATTTCCTATTGGAGCACTATGGGGGGGGGGGGGCTCCCCTTCTGGGTGTGCGCTTTAAGGAGGCTTCTTCTTACCTGGTGTTTTTACTCTAAAGGAGGCGCTTGGCTGCAGGCACTTGCCGGCGTGGGCTTTCTCGGCCTGCACGCCACACATGCATTCCCCTTGGAAAGTAGGTCGGTGGGTGGGTGGGTTGACTGGGCTTGTGTGTATCTTCCTCTCCTCCTCCTCCTCCTCTTCATCCACCTCCTCCTCCTCTTTCCCAGTAAAACAGTGGTTCTCAACCTTCCTAATGCTGTGACCACTTAATACAGTCCCTCATGTTGTGGTGACCCCCAACCATAATATTGTTTTTGTTGCTACTTCATAACAGTCATTTTACTCAGTTCTTGTGGGGGTTTTCGGGCTATATGGCCATGTTCTAGAGGCATTTCTCCTGACGTTTCGCCTGCATCTATGGCAAGCATCCTCAGAGGTGAGGTCCTCAGACCTCACCTCTGAGGATGCTTGCCATAGATGCAGGCGAAACGTCAGGAGAAATGCCTCTAGAACATGGCCATATAGCCCGAAAAAACCCACAAGAACTGAGTGATTCCAGCCATGAAAGCCTTCGACAGTCATTTTACTACTGTTATAAATCATAATGTAAATATCTGATATGCATGATGCATTTTCATTCACTGGACCAAACTGGGCACAAATACCCAATACACCCAAATGTGAATGCTAGTGGGGTTGGGGGAGGATGGTTTTTGTAATTTGGGGAGTTGTAGTTGCTGTTCACTTATAATCAAAGAGCATTCTGAACTCCCAACAGCGATGGATTTGAACCAAACTTGGGTCCCATGACCAATGGAAAACACTGGAAGGGTTTGATGGGCATTGACCTTGAGTTTGAGAGCTGTAGTTCACCTATATCCAGAGAGCACTGTGGACTCATGCAATGGATTTGGACCAAATACTCAATATTCCCAAATGTGAACACTGGTGGAGTCTGGGGAAAATAGATTTGGGAGTTGTAGCTGTAGTTGCTGGAATTTATAGTTCATTACAATCACAGAACATTCTGAACTCCACCAATGATAGAATTGGCTCAAACTTCCCACATGGAATCCCCATGACCATCAGAAAATACTGTGTTTTCTTATGGTCTTTGGCGACCCCTCTGACACCCCCTCACGACCCCCTCAGGGGTCCCGACCCCCAGGTTGAGAAACACTGCAGTAACAGCAGCCACTTGCCAGTGACTGCAGCTGAGTGCCTCTTACTCTATAAGAGGAGTTTGACTGCAGAAACTGCAGGAGGCAACCAAGGACCTTTTATTCCATGCAATGCATCAACGATAAACTATAAACAAGGGAGCTTGTGCAAATCACACTCTCTTGCCCTCAGAGCAAGACCATGGCAGACCTCTGCTGGAATCATTCTTTAAATGATTATGTCAGCTCCACTGGCTGCCAATCCAATTCCGAGCACAATTCAAAGTGCTGGTTTTGACCTACAAAACCCTATACGGTTCCGGCCCAGTGTATCTGTCCGAATGGATCTCCCTCTACGTCCCACCTCAGAACCTAAGATCCTTTGGGGAGGCCCTGCTCTCGACCCCGCCTCTATCACAAGTGAGATTGGCGGGGACGAGGAGCAGGGCCTTCTCGGTGGTGGCCCCCCACCTGTGGAATTCACTCCCCGGGGAGATTAGATCGGCAACGTCCCTTCTTTCATTTAGGAAAAAATTGAAAACCTGGATGTGGGACCAGGCATTTGGACATTCTGGCAGCTAAAGAAAGACCTGATGACGAGCTGGAATTTGACGAGACGGAATGGATTTACGGAACTCCGAACGCTGAGCTCAGGATTAGCCTACTACTGTGTTTACTGTATTGTTTTGTATTGATGATTTTAATTTTAATTTGTAACTGTTTAATTGCTTTTATATATGTATGGATATGTGACAAAGGCATCGAATTGTGCCTTCCTCTGTAAGCCGCCCTGAGTCCCCCCTTGGGGGTGAGAAGGGCGGGGTAAAAGTGACGGAAATATAATAAATAAATAAAATAAAAACCATCATGATATTGTGATTGTGCTTTGGACTGGAACTGTGAAGAAAATGGTTGGAAGCAGTCTCCACCTCATCACATTAAGAGGGGAAAGCATGGGTGACCGTCCGTTTAAGAGAGAGATGGCCCTTTTGCAGTTCTGCCTCCCCATCAGACTCACACTGGAAACTTAAGAGCTGACAGCACATTCACCCTTTACATTCATCACAAGGTCAGTATTACTTTTTCAAACAGGAGAAACAACAATATCCAAAAACCAAGAGATCCCTTCCCCTGACCAAAGCCTCTTCCATTTAAGAAGACTGACACCAGTTACAAATAATAATAATATCACTCTATTTATATTCCGCCCTATCTCTCCAAGGGGACTCAGGGTGGAACACAGGACACCTACATGGCAAACATTCTGTCCCATTCAAAATGGGACAAAGACAGGCAGAACAGAAAGGAGGCATGTTGTGTTGACTCTGGCTTTTTGGTGCCTTTGGAAGGTGTGCTCAAATCCAGTCATTGGGGGGGGGGGGGGAGTGTCGCTCCATCCTCTATGACGAAGAGCCATCAGGGCTTCCTCCTTCCTTTTCGTCGCTGGAATTTTCTGATCTTTTGACTTTATGGTTGTGTTTCTCAACCATCCTAATGCCGTAACCACTTAATACAGTTCCTCAGGTTGTGGTAACCCCCAACCATAAAATTATCTTCTTTGCTGAGCAGAGGAGGGCTTTTGGTGGGAGGATTTGCCATCCGTTTCCAAAAAGGAAGAGAAGGACAGGCGGAGAGATCTTCAGCCTCCTCTGCCAAAGGGGATCCTAAGATCATCAGAAATATGTGTTTCAGAAGGGTCTCCAAACCCTCTGGCGACCCCCTCCTATTGGTCTGCATCCAGGGGTCCCGACCCCCAGGTTGAAAAACACTGCTTTATGGTGTCGTAAAACCACTTCTTTAATGGGATCCTATGGTTCTGTCCCAAAGCTCAGAGGATACAAGAGAAAGTGATCCAGGTTAAAACCATTGCTTTCCTTGGGATCCTACTGATCTGCATGGAACCCAAGGGAATACAAGAGGAAGTGAGCCAGGTTAAAACCATTGCTTTCCTTAGGTTCCTATTGATCTGCATAGAACCCTATAGGACACAAGAGACAACAAGCCAGGTTTAAACCATTGTTTTCCTTGGTTTCCTATTGATCTGCATGGAACCCCATAGGACACAAGAGACTGCTGACGGTTGGACAATGAAACAAGATGAGGAAACTCTGATGGTTCCCACCCCACCTATTTTTCAGTTGTAAAGATGGGAGTAAGGTGTGGTAAGAGGGAGAAGCTCTGAACAGGATTGCTGGCCCCACTGCATCGCCCTCTCCAAGGTCACCACAGTACCAACAGGCCCAGGAGAGCCTCCCCATCGCCTTCCCCAAGGCTGTGGCGGCTCCCGGTGATTTATTCCTGTTTGATGTTTGTTTGTTTTGGCAATGAATGTTTGCCACCTTGTTCTTTTGTCTGTAAACCGCCCAAGTCCCTTTGGGGAGATAGGGCAGTGTATAAATGACACATTATTAAGATTATTATACTAGCCGTCCCCTGCCACACGTTGCTGTGGCCCAGCGTGGTGATCTGGAAAATAAAGTAAGGAGAAAGTGTTGGTTTCTAATATATGTAATTTCCTTATGCTTGTGGGTAAACAATATTTCTTGATGTTTCTTTGTTAGTGTTGAAGTAGAGATTGCGTGGTTTGTGTGGTCCAGGATTGTGTACCCTGGAACAAGCAACATATCATTGTCCTTCTTGAGGGGTCCCTTTCAAATCTATGATACTTTATCTGTCATATACATATATGTGTGTGTGTGTGCGTGCATCATATCTATTGATATCTATGGCTGGGTGGCTCTTTGTCAGGAGGGCTTTGGTTATGTCTTCTTGTGCTGGTGAAGGGAGTTGAACTGGATGGCCTTAAGGCAGCATTTCTCAGCCTGGGGGTTGAGACCCCTGTGGAGGTCACAAAGGGGTGTCAGAGGGGTCACCAAAACCATCAGAAAACACAGTATTTTCTGTTGGTCATGGGCAGGCCCGTAGCCAGGATTTCGTTTGGGGGGGGGGTGAAAGTTTTTTAGCGGGGGTTTCGGGGGGGCTGAGTTTCGGGGGGGCTGAGTCTGAGTGAAAGAGGGTCTAGCCTAGCAAACCTTTTGTATCATTACCCCAATACCCCCATGCATATGGGAAATATTGAGTATGGTGATCAGATCATGATATGAATAAACATAACAGTTTAAATAATGCACCCCCCCCCCCCGAGCCGCCCCCCCCCCCTGGCTACATGCCTGCCATAAAACATTTAAAAACATTAACACATGCCTGGTCATGGGGGTTCTGTGTGGAAACTTTGGTTCAATTCTATCAACTCCCAAATGTCAAGGTCCATTTCCCCCAAACTCCATCTGTGTTCATATTTGGACATATGGAGTATTCATGCCAAGTTTGGTCCAGATCCATCATTGTTTGAGTCCACAGTCCTCTCTGGGTGTAGGTAAACTATAACTCCAAACTCAAGGTCGATGCCCATCAAACCCTTCTACTGTTTTCTGTTGGTCTTGGAAGTCCTGTGTGCCAATTCCATCATTAGTGGAGTTCAGAATACTCCTTGATTGTAGGTGAACTATACATCCCAACAGCTACAACTCCCAAATGATAAAATCATTTTTTTTAGTGATGGTCACCCATGGGGTTGTTATGCGCATTCTGTCCAAATTTGGTGTCAATTCGTCCAGTGGGTTTTGAGTTCTGTTAATCCCACAAACGAATATTACATTTTTATTTATATAGATAGATGACTGGCCCCTGTGCAGAGCTCCCTCCTTTCAGGACATTTCAGCCTCTTTTCAACCCTGGAACATTGGATGATGAGCTCAGTGCTTCTCCATGCCAGGAAAGAGGCTGGAGTGTCCGCTTAAGGAGAAATTTCTCAATGGGAGGAGGTGGTTAGAGGACGAGCCATACTCTCTCAGCCTCAGAGGAAGGCCAGGCAAAGCTCTCTTTATAGTGAATGAGCGTGGCTTAGAAGTGTGAAGAGGAAGGTCCGAAGCCCCCCTCGCTCGGCCCTGGATGGGCTTGGGCAGGGCACACTCAGAGGAAGGCTGTGGCAAACCCCTCTGAGGACAAGTGACTGAGCCTCTCAGACTCAGATGAAGGGACCCAAATCCCCTCTGCCATGTCACTATCACTCCTGCCGCATCACAATCACAGCCAGGCCTCCTCTCTCCCTCCCTTGCTCCCTGCCTCCCAGTACACTTGTGAGATGATGCCTGGAGTCTCCCACTTTCCAAGGAGGCCCCTCTGGGCCCTTGGTGACCGTGCAGCGCAAAATGCTAGTGTACACAGGGCTCTAATATGTGCCCGAAAATTATCCGAGGAGAAAGCAGTGCCGCCCCGCCTGGTACAGCCCACCATATTCCCCCCCCCTCGGGGAATCTCAACCAGGCGGGGCCAACCCGGGGCCCCAGGAGGGGAGGCAGCCGCGGCCCCCACCGAGGAAGCAGGGCCCCCTCCAGCCCCTCCTCCTGAACAGGAGGAGGGAGGTACCACCGGAGGGGGCTGGTCTCGGACATAAATTCCCAGCTGCCCCAGGGGCCCCCGAAGATAGAGGCGGGGCCAGGGCCAAAGGGAAGAGGAGGAAACAGGGACCCCTCCGGGCCCTCCTGGCAGGGGGGGAGGTCGAGGGGGCGCTGCCGGCCCCCCTCCTCCACGCCCGCAAGTCCCTTCCTCCCCGCCAGGGCCCATCCACCATCTTTGGCCCAGAGGGACACTCCCTGTTTCCGGCCATCCGCCAGCCCGCTGCCTCCCCCACCCCGCCCTGGACCCCGCCCACGACCCCTGTCAGACTCCTCTTGTAAGTACTCATCCGCATAATTTTCTTTTATTCTAATTGACATGTTTTTTTATTTGTCTTGCTTTTCATCTCTCTTCCCATTCTTTTTCTGTTATCTTTGTTCCTCCTTCTTCCTTTCACAATTCTCTTAATGTTAGTCTTTTCTTTTTTCCTGTGTCTCTTATATATTTCACTTATTTGTTTTAATTGCTCACTATTTTCTCTTTTTAATCCTTTTATTATAAATTCCTCGAATGGTGTCTTTTTTTTCTGGTTTAGAAAAGATAGTGATAGATACATGATAGACAACGAGTTAAACATGAGCCAACAATGTGATGAGGTGGCAAAAAAGCCAATGGGACTTTGGCCTGCATCAATAGGAGTCTAGGGTCTAGATCCAGGGAAGTCATGCTGCTCTCTTTTCTGCCTTGGTTAGACCACACTGAGAATGCTGTGTCCAATTCTGGGCACCACAATTGAAGAGAGATATTGACAAGCTGGAATGTGTCCAGAGGAGGGCGACTAAAATGATCAAGGGTTTGGAGAACAAGCCCTATGAGGAGCAAATTAAAGAGCTGGGCATGTTTAGCCTGAAGAAGAGAAGGCTGAGATATTCATTGAAAAACTAGAGCAAAATGTGCTACAGAATGTCCCACAAAAACAAAGTTTTGGTAGTTTAATATACTGTTTCCATGTTTTTATGATTCATTAGCAAATGATATTATGATTAGGAACAATGGCTTCAAACTACAGGAAAGCAGATTCCACCTAAACAGTAGAAAGAACTTTCTGATTGTGAGAGCTGTTCGGCAGTGGAACTCTCTGCCCCAGAGTGTGGTAGAGGCTCCTTCTTTGGAAGCTTTCAAATAGAGGCTGGATGGCCACCTGTCGGGAGTGCTTTGGATGCAATTTTCCTGTTTCTTAGCAGGGCGTTGGACTGGATGTCCCATGAGGTCTCTTTCAACTCTATGATTCTATGATTCTACGAGAGTGATAGATATAGGCAATGAGATGAAAGAAAGGAAACAATAGAAATAAAGACAGAGGGAGAGTTAAATAAATGAAAGAAAGGGAGTGATAGATATATAGAAAGTTAGACAGACAGACAGACAGACAGATAGATAGATGGACTAGATGATAAAAAGGGCGTGGTAGATATACTTACAGATAGATATAGAAAGTTAGAGATAGATGGATGGATAGATGAAAGAAAAAAAATAGTGATAGATAGAAAGAGAGTGGTATAGATCAGCCGGTAAACTTTTAGGAATTGTGGAAGTTGATGTCCGAAACACCTGGCGGGACCAAGTTAGCCCATGCCTGATATCATGGTCGATAATAGAAAGGGGGCAACAGAGATCTAGGCAGAGAGTGGGGTGGTGTTATCCCTCTGAGCGGCCTGCCTTGTACCTGGGGGCCTCGGCCTGTTGATCTGGACCAAACTTGGCACAAAAAGGTGTCCTACACTAAAGTGGTAACTTTGAAGACTTATAATGTAACCATTGTCCTGAGCCAGGAGCATCCACGCAAGATTCAGGTATTGACAGGAGGAAAATGAGTGGATATATATGGAAGTTTTTGTATCAGGTGGGGGGAGGGGTTGGGGATATCTGTGGTTATTGATACACAGTTCCTCCATTCTGATGGCTGTCATAGATTCAGCCAGATGGCAAGCAGACTGAAGGCAAACAGAGTGACAGACCCAAGTTCATAAACTTCCTACACTGAAAATAATGAATTTCTTAGGATGGGAAGAATTTACAGTGTTCTTTGATATGCCAAGGGGCTTGTCTATTCCAGTAAAAAAAACAACAACATAGTGGCTCAGAAATAACGACTGAATGTCTAAACGTCATCCATAAACTTATGGACCTTAATGCACGGTAAACCATATTGACCACTTTAGCTCCTTACTAAGGAAAGTCAGGGAATGCTGTGGAATTTCAATGAAATTTAGCTACACGAGGCCATCTCCTTTTCTCTGGATATATCAACACAAGGAAATGGGGATGGATTGGGTCCATGTCACCATAGGCACTGCCAAACAATTGCAGGGCTCCTGGCCATTGTGGGCACTGTGTCAATCCACCCCCGATCCCTTCCCTGCAGTGACTAGGAGCTCTCCAGAACCTCAAAGGGCATTGACAACAATGACCGGAAAGGTAAGGTGACAGTCCAGCTAGGTCATTCAGTTGTTGGTTCCTTAAAAGTCTTTAAAAGACATAACAGAATAAAGCAATCAAGTAGCCATCAATTTGTAACCATCTATTTTACTAACTCTCTATGAAATCGCAGATTTACAGATTGTATAGTCCATAATGTCATGTCCGATGTCTTCATATTAGCAAAGTATCTCAGAGAGCTCATCCAATGATGCATTAAATACCTCTGTAGGAATATGACCGTATACTTTCTCTTGTATCACATTTTAGGTGAATGATGTGTTTGTGAACTTGCCTTTCTACTATGAAGACATGATACAGGCTTACATCCGAGGGAATGAGGCCGTCATCAAGACCAATTTTGACCTGACAGTAACCTTTGACTGGAAGAGTTATGTCAAAGTGTCTGTGCCCAGCACTTATTCCAATGCCCTTTGTGGCCCAGTATGTGGAGAGGAACAGAAACTAATCTATAAAGGTGACCAATACTGTGGGATCCTCATCAGAAAGGATGGCCCATTCAGACATTGTCATGGGATCATTGACCCAACTCCCTACTTTGATGGTTGTGTCTTTGACACCTGCCAGTACCATGGTCAGCATGACGCGTTGTGTAATGCCATCAGTGTTTATTTGGCAGCCTGTCAGGCCCTGGACGTCCAAATTGAAGAATGGCGATCGGACACCTTCTGCAGTAAGTATCATCTCTTCAATTCATTTTGCAATAGTCTGTAGGCAACTGCTGAACAAGTGCACATACAAAAACAATTCTTTGTGTTGAAAAAATCATGTTGCAAAAGTGTTTATGTTCCTGTTTTATTGAATTATGTTTTGATTGACAGTTGTGCTGCCAAAATGTATTTGACCAAGAAGACAAATATCTGCCTGAGGTCTCCCCCATTACAATCACTATCCAGATACTCTTTTCTTCGAACCACCTGGGTGCGCTGTTCTCTCACCTTACTTAGCCACTGCATCTTAGGCCCTTTCTACACTGCCATATACTCCAGATTATCAAATAAGATAATCCACATTATCTGCTTTGAACTGGATTATATGAGTCTACACCAGGGGTCCTCAAACTTTTTAAATAGAGGGCCAGGTCACAGTCCCTCAAACTCTTAGAGGGCCAGATTATAATTTGAAAAAAAAAACCATGAATGAATTCCTATGCACACTGTACATATTTGTAGTGCAAAAAACACTTAAAAACAATACGATAATTAAAATGATGAACAATTTTAATAAATATAACCTTATTAGTATTTCAATGGGAAGTGTGGGCCTGCTTTTGGCTGGTGAGATAGGATTGTTGTTGTTGTTGTTGTTGTTGTTGTGTGCTTTCAAGCCATTTCAGACTTAGGCTGACCCTGAGTGAGGACTGGGTAAATGACCATATTTATATATTTATTTATTTATTTATTTATTTACAGTATATACTGCTTTTCTCACCCTGGGGGGGGGGGGGGGGGTTCAAAGCCTTAGTTTGAGGGGCCCTGGTCTACACTGCCATATAATACAGTTCAAAGCAAATAATCTGGATTCTATATGGCAGTGTAGAAGGGGCCTGAGTCTCCAATCCACTCCCATAAAGCTAATTTGCTCTTTTTCACAATCTAATCCCCCTAGTTGCTTCCTCTTCCTCTTCACACAATAAGGGAATCACCTCAATGTTGTCCAATCTGCCTCTTAACGCCCTTCAATTTATCAGGCACCAGGGTCTTCCCCATTTTGACATCTTTTTAGTTTCAGAAGAACTTGAAAGCCTTTCAAAGGGAAGCAACTTCTCTACTTGATAGTTTTTCCTACTAAAATTCTAGCTCATATGGAGCTGCCTCTGAAGCTTCTTCTAGAGGGCCGATTATGTCCAATCTAAACTGTCGCTCCTTCTCAGAGAAGGGCATGAAAATAGTGCTCTAAAGCAAACAAATACTTTGTAATAACAAAACTTGATCAATCCACCTTCAGAGCTGCCCAAGTTTAAGATACCCAAGTTTCATGGACTTGGAGCTATGGTGAAAACACAAATACGCAAGTTGATTCATTCTCAATTAATTAGAATATGTCAATAAGATCATCAGACCAAAAAAAAAAAAAAAAAGAAAAGAACTCCGCTGACTTTGTTTAATTTATTAGAGGCAATAATTTCAAATATGTCCCTCACATATAATAAGTATCCAGTATCCAAAGAAGAAATCACACTCTAAAACAACTTAAATGTGAACTTGAAATTCCCCACATTCTGCTTTGTCTTTTCTTCTAGGTCTTGCTTGCTCACCAAACTTCCATTATGAGCTCTGTGGAAACGGCTGTCCAGCAACTTGCTATGGTCTCTCTTCTCCATATGGCTGTGAACCCTCATGCAAAGAAGGTTGCTATTGTGATTCTGGGTTTCTCTTGAGTGCAGATCAGTGTGTTCCTCTTGGTGATTGTGGCTATACGTACCAGGGGAAGTACTACAAGAAGGGAGAGGAGTTCTATCGCACTTCCTTCCACCATTCTCTTTCATTCCTTCTTTTGCTGGCTTTCACAAGCTGTGGAACCAGGTATGTGTATTATCAGAGGATTTTTAAAAATTGGATCCATATTGTGCATATATTTACAAAATCAAATGCCCAGAATTTTACTGATTATAGCCATAAATCACCACAAGCTTGCATAACAAAGTACACTATGAATAATGTATTATTACGTGATATAAAATAGATCCTAATATAAGTTTAAATTTTCCAAGGCATCATACTTTCTTGCTATCAGAACAAAATCTGTCTCACCTGTCAACAAAATATTTTTCCAGCTACTCCTACTGTGACGGCGTGAGTGGCGCCACCTATATGTAGAACTGTAAGTTGCAGGATTTGAACTGTTGTATCATGCCTGATTTTGCCTTTTTACCCTGTAAATGTATAGTTGGATTGATTGGTTATTTATAGCTGTCAATCATTGTTGTTTGCACCAGTTGAATTGCTCCTCCTGCTCAATTGTTTGACCCCACCTCTCCCTAGAGAGCAGGAAAGTGTTTCCTTTTCCATTCCACAATCACATTTTCTATCAGATGGCTGTGAGAGAGAGACTTGGCTCTGAAGCCCTTGATTAAGTTACCTCTCAGCACCAGTTCTGAGGTTCTTACCCTTGAGACTTATGCTTCATGTTCAGATCAACCTGGACGATGTTGAGAAGTCTCAAGCGCCTTCAAACCAGTTCTTTGGCACCAGAGGAAGGCTTTGTGCCTTCAAAATATAGGCCATTGGAATTGGGGTTGTGATTATTCCTATATTCACAGCCATTGAGAAAGAAAGACCTGGAAAAGTTTCTGAGCTGCAAAACTCCTTGGACCCAAGACAACCAGAGACTGTAATGTATATTTTCCTTTACCCCTTTGAAACTTCCAGCTTATTGCCTTAAAGGGATAACTCTTTGTGAACAATTAAACCTATTTTGAGTTATCTACAGTGTTTTGATCCTTGGGAGTTCCAGTTTTCCTAAAGGAGGGCAAGAAGCAATCCCCTGGGGGAAAGATGTCATGTCCATGCCTCTTTCACTAAAAGTTATAGCCCCCAAGCGCGACGACACACCTACTGGGTACAATATTTACCTTGTACCCAGTAGAAGTTATCCTTTCTCTGTCAGTGCTTACTACTCATTTCCCTTTCTGTTTTTTCAGCTCTCACCTGCCCATCCAACAGCCATTATGACTTATGTACAAGGACATGTGATTTTACCTGTGCCGGATTGTCTTCTCCAGGACAATGTACCAAAACATGCTTTGAAGGGTGCCAGTGTGACAATGGCTACCTGTTTGATGGGGACAGGTGTGTGCCAATGGAGAACTGTGGCTGTGTACACGAGGGGCGCTACATCAAGGTAAGTTCAACTGTTGTAAGTTTTGATCCACTCATGTGTGCATATAGCTTTTCTTGACTCTCATAAGAAAGGGGACAAAGAACCTTGGACCCCTAGGTATTATGGGATTACAACTTTCATCAGCACCATCCAAAATAAGGCAAGGTGTGATAGGATTTGTAATCCAATAACATCTGGAAGGTTACACATTGCTAACCTCTGTTTTAGGAGCAAGCTTCTTTCCTCACTGAGCCCCAAGTAGGCTTATGACATAATGGAGGAGAATGTGCTGCTTATCTTGATGAAATGGGTGTCTTCCAAATATAGTTTCTGTTACGTTTCTAAGTAGTCAACATGACTTTCTAAGTTTTCAGAGAACCGCTAAGTGGATTGCTGTGAGTTTTCCGCACTGTATGGCCATGCTCCAGAAGCATTCTCTCCTGTACTTTTCAAGGAGCCTCCAAGCAGAAAAATCATCACTATTATTCATTGCAATTATGATCCCAAATTGAAGTAGAGGTGTGGATGGCAAACCATTTCTTCATAGAATTATTTTCAAAATCCTAAAGGCAAAGGTTTCCTTTGACATTAAGTCTAGTCATGTCTGACTCTGGGGTGGTGGTGCTCATTTCCATTTCTAAGCTGAAGAGCCGGCATTGTCCATAGACACCTTCAAGGTCATGTGGCCAGCATGACTGCATGGAGTGCCTTTGCCTTCCCGCAGAAGCTGTACCTATTGATCTACTCACAGTTGCATGTTTTCGAACTATAGGTTGGCAGAAGCTGGGCCTAACAGTGGGAACTCATCCCGCTCCCCAGATTCTAACTGCCAATGTTTCGGTCAGCAAGTTCAGCAGCTCCATGGTTTAACCTGCTACACCACCAGGGGACCCTTTGTGCCAATCCTAGTCTTACAATATTTTTATTCTGAGTACCTTTGAATTTAGGACTATGAAATATTTGGATTTGCCCCTACATGCATAGTCTTTTTTGTTTTGCAAGATATATTTGTAGAGTTCTCTTGATTTCAGTATGTGTTCACAAGTATTTACATTCCATTTTCAACATCGTCTCCTTTTTGATGCTGTGCATTTTGCAGGCTGGCGAAGGTATAATCTTAGAAGGTTGTTTGAAGAAATGCACCTGCCACGCTTCCGGCCAATTCATTTGTGAGGAAACCAACTGCCCAGAAGGCGCCATATGTTCCCTCCATAACGGTGTGCGTGGTTGCATGTGGCCCATGGGAGAGTGCATACTTCAACCTGGAGCACAGCTGACCTCATTTGATGGCACCTCTGGACAAATCCTCTCCCACTAAATAATATAATATACTTTGTTTATATTCCGCTCTATCTCCCCGAGGGAACTCAGGGAGGATTACAGAACACATATCCAGCAAACATTCAATGCCGTTATACAGTTGACAGGAACATACAGTACATAAACAGAGGTATATGCTTTTCCTATCTTTTTCCATCTCTGTAATCTGGAGGCTGTGGTCAACTTTTGCCACAGGAAAATGTACACAGGAATACATATATTAGCAATGTTGCACACAAAATATACCTATGTTTAGGGTGCAAGATAAGAGAATCAATTGTGTAATAGCTGGTCTATTTTAACCTTTGTTTTAACCTTCGGTTTTAACTTTTTTGGTATGAATGTTTACCCTTTAATGATGATATTTTTAATTGCTTTTAACTTAAGTTTTAATGTATGTTAGTTCACTATTACAGGAGTCTTAGGATAGTGATTAGTGTCTATTTGTGTACTTTTTTTGTTTTTTTCTTTAATGTTGATATATAGTCAATGGAGTAAATAAACTTTGCTTGCACATAGTTCTGAAGAGAGAGTCAACTCATTCTGTGGGAAAGTTGATACATTTGGAAAATAAGTACTAAAATATAGCATTAGGAGATGAGAGTATTCACTTTCATTCTTTAAAACAAATTTGGCAAATGGGTATAAGAAACTTGGTGGAGGAAATTTGACAAAGAAAAGTAACATGGATAGAACAAAAATTAAATATAAGAGGAAATGGTTGAAAAACACATGTTTTGAGTTTTGGAAAGAATTCTACAAGGATGAAACATTCAGGATTTTAATTCTCTTTTTGACATTTTTTACTTTGCTTCTCATTAATGTCCTTGAAGAATTTCCTCGGTCAATCACTGAGACTTTTCTTTAATTTTTTCTTTACAGACAATGAATTTTTGCATTCCTCCCTTCTGGTTCCTAATCAATTAGGTTTAATAAGGCTGATCTATTTTTACACTAAAACTTGGCATATTACAGGGATGTTCTTCAGGTTGTATTTTAACAGAATGATTGATTTAATGCTCTCTTATTTTTGATAGTTGCCATTCATGGTCTGTGCCTCAATCTGCTCCTAGTGTTGTTTGTGCAGAGAGAATAGCTCTTTTCCATCTTCTATTTCCAATCATGTAGTCTAACCGATTATAATATTAGTCATTCAAGTGATGCTCATGCATACAGTTGCCTCTTTGGTTGCTTGAAAACTGGATTTGTGATTCACCATTAGTCTTACAAAATTCAAGTATAAAGTACTTTTCTGCAAACAAACGTGCCTCTTGGGGCCCTTCCACACAACCCTATATCCCAGAACATCAAGGCAAAAAATCTCACAATATCTGTTTTGAACTGGGTTGTCTGAGTCCACACTGTCATATATCCCAGTTCAAAGCAGATGTTGTGGGATTTTCTGCGATTATATTCTGGGATATAAGGCTGTGCGGAAGGGCTCTCAGGCTTCTTGAAGACATAGAATGTATGTGCGTCTTCTATTTTGGAGATAACCAAGTCTTTTCAGCATATATATTTTCTTTACTTCAACTCTAATCCAACATTTTGCTATCTGTCTACATTTCAGGTAAATGGACATCGAGTATCACTCCCAGGTACAATATCTGAAAATATTTCTATAAGCATCTCTCGTCATGGGGTTGTGATTGATCTAGCTTCTGAAGTCAAAGTTCTCCTCAGACCCTGTGGAGAAGTGAAGGTGGAAGTCAGTGAGAGCCTGGGAGGAAAACTCTGTGCCTCTTGTGGGAACTTCAATGGAAATGGTGCTGATGACTTGGTGCTGCCCAATGGGAAGACAGCAGGAAACATTGCTGAAGTTATTGATGCCTGGAAGGCCATGGATTTCTATGGCTGGTGAGTGGTTCTGGAGAGAGGTCTTTGTCATTTTTCAAAGAGTACAAGAGAAAAAAATGATTGCTCCACTGTTTGAATGGCAACTCTAAGCTGGACATTACATAGAATTTTCTTCGCAGTATGTATTCAAGGAGGGATGACTTTTCCTTCCCCTGCAGTTGAGAGAGTGTGACTTGCCCCAGGTTACCCAGCCAGTTTCTATGGTTGAGCAGGGATTCTAGCTCTCGTCTCCAGAATTACAGTCCAATGTTCCAACAACTACTCTTTAATGACGCCCCTTTATTACATAGAGATAGGAAAGAGTAGCATTTGAGAGCAGGTTGTAGCCATTTAAAAGCAGAAAGTATAATGAAGGTACACACTACACAGGGAGAAAAATACATATAAACACTATCATTAAGTCTGTTTCCTTAAAAGTTGCACAATGATCTTATGAAATATTTGGATGATGCTCATAATATTTTCCATGTTTTTCTCTCTTCCAGTAAAGTCTGAAAGCCACCTGAATCACTGTGAAGGTTTCCCTGTGGTCTTCATAGCTGGTAGTAACTTTAACTATTTAAACTCATTTTTTCAGAATATAAGAATATAATGCATTTTTTCAGAATATAAGAGTTTCCAGGTATTGCATTTCATGTATCAATAAAAGATTTTTGGAAATCTGTTTGAGAGTAACATCAATTTAGCCTGAATGATTTCTGTTCTGTAGCATTGCTCTGGAAGGTGATAGCTGACATAGGACTGTAACTGGAAAATGGGCAAGATCCTATATCAAGTAGGAGGAAACGAAGTTTCTGCCTGCACACTTCTGTGACCTTGCAAGCATGTGGTTAGACACTGAGGCTGAAGGTCAAGGGACATGTGGCTGCCCACCGGAGTATGGCCAAATATGAAGCAATACCGCTATCCACTAGGGGTGTGCACAATTCCATTTGACAATACCAGATTCAGGGAAACTCATTGATCTGGCTGCCAAACCTCCAAAAACAGACCAGGCTGACGGGTGGGGGGGGGGGGGCAGTTGAAGTCTCAGCTGATACGAATCAATAACAGCTAATGGTGGCTAACAGAGCTGAGTGGCAGTCTACCTGAGGCAAATGTGGCAAGAGCAGGAGCATAGCAGCAGCAGCTCCTCTTCTTTCTTCCCCTGCCACTTCCCCATCCCTTCCTGAAGCCCCCCCCCCCTCTCAGTGGAGCAGTTGCTTGAGGCAAATAAAACCAAGAGAGAGAAAGGCTTCCCTAGGCCTCTCCTCTAAAAAGAGCCTCACTGGGAACTACAAGCCTTTAAAGGACCGAATCTTACCGGCATGAAAATGATACCCCCCCCCCTCCGGATTTTGGGCATTTCCCAGAAAACAAAACAAAGGGACAGCCAAAAATGGGGCCAAAAACAGTACAGTTTTTTTTTCTGAATTTCATACTGGAGAATCTGCTGCTTTTGCTGGGGAATCTTTGGAAATTTCTGTTTTGGGGAATCTATTTCATTCTCTGTGAATATTTCTGTTCCTGTCGTATTTTTCATGTTTTTCTTTCTTCCAGTAAAGTGTGAAAGCCACCTCAATCACTGTGAAGGTTTACCTGTGGTCCTTATAACTATTTAAACTCTAGAGTGCATTTTTTCAGGATATAAGAGTTTCTAGGTATTGCATTTCATGTAGCAATAAAATATTTTTGGAAACCTGTTCAAGAGTAATATTTATTTATTTGCTGTATTTGTATACTGCCCTTCTCAGCCCTCAGGTGACTCAGGGCCATTTACAATGGCAACGATTTGATGCCCCAGAACACCATAAAACATTAAAAAAATATTAACACATAATATGCATCTCCTAATAAAAACATTGTCCCACCTCGTCATCCAGTCGTTCCAATTCCTATGTCTTTTTCCTTGCATTTTCAAATGTTTGTTCAAACAACCAAGTCTTGTTCCATAACCAAGGGCCACCACTGAGAAGGCCCTGCCTCTCGCCCCCTCCAAATGTGTTTGTGACGCAAGCGGGATTGAGAACAGGGCCTTCCCGGACAATCTTAAAGTCCTAGCAGGTTCATAAGGGAAGATGTGTTCAGACAGATAAGTTGGGCCAGAACCATAATATAATTTAGCCTGTGATTTCTTTTCTGTAGTCCTGCTCTGGAAGGTGATAGCTGACATAAGACTGTAACTGGAAAATGGGCAAGATTCTATATCAAGTAGAAGGAGACTAAAATTCTGCCTGCACACTTCGGTGTCTTTATAACCAGCTTTCAGACACTGGGCTGGGGGTCAAGAGGCATGTGGCTGCCCACCGGTGGATGGCTAAATATGAAGCAATACCACTATCTGTTAGGGGTGTGCATGATTCCTTTTGGCAATATCAGATTCAGGGATATTCATTGATCTGGCTGCTGAACCTCTGACAATGGACCAGGCGGAGGGCAATCCAAGGCTCAGCCAATACAGATGGGGACCTATATTCACGGACCCCCCCCCCCCCAACTTATCCTCTTCTAACGGCTTTTCTTCCCTCTCTCTAACTGACTTCTTTCCTCTCTCAGAATGTTGTTTTTTTTCTTCCAACTGTCATCCTTAACTCCCTCCTTTTTAAAATTCCGGCATCTGCTCATTTAAATATGACCAATCAGATTCCCTTATGTAAATTAACTCCGCCCCGACTGCTACTACCCCTTTAAGAATCATAGAATGGCTGGCCTTATTCCAACCCTGCAATATAGGCCATGTTCTAACATTAACGTTTACTCTTAAATTCTACCCCATAACCAGTAGTTCGCTACAGCTTCCCCAGGCCTCTCCTCCAGAGACAGCCCCCCTGGGAACTACAAACCTCTAAAGTTTCCCTATTCACAGCAATGGACCGAATCTTACCAGCACAAAAACAATATCCCCTCCCTCCACATTTTGGGCATTTCCCGGAAAACAAAACAAGGGGGCAGCCGAAAATGGGACCAAAAATTGTAAAGTCCCCCCCCCCCCGAATTGCACACCCAACTATCCATCAAGAATGCTCATTCTGATGGAGAAGCTGCTGCTTTTCCTGGGAAATCTTCGGAAACTTGTTTCGGGGATTCTATTTCATTCTCTGTGAATATTTCTGTTTCTGCCTTGCTGGAGAATCTGCTTCTCTTGTTTCGTTCCTGTGCAGATTCTGCCTTGCTTTGCTCCTTTGCTTGTATTTGACTTGTTCTTAACTTGAGGTTGTCACCTGGAGTAAAGGAAATTAGGCTTGGGCGGTTTCGTTCGTTAATTTCGTAATTTGTTATTAATTCGTATTTAAATTAGCTTACAATCCAATATTGAGCCATGTAGGAATAGTGTGAGGAATAAATTAGATTCGAAACAATTTTTTAAATTTATTTCGTAATTATTTTGTAATTATTTTGTAATTATTTTGTAATTATTTTGTAATTATTTTCGCATGTCTGGTGCAAGTTTTATAGTTGTTGTTTGTTTTATCACACCAACAGTCAACAACAGAGGGAGAGGGAAGCGTCAGAAGTTCCCCCTGTCCCATTTGGAGGTTTTTTTAGCATATTGCGCAATCGCGTCTGCCATTAACGAATCGATTCGTAATTTTACAAAATTTCGTATATTTTGAAATTTTTAAAAGGAAAATTTCGGAATTATTTAAAAAAACGAAATGCAAGGGCCCCCTAAAAACAAAACGAGTTTAGAACCAAATTTTTCCGTGGTTACCCAAACCTAAAGGAAATATCTCTTGGTGGGGGGGACGGGACACTCCAATAGAGGAGTTTTGAAAAAAACCCCTCTTGTACTTAAAGTGAAGTTCAACGCTTGTACCTCATTTGCAGAAAGGTTCTGTATCCAAAGAGGAAGTTGTGGACATGATTTTGCCTGTTATCCCCTGGTAATGTCTCTTAGGCCCATTCCAAAGCTGCATTAATCCACATTATATGGCAGTCTGGACTCATATAACTCAATTCAAAGCAGATATTGTGGATCATCTGCCTTGATATTCTGCATTATATGGCTATCTGTAAGGGCCCTTAGATAGCCCAAGGAGAAGAAAAGAGTGGACTTGCAACACATGAGACAAAGCCAATCATTTGGTCTATTTTAAATACTAACAGGATTTCCCAATCTCTGGAAACTGCAACCATGGGAAATGTGCCAGTCTATGCTAGTTTGGCAAAGTTTCCATCCAATAGAAATAAACAAACAACATGGTTACATCAGGTACCGAGACCTATGGAGAATCCCTGTAGACTTCAGTGGATGGAGTAATGGCTTCATATCTGACTACACGGACACCCCCCCCCCAACACACACACACACACACACACACATTTAACCTAGCATAGAGCACCTGAGATGGCTTTGACAGCTCTGTGGTAGATCTGATGTGGTGGTAAATAGCTCAGTACAGCAAAGTTCTGCATGCAGAATACAATACTAGACGAGACATGCAAATTTGTGGCCAAATGAGCACCTGAATCTTTCCCTCGTCTCATTCTTCTTCTGCACACACTCCTTTCTGCAAGCTCACCACATCACACAATTACAGTACTACCCTATTTCCCCCAAACTAAGACCTACTCTGAAAATAAGCCCTAGTATGATTTTTCAAAATTTTGAGGATGCTTGAAACATAAACCCTACTTCAAAAATAATAAATTACAGTTATTTAAACGTCAACTTGGGAAAAGAAGACATCTCCCGAAAGGAAATCCTAACACCTCTTTTCCACTTTTACTACCATTGTTGTATTTTTTAGAATTTTTGAAATAAGTAGTTTGTTGAGGTATTACAGCTCTCTGACTAAGAATTCTGAGTGCCCTTGCCTAAATACAAATGCCAGGGTTTCGTAGGATGAAGGCACGACAATGAAAGATTCTTCTCACCCCTTCAGGCGGCAGAAAAATAGATGCGCTACAAATAATCAAGGGACTCACAAAATCTGACCAAATGTACCTACTAGGGTTGTGCATTTGTGTCCCGGCTTTCAATGGGGGCCCTGATCTGTTTTTGGGGGCCTCCTGTATTCGGGAGGGCAGATATCTGTTTGTGCTCCAGGGTGCCAAAAGATACATTTCCTATTGGAGCACTATGGGGGGGGGGGGGCTCCCCTTCTGGGTGTGCGCTTTAAGGAGGCTTCTTCTTACCTGGTGTTTTTACTCTAAAGGAGGCGCTTGGCTGCAGGCACTTGCCGGCGTGGGCTTTCTCGGCCTGCACGCCACACATGCATTCCCCTTGGAAAGTAGGTCGGTGGGTGGGTGGGTTGACTGGGCTTGTGTGTATCTTCCTCTCCTCCTCCTCCTCCTCTTCATCCACCTCCTCCTCCTCTTTCCCAGTAAAACAGTGGTTCTCAACCTTCCTAATGCTGTGACCACTTAATACAGTCCCTCATGTTGTGGTGACCCCCAACCATAATATTGTTTTTGTTGCTACTTCATAACAGTCATTTTACTCAGTTCTTGTGGGGGTTTTCGGGCTATATGGCCATGTTCTAGAGGCATTTCTCCTGACGTTTCGCCTGCATCTATGGCAAGCATCCTCAGAGGTGAGGTCCTCAGACCTCACCTCTGAGGATGCTTGCCATAGATGCAGGCGAAACGTCAGGAGAAATGCCTCTAGAACATGGCCATATAGCCCGAAAAAACCCACAAGAACTGAGTGATTCCAGCCATGAAAGCCTTCGACAGTCATTTTACTACTGTTATAAATCATAATGTAAATATCTGATATGCATGATGCATTTTCATTCACTGGACCAAACTGGGCACAAATACCCAATACACCCAAATGTGAATGCTAGTGGGGTTGGGGGAGGATGGTTTTTGTAATTTGGGGAGTTGTAGTTGCTGTTCACTTATAATCAAAGAGCATTCTGAACTCCCAACAGCGATGGATTTGAACCAAACTTGGGTCCCATGACCAATGGAAAACACTGGAAGGGTTTGATGGGCATTGACCTTGAGTTTGAGAGCTGTAGTTCACCTATATCCAGAGAGCACTGTGGACTCATGCAATGGATTTGGACCAAATACTCAATATTCCCAAATGTGAACACTGGTGGAGTCTGGGGAAAATAGATTTGGGAGTTGTAGCTGTAGTTGCTGGAATTTATAGTTCATTACAATCACAGAACATTCTGAACTCCACCAATGATAGAATTGGCTCAAACTTCCCACATGGAATCCCCATGACCATCAGAAAATACTGTGTTTTCTTATGGTCTTTGGCGACCCCTCTGACACCCCCTCACGACCCCCTCAGGGGTCCCGACCCCCAGGTTGAGAAACACTGCAGTAACAGCAGCCACTTGCCAGTGACTGCAGCTGAGTGCCTCTTACTCTATAAGAGGAGTTTGACTGCAGAAACTGCAGGAGGCAACCAAGGACCTTTTATTCCATGCAATGCATCAACGATAAACTATAAACAAGGGAGCTTGTGCAAATCACACTCTCTTGCCCTCAGAGCAAGACCATGGCAGACCTCTGCTGGAATCATTCTTTAAATGATTATGTCAGCTCCACTGGCTGCCAATCCAATTCCGAGCACAATTCAAAGTGCTGGTTTTGACCTACAAAACCCTATACGGTTCCGGCCCAGTGTATCTGTCCGAATGGATCTCCCTCTACGTCCCACCTCAGAACCTAAGATCCTTTGGGGAGGCCCTGCTCTCGACCCCGCCTCTATCACAAGTGAGATTGGCGGGGACGAGGAGCAGGGCCTTCTCGGTGGTGGCCCCCCACCTGTGGAATTCACTCCCCGGGGAGATTAGATCGGCAACGTCCCTTCTTTCATTTAGGAAAAAATTGAAAACCTGGATGTGGGACCAGGCATTTGGACATTCTGGCAGCTAAAGAAAGACCTGATGACGAGCTGGAATTTGACGAGACGGAATGGATTTACGGAACTCCGAACGCTGAGCTCAGGATTAGCCTACTACTGTGTTTACTGTATTGTTTTGTATTGATGATTTTAATTTTAATTTGTAACTGTTTAATTGCTTTTATATATGTATGGATATGTGACAAAGGCATCGAATTGTGCCTTCCTCTGTAAGCCGCCCTGAGTCCCCCCTTGGGGGTGAGAAGGGCGGGGTAAAAGTGACGGAAATATAATAAATAAATAAAATAAAAACCATCATGATATTGTGATTGTGCTTTGGACTGGAACTGTGAAGAAAATGGTTGGAAGCAGTCTCCACCTCATCACATTAAGAGGGGAAAGCATGGGTGACCGTCCGTTTAAGAGAGAGATGGCCCTTTTGCAGTTCTGCCTCCCCATCAGACTCACACTGGAAACTTAAGAGCTGACAGCACATTCACCCTTTACATTCATCACAAGGTCAGTATTACTTTTTCAAACAGGAGAAACAACAATATCCAAAAACCAAGAGATCCCTTCCCCTGACCAAAGCCTCTTCCATTTAAGAAGACTGACACCAGTTACAAATAATAATAATATCACTCTATTTATATTCCGCCCTATCTCTCCAAGGGGACTCAGGGTGGAACACAGGACACCTACATGGCAAACATTCTGTCCCATTCAAAATGGGACAAAGACAGGCAGAACAGAAAGGAGGCATGTTGTGTTGACTCTGGCTTTTTGGTGCCTTTGGAAGGTGTGCTCAAATCCAGTCATTGGGGGGGGGGGGGGAGTGTCGCTCCATCCTCTATGACGAAGAGCCATCAGGGCTTCCTCCTTCCTTTTCGTCGCTGGAATTTTCTGATCTTTTGACTTTATGGTTGTGTTTCTCAACCATCCTAATGCCGTAACCACTTAATACAGTTCCTCAGGTTGTGGTAACCCCCAACCATAAAATTATCTTCTTTGCTGAGCAGAGGAGGGCTTTTGGTGGGAGGATTTGCCATCCGTTTCCAAAAAGGAAGAGAAGGACAGGCGGAGAGATCTTCAGCCTCCTCTGCCAAAGGGGATCCTAAGATCATCAGAAATATGTGTTTCAGAAGGGTCTCCAAACCCTCTGGCGACCCCCTCCTATTGGTCTGCATCCAGGGGTCCCGACCCCCAGGTTGAAAAACACTGCTTTATGGTGTCGTAAAACCACTTCTTTAATGGGATCCTATGGTTCTGTCCCAAAGCTCAGAGGATACAAGAGAAAGTGATCCAGGTTAAAACCATTGCTTTCCTTGGGATCCTACTGATCTGCATGGAACCCAAGGGAATACAAGAGGAAGTGAGCCAGGTTAAAACCATTGCTTTCCTTAGGTTCCTATTGATCTGCATAGAACCCTATAGGACACAAGAGACAACAAGCCAGGTTTAAACCATTGTTTTCCTTGGTTTCCTATTGATCTGCATGGAACCCCATAGGACACAAGAGACTGCTGACGGTTGGACAATGAAACAAGATGAGGAAACTCTGATGGTTCCCACCCCACCTATTTTTCAGTTGTAAAGATGGGAGTAAGGTGTGGTAAGAGGGAGAAGCTCTGAACAGGATTGCTGGCCCCACTGCATCGCCCTCTCCAAGGTCACCACAGTACCAACAGGCCCAGGAGAGCCTCCCCATCGCCTTCCCCAAGGCTGTGGCGGCTCCCGGTGATTTATTCCTGTTTGATGTTTGTTTGTTTTGGCAATGAATGTTTGCCACCTTGTTCTTTTGTCTGTAAACCGCCCAAGTCCCTTTGGGGAGATAGGGCAGTGTATAAATGACACATTATTAAGATTATTATACTAGCCGTCCCCTGCCACACGTTGCTGTGGCCCAGCGTGGTGATCTGGAAAATAAAGTAAGGAGAAAGTGTTGGTTTCTAATATATGTAATTTCCTTATGCTTGTGGGTAAACAATATTTCTTGATGTTTCTTTGTTAGTGTTGAAGTAGAGATTGCGTGGTTTGTGTGGTCCAGGATTGTGTACCCTGGAACAAGCAACATATCATTGTCCTTCTTGAGGGGTCCCTTTCAAATCTATGATACTTTATCTGTCATATACATATATGTGTGTGTGTGTGCGTGCATCATATCTATTGATATCTATGGCTGGGTGGCTCTTTGTCAGGAGGGCTTTGGTTATGTCTTCTTGTGCTGGTGAAGGGAGTTGAACTGGATGGCCTTAAGGCAGCATTTCTCAGCCTGGGGGTTGAGACCCCTGTGGAGGTCACAAAGGGGTGTCAGAGGGGTCACCAAAACCATCAGAAAACACAGTATTTTCTGTTGGTCATGGGCAGGCCCGTAGCCAGGATTTCGTTTGGGGGGGGGGGTGAAAGTTTTTTAGGGGGGGTTTCGGGGGGGCTGAGTTTCGGGGGGGCTGAGTCTGAGTGAAAGAGGGTCTAGCCTAGCAAACCTTTTGTATCATTACCCCAATACCCCCATGCATATGGGAAATATTGAGTATGGTGATCAGATCATGATATGAATAAACATAACAGTTTAAATAATGCACCCCCCCCGAGCCGCCCGCCCCCCCCCCCCCTGGCTACATGCCTGCCATAAAACATTTAAAAACATTAACACATGCCTGGTCATGGGGGTTCTGTGTGGAAACTTTGGTTCAATTCTATCAACTCCCAAATGTCAAGGTCCATTTCCCCCAAACTCCATCTGTGTTCATATTTGGACATATGGAGTATTCATGCCAAGTTTGGTCCAGATCCATCATTGCTTGAGTCCACAGTCCTCTCTGGGTGTAGGTAAACTATAACTCCAAACTCAAGGTCGATGCCCATCAAACCCTTCTACTGTTTTCTGTTGGTCTTGGAAGTCCTGTGTGCCAATTCCATCATTAGTGGAGTTCAGAATACTCCTTGATTGTAGGTGAACTATACATCCCAACAGCTACAACTCCCAAATGATAAAATCATTTTTTTTAGTGATGGTCACCCATGGGGTTGTTATGCGCATTCTGTCCAAATTTGGTGTCAATTCGTCCAGTGGGTTTTGAGTTCTGTTAATCCCACAAACGAATATTACATTTTTATTTATATAGATAGATGACTGGCCCCTGTGCAGAGCTCCCTCCTTTCAGGACATTTCAGCCTCTTTTCAACCCTGGAACATTGGATGATGAGCTCAGTGCTTCTCCATGCCAGGAAAGAGGCTGGAGTGTCCGCTTAAGGAGAAATTTCTCAATGGGAGGAGGTGGTTAGAGGACGAGCCATACTCTCTCAGCCTCAGAGGAAGGCCAGGCAAAGCTCTCTTTATAGTGAATGAGCGTGGCTTAGAAGTGTGAAGAGGAAGGTCCGAAGCCCCCCTCGCTCGGCCCTGGATGGGCTTGGGCAGGGCACACTCAGAGGAAGGCTGTGGCAAACCCCTCTGAGGACAAGTGACTGAGCCTCTCAGACTCAGATGAAGGGACCCAAATCCCCTCTGCCATGTCACTATCACTCCTGCCGCATCACAATCACAGCCAGGCCTCCTCTCTCCCTCCCTTGCTCCCTGCCTCCCAGTACACTTGTGAGATGATGCCTGGAGTCTCCCACTTTCCAAGGAGGCCCCTCTGGGCCCTTGGTGACCGTGCAGCGCAAAATGCTAGTGTACACAGGGCTCTAATATGTGCCCGAAAATTATCCGAGGAGAAAGCAGTGCCGCCCCGCCTGGTACAGCCCACCATATTCCCCCCCCCTCGGGGAATCTCAACCAGGCGGGGCCAACCCGGGGCCCCAGGAGGGGAGGCAGCCGCGGCCCCCACCGAGGAAGCAGGGCCCCCTCCAGCCCCTCCTCCTGAACAGGAGGAGGGAGGTACCACCGGAGGGGGCTGGTCTCGGACATAAATTCCCAGCTGCCCCAGGGGCCCCCGAAGATAGAGGCGGGGCCAGGGCCAAAGGGAAGAGGAGGAAACAGGGACCCCTCCGGGCCCTCCTGGCAGGGGGGGAGGTCGAGGGGGTGCTGCCGGCCCCCCTCCTCCACGCCCGCAAGTCCCTTCCTCCCCGCCAGGGCCCATCCACCATCTTTGGCCCAGAGGGACACTCCCTGTTTCCGGCCATCCGCCAGCCCGCTGCCTCCCCCACCCCGCCCTGGACCCCGCCCACGACCCCTGTCAGACTCCTCTTGTAAGTACTCATCCGCATAATTTTCTTTTATTCTAATTGACATGTTTTTTTATTTGTCTTGCTTTTCATCTCTCTTCCCATTCTTTTTCTGTTATCTTTGTTCCTCCTTCTTCCTTTCACAATTCTCTTAATGTTAGTCTTTTCTTTTTTCCTGTGTCTCTTATATATTTCACTTATTTGTTTTAATTGCTCACTATTTTCTCTTTTTAATCCTTTTATTATAAATTCCTCGAATGGTGTCTTTTTTTTCTGGTTTAGAAAAGATAGTGATAGATACATGATAGACAACGAGTTAAACATGAGCCAACAATGTGATGAGGTGGCAAAAAAGCCAATGGGACTTTGGCCTGCATCAATAGGAGTCTAGGGTCTAGATCCAGGGAAGTCATGCTGCTCTCTTTTCTGCCTTGGTTAGACCACACTGAGAATGCTGTGTCCAATTCTGGGCACCACAATTGAAGAGAGATATTGACAAGCTGGAATGTGTCCAGAGGAGGGCGACTAAAATGATCAAGGGTTTGGAGAACAAGCCCTATGAGGAGCAAATTAAAGAGCTGGGCATGTTTAGCCTGAAGAAGAGAAGGCTGAGATATTCATTGAAAAACTAGAGCAAAATGTGCTACAGAATGTCCCACAAAAACAAAGTTTTGGTAGTTTAATATACTGTTTCCATGTTTTTATGATTCATTAGCAAATGATATTATGATTAGGAACAATGGCTTCAAACTACAGGAAAGCAGATTCCACCTAAACAGTAGAAAGAACTTTCTGATTGTGAGAGCTGTTCGGCAGTGGAACTCTCTGCCCCAGAGTGTGGTAGAGGCTCCTTCTTTGGAAGCTTTCAAATAGAGGCTGGATGGCCACCTGTCGGGAGTGCTTTGGATGCAATTTTCCTGTTTCTTAGCAGGGCGTTGGACTGGATGTCCCATGAGGTCTCTTTCAACTCTATGATTCTATGATTCTACGAGAGTGATAGATATAGGCAATGAGATGAAAGAAAGGAAACAATAGAAATAAAGACAGAGGGAGAGTTAAATAAATGAAAGAAAGGGAGTGATAGATATATAGAAAGTTAGACAGACAGACAGACAGACAGATAGATAGATGGACTAGATGATAAAAAGGGCGTGGTAGATATACTTACAGATAGATATAGAAAGTTAGAGATAGATGGATGGATAGATGAAAGAAAAAAAATAGTGATAGATAGAAAGAGAGTGGTATAGATCAGCCGGTAAACTTTTAGGAATTGTGGAAGTTGATGTCCGAAACACCTGGCGGGACCAAGTTAACCCATGCCTGATATCATGGTCGATAATAGAAAGGGGGCAACAGAGATCTAGGCAGAGAGTGGGGTGGTGTTATCCCTCTGAGCGGCCTGCCTTGTACCTGGGGGCCTCGGCCTGTTGATCTGGACCAAACTTGGCACAAAAAGGTGTCCTACACTAAAGTGGTAACTTTGAAGACTTATAATGTAACCATTGTCCTGAGCCAGGAGCATCCACGCAAGATTCAGGTATTGACAGGAGGAAAATGAGTGGATATATATGGAAGTTTTTGTATCAGGTGGGGGGAGGGGTTGGGGATATCTGTGGTTATTGATACACAGTTCCTCCATTCTGATGGCTGTCATAGATTCAGCCAGATGGCAAGCAGACTGAAGGCAAACAGAGTGACAGACCCAAGTTCATAAACTTCCTACACTGAAAATAATGAATTTCTTAGGATGGGAAGAATTTACAGTGTTCTTTGATATGCCAAGGGGCTTGTCTATTCCAGTAAAAAAAACAACAACATAGTGGCTCAGAAATAACGACTGAATGTCTAAACGTCATCCATAAACTTATGGACCTTAATGCACGGTAAACCATATTGACCACTTTAGCTCCTTACTAAGGAAAGTCAGGGAATGCTGTGGAATTTCAATGAAATTTAGCTACACGAGGCCATCTCCTTTTCTCTGGATATATCAACACAAGGAAATGGGGATGGATTGGGTCCATGTCACCATAGGCACTGCCAAACAATTGCAGGGCTCCTGGCCATTGTGGGCACTGTGTCAATCCACCCCCGATCCCTTCCCTGCAGTGACTAGGAGCTCTCCGGAACCTCAAAGGGCATTGACAACAATGACCGGAAAGGTAAGGTGACAGTCCAGCTAGGTCATTCAGTTGTTGGTTCCTTAAAAGTCTTTAAAAGACATAACAGAATAAAGCAATCAAGTAGCCATCAATTTGTAACCATCTATTTTACTAACTCTCTATGAAATCGCAGATTTACAGATTGTATAGTCCATAATGTCATGTCCGATGTCTTCATATTAGCAAAGTATCTCAGAGAGCTCATCCAATGATGCATTAAATACCTCTGTAGGAATATGACCGTATACTTTCTCTTGTATCACATTTTAGGTGAATGATGTGTTTGTGAACTTGCCTTTCTACTATGAAGACATGATACAGGCTTACATCCGAGGGAATGAGGCCGTCATCAAGACCAATTTTGACCTGACAGTAACCTTTGACTGGAAGAGTTATGTCAAAGTGTCTGTGCCCAGCACTTATTCCAATGCCCTTTGTGGCCCAGTATGTGGAGAGGAACAGAAACTAATCTATAAAGGTGACCAATACTGTGGGATCCTCATCAGAAAGGATGGCCCATTCAGACATTGTCATGGGATCATTGACCCAACTCCCTACTTTGATGGTTGTGTCTTTGACACCTGCCAGTACCATGGTCAGCATGACGCGTTGTGTAATGCCATCAGTGTTTATTTGGCAGCCTGTCAGGCCCTGGACGTCCAAATTGAAGAATGGCGATCGGACACCTTCTGCAGTAAGTATCATCTCTTCAATTCATTTTGCAATAGTCTGTAGGCAACTGCTGAACAAGTGCACATACAAAAACAATTCTTTGTGTTGAAAAAATCATGTTGCAAAAGTGTTTATGTTCCTGTTTTATTGAATTATGTTTTGATTGACAGTTGTGCTGCCAAAATGTATTTGACCAAGAAGACAAATATCTGCCTGAGGTCTCCCCCATTACAATCACTATCCAGATACTCTTTTCTTCGAACCACCTGGGTGCGCTGTTCTCTCACCTTACTTAGCCACTGCATCTTAGGCCCTTTCTACACTGCCATATACTCCAGATTATCAAATAAGATAATCCACATTATCTGCTTTGAACTGGATTATATGAGTCTACACCAGGGGTCCTCAAACTTTTTAAATAGAGGGCCAGGTCACAGTCCCTCAAACTCTTAGAGGGCCAGATTATAATTTGAAAAAAAAAACCATGAATGAATTCCTATGCACACTGTACATATTTGTAGTGCAAAAAACACTTAAAAACAATACGATAATTAAAATGATGAACAATTTTAATAAATATAACCTTATTAGTATTTCAATGGGAAGTGTGGGCCTGCTTTTGGCTGGTGAGATAGGATTGTTGTTGTTGTTGTTGTTGTTGTTGTGTGCTTTCAAGCCATTTCAGACTTAGGCTGACCCTGAGTGAGGACTGGGTAAATGACCATATTTATATATTTATTTATTTATTTATTTATTTACAGTATATACTGCTTTTCTCACCCTGGGGGGGGGGGGGGGGGGGGGGTTCAAAGCCTTAGTTTGAGGGGCCCTGGTCTACACTGCCATATAATACAGTTCAAAGCAAATAATCTGGATTCTATATGGCAGTGTAGAAGGGGCCTGAGTCTCCAATCCACTCCCATAAAGCTAATTTGCTCTTTTTCACAATCTAATCCCCCTAGTTGCTTCCTCTTCCTCTTCACACAATAAGGGAATCACCTCAATGTTGTCCAATCTGCCTCTTAACGCCCTTCAATTTATCAGGCACCAGGGTCTTCCCCATTTTGACATCTTTTTAGTTTCAGAAGAACTTGAAAGCCTTTCAAAGGGAAGCAACTTCTCTACTTGATAGTTTTTCCTACTAAAATTCTAGCTCATATGGAGCTGCCTCTGAAGCTTCTTCTAGAGGGCCGATTATGTCCAATCTAAACTGTCGCTCCTTCTCAGAGAAGGGCATGAAAATAGTGCTCTAAAGCAAACAAATACTTTGTAATAACAAAACTTGATCAATCCACCTTCAGAGCTGCCCAAGTTTAAGATACCCAAGTTTCATGGACTTGGAGCTATGGTGAAAACACAAATACGCAAGTTGATTCATTCTCAATTAATTAGAATATGTCAATAAGATCATCAGACCAAAAAAAAAAAGAAAAGAAAAGAACTCCGCTGACTTTGTTTAATTTATTAGAGGCAATAATTTCAAATATGTCCCTCACATATAATAAGTATCCAGTATCCAAAGAAGAAATCACACTCTAAAACAACTTAAATGTGAACTTGAAATTCCCCACATTCTGCTTTGTCTTTTCTTCTAGGTCTTGCTTGCTCACCAAACTTCCATTATGAGCTCTGTGGAAACGGCTGTCCAGCAACTTGCTATGGTCTCTCTTCTCCATATGGCTGTGAACCCTCATGCAAAGAAGGTTGCTATTGTGATTCTGGGTTTCTCTTGAGTGCAGATCAGTGTGTTCCTCTTGGTGATTGTGGCTATACGTACCAGGGGAAGTACTACAAGAAGGGAGAGGAGTTCTATCGCACTTCCTTCCACCATTCTCTTTCATTCCTTCTTTTGCTGGCTTTCACAAGCTGTGGAACCAGGTATGTGTATTATCAGAGGATTTTTAAAAATTGGATCCATATTGTGCATATATTTACAAAATCAAATGCCCAGAATTTTACTGATTATAGCCATAAATCACCACAAGCTTGCATAACAAAGTACACTATGAATAATGTATTATTACGTGATATAAAATAGATCCTAATATAAGTTTAAATTTTCCAAGGCATCATACTTTCTTGCTATCAGAACAAAATCTGTCTCACCTGTCAACAAAATATTTTTCCAGCTACTCCTACTGTGACGGCGTGAGTGGCGCCACCTATATGTAGAACTGTAAGTTGCAGGATTTGAACTGTTGTATCATGCCTGATTTTGCCTTTTTACCCTGTAAATGTATAGTTGGATTGATTGGTTATTTATAGCTGTCAATCATTGTTGTTTGCACCAGTTGAATTGCTCCTCCTGCTCAATTGTTTGACCCCACCTCTCCCTAGAGAGCAGGAAAGTGTTTCCTTTTCCATTCCACAATCACATTTTCTATCAGATGGCTGTGAGAGAGAGACTTGGCTCTGAAGCCCTTGATTAAGTTACCTCTCAGCACCAGTTCTGAGGTTCTTACCCTTGAGACTTATGCTTCATGTTCAGATCAACCTGGACGATGTTGAGAAGTCTCAAGCGCCTTCAAACCAGTTCTTTGGCACCAGAGGAAGGCTTTGTGCCTTCAAAATATAGGCCATTGGAATTGGGGTTGTGATTATTCCTATATTCACAGCCATTGAGAAAGAAAGACCTGGAAAAGTTTCTGAGCTGCAAAACTCCTTGGACCCAAGACAACCAGAGACTGTAATGTATATTTTCCTTTACCCCTTTGAAACTTCCAGCTTATTGCCTTAAAGGGATAACTCTTTGTGAACAATTAAACCTATTTTGAGTTATCTACAGTGTTTTGATCCTTGGGAGTTCCAGTTTTCCTAAAGGAGGGCAAGAAGCAATCCCCTGGGGGAAAGATGTCATGTCCATGCCTCTTTCACTAAAAGTTATAGCCCCCAAGCGCGACGACACACCTACTGGGTACAATATTTACCTTGTACCCAGTAGAAGTTATCCTTTCTCTGTCAGTGCTTACTACTCATTTCCCTTTCTGTTTTTTCAGCTCTCACCTGCCCATCCAACAGCCATTATGACTTATGTACAAGGACATGTGATTTTACCTGTGCCGGATTGTCTTCTCCAGGACAATGTACCAAAACATGCTTTGAAGGGTGCCAGTGTGACAATGGCTACCTGTTTGATGGGGACAGGTGTGTGCCAATGGAGAACTGTGGCTGTGTACACGAGGGGCGCTACATCAAGGTAAGTTCAACTGTTGTAAGTTTTGATCCACTCATGTGTGCATATAGCTTTTCTTGACTCTCATAAGAAAGGGGACAAAGAACCTTGGACCCCTAGGTATTATGGGATTACAACTTTCATCAGCACCATCCAAAATAAGGCAAGGTGTGATAGGATTTGTAATCCAATAACATCTGGAAGGTTACACATTGCTAACCTCTGTTTTAGGAGCAAGCTTCTTTCCTCACTGAGCCCCAAGTAGGCTTATGACATAATGGAGGAGAATGTGCTGCTTATCTTGATGAAATGGGTGTCTTCCAAATATAGTTTCTGTTACGTTTCTAAGTAGTCAACATGACTTTCTAAGTTTTCAGAGAACCGCTAAGTGGATTGCTGTGAGTTTTCCGCACTGTATGGCCATGCTCCAGAAGCATTCTCTCCTGTACTTTTCAAGGAGCCTCCAAGCAGAAAAATCATCACTATTATTCATTGCAATTATGATCCCAAATTGAAGTAGAGGTGTGGATGGCAAACCATTTCTTCATAGAATTATTTTCAAAATCCTAAAGGCAAAGGTTTCCTTTGACATTAAGTCTAGTCATGTCTGACTCTGGGGTGGTGGTGCTCATTTCCATTTCTAAGCTGAAGAGCCGGCATTGTCCATAGACACCTTCAAGGTCATGTGGCCAGCATGACTGCATGGAGTGCCTTTGCCTTCCCGCAGAAGCTGTACCTATTGATCTACTCACAGTTGCATGTTTTCGAACTATAGGTTGGCAGAAGCTGGGCCTAACAGTGGGAACTCATCCCGCTCCCCAGATTCTAACTGCCAATGTTTCGGTCAGCAAGTTCAGCAGCTCCATGGTTTAACCTGCTACACCACCAGGGGACCCTTTGTGCCAATCCTAGTCTTACAATATTTTTATTCTGAGTACCTTTGAATTTAGGACTATGAAATATTTGGATTTGCCCCTACATGCATAGTCTTTTTTGTTTTGCAAGATATATTTGTAGAGTTCTCTTGATTTCAGTATGTGTTCACAAGTATTTACATTCCATTTTCAACATCGTCTCCTTTTTGATGCTGTGCATTTTGCAGGCTGGCGAAGGTATAATCTTAGAAGGTTGTTTGAAGAAATGCACCTGCCACGCTTCCGGCCAATTCATTTGTGAGGAAACCAACTGCCCAGAAGGCGCCATATGTTCCCTCCATAACGGTGTGCGTGGTTGCATGTGGCCCATGGGAGAGTGCATACTTCAACCTGGAGCACAGCTGACCTCATTTGATGGCACCTCTGGACAAATCCTCTCCCACTAAATAATATAATATACTTTGTTTATATTCCGCTCTATCTCCCCGAGGGAACTCAGGGAGGATTACAGAACACATATCCAGCAAACATTCAATGCCGTTATACAGTTGACAGGAACATACAGTACATAAACAGAGGTATATGCTTTTCCTATCTTTTTCCATCTCTGTAATCTGGAGGCTGTGGTCAACTTTTGCCACAGGAAAATGTACACAGGAATACATATATTAGCAATGTTGCACACAAAATATACCTATGTTTAGGGTGCAAGATAAGAGAATCAATTGTGTAATAGCTGGTCTATTTTAACCTTTGTTTTAACCTTCGGTTTTAACTTTTTTGGTATGAATGTTTACCCTTTAATGATGATATTTTTAATTGCTTTTAACTTAAGTTTTAATGTATGTTAGTTCACTATTACAGGAGTCTTAGGATAGTGATTAGTGTCTATTTGTGTACTTTTTTTGTTTTTTTCTTTAATGTTGATATATAGTCAATGGAGTAAATAAACTTTGCTTGCACATAGTTCTGAAGAGAGAGTCAACTCATTCTGTGGGAAAGTTGATACATTTGGAAAATAAGTACTAAAATATAGCATTAGGAGATGAGAGTATTCACTTTCATTCTTTAAAACAAATTTGGCAAATGGGTATAAGAAACTTGGTGGAGGAAATTTGACAAAGAAAAGTAACATGGATAGAACAAAAATTAAATATAAGAGGAAATGGTTGAAAAACACATGTTTTGAGTTTTGGAAAGAATTCTACAAGGATGAAACATTCAGGATTTTAATTCTCTTTTTGACATTTTTTACTTTGCTTCTCATTAATGTCCTTGAAGAATTTCCTCGGTCAATCACTGAGACTTTTCTTTAATTTTTTCTTTACAGACAATGAATTTTTGCATTCCTCCCTTCTGGTTCCTAATCAATTAGGTTTAATAAGGCTGATCTATTTTTACACTAAAACTTGGCATATTACAGGGATGTTCTTCAGGTTGTATTTTAACAGAATGATTGATTTAATGCTCTCTTATTTTTGATAGTTGCCATTCATGGTCTGTGCCT